>NC_067247.2:192439611-193064611 GCF_019359855.2 Lolium perenne | reverse complement strand
TGACAATGTGTGTATTCCATTTCCATAAATATATGTTAGCATCTACCTGTTCAAAAGGGCAGGGAGGATGAGAAACTGCAGTCTGCATTAGCAAATTAAGTGCAATGACGGAAGAATGGAAACAAACCTGCTGTATCCCAAGCATAGCAGTTGAGAAGGTAAATGTCACCACGTTCCTGCCCTCTCTAAGATCAAGAGATGAGAGCTCCTCAGATGTGGGGGTGAGAGATGGCACTTTTCTCTCCATCCTCTTTTCCCTGAGTTTATTTATGTCTCCATCCAACTCTTTAACAGGAATGGATAAGGTACTCTCCACAGTGCTCTCACAAACTGGCTCACGTACTGGCTGGATAGTGTTCATAGTCGTTGTTTTCCTGACACTAAATGGCCAGAGTCTCCAGCTGCCACCTTGTGTCACACTGGGTTCAACTCGCTCCACCTTTATCATACCTTGGTGTTCAAAGACTTGTTCCTCGCTGAAAGAAACCATACCCAGTACTACAGGTGAAGCTACATCCCAGGGGAAGTAACGACCAGAAATCCTAACAACTAGCTTGCTGTTGCTTATCAATGACTGCTTCATGGCACGGAACTTCTCTAAGGTTATCTTCTCAGCATCAAAGGCTCTGCATGCAGCATCTGCTCCCATGCCTTCAGATAGCAAGTGCCTGCATAGGGATAATTCTACAAAAATGACACAGCTAGAGATCATTACATTGACACTGACAATACTGCAGGCAACCAACAGAAGTAGAAATAAAGATAGATAACGAATCCATTGAATTTGATATATGTATGTCTACAAAATTCACTACACATACTGCACAAACAGAACTATTAATTAGATTTCATTTCACAAAAAAAACAACATTTAATCTGCAGAATGAATATCGTAAAAGCATTATAGTGCACAGAAGTAGTAGCTTATATTGGTAAAATAAACTCACCCACAAAAGGGCTGAATGAATCGACTTTCAGGTCATCAGAGTTCTTGTCGTCAGGCACTGGATTGTTCATAAGCTCAGCCGAGCCACTATTTTCTTTTGACTCACTGGTGCCTTCTAGTTCCTGCTCTGGAAAGCTAGAAACCTTACCATTCACTGGAGCAACCGGGCTACTCTCACTATTGCACAGAGAGCAACTTACTTGAAAACTATCAGAACATACAAGATCTTGTATGTGAGAACGGAGATTTGGTAGAGATTTAGCCTCTAGATTATTATCACCTAGATGCAACTCACTTCCAGGAATAGGAATAAGGCTAGTCTGAGGCCTTGACAAATCATAATGGTTTTCTGGTTTAATTTCAAGATCGATGTCATTCCCTCCCTCTACATCTACATTGCAATCAGATTCATCATGTACACCTGCGCCTGATGCTTTATTAGCTACTACATCATCCAGAGTCTTTCCATCAGCAAAACTTATAGTGTCACTAAACTGAAACTGAATTTCGTCTAAAAGCTCACAGGACGATACAATTGCTTCTTCTTTGTCCCTTGGGTCATCACACACATGACCAGCAACTCCACTTGTGGAACCAGGAATGCTCCTGTTATCTTCCAGTTTGGTGTTTTTTGCTTTTACTTTGCTCAAACTGGAAAATTCAGAAATAATTGGTGAAATTTCAATTTCTAATTTATTAGAGCAAACAGTTGTTTCCTCAACAAGCTTTGATGGTGACACAACTGTTTCTGATCTGTCCCTTGGGTCATCGGACATAGGCCTGATTGCACCTCCACTTGCAGAACTAGATCTGCTTACATCATCTTCCAGTTCAGTGGTTTTTGCTTCGACTACGCTCAAACTGGAAGAATCCGAAATAATTGGTGAAATTTCAACTTCTAATCTATTAGGACAAACAGTTGTCTTCTCTACAAGCTCTGATAGTGACTCAACTGCTTCTGCTTCGTCACTTGGCTCCTCAGGCACAGGCCCAATTTGAACTCCACTTGCAGAACTAGATCCGTTCTCATCATAATCCAGTTTGGCATTTTCCGTGTTGACTTTGCTCAAACTGGAACAAAAAATAACTGGTGAAACTTCATCTTCCACTTTATTAGGGAAGTTAGATATTTGAGCAATGCACTCTCTGCTCACGCCTTCCATTTCTGATGTCTGAATGAGCGAAACATCATGTTCACCATAGCATGTTTTAGTTTCCAAGGTCCAATCCTTTGTTACGTCGTCAGGATCATTTTCATGCACATAACTCAGCATATCTATACCACTGGAAGAAGCATCAGGAAATATCAGATCATTCTGACAAGCTAAATCATGAGCTGAGCAGGTACTACGATCATCTGCAACAGTGTCCACACAAATATCCATGTGGTCATGCACAAGAATATCCACAGAAATACTCTTGTCAGAAATATTAGCTTGAGAGGTTTGGGAACTAAGGTTCTCAAAAACAGAAACTTCTGGAACATCCAAGTTACATATGTCTTCTTTATTGCTGGAATCAACGTGATATGCCAGTGACCTTTCCTCAGCATCTGTCTCTTCTAATTTTTCGCTGGAGACTCTGGAGCATTCAGACTGTAGCCCATCAGTCAATGAGATACCTTTAGCATCATGAACTTTATCAGTCAAAATACTGGGCACATCATAGGAACTCTCCACAGTCTCCAGACTACTGATACTGACCACTTTCTCTTGGCATGCATCATGACAACAATCAATCGATAAACCATCATGCTTTTCACTTGAAAATAATATGGTGCTATAAGTTGGCGAATTTGTTTGAGTAAATTTTTGGCTGACACCATCGGAACCAACAGCTACAAACTGTGAAATCACCTCATTCTTACCATCAGTAATGTTTGTTTCAATTGCACGAATTTCGAAAATGCCATGGGAAAGGACCTCCTCCGTATTCATTGCCCTTACTGTAACATCTTCAAAGTTACCTTGCAACTCACCTTGAGTATCAACAGGACCATTTATACTCTTCCCTGCATCCATATCATTTGGAAGAGATTCTGTTCCTGGTGAGTCTACAGTAGAGATTATCCCATCAGTGAAATCACCTGTCTTATGTGTGCAAATTGCAATAACCTCCTCATTGACACTAATGCTTTGTGCACAGTACTCTTTTTCATCTCCTGAACTCTTCTTTCCTCCATGTGGATTACCAACAGTGCTGTCCACATTGTCACAATTAGAATCCATAGCTTTGTAATGATCAAAATTACAATCTGGAAATACCATTTTTGTGGTTTCCACCTGATTATCCTTGCCAGCATCTGTCAGATGACTACTGGAAGGTTCATGATTAGAACAACGAGCTTCTGAACCACGTGATGTCGACCAATTTGTATCAAGGAGTTCGGCAGCAATCTCTGCGCGTTCTAATGAGCCCACCCTATCCACAGCATGGGCATTGTCCTTAATTGATTTCCGTCCAAACATCCGCTCAAGTATGGTGCTCCGTCTTGTGAGTACCTTCCCTTCCCCAGCACTAGTTTCCATGGTTGAGATATCACAAGAAGTACTCTTTGACTTCCTTAACTGAGTATCCTGCATCGGCACCACCCGTTCATCTCCCAAAGATGAAGAAGGCACAATAAAGTCCCCTTCTGCAATGTTTGATTCTGCATCCCTGAGGAAATGAGCCTGACCATTGCTATCCAGGTACATGTTAAAGCCGGCTTCAACGCCATTCACAGCAATTTTGACCACCTTCTCCCTTGTCTTGAGAACCCCCTGGAACTTGCCAAACCTCACATACCATGGCGAGCTCTTGAAGCTTCCATCCTGCTGCTGCACGACCACTATGTCAACCGCACCACCAAATGGGTGAAATGGGGCGGCGACACTATACAAGACCTTTCCAACGGCGTACATTTTGCCCACAATCTATGAGCTTTTGCACGGCACAGATCATCAAACCATGAAACACTGGAACCTTTAGCATGGGATTTCCTTGCGACTTCGACCATCCATCTCAAAGGTCAATATTTTTATTATGCCCCAGCTCATTCACAATCATGAGAAACATTCAAGAATATGCAGAAAAATCCTAAACCGTATTGCTTTTTTGACGAACAAACCGTATTGCTTTCGCCTCAGAACTCCAACTAATCCGAAGAAATCAAGAACCGCGCAATCCCCAATCAGAATCTGCGCCAACCCAGCAAGCTAATGGGCGGATAAAATCAAAGAAACCTCCAGGGCAGGATCGGGAACCGACACCGCCCAAAAATACCTCCGATTTCCTGCCCAAATTAGACGAACGCCACCTGAAGAGATCAACACTCTTGGGTAATCTCAACCCAAGCAACAACAAAATACCCAAGAAACAACAAATCAAGCCCACAAATCAGAGCTCGAAAAGAAAGGATCTGCCCACGATCCAAGCAAAAACTAAGAGACCAAGGAGGCTCGATACAACTCACTCGGATTTGTGTATCAAGGATGTCTGATTAGCGAGGTTCGCTGGAAGAAATTCGTGCGGGCGGACGATAGTATATTCGGGGATCAAATAATGCCGGGGAAGGGATAATTCCACCCTTCACCGGCATAGAATTGTGTATCCAGATGACGATACCAGTTATAACTTATTGCTTCTTGATTCGGTCCTTCTTTCACTTACTTTTTACCCTTTGCTGTTTTGGCAATTTGCACCGTCTTACTTGCCACATGTTGTGCAAAAGGCCAGAGTTAGTTTCTTTTTCTTTTATAGGCGCAAGGTAACGGGAGTGGTGTTTTGGAAGATGGGAGCATATGCTCACTCTATTTTAAAATGTATTTTACACATATTTTGAATTTTAAAAAATTGAAACAAAAAATTCGCATGTAAATCTTCTCGTGCTACACGCTTACAAAATTGTTTCATAAAAAGTCGACTTATCATGTGATGTGTGTAAAAAGATAAAACTCAGTGCTAAAAATAATGCTTTTCATAAGATAAGTTTTCTCTTTTTCATATAGACCACAAAAAATATTGGTTTTTCGTGAAACTTGACGAACGAACATATATTATGAAGATGTACATATTTAATTTTTTGTTAATTTTTTTTGACATTTCGAAATATGCTTTTTTGGTAGAGGGTGCATACACACCCGGGAGCCGAATTGAATTCCCGCAAGGTAACTAAGTACTACCTCCATTACGGAAAATAAGGCTATAATTTTTTTCTAAAGTTAAATAATGTAAAGTTTGACTAAGTTTACAAAAAACAATTATCATATTTTATAGATATACTACAAAAATATATTTAATTATGTATCTAATAAGATTGATTTGACATTGCTAAGCTTGATCATTTTTTATAAAATTTTAGCCAAACATTTTACGGTTTACTTTTAATAACATTTATATTTTTTCCACACAAATACACGTTTTTGCTCCGTCTTTCTCGGGCGACTAGGGTTTCCCTGTGCCGCCACGGGTAAACGGGAGTAGGATGGTTTCTCGGCCAATTCTGCGGCCGGAGAGCTCGGATCGGAGACCTTCCAAGTCTCCAGCACCGCAAGACGGAGGGACTCCTGGTGTCACATGACCGCGGGAGGCTAGGGCTGACTCGGGACATATAAGGAAACCTCCAGATTGGAGGAGGGACTCTTCGCATAATCGATCGGCGACACCCATGGCGGCGCCTGTAGCAGATAGCGGTGTGTCGATGGCTGAAGAACGTTGTGACGACAACTTCGGCGACCCGCAAGAGAGTGCGGATCGGGCAGAACCTGATGCTCAATTCGAAGAAGAGGAGGATGAGATCCTGGAGGAGGTCGACTGGATTCGGCCGGTGGAGATTGAGGATGACGATGAGGATGAAGCGGACCTGGACGCTGCTGTTAGAAGGTGGACGGCTCTAGCGCGTTATGTCTCACGCCGCCGGTATAGTGCTCGTACCATGTTCAGTGAATTGGGTTTGGTATGGCGCACAGAGTATAAGATGACGTACAAAGATCTTGGGGATAACATGTTTCAGCTTGATTTCTATGGAGAGGCTGATTATAAATTCTTTATTAAAGGAGGGACCTGGTACCATCGCCATGATGTTGTGGCCGTCGTTCCGTTCGGCCGGGAGGAGTGTGCGGCAGATGCTAGACCCCTAGCTTTCCCTATATGGGTTAGGGTTTATGATCTCCCAAGGAAGCTGATGACGAGGAAGAAATGCACGGCCCTGCTGGAACAACTGGGAGAAGTTTTGGAGGTGGATACTGATGATGGAGAGCAAGCAAGCAGCCCCTTTCTGAGAGTGTGCCTGTGTTGGCCAATTCGGCAGCCTCTGGTTTACACTTTACCGGTCTCTAGGAAGGAGAGGGTTACTAGACATAACATCCGATATGAAAGGGTTCCGAATTTCTGTTTCCTCTGTGGTCGCATTGGCCATGCTCGCAAAGAGTGCAAGCTTGAGGTTGTTTCCCATCCTGGTCGTCGGTATGGGTCTGAATTGAGGGTCTCCCATTTCAAGAAATTTGATGCTCGTCGCTTTACGGTTAAGGGCAGGAAGCCGTCTGCTGCCCGTAAGCTCTTTGATGATGAAGATGAGAGTATCTTCGGAGGTAGTGACCGGCCGTCATGCTTGAATTCACCGGCTGCATCTCACGTTCAGTCTCCGAAACGATCTAGGAGCAATCGTCGAGCGTCGCTGCCACCACATCAGGGGAAGGAGGGTGACAACAAAAAGGAACAAACTGAGGCAGACAAAACGGCGCACGAGGATCTTCTACGTGACTTGCAGGATAGGCTGCAAGTCCGCGAGTCACCGGTGAAGAGTGCACCTACTCCACACATGTGTAATGCAACGGCGACTGAACGGGTAGCCAAGATGCAGGAGGTCACGTGAAACCTTAAACGCACTTTTGATGGGGTGCGTGAGCTGAGGAAACAGTGGGAGGAGAGGGTCACCAAGGAAAAATCCATGCCACCAAATAGCAAAGAATCTGAGGATACGAAGGGGCAGGAACCATCGGTGAACTCACCGTCAGTTAAATCGAAAGTGTCTGAGAAGGAGGAGGCCGCTACTTCAGCTCACCATATGGAATCAAAACGGTTTTCTGAAGTCACAGGCATAAATTATCGGATATATAAGAATCAGAGGGGCGCGGTTAATCAGTTGAAGATCCGTGAACTCTTTGGAAACAAGGGTGGTGCTGAGCTCCGCGCAAACAGTATGTTGAGTAAGAGAGTGGCTGGCTTTGATATGGCTCATGCTCACGAGGAGCGAGAGTCCAGTTTTGAAATCCTTCTTGGTCCTCAACGCATCAGGAGCGAGGCCCGACATGAGCAATGAGTATTCTAGGCTAGAACTGCCGGAGGCAGGGCAATCCCCGGCAGTTCAAGAGCTCGTCTGTCTTATTCAGACGCATCACCCCAATCTCGTCTTTCTGTGCGAGACTAGACAACATCCTGATCGTGTGCGAAATCTGAGATATCGCTTGGGTATGAAGGGTTGTTTTGCTGTTAAAGGAGACGGCTCTGGTGGTGGCCTGGCCCTCTTTCATTCAGAGGACATTGTGGTTGACTTGCTGTCTTTTAGCCACCGACATATCGATGTACATATTCAGGGAGGGCCGTTTGGGGCCAGGTGGAGAGGGACGTTTGTGTATGACAAACCAGAACCGGCCGAGCGTCATAATATGTGGACATTTTTACGCCGGATCAAAACTGAATCTTCTGAACCATGGATGTTGCTTGGTGACTTCAATGGAGCGATGTGGTAGGCTGAACATTTCTCTAACTCCAAGCGGTTTGAACGCCAGATGATGGATTTCAGAAACACGCTCTCCTTTTGCGATGCGCACGACTTGGGTTTCACTGGAGTTCCCTGGACTTTTGATAATAAACAAAAGGGAGATCGCAACGTCAAAGTCAGACTCAACCGGGCGGTAGCCTCGCCAGCATGGTCGCTACGGTTCCCCGAGGCCAGGGTGCAACATCTGGTCTCTTCGCGCTCTGATCATTGTCCGCTCATGCTGTCATTGTTTCATATTCGGGAGGCACAAAGGAAACCTGCTATCAGGAGATACGAAATTATGTGGGAATGTGAGCCGTCGCTCGCTGCTACTGTTGAGGAAGCATGGTCAAGGCGTGTAGGGGTATGTGACCTGGGTGATATTCGCTCTTCGCTTCGTCAGGTTATGGGCTCCCTGTATGATTGGAGGAAACATCACTTTAAGCCTGTATCCAAGGAGATCGACAGTAAACGGAAGAAGCTGGAAGCTCTAATGGCTTTATCTGATGATGAGAGTGTGCGTGCTCGGCAGCAACTCTAGTGCGAGATGGACGAGCTGCTCTATCGGGAAGAGTTAATGTGGCTACAACGGTCGCGAGTGGCTTGGCTTCATGAGGAAGACAAAAATACTCGGTACTTCCATCGCAAGGCCTCCTAGCGTAGGAAGAAAACCGCATAAATAAGCTGCGACGGGAGGATGGTTCATGAACCGAGGACCCCGAGGAGATGGGTGCTCAGGCAACCTCTTTCTTCCACCAGCTGTATACAAGAGAGGATAGCATTGATCCAACTGAATTACTTGAGCTCTTCACACATCAAATGAATGCTACCTTGTGCGCTCCATTTTCAGAAAAGGATATCAGTGACACCTTATTTCAGATTGGTCCTTTGAAGGCACCAGGGCCCGCCGGTTTCCCCGCGCGTTTTCTTCAGCGTTTTCTTTAGCGCAACTGGGATCTAATCAAGGAGGACATAGTCAAGGCAGTACAAGCTTTCTTCAGCTCTGGTGTAAATGAGACGGCAATTGTCCTTATTCCGAAGAACGACAACCCTGAAGAGCTCAAGGATTTTTGACCTATCAGCCTATGCAATGTAGTGTTTAAAATCATCTCTAAATGCTTGGTTAATCGCCTTCGCCCCCTTCTACAGGACATCATCTCCCCGATGCAGAGTGCGTTTATACCAGGCAGGCTCATTACGGACAATGCTTTCATGGCTTTTGAGTGCTTCCATGCAATACAAAGTAACTCGATAGAGCGGTCAGAATTTTGTGCTTATAAGTTGGATATGGCTAAGGCTTATGACCACGTGGATTGGTGCTACTTGGAGGGTGTAATGACGAAATTGGGCTTTCATAGCACATGGATATGGTGGATTATGCAGTGTGTCACCACCATACAGTACTCGGTTCATCTCAATGGACATGTGTTGGACACCTTCACGCCTACACGCGGGCTACGCCAAGGCAATCCTATCTCCCCATATTTGTTTCTCTTCGTTGCTGATGGCATTTCCTGTCTAGTGCAGCGAGAGGTTGAGGTTGGCCAGATGAATGAGCTGAAAATCTTCCGTCACGCCCCTGGCATGTCTCATCTTCTCTTCGTTGATGATAGCCTCCTTTTCTTTGAGGGATCGGTCCAACAAGTCATGGTCGTCAAGAACATCCTTGACCGCTACGAGCAGTCTACAGGTCAGCTTGTTACTTTGGGCAAGTGCTCGATCATGTATGGACGGCGAGTGCCTGAGCCAGTGCAAGCGGAAATCAAGCAAATTCTGTGTTATGATACTAAGAGCTTTGAAGAGAAGTACCTCGGCCTTCCAGTCCCAGAAGGTCAGATGTGCAAAGGCAAGTTCAAATCTCTGAAGGAGCGTTTCCAAAAGAGGTTGAGTGACTGGGTGGAGAAATATTTATCAAGTGGAGGAAAGGAGGTACTCATCAAAGCTATTCTGCAAGCCCTACCTGCCTATGCGATGAGTGTTTTCCAGTTCCATGCTGGACTAGTTGAAGAACTGAACCAGATGATCCGGGATTTTCATTGGGGAGACGAACATGAGAGAAGGCGTATGCATTGGCTTCACTGGGACAAATTGACGCAGCCAAAGCTGAATGGCGGCATGGGTTTTCGAGACTTTCGAGTATATAACCAGGCTCTCCTAGTTCGACACTCTTGGCGGTTACTGCAATTCCCGGATAGCCCATGTGCTCGGCTTCTCAAGGCGAAATACTACCCTTCGGGCCATCTTCTTGACATTGCTTTTATCAAGGAGGTGTCGGCGACATGGAAGGGCGTGATGCATGGTCTGGAGCTCCTGAAGCAGGGTGCTATATGGCGTATTGGATCAGGCTCCATGGTGAAAATCTAGAGGGATAGCTGGCTGCCACAGGCACATAATATGAAGCTTTCTGGGATGAAAGAAAGGTGCAGACTGAAATGGGTAGCTCAACTGATCGACCCGGCGATGAACACATGGGATGAGACAATTATTCGGCAATACTATCTCCATCACGATGCGGAAGCCATTTTACAGCTTAAGCTGCCTCAACGAAGGTCGGATGATTTTGTGGCATAGCTCCCAGAACCTTCTGGCATGTTTATTGTCCATGGTGCATATCGTCTAGGCATGCAACCAAAGACGCACTCTCTAAGCAGGGGACAAAGTAGCTCGCAGCCAAATGGTGAGCGGAGTATATGGAACCTGATTTGGAAGAAGCCTGTTGATGTAGCCCCGCTCACCGACGACACTACACCAAGACCAACAAGTCCCCCAAGTGGACCAATGACGCGGACTCGAGTTAAAGCGCTACATGATAAGGTGAACTCGCTCCTCACTACCCTCGATCTCGGTACCCCATTGGATGGAATTCTACCTCATGCCGATATGCTTTGTGTCATTAGGTACAAGGTGCATCAAGACCCCGGAGAGGAGGACGCCCCATGGTCAAGAGAAGGAGAGGAGCAGCTGGACGTGAAGATGGACATGGAGCGGGACCCAACGTCATCCGAAGCGCGCGAATGAAGGAAGAGAGCCAGCCGGCCCAGGACCCGATCGACCGGCCCCAAGACCGGACCACCCGGTCCCAGACCCGGTCAACCGGGCGGCACGCCGGACTCCCCTCGGCATCAACCGGGCGTCGCACCGGGGCGAACCGGGCGGGCATCTGCGACACTTCCGTTGGCGCCCGGTCCCCGGCCCGGTTTGGACCGGACCGGCCGGTCACAGGTCCGGTCTGACCGGCCCCCGGACGGGATCCGTTGGACTGCCTCTACCAAAACTGCCCAAGTCATCCACTTATGTACCTTTCTGACCTGTGGGCCATGTAGACCTATATAAGTACCCAGGACGCCCCTTTTACTCTTTAGACATAATTTGAGCTTAAACACTATTTTGAGCTTTGTCTCCCTAGGGTTAGATCCCCTTTGTAACCAAGGCTACTCTTGTTGAGGATTTGGATATTTGTGAGTGAGATTCTAGTGTGCTCCACTCTCTCTCCCTCACCAGTCTCCGTCTCCAACCCCAATCTCTCACACGGAATTCTACCTCGTGTCTCTTCCGGGTAATTCTATTGGCGTGGTCCATCGAGCCATGAGGGTAAGATTCGATTGTATCAGGTTGGTGTGCGTGTGTTCTTCGTCGTGTTCTTCGCGTTCTTCAACCTCTCCCTGTTTTCCCCCTTTGGATTTGGGTCAATCGCGAGATCGGGCCACACCCTAGATCTTAGATCTCATCATATGGTATCAACATCTTTTGGTTACTGCGATTTTGACCCTCCACCCACCCAATTTTTTTCTAGAAAAAAAATTCCAAAAAATCCCCAAAATAGCCCTAAATTGCCTTTGGACGGATCTGCGATTTTGTTGCGTTTTGAGTGGTTTTGGTCCTTGGATTCGGTGTTATTGTGCTTGATCTACTATTTCCCCAACTTTTAGCCCAATTCCATCGTTTTCCTTCGATTTGATCTTTTGGTTTTGGTTTGGGGAAGAACAAGAGAGAGAAACACGATGATCCGGTTGTGCAACCGGTTGACCGGCCCCCAGACCGGACCAGCCAGCCCAGCACCCGGCCGACCGGGCGCCAAACCGGACAAGCAGGCCCAGAAACCGGTCCGACCGGCCCCCAGACCGGGCGCCACTCCGTGCCCGTCCCGACTTCGATTTTTGACTAACACCACCACCACCACCACCAACATCGCAGGTATAACTTGCAGTTTTCCCTTGTAGCCCTCTTCCTTTTGCGATCTATCCTATCGAGCATTGCTTATCTAGTGTTGCGAGACATTGCACGTGGCCCCGATTGTGAGGTGTGTGTGTAGTGTGGAGTAAAGCTTCTAAGCAAACACTCGTGTGGCAAGATAGCAAAAGCAAGGCTAACGCTAACATAGTGCGAGAAAAAGCCGCAAAAACACAAAAAGAGTGCAAGTCGCACCATACATACAAAAGAGTACAAGTGCCACCATAGATACAAAAGAGTGCAAGTGCCTGATGGCGTGTAACTCACACGTTCGTTGGGAACCCCAAGAGGAAGGTATGATGCGCACAGCAGCAAGTTTTCCCTCAGAAAGAAACCAAGGTTTATCGAACCAGGAGGAGCCAAGAAGCACGTTGAAGGTTGATGGCGGCGGGATGTAGTGCGGCGCAACACCAGAGATTCCGGCGCCAACGTGGAACCTGCACAACACAACCAAAGTACTTTGCCCCAACGAAACAGTGAGGTTGTCAATCTCACCGGCTTGCTGTAACAAAGGATTAACCGTATTGTGTGGAAGATGATTGTTTGCAGAAAACAGTAGAACAGTATTGCAGTAGATTGTATTTCAGTATAGAGAATTGGACCGGGGTCCACAGTTCACTAGAGGTGTCTCTCCCATAAGATAAACAGCATGTTGGGTGAACAAATTACAGTTGGGCAATTGACAAATAAAGAGGGCATGACCATGCACATACATATTATGATGAGTATAGTGAGATTTAATTGGGCATTACGACAAAGTACATAGACCGCTATCCAGCATGCATCTATGCCTAAATAGTCCACCTTCAGGTTATCATCCGAAACCCCTCCAGTATTAAGTTGCTAACAACAGACAATTGCATTAAGTATTGCGCGTAATGTAATCAGTAACTACATCCTTGAACATAGCACCAATGTTTTATCCCTAGTGGCAACAGCGCATCCACAACCTTAGAACTTTCTCATCCTTGTCCCAGGATATCAATGGAGGCATGAACCCACTATCGAGCATAAATACTCCCTCTTGGAGTTACAAGCATCTACTTGGCCAGAGCATCTACTAGTAACGGAGAGCATGCAAGATCATAAATAACACATAGACATAACTTTGATAATCAACTTAACAAGTATTCTCTATTCATCGGATCCCAACAAACGCAACATATAGAATTATAGATAGATGATCTTGATCATGTTAGGCAGCTCACAAGATCCGACAATGAAGCATAATGGGGAGAAGACAACCATCTAGCTACTGCTATGGACCCATAGTCCAGGGGTAGACTACTCACACATCACTCCGGAGGTGACCATGGCGGCGTAGAGTCCTCCGGGAGATGATTCCCCTCTCCGGCAGGGTGCCGGAGGCGATCTCCTGGATCCCCCGAGATGGGATCGGCGATGGCGGCGTCTCTGGAAGGTTTTCCGTATCGTGGCTCTCAGATGCGGGGGTTTCGCGACGGAGGCTTTAAGTAGGCGGAAGGGCAAGTCAGAGGGGGCACGAGGGCCCCACACCACAGGGCCGCGCGCCAAGGGGGCCGCGCCGCCCTAGGGTTTGGGCACCTCGTGGCCCCACTTCGTCTCCTCTTCGGACTTCTGGAAGCTTCGTGGCAAAATAGGACCCTGGGCGTTGATTTCGTCCAATTCCGAGAATATTTCGTTACTAGGATTTCTGAAACCAAAAACAGCAGAAAACAGCAACTGGCACTTCGGCATCTTGTTAATAGGTTAGTTCCAGAAAATGCACGATTATGACATAAAGTGTGCATAAAACATGTAGATAACATCAATAATGTGGCATGGAACATAAGAAATTATCGATACGTCGGAGACGTATCAGTATCCCCAAGCTTAGTTCTGCTCGTCCCGAGCAGGTAAAACGATAACATAGATAATTTCTGGAGTGACATGCCATCATAACCTTGATCATACTATTTGTAAAGCATATGTAGTGAATGCAGCGATCAAAACAATGTATATGACATGAGTAAACAGGTGAATCATATAGCAAAGACTTTTCATGAATAGCACTTCAAGACAAGCATCAATAAGTCTTGCATAAGAGTTAACTCATAAAGCAATAATTCATAGTAAAAGCATTGAAGCAACACAAAAGAAGATTAAGTTTCAGCGGTTGCTTTCAACTTATAACATGTATATCTCATGGATATTGTCAACATAGAGTAATATAATAAGTGCAATAAGCAAGTATGTAGGAATCAATGCACAGTTCACACAAGTGTTTGCTTCTTGAGGTGGAGAGAAATAGGTGAACTGACTCAACATTGAAGGTAAAAGAATGGTCCTCCATAGAGGAAAAGCATCGATTGCTATATTTGTGCTAGAGCTTTGATTTTGAAAACATGAAACAATTTTGTCAACGGTAGTAATAAAGCATATGTATCATGTAAATTATATCTTACAAGTTGCAAGCCTCATGCATAGTATACTAATAGTGCCCGCACCTTGTCCTAATTAGCTTGGACTACCGGATCATCACAATGCACATGTTTTAACCAAGTGTCACAAAGGGTTACCTCTATGCGCTTTGTACAAAGGTCTAAGGAGAAAGCTCGCATTGGATTTCTCGCTATTGATTATTCTCAACTTAGACATCCATACCGGGACAACATAGACAACAGATAATGGACTCCTCTTTTATGCATAAGCATGTAACAACAATTAATAATTTTCTCATTTGAGATTGAGGATATATGTCCAAAACTGAAACTTCCACCATGGATCATGGCTTTAGTTAGCGGCCCAATGTTCTTCTCTAACAATATGCATGCTTAACCATAAGGTGGTAGATCGTTCTTACTTCAGACAAGACGAACATGCATAGCAACTCACATGAAATTCAACAGAGAATAGTTGATGGCGTCCCCAGTGAACATGGTTATCGCACAACAAGCAACTTAATAAGAGATAAAGTGCATAATTACATATTCAATACCACAATAGTTTTTAAGCTATTTGTCCCACGAGCTATATATTGCAAAGGTGATGATGGAATTTTAAAGGTAGCACTCAAGCAATTTACTTTGGAATGGCGGAAAATACCATGTAGTAGGTAGGTATGGTGGACACAAATGGCATAGTGGTTGGCTCAAGTATTTTGGATGCATGAGAAGTATTCCCTCTCGATACAAGGTTTAGGCTAGCAAGGCTTAT
The DNA here is from genome assembly GCF_019359855.2 of Lolium perenne. Classification (NCBI taxonomy): domain Eukaryota; kingdom Viridiplantae; phylum Streptophyta; class Magnoliopsida; order Poales; family Poaceae; genus Lolium; species Lolium perenne. The sequence continues at coordinate 193,049,519 of NC_067247.2, read as the reverse complement.
TTGAAACAAACACAAGGATGAACCGGTGCAGCAAAACTCACATAAAAGACATATTGAAAGCATTATAAGACTCTACACCGTCTTCCTTGTTGTTCAAAGTCAATACTAGAAATTATCTAGACCTTAGAGAAACCAAATATGCAAACCAAATTTTAGCATGCTCTATGTATTTCTTCATTAATGGGTGCAAAGCATATGATGCAAGAGCTTAAACATGAGCACAACAATTGCCAAGTATCACATTACCCAAGACATTATAGCAAATTACTACATGTATCATTTTCCAATTCCAACCATATAACAATTTAACGAAGAAGAAACTTCGCCATGAATACTATGAGTAGAAGCTAAGGACATACTTGTCCATATGCTACAGCGGAGCGTGTCTCTCTCCCATAAAGTGAATGCTAGGATCCATTTTATTCAAAAAAAACAAAAACAAAAACAAACCGACGCTCCAAGCAAAGCACATAAGATGTGATGGAATAAAAATATAGTTTCAGGGGAGGAACCTGATAATGTTGTCGATGAAGAAGGGGATGCCTTGGGCATCCCCAAGCTTAGACGCTTGAGTCTTCTTAGAATATGCAGGGGTGAACCACCGGGGCATCCCCAAGCTTAGAGCTTTCACTCTCCTTGATCATGTTGCATCATACTCCTCTCTTGATCCTTGAAAACTTCCTCCACACCAAACTTAGAACAACTCATTAGAGGGTTAGCGACAATAAAAATTAACATGTTCAGAGGTGACACAATCATTTTTAACACTTCTGGACATTGCATAAAGCTACTGGACATTAATGGATCAAAGAAATTCATCCAACATAGCAAAAGAGGCAATGCGAAATAAAAGGCAGAATCTGTCGAAACAGAACAGTTCGTATTGACGAATTTTATCGAGGCACCAGACTTGCTCAAATGAAAATGCTCAAATTGAATGAAAGTTGCGTACATATCTGAGGATCACTCACGTAAATTGGCATAATTTTATGAGTTACCTACAGAGAAAACAGCCCAGATTTGTGACAGCAAAGAAATCTGTTTCTGCGCAGTAATCCAAATCTAGTATGAACTTTTCTATCAACGACTTTACTTGGCACAACAAAACACTAAACTAAGATAAGGAGAGGTTGCTACAGTAGTAAACAACTTCCAAGACACAAAATAAAAACAAAGTACTGTAGGTAAAAACATGGGTTGTCTCCCATAAGCGCTTTTCTTTAACGCCTTTCAGCTAGGCGCAGAAAGTGTATATCAAGTATTATCAAAGGGTGGTGCATTCTCAGCGGGGTGTGGAGTTTTCTCAACCAGGCATAGTATATTAGATACATAAGTTTTAGCATCTCCCTTTTCATTAGTCTTAGGCGTGCTACTCTCATCAAACAAATTTTCAGGAACAAGCCAAGCATAGTTATTTTCTAGTGCATCATTCATAGCTAAGAGTTTACATGGTATTGGTGCTTTGATCTCCCCTCCATCATTAATATTATTAGTGTATCTTATTCTATCCATGTCCATCTTTTCAAGGAGACTAACAAAATTAGTATGAGAACCAAGCATATTAAATTTAGCAAAGACCTTTCTAGCCTCCCTTGCTAGACCACCAAATTCTCTAAGAAGGGTTTCTAAAACAAAATCTTTCTTTTCCCCTTCTTCCATATCACCAAGTGTGAGAAACATGTGTTGGATTATAGGATTGAGATTAAAAAATTTAGTTTCCAACATGCGGACTAAAGCAGCAGCAGCAATTTCATAGGTGGGGGCAAGGTCTACCAAGTGTCTATCTTCAAAATCGTCAACGGTACTGACATGGTTGAAAAATTCCTCTATATTATTTCTCCCAACTATAGACCCACGTCCTACCGGTATGTCTTTCGTGGTAAAATTAAAAGGAAACATGATGAATCAAGCAAGGTAAATGCAAGTAACTAATTTTTTTGTGTTTTTGATATAGCAAACAAGATAGCAAATAAAGTAAAACTAGCAACTAATTTTTTTGTATTTTGATTTAGTGCAGCAAACAAAGTAGTAAATAAAACTAAGCAAGACAAAAACAAAGTAAAGAGATTGGGAAGTGGAGACTCCCCTTGCAGCGTGTCTTGATCTCCCCGGCAACGGCGCCAGAAAAAGAGCTTGATGACGTGTAACTCACACGTTCGTTGGGAACCCCAAGAGGAAGGTATGATGCGCACAGCAGCAAGTTTTCCCTCAGAAAGAAACCAAGGTTTATCGAACCAGGAGGAGCCAAGAAGCACGTTGAAGGTTGATGGCGGCGGGATGTAGTGCGGCGCAACACCAGAGATTCCGGCGCCAACGTGGAACCTGCACAACACAACCAAAGTACTTTGCCCCAACGAAACAGTGAGGTTGTCAATCTCACCGGCTTGCTGTAACAAAGGATTAACCGTATTGTGTGGAAGATGATTGTTTGCGAAAACAAGAGAACAAGATGCAAGAGATTGTATTTCAAGATAGAGAATTGGACCGGGTCCACAGGTTCACTAGAGGTGTCTCTCCCATAAGATAAACAGCATGTTGGGTGAACAAATTACAGTTGGGCAATTGACAAATAAAGAGGGCATGACCATGCACATACATATTATGATGAGTATAGTGAGATTTAATTGGGCATTATGACAAAGTACATAGACCGCTATCCAGCATGCATCTATGCCTAAATAGTCCACCTTCAGGTTATCATCCGAACCCCCTCTAGTATTAAGTTGCTAACAACAGACAATTGCATTAAGTATTGCGCGTAATGTAATCAGTAACTACATCCTTGAACATAGCACCAATGTTTTATCCCTAGTGGCAACAGCACATCCACAACCTTAGAACTTTCTGTCACTGTCCCAGATATCAATGGAGGCATGAACCCACTATCGAGCATAAATACTCCCTCTTGGAGTTACAAGCATCTACTTGGCCAGAGCATCTACTAGTAACGGAGAGCATGCAAGATCATAAACAACACATAGACATAACTTTGATAATCAACATAACAAGTATTCTCTATTCATCGGATCCCAACAAACGCAACATATAGAATTACAGATAGATGATCTTGATCATGTTAGGCAGCTCACAAGATCCAACAATGAAGCATAATGGGGAGAAGACAACCATCTAGCTACTGCTATGGACCCATAGTCCAGGGGTAGACTACTCACACATCACTCCGGAGGCGACCATGGCGGCGTAGAGTCCTCCGGGAGATGATTCCCCTCTCCGGCAGGGTGCCGGAGGCGATCTCCTGGATCCCCCGAGATGGGATCGGCGATGGCGGCGTCTCTGGAAGGTTTTCCGTATCGTGGCTCTCGGTACTGGGGGTTTCGCGACGGAGGCTTTAAGTAGGCGGAAGGGCAAGTCAGGAGGGGGCACGAGGGCCCCACACCACAGGGCCGCGCGGCCAAGGGGGGGGGGCCGCGCCGCCCTAGGGTTTGGGCACCTCGTGGCCCCACTTCGTCTCCTCTTCGGACTTCTGGAAGTTTCGTGGCAAAATAGGACCCTGGGCGTTGATTTCGTCCAATTCCGAGAATATTTCGTTACTAGGATTTCTGAAACCAAAAACAGCAGACAAAGAATCGGCACTTCGGCATCTTGTTAATAGGTTAGTTCCAGAAAATGCACGATTATGACATAAAGTGTGCATAAAACATGTAGATAACATCAATAATGTGGCATGGAACATAAGAAATTATCGATACGTCGGAGACGTATCAGTGCCACCGTATACAAAAGAGTCACAAGCTTTTAAGCAAAAGAGAGAAGAGAAGAGAGGCCGCGTGTGAATCTTGTTGTTTCTCCGTTGCAACCAAAGCTTTGCCTCTCTTTGTGTTAGTGTGACACCGAGCACCATTACATACACTTTTCTGCTCACTTTTGGTTGCACTAACCCCGCTTATCCCGTGTGTGCGTTCCACAAATTTTCCATGTTTATAGTGATCTTCGCTTTGACACTTGATTTTTGGACCTCACCCACTTTTAACAACATACTTGGTTTCGGATTTCGTCTTTTGGCTTTCCACCATACTCACCTAACACCATATTTGCTAGCTTTTGTGTGTGCTTTTGTGTGAGTGCCCGATACAATTGTTTTTGCTCTCGGTTTGGTTGATTACCTCAATACTATCTCACCAAGGTAAAGGTGCGAGGTAGTTTTCTTCCACTAACATACACAACATAGTTCTTGTCTTGCTATCATGGATAGGAGCGGAGACGAAGCAAGGGACGGGGAAGTCCTTCGCAACACCGAGAGGTTGGCAACCCAACACAACCTATGGGTGCAACGCCAAGAATTCAAGGAGCAACTCACCTTATTCGAGACACGCATTGACGAGCAATACGACGAAGTGGCACACAACTTCTCCATTGTGAACCAAGACTTGGATCTCCTTCGTGAAGCTACGGTCAACTTGAATGGCCAAATGGCGGCCAATGATGCGAACATGGAGAGGCGCATGGATAGCCTCGAGCGCGCCATCACCAACTTGGGTCATCATCGCCGACACCGCTATACTTCATCATCATCAAGCTCGTCACAAGATTACTCCTCTCATGATCGCCATACGTCCTCAAGCTCCAACTCAAGGGATGAAGACCATCATCGACCTCGTCGCCCACATGCTCGTCATGAAGACTCTCGCTCCAACTCTAGGCGAGGAGAAATCCATCGCCACGCTCGTCCTCATGAACGTCCTCCACAAGACCAAGTACTACACCAAGCTCGTCATCAAGTGGATCGCCATGCCCACCATGGGCGTGTCGACCAACCCCACGACAACATCATCCACAACATGGAGCCGGTACATCATCGTGAGCCACATGGCGATGCTCAAGACCAAGGTCATCAAGATCAACCTCGGCGAGATTTCCGAAATCATCCTCGCCATGACCAACGTGGAAGAGGAGACCCGCAACATGATCAAGATGAGAGAGCCAACAATGAGCGTCGTCAACAACCTCATCAAGATCTTCAACAACATCATCATCGTGAACCAAGTGAAGCTAGTGTTCAACTTCAACGCCAACCCAATGCTATGGTTGGTCGTGGAAGACCTCCTCTACCACCTCAAGCCGCAAGAGATGAAGGCATCCGTCCTCGCCGAAGAAATTTGGAAGATGAAGAGAATATGTTTGGCAAGCTCAAGTTCAACATGCCCAAGTTCAAGGGTGAAGACAATGCCGAGGCCTACCTCTCATGGGCACTCAAGGTTGACAAGATATTCCGCATCCACAACTACTCTGGTGCCAAGAAAGTGGCCATGGCGTCTCTTGAGTTTGAGGATTATGCAAACACTTGGTGGGAGCAAGTACTCACTCTAAGGGAAGAAAAGGGTGAACCTCCAATTGACACTTGGGAAGAGATGAAGGAAGAGATGCAAGCTCGCTTTGTACCAACACACTACATGACCGACCTCTTCAACAAACTCCAAAAATTGAAGCAAGGCACCAAGACCGTTGAGGAGTTCTATGAGGAAATGGAGTTGACTATGATGCGAGCCAACATCCAAGAGTCCGAGAACCAAACCATCGCTCGGTTCTTCAATGGACTCAACTACCCCATCAAGCGAATTGTGGAGTTCCAACAATATTCCAACATGGTTGAGTTGGTTCACCAAGCTTCCAAGGCCGAGCGCCAAGTGAATGAGGACATCAAGTACTCCAAGTCCAAGTCATACTTCGCCTCCAAGCTCGCTACAACAACTCCTACAACAAGTGCCAAGCCTACCGTGTCCTCTACACCATCCAAGCAACCGACTATCCAAAGTCGCATGAAGCAAACGATGTCCTCCACCGCCTCCTCAAAGGCCTCTACGGGACCCTCTAATGTCACTTGCTTCAAGTGTGGTGCACAAGGACACAAGTCCTTTGAGTGCAAGAATACCAAAGTCATGATCACTATGAAGAATGGTAACATAGAGACGCTAAATGAAGATGAATATGAAGCTCTTGTACAAGCCGTCATCGCTAATGACGAAGAGTATGATGAAGAAAGTGGAGAAGACCCTCTCTTATGTGTGCATGACCCAAGTCCTTCACTTGTGGTCACAAGGGTGCTAATAACTCAACCTCAAGCTATGGAAGAACAAAGGCGCAACATCTTCCAAACCCGTGCCGACATTGGTGGCAAGTCAATAAAGGTCATCATCGATGGAGGAAGTTGCCATGACCTTGCAACCACCGAATTGTGTGAGAAGCTCAATCTTACACTTCGCAAGCACCCTCATCCTTACCATGTCCAATGGTTGAGTGACAAGGGCAACGTCAAGATACAACACACCGTCACCGTCAACTTCAAGATTAGCCCCTATGAAGATACTATTGAGTGTGACGTGGTGCCCATGACGGTGTGTCACATGTTGCTTGGCCGCCCATGGCAATTTGACAAGAAGGCTATACATGACGGACACTCTAATGCATACACCTTCACGGTCAAGGATAAGAAGTTTGAGCTACGTCCAATGACTCCTAGCCAAATCATCGCGGACAATGCGAAGACTTTAGCGAGGGCACAACATCACAACCACCATAGTGAGTTGAGAGTAGAGGGAGTGACCCACCAAAAGGAGAGTGAGCGCCACAAGCCATACATGAGTGAGCGAAAGAGCGTCCTCCTAGCCACCAAAAGCGAGTGGAGAGAAGTGCAAGCAAACCCATCTACCACCTTGCACTATGTGCTCATTTGCAAGGGACCATCATCGGAGACTAACGACTTAACCAACATTCCTTCGTCTTTGTTGTCTCTTTTGAAGGAGTTTCAAGATGTCTTCCCCGACGAACTACCTCATGGACTTCCACCGCTTCGGGGCATAGAGCACCACATCGACCTCATACCCGGCGCTCCGTTCCCAAACCGTGCCGCCTACCACACCAACCCCGAAGACACAAAGGAGATTCAACGCCAAATACAAGATCTCCTCGCTAAAGGGTACGTTTGCGAAAGCCTTAGTCCTCGTGCGGTTCCCGTGATTCTTGTGCCTAAACCGGATGAGACGCAAAGAATGTGTATGGATTTTCGCCCCATCAATGCCATTACCGTTCGTTATCGCCATCCCATTCCGCGTTTAGATGATATGCTTGATGAGCTTAGTGGTGCCACAATTTTCTCTAAAGTCGATTTGTGTAGTGGCTACCACCAAATTCGCATGGCAATCGGTGATGAATGGAAGACGACATTCAAGACCAAGCTTGGTCTATATGAATGGCTTGTCATGCCATTTGGTCTTTCTAATGCTCCATCAAATTTTATGCGCCTCATGAATCACATCTTGCGTCCGCTCATTGGCAAGAGTGTGGTTGTCTATTTCGATGATATTCTCATTTATAGCAAAAATCTCGAGGACAATGTGCAACATGTGAGAGAAGTCTTATGCATCTTGCGTCATGAAAAGCTTTATGCAAACCTCCCCAAATGCACCTTTGCTCAAAACAAGTTGGTTTTCCTTGGATTTGTGGTTTCCGCCAACGGGATTGAAGTTGATTCCTCAAAGGTTGAGGCCATCCACAATTGGCCTACTCCTACCAATGTTGGTCAAGTTCGAAGTTTTCATGGACTTGCCGGTTTCTATCTCCACTTTGTGAAAGATTTTAGCACAATTGCTTGCCGTTTGAATGAGCTTACCAAAAAGAATGTTCCGTTCGTGTGGGGCAAGGCCCAACAAAATGCTTTTGATGAGTTGAAGAAACGTCTTACCGAAGCTCCCTTTCTCGTCCTTCCAAACTTTGCAAAAACTTTTGAGATCGAGTGTGATGCAAGTGGAATTGGCATCGGTGGCGTTCTTATGCAAGATGGAAAACCCGTGGAATATTATAGTGAGAAGTTGGATGGCGCACGCCTCAACTATCCTATTTATGACAAGGAGCTCTATGCTTTGGTTCGTGTTCTTGAAATTTGGCAACACTATCTTTGGCCAAAAGAGTTTATCATTGATTCCGACCATGAGTCTTTGAAGTATTTGAAAAGCCAACAAAATTTGAACAAACGACATGCAAAATGGGTTGAGTTCATTGAGTCCTTCCCATATGTAATCAAATACAAGAAGGGCAAGGACAATGTAGTGGCGGATGCTCTTTCCCGCAAAAACACCCTTTTGCTTACTCGCTTGGATTTTCATGTCTTGGGACTTCAAGAGATCAAAGAACTCTATCCTTCCGATTCTTTCTTTGCACCAATATTTGAGAAGTGTTCCGTTGAACGTGGTTTTGATGACTTCTACTTGCATGATGGCTACTTGTTTAAAGCCAACAAAATTTGCATTCCCGAATCTTCTCTTCGAAAGTTACTTTTGCAAGAGTCACATGGAGGTGGCCTCATGGGACACTTTGGACGTGACAAGACACTCTCAATGCTATCCACTCATTACTATTGGCCAAAGATGAAGCGAGACATGGAGTGATGTCTACGGGTGCTTCTATTCTTGTAGACAGTGTTGGGCCTCCAAGAGCAGAGGTTTGTAGAACAGCAGCAAGTTTCCCTTAAGTGGATCACCCAAGGTTTATCGAACTCAGGGAGGAAGAGGTCAAAGATATCCCTCTCAAGCAACCCTGCAATCACGATACAAGAAGTCTCTTGTGTCCCCAACACACCAAATACACTTGTCAGATGTATAGGTGCACTAGTTCGGCGAAGAGATAGTGAGATGCAAGTAATATGGATGAGTATGAGTGGTAATAGCAATCTGAATAAAATATGGCAGCGAGTAAACATGCAACAAAACAGTAAACAAACGGAGATTCGATGCTTGGAAGCAAGGCCTAGGGATCCTGCTTTCACTAGTGGACACTCTCAACAATGATCGCATAATAGAACTACTCTACACTCTTTTGTTGGATGATGAACACTACTAATTGTGTAGGATTACACGAACCCTCAATGCCGGAGTTAACAAGCTCCACAATATTCAATGTTCATATTTAAATAACCTTAGAGTGCAAGATAGATCAACACAATTACACCGAGAACTAACATAGCATGCATACTGTCACCATCACACTATGAAGGAGGCATAGATCACATCAATACTATCATAGCAATAGTTAACTTCATAATCTACAAGAGATTACAATCATAACCTACGCCAAGTACTACACGATGCACACACTGTCACCATTACACCGTGCAGGAGGAATAGAGTACTTTAATAACATCACTAGAGTAGCACATAGATGATATTCAACTAGATCACATAAAGAGAGAGATGAACCACATAGCTACAGCGGAGCCCTCAGCCCCGGGGGTGAATTACTCCCTCCTCATCATGGAGACAGCGATGGCGGTGAAGATGGCGGTGGAGACGGCGGTGGAGATGACTCCGGGGGCAATTCCCCGTCCCGGCGGCGTGCCAGAACAGAGACTTCTGTCCCCCGAATTGGAGTTTCGCGATGGCGGCGGCTCTGGATGGTTTTCTCTGGTTTCATCGAACGGTGTCGAGGAATTAGGTCAGGAGGCTTCAAATAGGCGAAGAGGCGGCATCAGAAGGGGTCTGGGGCCACCAGACACTAGGGCGGCGCGCCCCCCCTGGGCCGCGCCGCCACCATGTGTGGGCCCCCTGTGGCCCTCCTCTGGCCCTTCTTCGGTGCTCTGGAAGCTTCCGGGCAAAATAAGATATTGGGCGTTGATTTCGTCCGATTCCTAGAATATTTCCTTACTAGGATTTCTGAAACCAAAAACAGCAGAAAACAGCAACTGGCACTTCGGCATCTCGTTAATAGGTTAGTTCCGGAAAACGCATAAAATCATCATAAAGTATGTATAAAACATGTAGGTAATGTCATAAAACAAGCATGAAACATAAGAAATTATCGATACGTCGGAGACGTATCATGGAGCGCCTATGCAACCGTTGCACCACATGCCTTCAAGCTAAGTCCACCACCAACCCTTATGGTCTTTACACTCCTTTGCCTATTCCTCATGCACCTTGGTCGGATATTAGCATGGATTTCGTCCTAGGATTACCACGAACAAAACATGGGCATGATTCGATCTTTGTGGTAGTGGATAGGTTCTCTAAAATGGCTCATTTCATACCATGCCATAAGACCGATGATGCTTCACACATTGCTTCGTTGTTTTTCAGAGAAATTGTTCGCCTACACGGAATACCGGCAATCATTGTGTCGGATTGAGACGTCAAGTTTATGAGCTATCTATGGAAGTCGCTCATGGCAAAGTTTGGAGTGAAGCTCTTGTTCTCATCATCCTCCCACCCGCAAACGGACGGACAAACGGAAGTGGTCAATAGAAGCCTCTCAACTCTTCTACGCATACTCGTGAAGAAAAACTTGAAGTCATGGGAAGAGTGCCTTCCGCACGCGGAGTTCGCCTACAATCGAGCCACACACAAAACAACATCACGGAGCCCCTTCATGATCGTCTACGACACTCTACATCCTACCACTTCCCCTTCATGAGAGGACAAACATGGACTTCGACAAGCGCACCGCCGCCATGAAGAAACTACATGAAGAAACAAGAGCAACCATCCAAGAACATGTGCTTCGTCAAGCTAACCGCCTCAACGCCAAGAAGAAGGAAAGAATATTTCAAGAAGGCGACCTCGTTTGGATCCACCTCCGGAAGGAAAGATTCCCTCATGAACGCAACTCAAAGCTCAAGCCAAGAGGAGATGGCCCCTTCAAGGTCCTCAAACGCATCAACAACAACGCCTACGTCATCGACATCCCGACCTACAAGTACTTGGTGAGCAACACGTTCAACGTCTCGGACTTATCGCCCTATCATGGAGATGAGGAGGAGCACGAGTCGAGGACGACTCTTTCCCAAGGGGGGGGGGGGAGATGATGTAGCCCCGCTCACCGACGACACTACACCAAGACCAACAAGTCCCCCAAGTGGACCAATGACGCGGGCTCGAGTTAAAGCGCTACATGATAAGGTGAACTCGCTCCTCACTACCCTCAATCTCGTACCCCATTGGATGGAATGCTACCTCATGCCGATATGCATTGTGTCATTAGGTACAAGGTGCATCAAGACCCCGGAGAGGATGACGCCCCATGGTCAAGAGAAGGAGAGGAGCAGCTAGACGTGAAGATGGACATGGAGCTGGACCCGACGTCATCCGAAGCGCGCGAAGGAAGGAAGAGAGCCAGCCGGCCCAGGACCCGGTCGACCGGCCCCAAGACCGGACCACCCGGTCCCAGACCCGGTCAACCGGGCGGCACGCCGGACTCCCCTCGGCATCAACCGGGCGTCGCACCGGGGCCAACCGGGCGGGCATCTGCGACACTTCCGGTTGGCGCCCGGTCCCCGGCCCGGTTTGGACCGGACCGGCCGGTCACAGGTCCGGTCTGACCGGCCCCCGGACCGGATCCGTCGGACTGCCTCTACCAAAACTGCGCAAGTCGTCCACTTATGTACCTTTCCGACCTGTGGGCCATGTAGACCTATATAAGTACCCAGGACGCCCCTTTTACTCTTTAGACATAATTTAAGCTTAAACACTACTTTGAGCTTTGTCTCCCTATGGTTAGATCCCCTTTGTAACCAAGGCTACTCTTGTTGAGGATTTGGATATTTGTGAGTGAGATTCTAGTGTGCTCCACTCTCTCTCCCTCACCGGTCTCCGTCTCCAACCCCAATCTCTCACACGAAATTCTACCTCGCGTCTCTTCCGGGTGATTCTATTGGCGTGGTCCATCGAGCCACGAGGGTAAGATTCGATTGTATCGGGTTGGTGTGCGTGTGTTCTTCGTCGTGTTCTTCGCGTTCTTCAACCTCTCCCTTTTTCCCCCCTTTGGATTTGGGTCAATCGCGAGATCGGGCCACACCCTAGATCTTAGATCTCATCACCAGTGCCGCAGAAAATTAGAGTTTTTGCTTGGCGCCTTGCTACTGACTCCCTGGCGGTCACTTCCAGTTTGCACCGGCGCATCCCTCGGATCTTGCCAATCTGTTCTGTTTGTGGGGTTAAGGATGAGGATGCTCATCATTGCATGGTTCGCTGCACTTTAGCCCGCGCACTCCGTGATGGTATGCGCAATGTCTGGTCGCTACCAACGGAGACAGAGTTTGGTTCCTTCTCCTCCTGGATGGTGTCTCAAAGGAAATGCGCGTCAGAATCCTCTTTCTTTTCTGGCGGACCTGACATCACCGGAATAATGTCGTTCATGGCGACGGTAAGGCCTCCATTGCGGCTCCAGTCCCGTTCCTTCAAAGCTATGTCCTATCATTGCATGCAGATGCCCCAGAGCCTGACCGGAAAGGAAAGTCGGCCGTGTTTCCTCCGTGTAAACCTGGTCATGCAATGATAGTGGAAAAGCCTTCAAGCTGGGCCGCGCCCGAGGCGGGGTGGATCAAAGTCAATACTGACGCTGGGTGGAGTGCATCAGACGCTTCTGGTGGTGTTGGTGTCGTGGCACGGGATGAGAAGGGTGTGGTACTGTACTCTGCATGGAAGACCTTAGCGCGCTGTTCTAGCGCGGAGCAGGCTGAAGTTTTGGCCTGTCTCGAGGGCATCCGATACCTGGCCGCACACCCGCAGCATCGAGGAATTCTCGAAACTGATTGTGCCCGGATTGTGGCCGTCCTCTCATCGATAGCTGAAGATCGCTCGTCTCATTGGTGTCTATTCCAGGAAGCAAGGTTTTTGATGAACATGCTCTCAGAGGTGAAAGTTTGCAAGGTGTCTAGGGTGAGTAATAGAGTGGCGCATGATTTAGCGCAATTAGGCAAGCGTGAGTGCGGTGTTTTGCATGAGGCTGTCCCTTCCTCCCGTGCTGGGCCCTCTCATGTGTGATTGTAAAAACATTGTTGCCTAATCAATAAAGTTCACCCAGTTCAAAAAAAAATTATACTTCTTCCAATAACATTTACACTTCTTTCGGAAGAAGAAACTGGTAGAGTACAGAAAACTAGGGTCACCTATGGATGTATTTGGCAGCTTCTATGAGGTTCAATCAGATTCATTGGCTACAAAAAAAATGATGGGTGCAATAGGTGTGGCGTTGCAAGTTGCAACCCCGCTAAGAAGCCTTGCACTAGGTTAGTTCTCGTTAGAGCATCGAGATGATGCAAAATAAGGCATCAAAATAGGGGTTTTACATCACCTGATTACTTTGTGGTTTTCCCAATGATGTAAAATGGATCAATTGTTAGAGACTAGCTCAGAGCTTATATGGGAAAAATTCATTCATCTTCAAACTTCAAATTCAACGACATAAACTCAAATTCGAAGACGTCTAATTCATTTCAACGTGACACACATAAACTTGACTCTACCATAGACATGACTGTAAATTCAGCACTAAAACATAGATAGAACTTCAAACCAAATCATAGATAGAACTTCAATAGTTCGACATTGAAACTCGAACCTAAAACGTGTCGTCATCCTCATCGTTGGTGAGGTCATTCCAGAAATTGGAGGACAACTCGTTAGAGGAGACCGACGAGATGTCGATGGTGCAAGGGCCTGCCAAAGTCGACGACGCCGAAGTCGATGCCGCAGACGCAACTTCGGACTCATCCTCCTCTTCACGGCTTCCCTCGCCGCAAAGTACGCCACCTAATATTGCATGAGCTCCGGATGATCCTAGCGCATCTTCAGCATTGCTGCCTCGTCGATCATCGATGATGTCCTGGGTGAAAGAGCAAGCTCTATCTCTAGTGTTTTATGTGTCTGTTAACAACACGCAAATGTATTTTACCCTGTGCGCTCAAGTGTGTAGGATTCATTTTTAACACTACGGATGATGACCCGCCTTTTCCAAAGTTCATCATCTAGTTAATTTATTGGATGTTTGATCTCTGGTAATTGTGGATGCGAACATATTGAGGAGAAATGAAGATAGACGAGGAGAAAAGAAGAAGAATGCAGTTTTCTGCATGGCGGATAATCTGACCCTCTAGTAGCCGGATCATCCAGCCCCCTCACCCAGGTGGCTAGGACTCGTGAAGAAATGGGGCCGGATCATCTAATAGGGTGTCGGAATCAATATTTCCGCCCCAAATATCCAGCCCCCAACAGAAAGTTGGCAAACTCCCAGTAAGGGGGCGGACGTAAATTTCATCCAGGGGCGGATGGTTTTTTACATCCGACCCTCCCTAGTTTTTTGGTGGCAACCTCCCAATAAGGGGACAATCGATATCTTCATCCGGCCCCCGAAAATACCCAATATCCAGGGTGTTGCCGGATCATCCGGTCCTCCACTTCATCGCCAAGACCGGATCATCCAAGGAGAGGGATGACACATGTCATAAACTGAAATTTATCTAGATACATCTATATTAGTGGCCAGTAATACGGATCGGAGGGAGTACAAGATTTCTGAATTTTCATTCCCCCCCCCCCCCCCTAAGAGTAATGTTTCGGTTCTATTCCTACTATATTGGATATTTCATTTCCTTGTGATTATTTCATTTTCTTTGATAACTAGGCTGACACTTATGTGATATGAAACATCGCTAAGTTCGTAACGTCGTGCGCTGGACGATGACGTTCGTTTCCTAACTGCAGACGCTGGAACAAAACACCACACATTGCAGTTGCAGCCACTTGGAGCAGAGCAGCCCTGGATGGCCAACTTTCCAATCATTTGCCAGTTGCCACACCTGCACTTGCAGAATGGTCGTTACCGTCCTCAGATCAGGCGATGGGCTGGGGCGCACAGGTTTGACGGACAACAGGCTCGCTGACCAGAGAATGTAATGGGCTTCCTAAAGAGATGCAGTCCATGTACGGCCTACCGCGAGGCATGACGGTGGGCTTTTGGGCCCGTAGGATGGAGCTCTATCTCATACTCGCCGGAGAGCAACAGACGCAAAATGTTTAGTCCCACCTCGGCTATCGCACAAACTTCCCACCTGCTTATATACCCTTCCATCGCTGCTTCCACCGTCCCTTCGGGGACATCCGATAAAATTGGAATGATACAGAGAAGATTAGCATGGCCCCTGCGCAAGAATGACACGCACAAATTGAGAAATGGTCCAAATTTTTTGAGATTTCAAACAGAGTCCCTGCGCGCTAATTTTTCTATTCACAGTTACATCCCTGCCTGCCTTGTGTCATCTCTTTTGTTAGACTTTACACCAGGACCCTTACGTCTTCCTGATTTGTTTTGGCTACCCCATCGCTGCTCTTCAATATGGCAGTTCTGCACATGAGATCCTCAGTTTTATCACAGATCGATCCCTGCACTTTCTCTCAGCCAGTCAGCGCCTTCTCATCTTTCTGAAGTCCTTTACAGATCGATCCTCAGTCTTACAGCTAGTCCTTAACCTTTACGTCTCTGCTATTTAGACCCCCAAACCTCAATCTCAACGGAGGTATACGTATTTGTTCATCTTTTTTTTCCAATAACAGATAACACATATATCTATGCAAAAAAAAAAGCAAACGATCGCGGAAAAGCAGTCGTCACAGTAATACAAATAATCAAGCAATCCTGTACACAACCGTATTTTTCAGCACTTAAAGCATAACTTTACCAGTTAACAACAACGTAAAGAGGGCACATCACAATCTCACATTTTACTCGGATGGATTCTAAGTATCTCAAATTCTCACCAGTATCCATCAAACAAGAGTACTCCCGCGGTATACACCAGTCAGCTAGAACACGCTGAGATGTTCAAGTCAATCATTACAATCTCGAGCGGCGTATGCATTTTACCGGATTCAAGCTACCATTCCGGTGAGCTGTAAAATGCATATGACGTCCATCTATTGACGCGGGTTTGAAGTCCCAACCTTCCACGTCCTTCGGGACACATACATCATAGAGCATCTTCCCCAACACGCCATCAGGGTTCATGCTTTCGACGCTCGGCATGTTGAACAACTCAGGTTTTGGAGCTTCGCTGCCGCTTTCTTGGTACTCCATGGAACTCGGTAAGAAGAAATGATCGGCTGGATCAGCTGGGACACTCCTTATCCTATCGCTTGAGCTCGTAGCAGTTTTATGGAGATTGCTACCCGAATAAGGTGTATCACTGTGCTCACTCCTGCCAATCTCGTAGTCGTTAACTCTTCTTCTGCTCATGTAAAGCGCTGAAGCCTTCATCAGCAGCTCAGTCACTGCAGCACGGTATTCCTCAGCGTGATGTTTGTAATGTCCTGTGTAACAAATGGTGAACAAACAAGGTGTGAGAGTGTTATATTCTTACATACGGGCAAAGTAAAGATGTAAGAGCGATAATCCTCCAAGTGACAACTAGATAAAACATCATGTAAGGGCGTTATATTCTTACATATGGGCAAAGTAAAAATATAAAAAAAGTGATAACTATCCAGGTGGTAAGCAGACAACAAAACAGGGTGTAAGGGTGCTATATTCTTTTACATGGGCAGAATAAAGATAAATGGACAACCCAGCTATCACATGTTCCATCGATGGTCTTACAGCGCAACACATTCAGTCCCATCGATCTGCCGTGATGAGCGGCGGGAGGAGGAAGAAGGGGGCTGACTGGTGACCTTGTTATTCATCTCAGAGTTCACTGCCTGTGAAGTAAAATGTGCACGAAACATATAGCTTGAGGCTCTCGTGCAGTGACAGCCTCACAGGAATACAATAAAATTCGTGACAAGTTCATATACAGGTTAGTCGCATAGGACATCTTCTCTTTCAGTACAGACCAGTCCAAGATCGGCTAGATTTGTCCAATTCCGAGTTCAGTATAGGCTCTATCTAGTGTAACCAAATGCCTGATTGACCAAGCATTACTTATCGGACCTTTCAAATAGCACGAACATTGTTGAGTTGGACTATGTTTGAACTTCAATTTTGTCCATGATGTATCACGGTTTGTGCACAGCTTTAGATTAGAAGCGAGATTTTTCAAGGGATGAAAATGAGTTCCACGCGATGGGAACAACAGGATACATAATTAAGGCTTCCGTACAACCTTTTTAAATTCACACAGAACTCTTGCTATGATTGTTGAAATGTGAAAGTAGTAATTGCCCAATTGGCGAGGATTTTTTTTAAAATGATAACATTTTTGTTTGTCTTGCAAAATGGTATGCCTTTGTGTCACTGACATGTGAGTTCTGGGGCCACTGTCAATGACACAAGGTGTGCCATTTTGTGCCATTCATGCTGTCAATTTGCTCCTAGTTGGCCAACCATTAGTATTTAAAGTACATTTATGACTAGGAAGGATGATCTTAGAATAAGTTGAAATACTTTACATAAACTTATATTTGTATTTACCTTCAAGTATTATATAAGCAAGTCTGTCCAGAAAGTTGCAGAAGTGAACAACTCTGAACACTACCAAATGATTTGACACTGAAGTATTAAAGCTGATCACTTATGGGTCTGTATACGACTAGTAGCAGGTAGTAACCTTGCACTATGAACTATGATGAGTGATAACTGGTAATTATCCAATTTCAGCAAGTCATCATTATGTGTGCCCACATATAGTTGTCAATACATATTATAACTAAAACGAATCGGCACTTTTTGGTCATTTTAGAGAACCATACTAAGTAATGTATAATATGTTTAGTCTTCGCATTAACTTTCTTCCACATAACCTGGAGGATTGTAGTAGTAGGAAATAACATACCTACATGTGCAGAACTGTGCCATTTAACAAAATTCACATCACCACCCAGCTCCAGCAGACGTCGTCCAAAATTTTGAACAACTGAGCATGGAGCAAGTTCATCATCCTCCGAACATAATATGAGTATTGGGCCAACATGCTGCACACATAATGGATTGAGGTCACCATATGTCTGCAAAATGTCTATCTGCAGCCAGGTTATAAGACATTGTAGTCAATGGAATGACATACCACTGATGAGTATAGTGTTTCCCAATATTCTTTGCGCTGTGCTTCAAACTTGCCTATGAAAAGAGTGTCTAGACCCGAGGCAATTCCTTTAGTCATCCATGCTAGGACACGTGGAGGTTCAGCCATTTTCAGGACACTTGGGTGAAGGAGAAAGCGGGTGCCTAAATCACTCACAAAATCTACAGGACTTGAGTCGTACATTTGTCCACATACGCAGTCCCGTACAAGTTGGTAGTCATCCTGTAATAAGGAATACAATTAAGTTTTCAGCAACATGAGTAAATACAAATTAAAGTAACCCTCATTGGTAGACCCAAGCTGCCGTACCAAAGTCAGTTGGCCTTCGCACCTTCTCTCGATCAGCTGCCAGTTAACAAAGAAAACTTTAGCCAAAAGATCCTAAATCAGGCAGGAAGAGATAACTGTTCCAGCAAGATCTTCTAGCTTTTACCTGAAAAACCTTGTATGTACAACCTTTTGGTCCTCCCGAAAAGGACGCAAACACAACAGGTACTGGTCTAACCTTCAGTTCCTGGAATTTGGAAGATCAAATCAATAACGACCCACGACTGCAACAACTAATTCAGCATAATGAAACAGTTTAACAATCCACAAAAGTACTGGACCAAACCAGGTCGAAATAATAGTGTTGTGGGATGACAGTTGCACAGACCTTAACGAGCTCCGTGAGCACCCGGTCAGCAAGCACAGCTGCCTTGTCGGGCATAAACCTGGCAAACATGCGAATGGGATCAAACGAGGGATTCAATTGTAATGTATAGGCTATTGCATCACAGTACAGATAACTGGAAGTTTTAGCCATCCAACAGAATCCACAATTCCACATGTCCACATAGCTTTCTTGGTACATCCAATTCCAACTTAGCCATCTAAAATTCTGGGTTTCAGATCAATTTCGATTGGAAGCTCCAAAGTAAACGCATACCAGCCTAGTGGCAAAGGGCACAAAATCTAGTGAAGCTTTATCAGCACCGAAGCAAAGCTAACGCCTCTGTAACCTAAACGTTTCGCCCTCATGTACGGAGATGAAAGAAGTAAAGATGGCGGCTCATCACCAGCAGTAAAGCACGGAAGGGAGAGGCGTAACGTACAGCGTGAGGAAATCGGAGTGGCAGACGAGGCAAGCCCACCCGAGCGCCGCGTACAGCTCTACGTACGCCCGCACGTGCCGCTCCTGGCTGGACAGCCACGCGAACATCACCACCACTCCGCCGGCGACCTCCGTTCCCTCGGCGCCGCCGCCGCTCGGCCGCGGGCCCGCCCAGTAGTGGCGCCCCCACATGGCTCCCGCCTCCGCCTCTGCCGAGGGGTCTCTGGCTGAAAGGTTCTAGAGCCCCGGTGCTCCTCGTCGTCGTCCTCCTCCTCCTCTGCTTGAATTGGGGTCTGGAAGGAAGAAGACCGTGCGGCCGCCGGAGCTTGTGCCGTTTGTTGGGTGTATCTTCCTGGGGACGTGTGGCGGCTAAAAAGGACCTAGCGGCGTTGGGCTGTCAAGCATAAATGCTACGAACCACCATGCAGTCAGCCCACCTCAGGCACAGCAACAGTAGGCTGGTGGTGACAGTGGCAGGTTCGTTTCTAGTCAGTCCGATGACAAAGTGTGTTGATCCACAAAAAACCTCAAGGATGTTTGCAACCTGTTTTATGGACTTCCCACATGTTGGGTGTGGAAGTAAGTTGATTAATTTTAAATTCTTGTGATGTAATTTGATTTAAGTTGTATGATGATTATAAGAATTTTGTTTTAGCTGCCTGCTGCATAAATTTATAATTCTTGATTGGTGCGTCTATGGCATGTTCAGAACACTTAGGGTGTGTTGATTAAGGATTTTTAGAACGCAGGAAGAGAAAAACCCCACGATTAGAATGTCATGTCTATTGGAACCCTACATGATTTAAAACCTACATGAATTGTTTTCAAGTAGCGTTGGATTCACCGAAAAATCAAATGAATTGTAACATGCGGTTTAATTGGATGAAAATTTTCCTCCAAAACATAGTGCAATGCTATCCTATATGAAAAATTCCTATGCATTCCTAAAAATTAAATCCTGCGAATCAAATGATGCACATAGGAAAAATTCTTGAGCATGAAAATCATACAAAATTTTCTATAGAATTTCTTTGAATCGAACAAGCTCTCATTCGTAAAAAAGGTATGTTCAAAATACACATCATATCATAGTACCTTGGACTCCCAGCTCCACTTTGTTTTCTCTTACTCTCGAATGTAAAAGATAAATTGGGTTGTTTGGTCAGTATGGTATTTGTGTGTACCTGGTAAATAAGTGAATATGATGTATTTTTATTGTTCGGTTGTTTGATCTTGAATAGAAGTTTGACTTTCTAATCGGTGATATATTTGTGTAGATTCAATAAGTAAATCCCACTTTCTGCTACCTACTTGTGAATTGTGACATAGTGACGCCTTTTACCATATTCTATTATTTTTCTTTTTTTGCTAAACCGAAAACCTATATCCACTTTTTAAGATGGCATGATAGCCCAATATACATATACCTCTCATACACTGTACCCATTATGAGCATACGACATTACATCCATTTTGTATTCTAGAAATTACGCGTAGCACTCTGTATCATAATAAGTGAAAAAAGGTTGCAACTAGCGGTAGCCCTGCAAATAAAAAACATCTTTAGAGCATCTTGACTGGGTTCCCCAATACATCGTTCGGTGAAGCTATTTTTGGCCCATATTGGAGGGGCCCGGCGCGGATGCGATTATGGGGAGGTGCCGGCGCCGGTCACCTTATACACCCCCTTCATACACTATTTTAATATAATTTAAATTTAAAATAAAATGAACTATAATAGTTCATTACAAGTTTAACAAATCATAGAAATAATTCAGCAAGTTCAATATAGTAACTAAATAATTTAATTTCAATAAAGCACACAAATAATTTAATAAGTTTGAATCACAATGAAAAACAAATAAACAAACTAAGCGATAGCTTTGAGCCTCCACAAATGTTCCACCACATCATCTTGCAATTGGTGATAAGTATTTGTGTCTCGAACTTCTTGTAGCTTGGCGAGAAAAGCAGCAAACGCGGGCGGCACCAAGTGATCATCATCTGCAAGAGGATCCATCCGTTCATAGGCATAGGGTTTGAGAAGTTCCTCTTAATGCTGAGCAAACCAAATTTTCTTCCCTCTAGGCATAGGGTTTGAGCAGTGCCTTCAACAAGCTTTTGGAAAAAAAAAACATTTGAAGATGTTGATCTTGGATAGATGCCCTCGTCATATTGGTGGTCATTGATCTCAAACTTCATTGGAGGAGCAGTTCCTTCAACAAGTTTTTGGAAAACATTCGAGCATTGTAGCATATTGATGTTATTGTGTGACCCTGCGGTCCTGCCATATTGAAAAAACATGCCAAATTCACACATCTTGATCGGCCACTACCTCAAGCACCATATTGCATGATCCTTTGTGACCTTTATATGTGACTTGGTGTGCAAATGGACAGTTCTTCCATGGCAACAATAGATGCTTCCAAGCATCCCAACAAACCCTCTATCTGCGTTTTGTGTCAAGATCTAAGCTATGTCTTCTACATTGAGTGTGAGCAAGTAGTTTTTTTTAAACACTGCGGCAATATCCCTACAGAACTTTGATACGTTGCAAAAATATCTATAATTTTTGATGCTCCATGCTTGTTTTACACCAATTTCTATATGTTTTATTTACACTTCGTGGTACTTTTATGCATTTTTCGGAACTAACCAATTGACAAGGTGCCACAGTGCCAGTTCCTGTTTTCTGCTGTTTTGTAATTTAGAAGAGTTGTACAGGAAATATTCTCGGAATTCGACGAAATAAAAGCCGAAGTTCCTATTTTAGTGTAACAAAGACGGAGTCCAGAGCGCATACGAAGGAGGGCCAAGAGGTGGCCACACCTGCCCTGGGCGTGGCCCAGCCCCTGGCCACGCCTAGGGGTTGTGTGGGGGCCCCTGGTGTCCACCGACCTCGCCCTTCCGCCTATAAGATGCCTCCCGACGCGAAAACCCTAAAAAACCAGCCTCCGTCCACGAAAAGTTTTATAGTTCCGCTGCCATCGAAGACAAGTTTCGGGGGACATAAGTCTCTGTTCCGGCACCCTGTCGGGACGGGGAATAGCCCCCGGAGCCATCTCCATCGACTCCACCGCCATCTTCATCGATGTTGTTGACTCCCATGATGAGGAGGGAGTAGTTCTCCCCCGAGGATGAGGGCTTTACCGGTAGCTATGTGGTCTATCTCTTTCCCCCATTGTCTGATCTTTATGTGATCATGAGCTTTGTAATCTAGTTGAATAAGTAGATGTTATTCTTCATCTATTATGCTACTCAAGTGGTTTTATTATGTGATCTCCGGATATATCTTGTTCCATGGTGTGAAGGTGACAGTGTGCACAACGTATGTGTGTGTCTTTTAGGCTAAACTTTACAGAAATACTTATAAATTGTCGTGTTTGTTAGCACTATCTTTGGATGCTCAAAGTGATAGAGCGAGGTGTCCCTAGATTTGGAACGCGACTTTAAGGAGTGCTTTTGTACCCCTACACGGTGAATTGGTGTTCGTTATCAAACCGGAGAGTGGTTCGGAGTAGCATAGTGAAGAGATGATATTTATGTATTCAATTATGATATCATTGTTGAGAGTGTCCACTAGTGAAAGTATGACCCTTAGGCCTTGTTTCTAAGCATTGAAACACTGTTACAACCAGTTCCGTTACATGTTTTCTTGCTGTCATTTTTATTTCAGATTGCAATCACCACTTACAATCATCCATATTACTTGTATTTCACTATCTCTTCGCCGAACTGTAATATCTCAGGTTTAGAGGCTATAAAATGAGAGAACACCAAAGTGTGCATTGCATTCATGCATAGAAAATCCGGGGAATTTTTGCGCTTTCAAATAAAACTTACCACAGTAACTGAAGTTTCACTTGACTTGCTGGAATTGAAGTAGATCATCAAGTCAAGCGATATAAACTTCACTGTGATCTCTGCTAAAACTTGTTTTTGGGTATAAATGATTTGACCTATGGGCTAGATCAAATAGAATTAGTTTTACAACAAACAACACCTTAAGTAAGGATCAACTACAAGATCCTATAAAGGATTTCAACAGGCCATTCCTTACAACAACACCTGAATAATTATTCAATCCTAAATCAAAGAACTCAATCAACTAAGACACTATTCTATACTTATCTTATCCATGTCTTCTACTAAATAAATGTTCCTATCATGAGTCACATGGTATATCTTTCCAACTACAATACTTGAACCAATTCAAGAACATTCATATTTATTTTTCATTAACCTTTGATCATTCCAACCTTGTTTCTCAACTCATTCCTATTAAACCTCAGAGAAAGGAGAGGATCATTTTATTAGGTTTATACCATTCATTGAGTAGAGACACATGTTAATATTCAAACCATGTTTAAGTGAGGTAAGCCATTGATATTAATTAATGCTATAAGGAGTACAAGTCAAGTATTAAACCCTACTTGACCTAGATCACACTTGATGGTAAGTAAGAATTTATTCTTCTAGTAATTATAGAGAGGCAAGTGTTGTGGTCATTCCAACTTGGTAATGATCATAAACCCTAGAGGAACCCTACCTATTCACAATAGCTCAACCTAAAGAGGTATACTCAAGTATATGGACTTATACTTAATCTTGGAAAGAGAACCATGATTCACCAATGAATTATTATGAGGCCAATACTTTGATCATTACAAATTGGGTGATGATCATAAACCCTAAGAATCTAAGTGAGTGTGTTGAGAGAAGTATTAAAGAAGAGAGACTAGTGAGGAATAAGTGGATCATGTCTAATGCATGATTTTACTTTATAAATTGAGATGATAAGTTAAACCTATATATGTGATCCAGAGATCTCATTCTTCACATGAAATGAAAAATATATCAATAGTAGTTAATCCAGACCAATACTCATGCCTTGTGTAGTATTGATATGGTATTTAAACCTTGCTTATCCAAACACTTGAGACAAACCTAGCATTGCCTTGATACAATAATTCTACCTAAGTGAGGAGGATAACCCTAGCCACTAAAACATGACCAAAGCTTGTACCATATATTAATCCTAGTTGTGTATCACATTGGTGATCATAACTAAAACCCTAAGCCATTCCACTAGGAATCCATACATAAACCCTAACTTGTGTATCATGGATCACAAGTATAACACAAGCCATATGTACCTAAAGACTAAGTGCCATTCGGTGAGTATAGTGAAACTAATATCCAATTCTATTTGGTATTCCAAGTACCTTGTTTAATTGACCAAATGGAGTAGAATTTTATAAAATAGAATCATCATATAAGTAGTTGAATTAACTATGGGGAATATAGGATCCATCCTAAATAATTTAAGTCAAAGCTTGATTGATAATTATAGAGTTCATCTCACAACTCTTCTTAAACTTTAAGAATCATCATCCACATAAAATCATAAACTCAATCCATTCTCATTACCATTTATCTTAAACTCTAGTTATAAGTATATTTATGTGAACTAGTAATGTTGTTAAGCACATTAGTTAAACCTAATAATGTGATCACCATGCACATGTTATTAATTTTCAAACCAATTGAATATATTTGGTTTCTAAATTAAAGTAATTGAGACAAACATTTAACCCCTATCTATTTGAAATTTATAATATCTCTCACAACAAAACAAATTTAATCAAAGCTTAAATATTTGTTTGAACAAAACAACTATGCAGTATGTATTTTTATTAAATTCTATTGAGATTGAAAATTGGTAAAACCTGCAGAACAACATAAAAGTCAGAATTGAATTCAAATAATAAAATAGAAACCAGAATAATAAAACAGAAAATTTTGTAAAGAGAAAGAGTGAGAGAGAGGCTTACCTTTCCAGCCAGCGCCGCAGCCCAGTAGTTGGCCCAGGAGAAGTCCAACACCGCCAGCCCAGCCCACCAACAAAGTGACCCAAAACACCACCGTACCGTTCCAGCGAAGAAGAAAAAGGTCGTCGTCTTCCTTCCCGGCGTCGACAGCGCAGAGGAGAGCGTCGGCCACGTCCTCGACGAGGATAAGGACGCCGCTGGACGCCATTCATCATGCCAGAGGCCAATACAAGGATCTCACGTCCATCTTATCCTATTTGTGCCAAGATTTGCGCCCAAATGCATCTCCGTCAATGCCGCAGTATCCCGGCCGCCGGCGATGAATTGTCGTCGATTTCGAGCTCTCCTGGAGCTATAAAACCACCTCAAGAACCGTCAGGAAACCCTAATCATTCGCCGCCCCTTCATTCCCTCTCTAGCCCTCTCAATCTTCCGCTATCTTCCGCAGTACCTCGCCGGAGTCGAGCTCGAGGTCGACATTGTAGGCCACCCCAGGCTACGGGAGGTAGCTGAGTAGCACCGCCATGTCTCTGGAAGACTCCTGGCAGAAGGAATCGAAGAGGGGAGCTCGGAGCGACGCCAATTCAGGATTTTCCCCTTACAGCAGTTCGTCGGAATCCGCGACGCCGTGCTCGTCTCCGACCATCCCTGACTCCATCGACCAAACCATCATCACCAAGGTGACTTTGCGCATCTCCTGCACCCACTGGTTCCTAATTTCGCATCTTGTAGCATCATTTGGAGAGTTCGCCGGAGTTTGCCGCCGCGGTAGAGCTCGCCGGAGTGAGCTCCGGTGACCATCTCGTGGAGGCGCCACCACCTTTAGGTTCGCCGTCTCACGCTGCTTCGGTGGGGCATATTTGCGCGTGTGCGGGAGGCCTAGAACCTCATCGCCGTTACTCGCCGGCGAGTCCTCCGGCGTGTTGACGTGGTGGTGAGACTGGTGGTTTGTTTCACCCGGTCAACTGCCAACAAGGCAGCTGACCTGGACACAGACCCCACATGTCTGTCTCTGTGGGTAGAAACAAACCGGTACATCTAGTTTTAGATTTAATTTCAAATTCCAGTAAATAGCTAAAACTTTGCAAAATTGTATAAAATTCATATCAACTCAGAAATTATGAATAATATATCAAAATGCTCACAAAAATAAACTCTATTCAAATAAAATATAAAACAAAAATGTGTGTCAAAATAAAAATTCATTTATTTTAACCTTATTAATTATGCCATTTCAATTATTTAAAATACAATTTGAATTCAATAATTAGTGAAGTTTCAAAATTAAATTTTAACTATTCAGTAACTAAATAAAATGTTAATATTAATTTTCTTAATCATCTTTTCATTAACTTAAGATATTAGTGATAATTCATAAACCCTAATTTGCAAATTACTACTTTCTATTTTCTTAAAATAATTGAAAAGTAAGAAAATACTATAAGCTAATATTATTTTGATAATTTAAAACTTGTTTACTTAAACAACTTTAGTTAACAAGTTAAGTATTTTAAAACTTAATAACAATTATTAAACCCTGATTTCTAAATTAAACCTAAATAAGAGTTATCCTAATTATTAAGTCTTGTGAAAATTAATAAAATGTCAAATCATTATTAATTTTGTTTCAAAGTAATTAGTTACCACACCTATGTTGCCAATCATCATTTTAGAAGTTGTACCATAGTTAGAAACCCTAGTTTCAATTTGAGTAAGACCTGGATCCCATTATTTAATGTGATCATGTCAAAATGTTAAACCCTAAAACCCTAGTTGCTTATCACATGTGATCATGTGAATTTCATTTTACATAGATAACCTTATTATGTGACCAACAAATACAAGTCATGATCCACCAACATAGAACCAATTCACATGAGTCATCATTTCATGTCTCTATTCCCAATTTAAAACCTATATGATTCACTAGTATCACCTAGGTATAAACCCTAGCTTGTTAATATATTAGCACCACTGATTATCATACTTAGTATCACACAATTAGGATCAACTTCAATCATCAAACTCTAGTTGAACCATAATGATGAACCCTAATACCAACCTTGTGTAGCAAATCACATCACATGCTCCTATTCCAACTAAACCCTATTAAAGAAATAATAAACCATCTAGTTTAGAAGCAATTAGAGATTACTTAGTGAAGCAATTGTGAAACCATAGTAAACCCTAATAGCTAATTTATAGAACCATCTTGATAACCATCCTTTGATATGATGCTTAGAAGAAACCATAGTAATAACCCTATCAATACTTGCTACATATAAACCCATTCTACTTAAAGAACCTAACTTGTTCTTATTAGAGAACTAAATGAATCCAATAGTAAACCCTAGAAAGCCATAGCTCCCATGTATAGTAGTTCATATTCTTATTTAACCTGTTCTTCAAAAGTTATTCTTTTGAAGTATAAATGCCAATTAAACCTTAGAAGCCCTAATCCTTCTTTGAAATACTTATTATTTCTTAATCAACATGTTCTTCAAAAGTTATTCTTTTGAAGTATAGTATAAGTAATCATCAACCATGTTCTGTAGAACTTAAAATTGACAACTGTTCCTTACATATTATTCCATCACTATTCTTTATGTGTATGATTGTTATGATGTCTTATATCACTTGGTTATGATGCTAATATAACCAAACCCTAATAAGAACCTTGTTTGAGAACCATTCTAAAAGTACAACCAACCCTAAAGAAATCTTTACAACTCATACATCCTAAATCATCGAGGTTAGGTTACGCTCGGGACGATTGCATCTCATACTATGCATTATAGCATCTTTGCCAGTTCTTTAAACATTGTCCTTACCGGACGATGATGGTATTTCAGAATTTGGAGTTATCACATATCGAAGCTTTTGCCTGCATAATCTTGCAGTCAAGAAAGGCAAGTTCATCGCTTGCTCATGTCATTTGATTATTTGTATCAAACTATATGCAAAGTACTATACTTATCACTCTTGCATTGAAAAGCAAAGTATTATTTTACAATTATGAATATGACTATGTGGTGGGCAATGGAACCATGGTATGTGTTGATATGGTGGAGGTTCCATTGCATGGGTTATATCACCCTAGGATTAATTACCAATGCCGTCCAGTGATTCTAGCATCGTACAATCCGCGTTGACCATGAGATCTATAATGGCTCTGGGGAAGCCAGCCGTATCTTTTCCCTTCTGCACGCCAACGGATTGGTAGAGCCGGCGGGGTGTTGGAGGCACTGCCGTAGTTTGGGATAGCCTTTTAAATCCCCATCCATTAGTGATGATGGCTCTACGATCTATGATGGATTGTCCGGAGTACACCGTGAGTAAAGCCGTATTATCGGAAGAAGTCTACTGGGGGTGTAGGGTCGGACAAAATGGTGGGTTTGCAGTCGCGGAGAAGGCGGTGTGGGCTTGGATTTTCATACCGGGCCTCACACCAAAGGAAGTGTGAACGGGGGCAAGTCCCTGCGGATGGCAAAAAGGGTGGGATCTCTTGTGGGAAAAGTAATGCACCTCTGCAGAGTGTATCAAATTGTGGCTGTCACTCCCTGTTCCGGGAAGGGAACTGCGAACGCGGCAGGAAAGGAACTCCACGAAGTTCTAGTCAACCTGTGAAGACTGACGGGCATAGTTTTCAGAATAAAATAAACCTTTTGAAGAAATGTTTATGAAAACTTGCATTGGCCTATGACTTTCTAGTCTATGGCTGTAGCTAGTGCATGATACACCTATTTCCTTATATGAACTTGCTGAGTACGCTTGTACTCATTCTATCCCATTTGAACCCCCTTCTTAGATCAAAGCACCGAAGGAGAAACTACCGTGGAACTCGAAGACAAAGGAGTCAACTGCAACAAGATGAAGAATCCAATCAAAGAAGTCAATGGAGTCAACTTCTGCATCAGCTATAATGGAAACCTAGACTAGTAATAGAAGGGAACCTTTCCCTAATCCTAGCACCTAAGTAGCTAGAGTTCTATAGCAAGCCAATTAGCTCTTAAACTTGAGTTAACAATAAGATAGACTACGAGTCGTTCTTCTGGAGCTTTATTTGAAGTTTTACCTCACTGTAAAGTAGGAGGTTGTGTTGATCTTATGTAAACAGCTCGTGTGTACTTCTATAGACATACCTTGGACTCGCATATGTTTCTGTTGTACCACTCTGAGAGATGTAATATGAGTGGAACGGTGTTTCACTTGTGTTATGTCAACGACTTGTGTACTACACCATGCAGTGGTCTTATTTGGGTCACCACAGCTGGTATCAGAGCAAATGCTTTGACCCTAGGATTAAAACCCTTTAAAGGAGACCTATAGGTTTGGGTAGTGTCTATAGGAAGTTGTCTTAGACAAACCAACTATTCTTTTGACTTGAGATGGGTATTCACTTGAGAATAATCCTGACACACTTGTGTCAATTTTTCTTATCTATTTTCTTAAATTAAAGTTAGTTTGTTATCTTGCTTCATTCCAAATAACTAGAACACCATTGGAGCTTATGATAATGGGTGGTAGTAGACCACAGTTGGTATACAACACATGGTAGTCCAAAGAGAGGATACAACCATAAGGAAGATATCCTATTGGAAGAAGTATACCAATACAAGTATGGTTAAGTAAGAGCCATTTAAAATGTCAAATGACTGATGTTAAGTAAGGGAGATAAGTTATATAAGGTAGTATATGTCTATGATGAGTCAATCATAGGAGGTAAGGAAGAGTGATAGGAGTATTTAAGTCTACTTTTCATGGTAAAGTTATAATCATATATCATTCACTTGAGAATCATGATGTGAGGGAGTAGAACATCATAAGTGAGTTAACAGAAGTATGATAAGGAGTAGGATTTAAGGAATAGTTCGAAAGCTTAGGCCTTAAAATCCTAATAACTGTACCAAGTATGTTAGAACCACACTACAAGAAAAGTTCTGATAGACAACGTCTCAAAATCGTCCGCTAAGGGGTATTTTTCGTCGCCTATGGGCCTAACCCGATGATATGGGTTCTGTTGTGGAAACTGCGTCAGGCAAAGTCCTACGACGATTTTTTCGGTCCGTCGCGCTTGGGCGCCCTTCCGCCACGGAAAATCGGACCGTTGCCCAAGTGTTTCCGGGAGCCCGTTGACTGCTGACGTCATGCAACCGACACGTGGCGACGCCGTTAGCGCGATTAACGGCGTTAACAGCTGAAACCCCGTGGTAGATGGTAGGCCCACACGAGGCTGCCACGTCTTAAGCGGGCGGCCCATTAAGTTTCTGGGCGGGCAGTGACTTAGTTTGACCGGTCAACTATATAGCTGGGCTGGTCCATTAGTTACGTGGGCCGGGCCTAACCTCTAAAGTTGACTGGTCAAAACTTTAATGGGCCGGCCCACTAAGCATGTGGGCCGGGCCGAATGCACTCGTTTGACCGGTCAACAGGCAAAAGGGCCGGCCCACAAGACATGTGGGCCCCACTTTCCTGTTATCGAGCCGGCCCATTTAACAAGTGGGGTCCGCCTTAAAGCAAGTGGGCTGGCCCAAAAAATTATTGGGCCGGCCCAATTAGCATGTGGGTCCCACTTTCCTGCTATCGGGCCGGCCCATTTAGTACGTGGGGTCCACATTAGATCAACTAGGCTGGCCCAACAAGCCAGTGGGCCGGGCCAAAAGCACTGGTGGGTCCCACTTTCTGTTAAAGGGCCGACCCATTTAGTATGTGGGGTCCACCATATAGCAAGTGGTAGGCCCAACAAGATAGTGGGCGGGCCAAAAACACAGTGGGTCCCACTTTCCGGTTAAAGGGCTGGCCCATTTAGTATGTGGGGTCCACCATATAGCAAGTGGGCCGGCCCAACAAGATAGTGGGCCGGCTAAAAACACGGTGGGTCCCACTTTCCGATTAAAGGGCTGGCCCATTTAGTATGTGGGGCCACCATATAGCAAGTGGGCGGCCCAACAAGATAGTGGGCGGGCCAAAAACACAGTGGGTCCCACTTTCTGTTAAAGGGCCGGCCCATTTAGTATGTGGGGTCCACCATATAGCAAGTGGTAGGCCCAACACGCTAGTGGGCGGGCCAAAAACACAGTGGGTCCCACTTTCCTCTTAAAAGGCCGGCCGTTTAGTATGTGGGGTCCACCATATAGCAAGTGGGCCGCCCAACAAGAGAGTGGGCGGGCCAAAAACAACTGGTGGGTCCCACTTTCGTCTTAAAGGGCGGCCATTTAGTATGTGGGGTCAACCACAAAAGCAATTGGTCTGGCCCAAATAGTTAGTGGGCCGGCCCGGTAGTGGGTGGGGTCCACCTTAAAGCAAGTGGGCGGCCCACTTAGAGTGTGGGGTCCACGGTAAATCAAGTGGGCTGGCCCAATAAGTAAGTGGGCCAGCCCGTTTAGTTGCTGTTTATATGCCGGCGTAATAGGCGCTTTAGGATTTTGCGAGCCGGCACATATGTGATTTCGCTTAATTGGGCCGTTTAAGGGATGGGAATTCGTGATTTAGATACTGAGAATATTTACGCATCATTGATTTCTGTCGGATAGCCTCACTTACCACAAGAACCAAAGAAAAAATGCGCGAAAGAACTATAAAAACTAACTAAATATTACATCAGCTGCAAGGCTTTGAAAAAATATTACAGAACCCAGAGAAATTGAATGGTAATTAAACCTATAATACAATGAAGCGATCCAGCAATCTTTTAAGTTGTCCATGCAGCACCTATATCTGAAACAAAGACATTACAAGTTAAGACTGACAACAATGGAAACGCAAAGACACTGCAATATTGTTTGCCAAAGAATTTGGAACTCATCATTTCGTCGTTATAACAAGATCATTGTAATGCGCACAATAAGCAAACAAAGAGTGCATGCCGCATACCAACAGCCAATATAACAGAGCATGTTAGAATGAAACAGCAGACTTACTACTGTCGAGTCCCATGCAAACCAACATGTTCAGGGAGTACAAAATTGGCATGATCAACATAGTAGCAGGCTATAAATTTTGTAACAACGACTGAGCAAGATGAAGTTATGATGGCTACATCTACAGAGCAGGGAATGTAAACCAAAAATAGAAGTTACGATGGCAAAATACTTCATTTTGGCCGTGAACTAAATAATACTCCTGAACTTATAGTGAAGGGGATGCAAATCAAGATGTTTCGGGATATAAACTTGTAATGAGCAACACATAGAGGATAGTTAATGCTGGAGCTTAGGATGGACTAGATACAGAATATAGTGGGATCACCTGTGAACTTGTATAAGAGGGAATGCAAACCAATATGTTCAGCTTTCCATATGTGAGCGTCATGCCAAGTCAGAGAAACAAGTCAATAATGCAGCTTTTGAAGAACAAGATGGCACGCAAAATTATTATCTAGTAGTATGACAAGTTTATTTGTACTACAGGCTAGATAGCAGAGTGATAGCATGCCAAACTAAGTCCTTACTTTGTTAGCTTACAATGAACTAGATACAAAACAATGGCATCACCTGTAGTACAGGGAATGTAAGCCAACATGTTCATGGAGTAAAAAATTGGCACAAACAACATAGTAGCAGGCCATAATTTTTGTAACAACGACTGAGTAAGATAAAGTTATGATGGCTAGATCTACAGAGCAGGGAATGTAAACCAAATATAGAAGTTACGATGCCAAAAGCTATAGAGCAGGGAATGCGAACCAACATGTGCAATTACTTAAAATTGGCCGTGAACTAAATAATAGCAGGATGTTACTATAATAGCTATAATTTTTGTAACAACGACTGAGCAAGATAGAAGTTATGATGGCTACATCTACAGAGCAGGGAATGCAAACCAAAATGTTCAATCGCTTAAAGTTAGCAATGAAGTAGAAAATAGCAACGTGTTACGGTCATAGCTAGGAATGAACTAAAAGAGCTTCAGACAAACAAGCATACGAACCCGAACATGGCGCTAAAACAAGGGACTTACATTAGGAGAAGCACTCTGTGGGAGTCACAGCAGATCTTCCTGGGGTTGATAGATCCGGTGATGAAGTACGCTACATGTGCTACTTGGGGTTGGAGAGACGGCCATTACACTTCATGATTACTCATCTCATCTGCAAAAACGTAACGGCGCGTCGTTAGCACAAACAGGTTCCCCCAAGATTAAACAAGAACTTGCAGGCAAGCAATAGAAAAGCGACAGTAGAAGAGTTTAGATCATGCACGGCGCGGGTGAAGCAGATCCGGTTCATGCACAGCGGTGTCGGTGAGCAAGATCCGATGCGGTGGACGACGGATCCGGCGAAGCGGCTCCGGTGGGGTGGACGATACCGTAGCTGAAGCGACTGCGGTAGACTTCTTTGGATGAGCATATGGTTTCGAGGTTCGGCGGGGATGATCCGGTCCGGTTGATGACGGCGTCGATGAAGCGGCTCCGGCAGGCAGCCGGATGACGAGGATCGCGAGGGCTCGGGTAGGCCAGGGAAGTCCGGCGGGGATGTTCCGGTGCGGTGGTCGTGGAGGTGGTAGAGAGAGGGACTTGAGAAGTTCCGGTGGGTGGTCTCAGATGAGAGACTGAGGGAAATGAATTTTTTTGGGAGGGTATCCGGGGCTAGGGAGGTGGTGATCCAAAAAATGACGGCGGACCCCACCAACCGACTTTGCTGTCATCTCCACAGGGGTAGAATCGGAATTTGGAAGCGTGTGAAATTTTTGTATTTTGTGGGCGGGAAGTTTTGCCGCTATGAGATTTTGAATTTCGCTAAGGTCCAAGTATAATGATAAAAAATTGTGAGACCGTACTAGTACCTCTGTTCAAGGCCATTGTAAAATCAAATCATCATCAAGTTGAACATCGGTTACTACCATGATCATCATCGGACACAGATCTGGTGACATGCACCTGAAATTGGTGCATCCGTTGCAAAGTATAATGCTAAAATTTTGAGTGACCGTACTAGTACTTATGTTCAAGCCCGAGTGCAACATCAAATCATCATCACGTTGAAAATTTGTTACCATGATCATGATCTATCTCTAAATTTGGCGCATCCGCTAAAACTGGCAAAGTATAATGATAAAGTAATTGTGAGACAGTAGTAGTACTTCTGTTCAAGGTCGAGTGCAACATCAAATCATCATCACGTTTAAATTTTGTTACCATGATCATGATCTACCTCTGAAAATGGGCGCATCCGCTAAAACTTGCAAAGTATAATGATAAAAAATTGTGAGACCGTACTAGGACTTATGTTCAAGGTCGAGTGCAACATCAAATCATCATTACATTGAAAAGTGTGTTACCATGATCATGATCTATCTCTGAATTTGGCGCATCCGCTAAATCTCGCAAAGTATAATGATAAAAAAATTGTGAGAATGTACTAGTACTTATGTTCAAGGCCGAGTGCAGGATCAAATCATCATCACGTTGAAATTCGTTACAACGATCATGACATATCTCTAAAATTGGCGCATCCGCTAAATCTCGCAAAGTACAATGATAAAAAAATTGTGAGACTGTACTAGTACTTGTGTTCAAGGCCGAGTGCAGGATCAAATCATCATCACGGTGAAATTTGTTACAACGATCATGACATATCTCTGAAATTGGCGCATCCGCTAAATCTTGCATGTGGCGCATCTCAGTGCGGAGCAACAGGCCGGTGCTATCAAGGTTGAGGCGTCAGTAGCGTCATCGGGCTCTCCTCTTTTGATAGATCTTCTACATGGCACGGCGCACCGCCCATCGAGAAGCAGTCACATGTGATACCGAGGTGGAGACGTCGCCGGCATCCTCGAGGCGCGGCCGCCCTTCTACGAGCCAGCGTCGACTCAAGGTATGAATCCATGCGTTGTCGCGCCCCTTCTTCCGATGAAGTGGGGTGCCTTAGATTTATTGTTCTTCTCTTACGATTATTTCGAGCCGAACATGTGTGCTCTTTCTCTGAATATATTGCTTGAAAAGCTAACCAAGTTAATTAAATTCACTTCGTTCTTAATCTTGCGTGCTAATTTTGTTATTTTTGCCGGTGGTGCGCGCAAGGAGATTTATTTGTGGGTGTCTTTGAGCTGTTAGGCCTAAGTCGAAATCCTCAGCTAAACGAGGCCTCAACTTAACACATAAAAAAGGTGTTCAATCTCGCCCACAATGTCCTTTTCTTTCCTCTTCCTTTATTGGAACTTGTTTTGCAGACAAGGAAAGTGGCACGTGTAATGTGAGTAAAACCCTCTTAGCCAAAATCAGCTACAAGCAAGATTTTCTGTATTGTAGATGCCCCAATTGACTCTAATCCCCAATGTAGTCTTTTTTATGTCAGTATAGACTTCTTTACATGGCATGCATTTGCCTAATGAGCAGCATTGTATTGCCATTCTAGCCAACCTGATCGATATGTCAAGCTTCATGCACGAGATGCCATGTTTAATTTACTCCCTCACTCCGATCCATATTTTTTGGTGTAAAATGAATGTGAATCGAAGGGAGTACTTTTCTTAGATAGTACTATAACATTTCAAAAAAAAATACTAGTACTTCGTACTACTACATCACAAATGCATCAAAAGAGTACTACCATCACAAGACCACCACGGTTGTACTAGTAGAGTTTAATACTGAACTTCCAAAGGGAATAAGATTACACATATGAACTTTAAACAGGACCAGGAGCATGAGGGCCAGCAGCAGGGGCGTTGACTGGGAACAAGCCAGGCAAGACATAATTCTGGAGGAAGAGGCCATATGCTGCGTGCTTGGCCTTGGTTGCAGGGCGGTGCTTCCCCGATGTACTTAGGCCTACACCCGTCGCATCTTTGGATCAGTGCGGATGTCCTTACGGAGGATTTTGCCACGAGAATGGGCAAAATAGCTCCCAGCGCATGCGGAAAGCAATTTCACCACCCTTCGACCGCTTCAGAACGTAGCGGCTCTTCTGGTCCCTGCGCTCCTTGTTGTCGTCCATGTCATCAGAATATTCCTGTGAATTATAAAGTACATAATAATCATGTGCTTAATGAAAGATTGAATAAATACTGCACTATCATAAGCAAACCTTAGAAACCCTAAAATTAAATGTGTAGAACAAGTAAATGGCAGAAGAAATCATACTAAATCATGAGAAAACCCTATGAACAGCAATGAACATAAGCCACAACAATTGCAAGTCCACTAAGTATGAACACATAAATTAATTATATGACAAATCAAGCCAACTACATGGCAGATTAGTCGAAATTAAACTAGAATCTGACCGTACGAACCGTAGAATCAAGTACGTCTACAAGAACAAGGTAGGGGATCAAATCAATCAAGAACCAGGTTCGTGCAAACCACGCGAACAGTAATATGACACAAAAAGGATCGGGACAGTTTCGGTAAAAGAGCAGTACCTCCTCGTCGTCACCCTCGACATCCTCACAGGCCGAACGTTTGGGCCGAAATCGTCGAAGGGGTCGAGGTCCGCGTCCAGCACCGGGTCTAGGAAGACCTCGCCGTGGTGGCCTGCAACGCCTTGCGGATCTTCGGCGGGAGCAACGGCGTTGCTATCCACCTTCTCCTCGACGGCCAGGACGCCCGTTTCGACCGAGGTCGAAGAATCAGACAAGCAGAGGAGACGAGCGGCCTGGGTGCCCGGTGAAGCCTCACCCGCCGCGACGGCCACTACCGCAGAGGCATCCTCTGCGCGAGCAGCCGCCGATTGCTCCGCCTCGTACGCAAGACCTGTCTTCATGCTGCTGCGGTTGGAAACGAGGAAGTCGATGCCTCGGAGGTGCGGTGAGTTGATGGGAGGGGAGAGGACGAGCTCGCGAGAGACGATGAGGCCGATTATTTTATAGCCTCTGACTCTCTGTATCAGAATGGCATTAGTTGTGGACGCGACAGACGATGAGGCCGATTAGTTGTGGACGCGTGAAGTCGTGCATGTACTCGATTCTCACGTATACCAATACTTCCAAACGTCATAAGTAATTCACAATCATTCAGAATAATATGAGACCTTAACATTTTATTGTTTGTGTCAGATATTGTCCATGAAAAATAACATCCTTCAAAAAATAAATCCCCTATGCCAATCCGGTCATGCCCGTCTACTCCAACTAGCTTCCTCGAGTAATTTGTCACCTTACATTCTTAAAATGAACCAAAGTTTGGCACAGGGGCATCACATGGAAAATGATGTTACCATTCTCTCTTCCCATTTTTGTTTGAATTTTTCAAAATTGTCATGCCCTAACGGAAAAAATGTATATGTTCCTTCTATGAAGCATGTATCGAATGGCATTACCAAAACCTGGGGTGGCGGGGCACATGGTGGTGTGATGATACATCACATTTGGACCACACAACACAATTTGGACCAACCAAAAAATTCAACCACCCTACACAAACCCTGGTCAAAACTAGTTTGACCAATATTACAAAAGTTGTACATAATTCAGAAACCGTCGAAATATACGAATCATTCAGGAGTCAATGCGAAGACAAAGCAATTATGCCAAAAGACGAAGGCGAGAGGAGGAACAGGTCTTGCTATATTGCACAACAAAGCCAAATTCAACTTTTCATCGATTCCAAAATTACGGCTGCAATTAGCACACCCTGGTCTCCCGATGTCACAATAGTTGGCTGCTTTGGGAGCGGAGACACTCGACTTCCTTCTTCAACTTATCGCACTCGTGCGAACTTTCAAATACTTCGTCTCGAAATATTGCGCATGTTCGGCATGCAACTCCACTTCTGTTGAAAACTTTCACGATCACGGTTGCAATCACACTGACCAGCCTTGTCAGTGACCACACTCATCGGTGGCTGGGCGCGTAGTTCCTCGACTTCCTTCTTCAACTTCTTACACTCCGCGAGAACGTCTGAGTACCGTTTATCAAAAGAAGATTGCTCGGAACGGGCATTCTCCGCCGATATGGCACGATTTAAAATGCCCCTGCCTTACGAGGTGGCGGATTTTCTTATGAAGGATGGTGTTGTGGCCCTTGATCTGGTCCCGATTTCGCGGAGAATCGTGTTATCACATCTGCATTGCAAATTCAATGACAATGAAGTATGCGAGTGCGAGATGAGGGGGAGAAATAAACAAATGGAGTGCCAACCTCTTCAATATGCCTCGAGAGCTGCAAAGTCCTTGTCCATAGGAACCTCTTCAACTATGGAACCGCCATCCACTGGAAGAAAGACAGGTTAAGTAGTTGGATCGGCAGCCAAGAAGGAGGCGATGAAAGCTGCGGCACGGCAATGGAAACATACACGGCCGAAGATGCACACACGTGCACCGGCTGCTCCTCTCCCGGAGGCGAGCATTCGTCTCGATTACTGCATTCGGGATACCAAACCTATGCAAGAGTTTGAGGTTTCTGTTACGAAGGGTGGTGTTGTGGCCCTTTAATCTCATAATCCCTTCTGCATGGAAAAATTCACCGATAACGAATCGGGGATCCTTTTTCATTCACAGGATATGAAAATCATAAGATTAGGAAAAGCATAGGATTTTGTATACATTCGAGAGGGTGTATGCGCTATTTTATGGGCTATTTTGGAATGTACAAAATGAAGTCGTGTTTAATAAACCCAAATCTCATCCCTTCTTGCAGGAGTTATCCCTATGATTATTCACTAGATCCGTATGTTTCTTATCTCCAGCCCGAGGATCAGCAGGATATCATGGAGTGCAGGTGCAACCGACTAGAGATAGCCGCACGGGATTTTTACTGACGGTGGTGGTGGCGGTTTCCTCATAGAATTACTTGCGATGTGTTTTTGCCTTTTTGGCTTTCTTGTTTTCTATGTTTCGTTGGTGGATCTTTGTGTCGACTCTAGCTGATCCGTGAGAAGTTGTCATAATTTGTGTATGAACTGAAGAAAGCAATAAAGCAGCCATATACATCATTTTGATGCAGAGGCTGTGATATGTCCCCCATTTCGAAAAAAGGAACAAACATAGGATATATTTCTATAAATCAAACAACTAATGTAGGGAAGAACCCATAGGATCTAAATGCTACACAATTCTTATAGAAGTCCTACGAATTAAAGAAGCCCTCATGCAGTACGGAGATGAAGAGGAAGAAAAAAAAGCAATGGATATACTTCGTATATTATAGTGCATACATTATTAATGCTCTTGAGAGCTAACAAGTGCTCATCAAACAACGGGTCCTCGATAGCTAAGTACGAAGTGGATCCTGCGGTAGAAAGCACGAGCCTGGAACCGTCGGCCCTGGAAGATGATAGCCGGTTTAGTTGGCACCGCCTGCCAGCAAGGACTCAACGAAAATCCGGCATGGCGATGGAAACATACCCAGGAGCTTCGTACCCACCAGGTTGGCGAGAAACGAGCGATTTCTCAACTTGGGTAGGAATGGCGCTGAAACCAGCCGCCATGGAAGAAAGACGGTTAAATTGTTTGATCCGCTAGCCAGCCAGAAGGCAGAGAAACTTCGGCATGGCGATGGAAACATACCGGGGAGCTACGTACCCACCATCTTGGCAAAACACGGTCGATTTCTCGGCATCGGTAGGAAGGGCGACACTTGAACGGGCGGCCCTGGAAGAAAGATGGTCAAATAGCTGGTTCTCCCGGGTAAAAAAAATAGTTGGATCTGTTTGCCTTGCTGTAATCTACGTTCATGGGGGCAAAGAAAGCACATGGCGATAAAAACCTACCAGGACTCTTGCTGGATTACTCTTCCCTGACCCAACAAGCCCGAAGCAGACTGAGCTTGCGATGGAAGCGCAGACTGAGCTTGCGATGGAAGCGCAGACTGAGCTTGCGATGGAAGCGCAGACATGCCTATCCGCCGGCGCCACTGGTACACTTTCAAAGTTGGAGTTTGCAGGACTTTCAGCGGGATGGATTTCACCGCGGATTTAGTCTCAGACAACAACGCCTCCTTCCTCTTCTTACACTTCTTCATGTTCTTCTTAGACAACTTGTTGAACGATGGATGAATCACTGGAGGAAGAAGGAAGGGACAAGCAGGTGGGGATAGAAGGGGTCGGTGTAGAGCTCTCCGGGGAGGGTTCCCCGGGGAGGAGGATGAAACCTGGACCGCACCGGCCAGGGATGGGACTGGGCAATCTTGTCCGTCCATCCAAAATCAAAGGGCGGGAGCACATAAGACTTTGGGCCATTGACAGGCTGGTCCTGCCACAGGCGAACCCCAAGTTTCAGCGATTCAATGTCAGTGAAAAGATGGGCAATGTAAAAGAATCTTGTTCGGGGTCGGCCGCGGAAGCCAAATCTCTGTGTCCCAAAGTCTACTAGTAGTCTACTCCTATATAGGTATAGCTGCATAGCCATCATACCATTGCATTGATCGAGCTGTACGCCTTTACCACTCTGATTCAGGTCCAAAATATTAGTGTTCTCTTGTCAAATCAAAGGCCTTGTCGGTTGACGAAATGGACGTTCTTTAACTCACAAACTACTCCAAGGACATCATTTACGGACTACTCAGTTCGGCAAAAAGATTCTTGAAGCCATGTACATATTTTCTGGATCGATTTAGTAATTTGCTACAACTGTAATATTATTTCCAATTTTCAGCAATTTATTTGAATTTTAGGATTTTACTTATAAATTTCGCTAATTGACATGTGTAGGAAAGATAGAAAACAACTAGTGTATGCATGACCAATTAATACGACTAAATAAATCTTATAGTGGCCACTTTGCATCACTCAAGCGAGAGTGCATGTTAGATTCATATGATAGAATAATGGAGAATCGCTATGACATATGCCTCCTTGAATCCTACGGGAAAGAAATCTACGGGAATTGGTAGAGCTAGGTGCGTGATGGTATCATAGGAAAGACAAAGGAAATTTCTATATAGATTGAGAGTGCATAGCATAGTTGTCACAGATGCATATGAATTTTTCCAAGAGGTCTAACCTCTTATTAGAAATCCCATAGGGTTGTACTAGTATAAGAAAACAATACATAGAAATTTTGGAGGATTCAATTCTTCAAATCAAACAAGCTACATAGGGGGAAAATCATATCCTTTGATTCGTACAATTTGTATAGGAGTTATGTAGGATTTGACTATAGGAGTTATGTAGGATTTGACTATAGGATTTGAATATTTGTACGGTTGTGTAATATTTCTACCCAGATCAATTCACATACCACCGGTTATGTATTTTTTTGGGCTATGAAAATAGGAGGTGTGGTATATTTGATGTGTGTAGAGATAATCTCACCATCTTATAGCCACCCCTAACATTTCGAGCAAACAAAAAAAAATCTATACCACTACCCACCTCTCGTCCTACACTCAATTCCTACACAACCAAACAACAAAAATTGGCTATCCCTAGCCAGGTGGTTGGGGATACTCTCACCCCATAAACCTATCTCCTAAACCAAACAACCCCTAATATGGAGGGAAGGAAAACCTAGTATACGATCTTGTACAAAAACACATAAAGCAATCTGGAACCGTCCACATAGAATCAACGGGCCAGAGCAGATGCCTTCTTTGGGAAGGGTCTTGCGCGGAAGCCAAGGAATCCTCTGCGTCGACAATCTGGTGTAGCAGTAAAATACACCATCATAGCGGAACATTGATGGAGTCACTACAATGCGTCTGAATCCGGGTATAGTCTTGTCATATCAATGGCCATGTCAGTTTCTCCAGATATAATCTATCCGTTAGCTAGTACTACTACTCTAGAGGCTGACGCCACATGCAGAAGTTGTACAGTACTCCCTCCATACCGGATAATAAGGCAAATCTGCGATTTGGAGAAGAACCGTTTTATTAGGCAAATCACTGAATTAACTCACAGAATTAAATGTTGTGCGTGGGTCTGCCCTCCTAAATTCACTCCCATCCTTTCATTTCTCAAAACGTTTCGGCCAATGCATGCGCTCAAATAGCCCATCGTTTGCATGCAGGGAAGGTTTACCGGCCCCGTGGGCCACGGCAGCGATGGTTCAGCTCCTAAACATAATTAGCGGTTCCATCGACAGAGAATTTAGAAGCCAATCAGGGCCTGCCTTGATCCCGCCGCTACCCCAGATTTGCCTTTTAATCCGGTATGGAGGGAGTACTACGACTACTATCGAGTACTCCCTCCGTTCACAAATAAGTGTACCTGCGGGGTTTTCAAGATAAATTATGGGGTGGAGTGAAAAGTACATTAGGAACATGCATCTCTCCTCTTTAATTATTTCACCTCCAATAAGCTAATTGCATGTAAAAAGCAAGAAGAATATGTGCTCAATATTGTTGGGTTTGATTTCCGTGCGATGAGAGAGAAGCAATTAAATTGCATTGGGAAGATAGGAGTACACTCTTTTGTGGACAAAGTTTAGAGGCTAGATGTCCACTTATTTGAGGACGGAGGGAGTATCGACTAGTCCGATCACGTCCAGGTCCCAACTACTCAAAAATGGCCGTAAAGAAAATGCAGAAGTAGGATGGGGCCACGACAAAAGACATACATCTATTTATGGACAGAGGTAGTATCATATCAGCATGCATTAGCATCTCATTTGCAACTAGTTGCACTCGCATCCTATTATCGGATATCACACTTCTGCACTTTTAAAAAATATGAAGAAAAAAAACTGGGACACATATTATGTTGTGTATTGCTCCACAGGTCACAGATGAGTATGTGAAAAAAAAATTCTAGCTTGCACAAAAAAGACAAATGATATGTGAATAGTTAAGGAATATTATTCACTTTGGTCTTTTCTTTTTTCCACAGCTCACATATGGTCACTTTTTGAAACAAATGTTTAGATGTGCGCAAGATACAACATAACCCGTGACTATGATTTGAATTTACATTTTTTTACAAACTCGAAATGTGACATCCGACAATAAGATGAGGGATCAACTAGTTGCAAAATGTTTGCACTCCTGACCATGCATCTGAATCTATCTACTAGACTACTACAACAACATACAAAATGCACCAGTTTTGAACTAGACATGTAACAGCAGTACTAACCGTTGGTTTCCAAAATCTAACGCTTGTGATTAGAGGGATTCGCGTCAAGAGATACCACAACAGCATACACTTCTTTCTAGAACCATCATGTAGCCATTATGTAGAAGAAGAAAAAAGCAGGGTCACACCAATATCACACGTCCCACTCGATAGTAAGAAAGGTTCCAAGTTATTGTTCCCATTTCTCAACTGGTCATACCTTTTTCGATGGTGTAACCTACGTAGTATAAGTTATATATTAGTTGTATGGAAAGTTTGAGCAACATTTAGAACATAATTTTGTACTCCTAATTGGTCCAACATGCATGCTAAGATTGGGGTCTTCACCTTGAAACGGCGAGCGCCGAAAAGCGGGTCAAAATCGCCCAGATCCTCGAAGATATCTACAGGCGCAGCCGCTGTATGAGAGACGGAGTGGGAAACGAGTGGGGCGATGTATGAGAGACGGAGTGGGGGTGTAGTATGTACTATAGTAAGACGGCGAGACGGCGAGGTCAGAGTGATTAAGACTAGTCACAATGGGAAGTACGTAGTACGTAGTATCATACACTACTAGTTTGTGATACTACCTCCACAATGCATAGTATCATAATATGGTTCATACTTATGTCATATTTAAAGTTTTGTAGAATCTCAATGCAAATGTGTGTACATGATGTATTTGTCATGAAGTTTTCTAAGTTTTCTAGGTTTATGTGTTATAATACTACTCTCATCTCTCACCTGATAATTGATGTGACACATTAGATTTTTGCCAACATGGCATGTATGATACTACTTACGAGCCTTAAAAGCACTTTTTTGTGATGTTGATCAAATTGTACTCTAAAATTATCACTGGACAACAGGTCGGCCTATTGCAAACTTGTTTGAATGAGCTAAAATAGTTAGAAATCTAGAAAATTTGTCACTTCAATGAATTTTCATCCTATAACGTTTACTTAATTTGAAAAACGAATGGGGACGTTTGCCATAATGGGACAATCATTTCTACAAAAAAGAATAAGATGGAAAGTCTCGCAATGTTATTTATCATGACAACATTGACAATGTCACAACCGTGGGGTGATTAGGGAATCCACTCCGCTAGAAAAAACAAACTTACATAAGGCATGTGTGGCAATGCAGTTTGTCTACCTTATACACATATCTCGATGTGTAGCTATATATGGATTTTATTTTCCAACTTTAGATGATCAGTTTATAGTTCACCATTTAATTAGATTCATAATTTTTGGGAATAAAATACTTGGAGGTACCCTGCAAGTGTGGTACCACAAACAAAGCCCAAACATGGGTCCCAATAGTACAACATTGCGCGCATATATAGGAAGTTTGAGGA
This sequence comes from Lolium perenne, assembly GCF_019359855.2. Lineage (NCBI taxonomy): Eukaryota > Viridiplantae > Streptophyta > Magnoliopsida > Poales > Poaceae > Lolium > Lolium perenne. Next base: position 193,005,504 of record NC_067247.2, on the reverse strand, counting down.
AATTTGAAACCAACCAAATGAGGTAGAAACAAATCAAAAAAAAAGTTGTGAAACATGTGCATGGAGCCATCACATGACATGTACTTACTACTAACAAGTAAAAAATATAAAACCCTATCATACATAGAGGTTTGGGGTGAAGAGTTATTATTCACACACATATAGAATAAATATGGACTACTTTTGGCTTTCTACCCATTAATTTGAACAAGCTTCATGCAGTGTCCACTTTAAACTTGACAACACTGGAACCATAGCTGCTTGAGTTCGCCTCACTAGCCTCTTCCCATATGTAAGCTTAATTAATTGGTTACACTACGAAAACCACAGTCAACTTCTGAATAATGCATGCATTGCCCCCCTTTTGCACATATGCAACTTTGCAAAGTAGGGATTTTTGGTTTACCACACATTAGTGTGTTGTTTTCTTTTTATTAGGACCCATGTTTGGTAGCCACATTTTTCCAAAGCCAAAGTGTGGTTAGCAACAAAAAAAAAGCTAGTATGGCTAGCCACCAAATTGTGGCTTAAAATATTAAAGCCAAACTTTGTCAAAACTTTGTAAAAAAAAGTTGAGTCTATGACAAATGGACCATATATACATGCAATGAAGTGTGATAAGCCAAATTGTGGCAAAAACCAAACACATGCCAAATAAACTATATGCATGGCTGCCAAATTTTGGCTTCTTGACAAATTGTGGCTAGGAACCAAACATGCCCTTGCTGGCCAAAGGGGTCCAAATATGTGTTTTGTTTATTCGCTATCATGTGCAGTGTGTGCACAATACCACAAATCAAAATTTCACGGGTAGGCCAAACATGCATGCATGGTAGGCGAATCGCCATTTCGAAGGCTAATTTGTCAAACTAGCTTACCATGAAACCATCATTTGTACTCCAATTAATTAAGTTCGGATATGAATGGTGGTCATCAACCAAACTAATAAGAATTCAAAATTTGGGATGATATAGGGATGTGCCCTATTGTTGTGGAATCAGAAAACATTAATTAGCCAACGAAAATGTGGGTTGCATCCAAGTATAGTAACTCACAAAGTCGATTGCCAAGAAGTTTTTGCCTAAATTTGAAAAAAAGCCAAAAATGAGGTTCAAACTTATTGAAATCAGCAAGCAAGGCAATCACGAAGTCACCAATTACTACTTTTATCTAGGAAAAATAACAAACATGATGGCATGCAAATATTCTCGAGAAGCGTAATCATTCGGTAAATATTTTATTTTTGAACCATGCATGTTGGAGATTGATTCTCTTCTTGCCACATGGGTGAGCTAGCTTGGTTACCGCAAGAACCATGCATGGCGAACTTTCGAATCATGACCCCTTTTTTAAGAGATCAATGAAAATCTTCTTATTTTCGACTATACTTTGCCAAATACAGTTTTTGGTTTTCCACATAAAGTCTTTTCATTTTTATTGGCCGAATTTAGGGGCTCAACCTTAAAAGGATATATGTGTGACGTGGCTACCGCGTGTATTGCGCACACTACCACCTATACAATTTTCACAAGCGGGTGACATGGTTGGATGGCCATGCATTTCCATGGTTTGTTGGATTATCTCATCATGTAGTATATAATAAATTTATTTTGTAAATATTTTTCAATTCAAGTATTAACGATGGTTATATTACAACTCAAATAAATTGGGAAAATACTGGGATTCGCCTCCCTATAATCAATCTTGCCCGTCCATTTCCTATCACACGACTATAGGGAGTACTAGATTTAAATGGCGGTTGGAGTTAATTCCTCAACCTCATCGCAGTATTATTCCCATCTGTCCCCACTAAACAACCCCTGGCGGTTCGTTCTCCCCTGCATTTCGGCAAGTTCCAAAAACCCCATTGTTTGCAGTTGCTCTCCCTCCCTCCCCCTCAATCCCTCCGATCGATTCGACGTGCTTCAGTGCTGCCATGGCCGACGGCGACCTGTTTGTGGCCGAAGAGGAGCGTCGTTCCCCATGGGACGACCAAGGTGAACGTGGTCTACACGAATGACCCTTCCGTTCTCGAGCACACCCTCAAGATGTACGAACAAAAGCTACTAGAGGACAGGCCCAGGTTCGTCGGCCTCGACCTAGAATACACTTGCGGACCAAGTAAGTACCGCCGTCGTTCGATTGGCCATGGACGACCACGTCTGGTGTACCATTTACTGCAGGTATGTTCTTCACATGCCTTCCTTTATCCTTTTGTTTTTTAATATAGAAACTCTTCCTTTATCTTGGATCTGCTTTTTATTTCGAAATAGACTAGGTTCTAACTTGTATGAAAACACGAACAAACTAACTTGTATGAAAAATGTGGTGCAGGAACGTAATATCCAACATACTTGTATAATTTTTTGGATTGACCACGATATCTAGTTTCATGATTTTGGTACTCAAAATTTGCACAAATTTCATGTACTCATACTCACCGATAATCGGCATGGATGTCAAGATATTAACATATAGTAACTGAATCTTAACTTGACACTTAAATAATTAGATCATATAGTCGCAACAATAATTCATGTTATTTTGATGTGTATCAACGATGCAAAATCATTGTTTCACTGCAACAAGTATACAGTTCTTGGAAGAAAAATATGTGTACTATTTCAGCATATACGATCTTACAAGATTGATTTGTGTTAACATGCAGGAGTCTGATAATCTGCACCTTTGCAAGAATTCCTTCAACATAAAGGAATTTGTTTCACAACTGTTGACATCGGGGTGACTCTAGCAGGTTTGCTAGAGATGGCATTAAAATTCCTAAACATAATTGGATTGACATTCGGGATATGATCAATTTCAATGGTCTGGCAATAGGACTGGCATGGGTGATTTGGCAGCCGCCATCATTGACCCATCTTACAAAGACATGAAGACCAAGTTCCCTACTAGCAGCCACGATCAATGGGAGTGCATGCCATTGCCTGAAGTAAACTTGAGGTATGCTGCGATTGATGGGTATGTCAGTTTTGAGTTGTACAGGCGACTCAAAAAAATCAATGATGGGCAGCGTCAAGCACAACCAATTCCAAGGGAAGTGGTTTGCCCGGATTGCAAGGAAGCGGCTAGGTTGGCCGCTCTTCCCCCTGCCTTGCGCGACGAGAAGAAGAAGCGGTGTGTCGGGACAACCTCATCGGGAATTTGTATCTTATTGCTTTAGGCACAACATACCATTTGATCCGAAGAATATGCCACCATGGATAAAGGACCCGTGCGAGCCTACTTCGGGGTCTCCGTGGGATGGCGGTTCACATGGTGAGCAAGCTAGGGCAACGTCTGGATGTGGTGAGCTAGCAAGGGCAGGGCCTGTATCTGGTTGGGAAGCTCCAACAAGGATTCCCGACACACGAAGTGCGAACGAGTGCAGAACTTGGACTGCCAACCCATGGGAGGCAGGTACAAGCGGCACCGGCAAGCACATCAAGAGGGATGATGATAATTGGTGAACTAGGCTGGCGTTATATGTTTCCAAGATTGTACATAAGTTTAGAATTATGAACTGGTAGTATTGTTTAGGTGATGTAATTACTTTTGCAACAATGTGTATGAGGTTTCAGAACCACGCATCCTTATTTAAACATGTTTAAAACATGAAAATGAAAAGGTAAGCCTGCATCCTTCTTAGTCACTCCAAAATGAAGCTTTTCGGAAGGTATTTGAAATTTCAATGTTTGAAACCCAAAACGACTTCTCTTCGTGATTGACTTCATAAGACAAAGTTCAGGCTTAGGGGTAGATACATGATTTTTCTGGTTTGAATATGACTAGACCTTGTTTATCAACTTGAGTGCTTACTATATGACATAAGAAGGCTATGTGCTTTGGTTTTTCTTTTTTTTTGAAATTTTATGCCCATTTGAATCTTGGTCAAATCCTAGGTACGGTTTGACCAAGATTTGAACAAGTTTAAAATATGAAAATAAAATGTAAGCCCGGTCTGGATCCTTCTTAGTCACTCTGAAATGAAGCTTTTGGGAGGTTTTTGAAATTTCCATGTTTGAAACCCAAAACCACTTCTCTTCATGCTTGACTTCGTAAGATAGAGTTTAGGGTTAGGGGTAGATACGTACATGATTTTTCTAACTATTTTTATGCCCATTTGAATCTTGGTCAAATCATAGGTTTGACCAAGATTTAAACATGTTTAAAATATGAAAATGAAAAGGTAAGCCTGCATCCTTCTTAGTCACTCCAAAATGAAGTTTTTGGGAAGGTTTTTGAAATTTCCATGTTTGAAACCCAAAAACGACTTCTCTTCGTGCTTGACTTCATAAGACAAAGTTTAGGGTTAGGGGTAGATACATGATTTTTCTGGTTTGAATATGTCTAGACCTTGTTTATCAACTTGAGTGCCTATTATATGACATAAAAAGGCTATGTGCTTTGGTTTTTCATTTTTTTATACCCATTTGAATCTTGGTCAAATCCTAGGTTTGACCAGATTTGAACAAGTTTAAAACATAAAAATAAAAGGTAAGCTCGACCTGGATCCTTCTTAGTCACTCTAAAATGAAGCTTTTGGGGGGTTCTTGAAATTTCCATGTTTGAAACCCAAAACCACGTCTCTTCATGCTTGACTTCATAAGACAGAGTTTAGGGTTAGGGTAGATACATGATTTGTCTGGTTTGAATATGTCTTGACCTTGTTTATCAACTTGAATGCTTAATATATGACATAAGAATACTATGTGCTTTGGTTTTCATTTTTTGATTTTTTCTGAATTTTTATGCCCATTTGATCTTGGTCAAATCCTAGGTTTAACCAAGGTTTAAACAAGTTTAAAACATGAAAATGAAAAGGTAAGCCTGCATCCTTCTTAGTCACTCCAAAATGAGGCTTTTGGGAAGGTTTTTGTAATTTCCATGTTTGAAACCCAAAACGACTTCTCTTCGTGCTTGACTTCATAAGACAAAGTTTAGGGTTAGGGGTAGATACAAGATTTTTCTGGTTTGAATATCTCTAGACCTTGTTTACCAACTTGAGTGCTTACTATATATGACATAAGAAGGCTATGTGCTTTGGTTTTTCAGTTTTTTTGAATTTTTATACCCATTTGAATCTTGGTCAAATCCTAGGTACGGTTTGACCAAGATTTGAACATGTTTAAAACATGAAAATAAAAGGTAAGCATGGATCCTTCTTAGTAACTCTAAAATGAAGCTTTTGGGAGGTTTTTGAAATTTCCATGTTTGAAACCCAAAACCACTTCTCTTCATGCTTGATCGACTTCATAAGACAGAATTTAGGGTTAGTGGGTAGATACATGATTTATGCGGTTTGAATATGTTTAGACCTTGTTTATCAAATTGAATGCTTACTATATGACATAAGAATACTATGTGCTTTAGTTTTCATTTTTTTGATTTTTTCTGATTTTTTTTTGCCCATTTGATCTTGGTCAAATCCTAGGTTTAACCAAGATTTAAACAAGTTTAAGACATGAAAATGAAATGGTAAGCCTGCATCCTTCTTAGTCACTCCAAAATGAAGCTTTTGGGAAGGTTTTTGAAATTTCCATGTTTGAAACCCAAAACCACTTCTCTTCATGCTTTACTTCATAAGACAGAGTTTAGGGTTAGGGGTAGATATACGTGATTTGTCTAGTTTGAATATGTCTAGACCTTGTTTTATCAACTTGAATTCTTACTATATGACATAAAAAAAACTATGTGGTTTGGTTTGATAGTTCATTGTTCATAATTCATAGTTGATCATACATACGGATCATACATACAGAATTGCGCGATCCTTATCGCGACTTCTAACCTATCTAGTCGTCGAGGAAGATGATGGTCGCGTTCTCCTCCGCATCCCGCGCCTCCTTCTCCTTCACGGCGGCGATGGCCGCCGCCTTGTCTTCTTCCTCCGCCCTCTTCTTGTCGGCATCGTCCTTGAGGGACGCGGCCAGCGCCTTCAAGAAGAGGGGGTCTTCCCCTTCCTCCGCCTCCTCCGCCTCCTCGCCGGCTGGCGGCGCGAATCCGCCGCTGGTGCTCGCCTCCCACGCCGCCTTCGACCGGCGGTTCCTCTCCCGGTCGGCGCGCCATTTGTTGAAGACGGGGCCGCTCATCGGTTTGAGCGGCGGATCCGCCTTGTACCAGAGCCCGCCCGGGGCGAACTCGCGGAGCGACGACGGCATGTACAGGGAGCCTCTGTACCTGCACGCCGCGCGCCGACTCCCGGCGGCGGACTGCTTGCACTGGAGCCGCCACGCTGATGGCGTGTATTTCACACGTTCGTTGGGCAACCCCAAGAGGAAGGTATGATGCGCACAGCAGCAAGTTTTCCCTCAGAAAGAAACCAAGGTTTATCGAACCAGGAGGAGCCAAGAAGCACGTTGAAGGTTGATGGCGGCGGGATGTAGTGCGGCGCAACACCAGGGATTCCGGCGCCAACGTGGAACCTGCACAACACAACCAAAGTACTTTGCCCCAACGAAACAGTGAGGTTGTCAATCTCACCGGCTTGCTGTAACAAAGAGTTAACCGTATTGTGTGGAAGATGATTGTTTGCAGAAAACAGTAGAACAAGTATTGCAAGAGATTGTATTTCAGTAAAGAGAATTGGACCGGGGTCCACAGTTCACTAGAGGTGTCTCTCCCATAAGACGAACAGCATGTTGGGTGAACAAATTACAGTTGGGCAATTGACAAATAAAGAGAGCATGACCATGCACATACATATCATGATGAGTATAGTGAGATTTAATTGGGCATTACGACAAAGTACATAGACCGTCATCCAACTGCATCTATGCCTAAAAAGTCCACCTTCAGGTTATCATCCGAACCCCCTCCGGTATTAAGTTGCTAACAACAGACAATTGCATTAAGTATGGTGCGTAATGTAACTAGTGACTACATCCTTGAACATAGCACTAATGTTTTATCCCTAGTGGCAACAGCACAACACAACCTTAGAACTTTCATCCTTTGTCCCAGGTGTCAATGCAGGCATGAACCCACTATCGAGCATAAGTACTCCCTCTTGGAGTTACAAGCATCTACTTGGCCAGAGCATCTACTAGTAACAGAGAGCATGCAAGATCATAAACAACACATAGCATAACTTTGATAATCAACATAACAAGTATTCTCTATTCATCGGATCCCAACAAACGCAACATATAGAATTACAGATAGATGATCTTGATCATGTTAGGCAGCTCACAAGATCCGACAATGATAGCACAATGGGGAGAAGACAACCATCTAGCTACTGCTATGGACCCATAGTCCAGGGGTAGACTACTCACACATCACACCGGAGGCGACCATGGCGGCGTAGAGTCCTCCGGGAGATGATTCCCCTCTCCGGCAGGGTGCCGAGGCGATCTCTGGATCCCCCAAGATGGGATCGGCGGCGGCGGCGTCTCGGAAGGTTTTCCGTATCGTGGCTCTCGGTGCGGGGGTTTCGTCACGGAGACTTTTTATAGGCGGAAGGGCAGGTCAAGAGGCGGCACGGGGGCCCCACACCACAGGGCCGCGCGGCCAAGGGGGGGGCCGCGCCGCCCTATGGTGTGGCCCCTCCGTGGTCCCTCTTCGTCTCTCCTTCGGACTTCTGGAAGCTTCGTGGAAAAATAGGCCCCTGGGCTTTGATTTCGTCCAATTCCGAGAATATTTCCTTACTAGGATTTCTGAAACCAAAAACAGCAGAAAACAAAGAATCGGCACTTCGGGATCTTGTTAATAGGTTAGTTCCAGAAAATGCACGAATATGACATAAAGTGTGCATAAAACATGTAGATAACATCAATAATGTGGCATGGAACATAAGAAATTATCGATACGTCGGAGACGTATCAGCATCCCCAAGCTTAGTTCTGCTCGTCCCGAGCAGGTAAAACGATAACACAGATAATTTCTGGAGTGACATGCCATCATAATCTTGATCATACTATTTGTAAAGCATATGTAGTGAATGCAGCGATCGAAACAATGTATATGACATGAGTAAACAAGTGAATCATAAAGCAAAGACTTTTTCATGAATAGCACTTCAAGACAAGCATCAATTAGTCTTGCATAAGAGTTAACTCATAAAGCAATAATTCAAAGTAAAGGCATTGAAGCAACACAAAAGAAGATTAAGTTTCAGTGGTTGCTTTCAACTTGTAACATGTATATCTCATGGATATTGTCAACATAGAGTAATATAATAAGTGCAATAAGCAAGTATGTAGGAATCAATGCACAGTTCACACAAGTGTTTGCTTCTTGAGGTGGAGAGAGATAGGTGAACTGACTCAACATTGAAAGTAAAAGAATGGTCCTCCATAGAGGAAAAGCATCGATTGCTATATTTGTGCTAGAGCTTTGATTTTGAAAACATGAAACAGTCAACGGTAGTAATAAAGCATATGCATCATGTAAATTATATCTTATAAGTTGCAAGCCTCATGCATAATGTACTAATAGTGCCCGCACCTTGTCCTAATTAGCTTGGACTACCGGATCATCACAATGCATTGTTTTTACCAAGTGTCACAAAGGGGTACCTCTATGCCTTTGTACAAAGGTCTAAGGAGAAAGCTCGCATTGGATTTCTCGCTATTGATTATTCTTCAACTTAGACATCCATACCGGGACAACATAGACAACAGATAATGGACTCCTCTTTTATGCATAAGCATATAACAACAATTAATAATTTTCTCATTTGAGATTTGAGGATTGTTGTCCAAAACTGAAACTTCCACCATGGAGCATGGCTTTAGTTAGCGGCCCAATGTTCTTCTCTAACATATGCATGCTTAACCCTATGGTGGTAGATCTCTCTTACTTCAGACAAGACGAACATGCATAGCAACTCACATGAAATTCAACAATGAAAAGTTGATGGCGTCCCCAGTAAACATGGTTATCGCACACCAAGCAACTTAATAAGAGATAAAGTGCATAATGACATATTCAATACCACAATAGTTTTTAAGCTATTTGTCCCATGAGCTATATATTGCAAAGGTGAATGATGGAATTTTAAAGGTAGCACTCAAGCAATTTACTTTGGAATGGCGGAAAATACCATGTAGTATAGGTAGGTATGGTGGACACAAATGGCATAGTGGTTGGCTCAAGTATTTTGGATGCATGAGAAGTATTCCCTCTCGATACAAGGTTTAGGCTAGCAAGGCTTATTTGAAACAAACACAAGGATGAACCGGTACAGCAAAACTCACATAAAAGACATATTGAAAACATTATAAGACTCTACACCGTCTTCCTTGTTGTTCAAACTCAATACTAGAAATTATCTAGACCTTAGAGAAACCAAATATGCAAACCAAATTTTAGCATGCTCTATGTATTTCTTCATTAATGGGTGCAAAGCATATGATGCAAGAGCTTAATCATGAGCACAACAATTGCCAAGTATCACATTACCCAAGACATTTATAGCAATTACTACATGTATCATTTTCCAATTCCAACCATATAACAATTTAACGAAGGAGAAACTTCGCCATGAATACTATGAGTAGAAACCAAGGACATACTTGTCCATATGCTACAGCGGAGCGTGTCTCTCTCCCATAAAGTGAATGCTAGGATCCATTTTATTCAAACAAAACAAAAACAAAAACAAACCGACGCTCCAAGAAAAAGCACATAAGATGTGATGGAATAAAAATATAGTTTCGGGGAGGAACCCGATAATGTTGTCGATGAAGAAGGGGATGCCTTGGGCATCCCCAAGCTTAGACAGCTTGAGTCTTCTTGATATATGCAGGGGTGAACCACCGGGTGCATCCCCAAGCTTAGAGCTTTCACTCTCCTTGATCATGTTGCATCATACTCCTCTCTTGATCCTTGAAAACTTCCTCCACACCAAACTCGAAACAACTCATTAGAGGGTTAGTGCACAATATAAATTGACATATTCAGAGGTGACACAATCATTCTTAACACTTCTGGACATTGCATAATGCTACTGGACATTAATGGATCAAAGAAATTCATCCAACATAGCGAAAGAGGCAATGCGAAATAAAAGGCAGAATCTGTCAAAACAGAACAGTTCGTATTGACGAATTTTAAAATGGCACCAGACTTGCTCAAATGAAAATGCTCAAATTGAATGAAAGTTGCGTACATATCTGAGGATCATGCACGTCAATTGGCTTAATTTTCTGAGCTACCTACAGGGAGGTGGACCCAGATTCGTGACAGCAAAGAAATCTGGAACTGTGCAGTAATCCAAATCTAGTACTTACTTTTCTATCAACGGCTTAACTTGGCACAACAAAACACAAAACTAAGATAAGGAGAGGTTGCTACAGTAGTAAACAACTTCCAAGACACAAAATAAAAACAAAGTACTGTAGGTAAAAACATGGGTTGTCTCCCATAAGCGCTTTTCTTTAACGCCTTTCAGCTAGGCGCAGAAAGGGTGTATCAAGTATTATCAAGAGATGAAGTGTCAACATCATAATTTGTTCTCATAATAGAATCAAAAGGTACCTTCATTCTCTTTCTAGGGAAGTGTTCCATACCTTTCTTGAGAGGAAATTGATATTTTATATTACCTTCCTTCATATCAATAATAGCACCAACAGTTCGAAGAAAAGGTCTTCCCAATATAATGGGACAAGATGCATTGTATTCGATATCCAAGACAACAAAATCAACAGGGACAAGGTTATTGTTAACGGTAATGCGAACATTATCAACTTTACCCAAAGGTTTCTTTGTAGAATGATCAGCAAGATTAACATCCAAATAACAATTTTTCAGCGGGGGCAAGTCAAGCATATTATAGATTTTCTCAGGCATAACAGAAATACTTGCACCAAGATCACATAAAGCATTACAATCAAAATCTTTAATCTTCATCTTAATGATGGGCTCCCAACCATCCTCTAGCTTTTTAGGAATAGAGGCTTCACGCTCTAGTTTCTCTTCTCTAGCTTTTATGAGAGCATTTGTAATATGATGCGTGAAAGCCAAATTTATAGCACTAGCATTAGGACTTTTAGCAAGTTTTTGCAAGAACTTTATAACTTCAGAGATGTGACAATCATCAAAATTCAAACCATTATAATCTAAAGCAATGGGATCATCATCCCCAATGTTGGAAAAAATTTCAGCAGCTTTATCACAGGCAGTTTAATGATTTTAGCAGTTTCAGGCAATTTTTCGCGCTTTGCATTCGAAGTGGAAACATTGCTAACACCAATTCTTTTATTAGTATGAGTAGGAGGTGCAGCAACATGTGTAGCATTAGCATTACTTGTGGTGGTAATAGTCCAAACTTTAGCTATATTCTTTTCTTTAGCTAGTTTTTCATTTTCTTCTCTATCCCACCTAGCACGCAGTTCAGCCATTAATCTTATATTCTCATTAATTCTAACTTGAATGGCATTTGCTGTAGTAACAATTTTATTATGATGATTCTCATTAGGCAAAACTTTTGATTTCAAAAGATCAACATCAATGACAAGACTATCGACTTTAGAAGCAAGTATATCAATTTTCCCAAGCTTTTCTTCAACAGATTTGTTAAAAGCAGTTTGTGTACTAATAAATTCTTTAAGCATGGCTTCAAGTCCAGGGGGTGAATTCCTATTATTGTTGTAAGAATTCCCATAAGAATTACCATAGCCGTTGCCACTATTATAAGGATATGGCCTATAGTTGTTACTAGAATTGTTCCGGTAAGCATTGTTGTTGAAATTATTATTTTTAATGAAGTTTACATCAACATGTTCTTCTTGTGCAACCAATGAAGCTAACGGAACATTATTAGGATCAATATTAGTCCTATCATTCACAAGCATAGACATAATAGCATCAATCTTATCACTCAAGGAAGAGGTTTCTTCGACAGAATTTACCTTCTTACCTTGTGGAGCTCTTTCCGTGTGCCATTCAGAGTAGTTGATCATCATATTATCAAGAAGCTTTGTTGCTTCACCAAGAGTGATGGACATAAAGGTACCTCCAGCAGCTGAATCCAATAAATTCCGTGAAGAAAAATTTAGTCTGCATAGAAGGTTTGGATGATCATCCAAGTAGTCGATCCATGGGTTGGGCAATTTTTAACCAGAGAGATTTCATTCTTTCCCAAGCTTGAGCAACATGTTCAGTATCTAATTGTTTAAAATTCATTATGCTACTCCTCAAAGATATAATTTTAGCAGGGGATAATATCTACCAATAAAAGCATCCTTGCATTTAGTCCATGAATCAATACTATTCTTAGGCGAGATAGCAACCAATCTTTAGCTCTTCCTCTTAATGAGAAAGGGAACAATTTTAGTTTAATAATATCACCATCTACATCTTTATATTTTTGCATTTCACATAGTTCAACAAAATTATTAAGATGGGCAGCAGCATCATCAGAACTAACACCAGAAAATTGCTCTCGCATAACAAGATTCGAAAGCGAGTTTAATTTCAAAGAATTCTGCTGTAGTAGCAGGTGGAGCAATAGGTGTGCATAAGAAATCATTATTATTTGTGGTTGTGAAGTCACACAACTTAGTATTTTCAGCGTTGGCCATTTTAGCAACAGTAAATAAAGCAAACTAGATAAAGTAAATGCAAGTAAACTAATTTTTTTGTGTTTTCGATATAGCAAACAAGATAGCAAGTAAAGTAAAACTAGCAACTAATTTTTTGTATTTTGATTTAGTGCAGCAAACAAAGTAGTAAATAAAACTAAGCAAGACAAAAACAAAGTAAAGAGATTGAGAAGTGGAGACTCCCCTTGCAGCGTGTCTTGATCTCCCCGGCAACGGCGCGAGAAAAAGAGCTTGATGGCGTGTATTTCACACGTTCGTTGGGCAACCCCAAGAGGAAGGTATGATGCGCACAGCAGCAAGTTTTCCCTCGAAAGAAACCAAGGTTTATCGAACCAGGAGGAGCCAAGAAGCACGTTGAAGGTTGATGGCGGCGGGATGTAGTGCGGCGCAACACCAGGGATTCCGGCGCCAACGTGGAACCTGCACAACACAACCAAAGTACTTTGCCCCAACGAAGCAGGTGAGGTTGTCAATCTCACCGGCTTGCTGTAACAAAGAGTTAACCGTATTGTGTGGAAGATGATTGTTTGCAGAAAAGCAGTAGAACAAGTATTGCAGTAGATTGTATTTCAGTAAAGAGAATTGGACCGGGGTCCACAGTTCACTAGAGGTGTCTCTCCCATAAGACGAACAGCATGTTGGGTGAACAAATTACAGTTGGGCAATTGACAAATAAAGAGAGCATGACCATGCACATACATATCATGATGAGTATAGTGAGATTTAATTGGGCATTACGACAAAGTACATAGACCGTCATACAACTGCATCTATGCCTAAAAAGTCCACCTTCGAGTTATCATCCGAACCCCCTCAGGTATTAAGTTGCTAACAACGAGACAATTGCATTAAGTATGGTGCGTAATGTAACTAGTGACTACATCCTTGAACATAGCACTAATGTTTTATCCCTAGTGGCAACAGCACAACACAACCTTAGAACTTTCATCACTTTGTCCTGTGTGTCAATGCGAGGCATGAACCCACTATCGAGCATAAGTACTCCCTCTTGGAGTTACAAGCATCTACTTGGCCAGAGCATCTACTAGTAACGGAGAGCATGCAAGATCATAAACAACACATAGCATAACTTTGATAATCAACATAACAAGTATTCTCTATTCATCGGATCCCAACAAACGCAACATATAGAATTACAGATAGATGATCTTGATCATGTTAGGCAGCTCACAAGATCCGACAATGATAGCACAATGGGGAGAAGACAACCATCTAGCTACTGCTATGGACCCATAGTCCAGGGGTAGACTACTCACACATCACACCGGAGGCGACCATGGCGGCGTAGAGTCCTCCGGGAGATGATTCCCCTCTCCGTGAGGTGCCGGAGGCGATCTCTGGATCCCCGAGATGGGATCGGCGGCGGCGGCGTCTCTGGAAGGTTTTCCGTATCGTGGCTCTCGGTACTGGGGGTTTCGTCACAGAGACTTTTTATAGGCGGAAGGGCAGGTCAAGAGGCGGCACGGGGGCCCCACACCACAGGTCCGCGCGGCCAAGGGGGGGCCGCGCCGCCCTATGGTGTGGCCCCTCCGTGGCCCCTCTTCGTCTCTCCTTCGGACTTCTGGAAGCTTCGTGGAAAAATAGGCCCCTGGGCTTTGATTTCGTCCAATTCCGAGAATATTTCCTTACTAGGATTTCTGAAACCAAAAACAGCAGACAAAGACAGCGGCACTTCAGCATCTTGTTAATAGGTTAGTTCCAGAAAATGCACGAATATGACATAAAGTGTGCATAAAACATGTAGATAACATCAATAATGTGTCATGGAACATAAGAAATTATCGATACGTCGGAGACGTATCACACGCCTCCTCGAGCGTGTCCGGCGCGCGGGATCGCTTCGATCCGCTCACGGGCGACGCGGAACTGGTACGGCGTGAATACATGGCGAGCGGCGAAGAATCACCACCCTGCAATCAAGGCCAAGCACGCAGCATATGGCCTCTTCCTTACGTCTTTTGACTGGTTTGTTGCCGGTCAACGCCCCTGCTACTGGCCCTAATGCTCCTGGTCCTGTTTAAAGTTCAGCATTAAACTCTACTATACAACTGTCGTAGTCTTGTGATGTACAGTACTAGTACTCTTTTGATGCATTTGTGATGTAGTAGTACTATACTTTTTTTTGAACTGATATAGTACTATCTAAGAAAAGTACTCCCTCCGATTCACATTCTTTTTAGCACCAAGAAATATGGATCGGAGCGAGGGAGTAAATTGGCATCTCGTGCATGAAGCTTGATAGATTGATCAGGTTGGCTAGAACGGCTAAACAATGCTGCTCATTAGGCAAATGCATGCCATGTACGATAGTATACATCCAGTAAAGAAGTCTATACTGACATAAAAAAAGACTACATTGGGGATGAGAGTCAATTGGGGCATCTACAATACAGAAAATCTTGCTCGTAGTTGATTTTGGCTAAGAGGGTTTTGTGCCCATACTTGTATCTTGGTCAAATCCTAGGTTTGACAATGATTTAAACAAGTTTAAAATATGAAAATGAAAAGGTAAGCATGGATACTTCTTAGTCACTCTAAAATGAAGCTTTTGGGAGGTTTTTGATATTTCCATGTTTGAAACCAAGAACCACTTCTCTTCATGCTTGGCTTCATAAGATAAAGTTTAGGGGTTAGGGGGTAGATACATGATTTGTTTGGTTTGAATATGTCTAGACCTTGTTTATCAGCTTGAATGCTTACTATATGACATAAGAAGACTATGTACTTTGGTTTTTCATTTTTTGTTTTTTTAATTTTATGCCCATTTGAATCTTGGTCAAATACACTAGCTATGACCAAGATGTAAACAAGTTTAAAACATGAAAATGAAAAGGTAAGCATGGATCCTTCTTAGTCACTCTAAAATGAAGCTTTTGGCGGGTTCTTGAAATTTCCAAGTTTGAAACCCAAAACCACTTCTCTTCATGCTTGACTACATAAGACAGAGTTTAGGGTTAGGGGTAGATACATGATTTTTCTTGTTTGAATATATCTAGACCTTGTTTGTCAACTTTAATGCTAACTATATGACATAAGAAAACTATGTGCTTTGGTTTTTAATTTTTCTATTTTTTTTATTTTGATGCACATTTGAATCTTTGTCAAATCCTAGGTTTGACCAAGATTTAAACAAGTATAAAACATGAAAATGAAAAGGGGAAGCATGTATCCTTCTTAGTCACTCTAAAATGAAGTTTTTGGGATGTTCTTGAAATTTTCATGTTTGAAACCCAAAACCACTTCTCTTCATGCTTGACTTCATAAGATATAGTTTAGGGGCTAGGGGATAGATACATGATTTGCCTAGGTTTGAATATGCATGTCCAAACCTTGTTTATCAACTTGAATGCTTAGTATATGACATAAGAAGACTATATGCTTTTGTTTTTCATTTTTCTGATTTTTTTTTAAATTTTATGCCCATTTGAATCTTTTGGTCAAATCCTTGGTTTAATTTGACACGAATTTAAACAAGTTTAAAATATGAAAATGAAAAGGTGGTAAGCAGGCATGGATCCTTCTTATATATATTAGTCACTCTAAAATGAAGCTTTTGGGAGGTTTTTGAAATTTCCATGTTTGAAACCCAAAACCACTTCTCTTCATGTTGTTGACTTCATAAGATAGAGTTTAGGGGTTAGGGGTATAGATACATGATTTGTCTTGTTTGAATATGTGTCTAGACCTTGTTTATCAACTTTAATGCTTACTAGATGACATAAGAACACTATGTGCTTTAATTTGGTTTTTAATTTTTATAATTTTTTTTGAATTTTGATGCACATTTTGAATCTTGGTCAAATCCTAGGTTTGACCAAGATTTGAACAAGTTTAAAACAAGAAAATAAAAGGTAAGCCCGCCAGACTGGATCCTTCTTAGTCACTCTATAATGAAGCTTTTAGGGGGGTTGTTGAAAATGTAAGCATGTATCCTTCTTAGTACGTCACACCACAATGAAGCTTTTGGGAGGGTTTTTTAAATGTCCATGTTTGAAACCCAAAACGACTTCTCTTCGTGCTTGACTTCATAATTAAGACAAAGTTTAGGGTTAGGGGTAGATACATGATTTTTCTGGTTTGAATATGTCTAGACTTTGTTTATCAACTTGAGTGCTTACTATATGGCATATATAAGAAGCTAGGCTATGTGCTCTGGTTTTTCATTTTTTTTTGAATTTTTATGCCCATTTGAATCTTGGTCAAATCATAGGTACGTACAGTTTGACCAAGATTTGAACATGTTTAAAACATGAAAATAAAAGGTAAGCATGGATCCTTCTTAGTCACTCTAAAATGAAGCTTTTGGGAGGTTTTTGAAATTTCCATGTTTGAAACCCAAAACCACTTCTCTTCATTCTTGGCTTCGTAAGATAGAGTTTAGGGTCTGGGGTAGATACGTACATGATTTTTCTAAGTATTTTTACGCCCATTTGAATCTTCGTCAAATCCTAAGTTTGACCAAGATTTGAACAAGTTTAAAACATGAAAATGAAAAGGGTAAGCCTGGATCCTTGTTTAGGGTTAGGGGGTAGATACATGATTTTTGTGGTTTGAATATGCCAGACCTTGTTTATCACCTTGAATGCTTACTATATGACATAGGAAGACGGCGTGCTTTTGTTTGTTCTTTTTTTTTGATTTTTTTTGAATTTTTATGCCCATTTGAATCTTGGTCAAATCCTAAGTTTGACCAAGATTTAAACATGTTTAAAACATGAAAATGAAAAAGTAAGCCTGGATCCTTCTTAGTCACTCCAAAATGTACCAATTGATAAATGAGTTAACTTGGCTTCATGGAAAAAATAATGTCATGTAAATGATTTAACTTGGCTTTCGTACCCATGAATCCATAGGAAACTTTGTATAAATGTAGTAGTATAATAATCAACCGAGTTTTTACATCAACAGGTCTGTCACTTACGTGTGGTGCCCATGCGTGAGGTCCCACACTTCAGTGAGCACAAGTCACGTGCAATAGGTACGCAAACTCCCAGCCATTTTCTTTGTCAAGAGAAGATGCATCAGGATGCGTATCGGAAGTATGTGGGTCCTTACGGATCCTTCGGTTGTCCCTCTCACAAAAAAAAATCTCTCTCATTCTCGGCCTCGCTCGACTCGCTCGCTCGCTCGCTCGCTCCTGCTCACTGACAAACCCTGCACAAAAGTCAACATCATCACACGAAAAAGGGGAGACACCATAATTCTCTCCCTTCTTCTCTCCTTCCGAGTGATCCCTCTTCCTCCGAGTTTCACTCGACGGGCAAACACACATGTGCTGCATAGTAATAATAAAAAAGTAGAAAAATCGACCTACGAATCTATGATTAAATAGGTTAAACTAGGGTTTTGCCCACTACTACGAGATCAAGTTCAAAAATATCCAACTACTACTTCGATTTTGGGCTACTAATATAAAATTAAAATAAGTTGAACTAGTATTCCTCTAAAAAATCATTTTGGTATGCATTGTTTGATACTTTTCATAGCTATAGTGCATCACAAATTTATGATTTCATGCTTTGCTTTGCCAATTTCGATTTTTTCTAACCACCTTCTCTTTGATTTCAAATTTAGGTCAAACTATCGATGCCTACTATGTGTTCTACTTGAATTGGATGCAGCGTGCGCACATGTTTTGCCATTGTTTTGGGCTTCCACACATCTTTGGGGCATCCAAGTATTTAAGTTACCTTGTTTTTTTGAATTGCAATTCATACCCTTCCTCCCAATTTTTATGCCCATTTGAATCTTGGTCAAATCCTAAGTTTGACCAAGATTTGAACAAGTTTAAAACATGAAAATGAAAAGGTAAGCCTGAATCCTTCTTAGTCACTCTAAAATGAGAAGCTTTTGGGAGTTTTTGAAATTTCCATGTTTGAAACCCAAAACCACTTCTCTTCATGCTTGACTTCATAAGACAGAGTTAATTTAGGGTTAGGGGGTAGATACATGATTTGTCTAGTTTGTTGTTTAGACCTTGTTTATCAACTTGAATGCTTACTATATGACATAATAATACTATGTGCTTTGGTTTTCATTTTTTTGATTTTTCTGAATTTTTATGCCCATTTGATCTTGGTCAAATCCTAGGCTTAACCAATATTTAAACAAGTTTAAAACATGAAAATGAAAAGGTAAGCCTGTATCCTTCTTAATTAGTCACTCCAAAATGAAGCTTTTGGGAAGGTTTTTGAAATTTCCATGTTTGAAATCCAAAACGACTTCTCTTCGTGCTTGACTTCATAAGAAAAAGTTTAGGGCTAGGGGTAGAAACATGATTTTTCTGGTTTGAATATGTCTAGACCTTGTTTATCAACTTGAGTGCTTACTATATGACATAAGAAGGCTATATGCTTTGGTTTTTCATTTTTTGAAATTTTATGCCCATTTGAATCTTGATCAAATCCTAGGTACGGTTTGACCAAGATTTGAACAATTTTAAAACATGAAAATAAAAGGTAAGCCCGACCTGGATCCTTTAGTCACTCTAAAATGAAGCTTTTGGGGGTTCTTGAAATTTCCAAGTTTGAAACCCAAAACCACTTCTCTTCATGCTTGACTACATAAGACCGAGTTTAGGGTTAGGGGTAGATACATGATTTTTCTTGTTTGAATATATCTAGACCTTGTTTATATCAACTTTAATGCTAACTATATGACATAAGAAAACTATGTGCTTTGGTTTTTAATTTTTCTGATTTTTTATTTTGATGCACATTTGAATCTTTGTCAAATCCTAGGTTTGACCAAGATTTAAACAAGTATAAAACATGAAAATGAAAAGGGGAAGCCTGTATCCTTCTTAGTCACTCTAAAATGAAGTTTTTGGGATGTTCTTGAAATTTTCATGTTTGAAACCCAAAACCACTTCTCTTCATGCTTGACTTCATAAGATATAGTTTAGGGGCTAGGGGATAGATACATGATTTGCCTAGGTTTGAATATGCATGTCCAAACCTTGTTTATCAACTTGAATGCTTAGTATATGACATAAGAAGACTATATGCTTTTTGTTTTTCATTTTTCTAATTTTTTTTAAATTTTATGCCCATTTGAATCTTTTGGTCAAATCCTTGGTTTAATTTGACACGGATTTAAACAAGTTTAAAATATGAAAATGAAAAGGTGGTAAGCAGGCATGGATCCTTCTTATATATATTAGTCACTCTAAAATGAAGCTTTTGGGAGGTTTTTGAAATTTCCATGTTTGAAACCCAAAACCACTTCTCTTCATGTTGTTGACTTCATAAGATAGAGTTTAGGGGTTAGGGGTATAGATACATGATTTGTCTTGTTTGAATATGTGTCTAGACCTTGTTTATCAACTTTAATGCTTACTATATGACATAAGAACACTATGTGCTTTAATTTGGTTTTTAATTTTTATAATTTTTTTTGAATTTTGATGCACATTTTGAATCTTGGTCAAATCCTAGGTTTGAACAAGTTTAAAACAAGAAAATAAAAGGTAAGCCCGCCAGACTGGATCCTTCTTAGTCACTCTATAATGAAGCTTTTAGGGGGGTTGTTGAAAATGTAAGCATGTATCCTTCTTAGTACGTCACACCACAATGAAGCTTTTGGGAGGGTTTTTTAAATGTCCATGTTTGAAACCCAAAACGACTTCTCTTCGTGCTTGCCTTCATAATTAAGACAAAGTTTAGGGTTAGGGGTAGATACATGATTTTTCTGGTTTGAATATGTCTAGACTTTGTTTATCAACTTGAGTGCTTACTATATGGCATATATAAGAAGCTAGGCTATGTGCTCTGGTTTTTCATTTTTTTTTGAATTTTTATGCCCATTTGAATCTTGGTCAAATCATAGGTACGTACGGTTTGACCAAGATTTGAACATGTTTAAAACATGAAAATAAAAGGTAAGCATGGATCCTTCTTAGTCACTCTAAAATGAAGCTTTTGGGAGGTTTTTGAAATTTCCATGTTTGAAACCCAAAACCACTTCTCTTCATGCTTGGCTTCGTAAGATAGAGTTTAGGGTTTGGGGTAGATACGTACATGATTTTTCTAAGTATTTTTACGCCCATTTGAATCTTCGTCAAATCCTAAGTTTGACCAAGATTTGAACAAGTTTAAAACATGAAAATGAAAAGGGTAAGCCTGGATCCTTGTTTAGGGTTAGGGGGTAGATACATGATTTTTGTGGTTTGAATATGCCAGACCTTGTTTATCACCTTGAATGCTTACTATATGACATAGGAAGACGGCGTGCTTTTGTTTTTTCTTTTTTTTTGATTTTTTTTGAATTTTTATGCCCATTTGAATCTTGGTCAAATCCTAAGTTTGACCAAGATTTAAACATGTTTAAAACATGAAAATGAAAAAGTAAGCCTGGATCCTTCTTAGTCACTCCAAAATGTACCAATTGATAAATGAGTTAACTTGGCTTCATGGAAAAAATAATGTCATGTAAATGATTTAACGTGGCTTTCGTACCCTTGAATCCATAGGAAACTTTGTATAAATGTAGTAGTATAATAATCAACCGAGTTTTTACATCAACAGGTCTGTCACTTACGTGTGGTGCCCATGCGTGAGGTCCCACACTTCAGTGAGCACAAGTCACGTGCAATAGGTACGCAAACTCCCAGCCATTTTCTTTGTCAAGAGAAGACGCATCAGGATGCGTATCGGAAGTATTTGGGTCCTTATCGATCCTTCGGTTGTCCCTCTCACAAAAAAAAACAAATCTCTCTCATTCTCGGCCTCGCTCGACTCGCTCGCTCGCTCGCTCCTGCTCACTGACAAACCCTGCACAAAAGTCAACATCATCACACGAAAAAGGGGAGACACCATAATTATCTCCCTTCTTCTCTCCTTCCGAGTGATCCCTCTTCCTCCGAGTTTCACTCGACGGGCAAACACACATGTGCTGCATAGTAATAATAAAAAAGTAGAAAAATCGACCTACGAATCTATGATTAAATAGGTTAAACTAGGGTTTTGCCCACTACTACAGATCAAGTTCAAAAATATCCAACTACTACTTCGATTTTGGGCTACTAATATAAAATTAAAATAAGTTGAACTAGTATTCCTCTAAAAAATCATTTTGGTATGCATTGTTTGATACTTTTCATAGCTATAGTGCATCACAAATTTATGATTTCATGCTTTGCTTTGCCAATTTCGATTTTTTCTAGCCACCTTCTCTTTGATTTCAAATTTAGGTCAAACTATCGATGCCTACTATGTGTTCTACTTGAATTGGATGCAGCGTGCGCACATGTTTTGCCATTGTTTTGGGCTTCCACACATCTTTGGGGCATCCAAGTATTTAAGTTACCTTGTTTTTGAATTGTAATTCATACCCTTCCTCCCAATTTTTATGCCCATTTGAATCTTGGTCAAATCCTAAGTTTGACCAAGATTTGAACAAGTTTAAAACATGAAAATGAAAAGGTAAGCCTGAATCCTTCTTAGTCACTCTAAAATGAGAAGCTTTTGGGAGTTTTTTGAAATTTCCATGTTTGAAACCCAAAACCACTTCTCTTCATGCTTGACTTCATAAGACAGAGTTAATTTAGGGTTAGGGGGTAGATACATGATTTGTCTAGTTTGTTGTTTAGACCTTGTTTATCAACTTGAATGCTTACTATATGACATAATAATACTATGTGCTTTGGTTTTCATTTTTTTTGATTTTTTCTGAATTTTTATGCCCATTTGATCTTGGTCAAATCCTAGGCTTAACCAATATTTAAACAAGTTTAAAACATGAAAATGAAAAGGTAAGCCTGTATCCTTCTTAATTAGTCACTCCAAAATGAAGCTTTTGGGAAGGTTTTTGAAATTTCCATGTTTGAAATCCAAAACGACTTCTCTTCGTGCTTGACTTCATAAGACAAAGTTTAGGGCTAGGGGTAGAAACATGATTTTTCTGGTTTGAATATGTCTAGACCTTGTTTATCAACTTGAGTGCTTACTATATGACATAAGAAGGCTATATGCTTTGGTTTTTCATTTTTTTGAAATTTTATGCCCATTTGAATCTTGATCAAATCCTAGGTACGGTTTGACCAAGATTTGAACAATTTTAAAACATGAAAATAAAAGGTAAGCCCGACCTGGATCCTTTAGTCACTCTAAAATGAAGCTTTTGGGGGGTTCTTGAAATTTCCAAGTTTGAAACCCAAAACCACTTCTCTTCATGCTTGACTACATAAGACAGAGTTTAGGGTTAGGGGTAGATACATGATTTTTCTTGTTTGAATATATCTAGACCTTGTTTATATCAACTTTAATGCTAACTATATGACATAAGAAAACTATGTGCTTTGGTTTTTAATTTTTCTGATTTTTTATTTTGATGCACATTTGAATCTTTGTCAAATCCTAGGTTTGACCAAGATTTAAACAAGTATAAAACATGAAAATGAAAAGGGGAAGCCTGTATCCTTCTTAGTCACTCTAAAATGAAGTTTTTGGGATGTTCTTGAAATTTTCATGTTTGAAACCCAAAACCACTTCTCTTCATGCTTGACTTCATAAGATATAGTTTAGGGGCTAGGGGATAGATACATGATTTGCCTAGGTTTGAATATGCATGTCCAAACCTTGTTTATCAACTTGAATGCTTAGTATATGACATAAGAAGACTATATGCTTTTGTTTTTCATTTTTCTGATTTTTTTTTAAATTTTATGCCCATTTGAATCTTTTGGTCAAATCCTTGGTTTAATTTGACACGGATTTAAACAAGTTTAAAATATGAAAATGAAAAGGTGGTAAGCAGGCATGGATCCTTCTTATATATATTAGTCACTCTAAAATGAAGCTTTTGGGAGGTTTTTGAAATTTCCATGTTTGAAACCCAAAACCACTTCTCTTCATGTTGTTGACTTCATAAGATAGAGTTTAGGGGTTAGGGGTATAGATACATGATTTGTCTTGTTTGAATATGTGTCTAGACCTTGTTTATCAACTTTAATGCTTACTATATGACATAAGAACACTATGTGCTTTAATTTGGTTTTTAATTTTTATAATTTTTTTTGAATTTTGATGCACATTTTGAATCTTGGTCAAATCCTAGGTTTGAACAAGTTTAAAACAAGAAAATAAAAGGTAAGCCCTTGACTGGATCCTTCTTAGTCACTCTATAATGAAGCTTTTAGGGGGTTGTTGAAAATGTAAGCATGTATCCTTCTTAGTACGTCACACCACAATGAAGCTTTTGGGAGGGTTTTTTAAATGTCCATGTTTGAAACCCAAAACGACTTCTCTTCGTGCTTGCCTTCATAATTAAGACAAAGTTTAGGGTTAGGGGTAGATACATGATTTTTCTGGTTTGAATATGTCTAGACTTTGTTTATCAACTTGAGTGCTTACTATATGGCATATATAAGAAGCTAGGCTATGTGCTCTGGTTTTTCATTTTTTTTTGAATTTTTATGCCCATTTGAATCTTGGTCAAATCATAGGTACGTACGGTTTGACCAAGATTTGAACATGTTTAAAACATGAAAATAAAAGGTAAGCATGGATCCTTCTTAGTCACTCTAAAATGAAGCTTTTGGGAGGTTTTTGAAATTTCCATGTTTGAAACCCAAAACCACTTCTCTTCATGCTTGGCTTCGTAAGATAGAGTTTAGGGTTTGGGGTAGATACGTACATGATTTTTCTAAGTATTTTTACGCCCATTTGAATCTTCGTCAAATCCTAAGTTTGACCAAGATTTGAACAAGTTTAAAACATGAAAATGAAAAGGGTAAGCCTGGATCCTTGTTTAGGGTTAGGGGTAGATACATGATTTTTGTGGTTTGAATATGCCAGACCTTGTTTATCACCTTGAATGCTTACTATATGACATAGGAAGACGGCGTGCTTTTGTTTTTTCTTTTTTTTTGATTTTTTTTGAATTTTTATGCCCATTTGAATCTTGGTCAAATCCTAAGTTTGACCAAGATTTAAACATGTTTAAAACATGAAAATGAAAAAGTAAGCCTGGATCCTTCTTAGTCACTCCAAAATGTACCAATTGATAAATGAGTTAACTTGGCTTCATGGAAAAAATAATGTCATGTAAATGATTTAACTTGGCTTTCGTACCCTTGAATCCATAGGAAACTTTGTATAAATGTAGTAGTATAATAATCAACCGAGTTTTTACATCAACAGGTCTGTCACTTACGTGTGGTGCCCATGCGTGAGGTCCCACACTTCAGTGAGCACAAGTCACGTGCAATAGGTACGCAAACTCCCAGCCATTTTCTTTGTCAAGAGAAGACGCATCAGGATGCGTATCGGAAGTATGTGGGTCCTTCTGGATCCTTCGGTTGTCCCTCTCACAAAAAAACAAATCTCTCTCATTCTCGGCCTCGCTCGACTCGCTCGCTCGCTCGCTCGCTCCTGCTCACTGACAAACCCTGCACAAAAGTCAACATCATCACACGAAAAAGGGGAGACACCATAATTATCTCCCTTCTTCTCTCCTTCCGAGTGATCCCTCTTCCTCCGAGTTTCACTCGACGGGCAAACACACATGTGCTGCATAGTAATAATAAAAAAGTAGAAAAATCGACCTACGAATCTATGATTAAATAGGTTAAACTAGGGTTTTGCCCACTACTACAGATCAAGTTCAAAAATATCCAACTACTACTTCGATTTTGGGCTACTAATATAAAATTAAAATAAGTTGAACTAGTATTCCTCTAAAAAATCATTTTGGTATGCATTGTTTGATACTTTTCATAGCTATAGTGCATCACAAATTTATGATTTCATGCTTTGCTTTGCCAATTTCGATTTTTTCTAACCACCTTCTCTTTGATTTCAAATTTAGGTCAAACTATCGATGCCTACTATGTGTTCTACTTGAATTGGATGCAGCGTGCGCACATGTTTTGCCATTGTTTTGGGCTTCCACACATCTTTGGGGCATCCAAGTATTTAAGTTACCTTGTTTTTTTGAATTGTAATTCATACCCTTCCTCCCAATTTTTATGCCCATTTGAATCTTGGTCAAATCCTAAGTTTGACCAAGATTTGAACAAGTTTAAAACATGAAAATGAAAAGGTAAGCCTGAATCCTTCTTAGTCACTCTAAAATGAGAAGCTTTTGGGAGTTTTTTGAAATTTCCATGTTTGAAACCCAAAACCACTTCTCTTCATGCTTGACTTCATAAGACAGAGTTAATTTAGGGTTAGGGGGTAGATACATGATTTGTCTAGTTTGTTGTTTAGACCTTGTTTATCAACTTGAATGCTTACTATATGACATAATAATACTATGTGCTTTGGTTTTCATTTTTTTTGATTTTTTCTGAATTTTTATGCCCATTTGATCTTGGTCAAATCCTAGGCTTAACCAATATTTAAACAAGTTTAAAACATGAAAATGAAAAGGTAAGCCTGTATCCTTCTTAATTAGTCACTCCAAAATGAAGCTTTTGGGAAGGTTTTTGAAATTTCCATGTTTGAAATCCAAAACGACTTCTCTTCGTGCTTGACTTCATAAGACAAAGTTTAGGGCTAGGGGTAGAAACATGATTTTTCTGGTTTGAATATGTCTAGACCTTGTTTATCAACTTGAGTGCTTACTATATGACATAAGAAGGCTATATGCTTTGGTTTTTCATTTTTTTTGAAATTTTATGCCCATTTGAATCTTGATCAAATCCTAAGTACGGTTTGACCAAGATTTGAACAATTTTAAAACATGAAAATAAAAGGTAAGCCCGACCTGGATCCTTTAGTCACTCTAAAATGAAGCTTTTGGGGGGTTCTTGAAATTTCCAAGTTTGAAACCAAAAACCACTTCTCTTCATGCTTGACTACATAAGACAGAGTTTAGGGTTAGGGGTAGATACATGATTTTTCTTGTTTGAATATATCTAGACCTTGTTTATATCAACTTTAATGCTAACTATATGACATAAGAAAACTATGTGCTTTGGTTTTTAATTTTTCTGATTTTTTATTTTGATGCACATTTGAATCTTTGTCAAATCCTAGGTTTGACCAAGATTTAAACAAGTATAAAACATGAAAATGAAAAGGGGAAGCCTGTATCCTTCTTAGTCACTCTAAAATGAAGTTTTTGGGATGTTCTTGAAATTTTCATGTTTGAAACCCAAAACCACTTCTCTTCATGCTTGACTTCATAAGATATAGTTTAGGGGCTAGGGGATAGATACATGATTTGCCTAGGTTTGAATATGCATGTCCAAACCTTGTTTATCAACTTGAATGCTTAGTATATGACATAAGAAGACTATATGCTTTTGTTTTTCATTTTTCTGATTTTTTTTAAATTTTATGCCCATTTGAATCTTTTGGTCAAATCCTTGGTTTAATTTGACATGGATTTAAACAAGTTTAAAATATGAAAATGAAAAGGTGGTAAGCAGGCATGGATCCTTCTTATATATATTAGTCACTCTAAAATGAAGCTTTTGGGATGTTTTTGAAATTTCCATGTTTGAAACCCAAAACCACTTCTCTTCATGTTGTTGACTTCATAAGATAGAGTTTAGGGGTTAGGGGTATAGATACATGATTTGTCTTGTTTGAATATGTGTCTAGACCTTGTTTATCAACTTTAATGCTTACTATATGACATAAGAACACTATGTGCTTTAATTTGGTTTTTAATTTTTATATTTTTTTTTGAATTTTGATGCACATTTTGAATCTTGGTCAAATCCTAGGTTTGACCGAGATTTGAACAAGTTTAAAACAAGAAAATAAAAGGTAAGCTCGCCAGACTGGATCCTTCTTAGTCACTCTATAATGAAGCTTTTAGGGGGGTTGTTGAAAATGTAAGCATGTATCCTTCTTAGTACGTCACACCACAATGAAGCTTTTGGGAGGGTTTTTTTAATGTCCATGTTTGAAACCCAAAACGACTTCTCTTCGTGCTTGACTTCATAATAAGACAAAGTTTAGGGTTAGGGGTAGATACATGATTTTTCTGGTTTGAATATGTCTAGACTTTGTTTATCAACTTGAGTGCTTACTATATGGCATATATAAGAAGCTAGGCTATGTGCTTTGGTTTTTCATTTTTTTTTTGAATTTTTATGCCCATTTGAATCTTGGTCAAATCCTAGGTACGTACGGTTGACCAAGATTTGAACATGTTTAAAACATGAAAATAAAAGGTAAGCATGGATCCTTCTTAGTCACTCTAAAATGAAGCTTTTGGGAGGTTTTTGAAATTTCCATGTTTGAAACCCAAAACCACTTCTCTTCATGCTTGGCTTCGTAAGATAGAGTTTAGGGTTTGGGGTAGATACGTACATGATTTTTCTAAGTATTTTTACGCCCATTTGAATCTTCGTCAAATCCTAAGTTTGACCAAGATTTGAACAAGTTTAAAACATGAAAATGAAAAGGGTAAGCCTGGATCCTTGTTTAGGGTTAGGGGGTAGATACATGATTTTTGTGGTTTGAATATGCCAGACCTTGTTTATCACCTTGAATGCTTACTGTATGACATAGGAAGACGGCGTGCTTTTGTTTTTTCTTTTTTTTTTGAATTTTTTTGAATTTTTATGCCCATTTGAATCTTGGTCAAGTCATAGGTTTGACCAAGATTTAAACATGTTTAAAACATGAAAATGAAAAAGTAAGCCTGGATCCTTCTTAGTCACTCCAAAATGTACCAATTGATAAATAAGTTAACTTGGCTTCATGGAAAAAATAATGTCATGTAAATGATTTAACTTGGCTTTCGTACCCTTGAATCCATAGGAAACTTTGTATAAATGTAGTAGTATAATAATCAACCGAGTTTTTACATCAACAGGTCTGTCACTTACGTGTGGTGCCCATGCGTGAGGTCCCACACTTCAGTGAGCACAAGTCACGTGCAATAGGTACGCAAACTCCCAGCCATTTTCTTTGTCAAGAGAAGACGCATCAGGATGCGTATCGGAAGTATGTGGGTCCTTCTGGATCCTTCGGTTGTCCCTCTCACAAAAAAAACAAATCTCTCTCATTCTCGGCCTCGCTCGACTCGCTCGCTCGCTCGCTCGCTCCAGCTCACTGACAAACCCTGCACAAAAGTCAACATCATCACACGAAAAAGGGGAGACACCATAATTCTCTCCCTTCTTCTCTCCTTCCGAGTGATCCCTCTTCCTCCGAGTTTCACTCGACGGGCAAACACACATGTGCTGCATAGTAATAATAAAAAAGTAGAAAAATCGACCTACGAATCTATGATTAAATATGTTAAACTAGGGTTTTGCCCACTACTACAGATCAAGTTCAAAAATATCCAACTACTACTTCGATTTTGGGCTACTAATATAAAATTAAAATAAGTTGAACTAGTATTCCTCTAAAAAATCATTTTGGTATGCATTGTTTGATACTTTTCATAGCTATAGTGCATCACAAATTTATGATTTCATGCTTTGCTTTGCCAATTTCGATTTTTTCTAACCACCTTCTCTTTGATTTCAAATTTAGGTCAAACTATCGATGCCTACTATGTGTTCTACTTGAATTGGATGCAGCGTGCGCACATGTTTTGCCATTGTTTTGGGCTTCCACACATCTTTGGGGCATCCAAGTATTTAAGTTACCTTGTTTTTTTGAATTGTAATTCATACCCTTCCTCCCAATTTTTATGCCCATTTGAATCTTGGTCAAATCCTAAGTTTGACCAAGATTTGAACAAGTTTAAAACATGAAAATGAAAAGGTAAGCCTGAATCCTTCTTAGTCACTCTAAAATGAGAAGCTTTTGGGAGGGTTTTTGAAATTTCCATGTTTGAAACCCAAAACCACTTCTCTTCATGCTTGACTTCATAAGACAGAGTTAATTTAGGGTTAGGGGGTAGATACATGATTTGTCTAGTTTGTTGTTTAGACCTTGTTTATCAACTTGAATGCTTACTATATGACATAATAATACTATGTGCTTTGGTTTTCATTTTTTTGATTTTTTCTGAATTTTTATGCCCATTTGATCTTGGTCAAATCCTAGGCTTAACCAATATTTAAACAAGTTTAAAACATGAAAATGAAAAGGTAAGCCCGTATCCTTCTTAATTAGTCACTCCAAAATGAAGCTTTTGGGAAGGTTTTTGAAATTTCCATGTTTGAAATCCAAAACGACTTCTCTTCGTGCTTGACTTCATAAGACAAAGTTTAGGGCTAGGGGTAGAAACATGATTTTTCTGGTTTGAATATATCTAGACCTTGTTTATCAACTTGAGTGCTTACTATATGACATAAGAAGGCTATATGCTTTGGTTTTTCATTTTTTTTGAAATTTTATGCCCATTTTTGAATCTTGATCAAATCCTAGGTACGGTTTGACCAAGATTTGAACAATTTTAAAACATGAAAATAAAAGGTAAGCCCGACCTGGATCCTTTAGTCACTCTAAAATGAAGCTTTTGGGGGGTTCTTGAAATTTCCAAGTTTGAAACCCAAAACCACTTCTCTTCATGCTTGACTACATAAGACAGAGTTTAGGGTTAGGGGTAGATACATGATTTTTCTTGTTTGAATATATCTAGACCTTGTTTATATCAACTTTAATGCTAACTATATGACATAAGAAAACTATGTGCTTTGGTTTTTAATTTTTCTGATTTTTTATTTTGATGCACATTTGAATCTTTGTCAAATCCTAGGTTTGACCAAGATTTAAACAAGTATACAACATGAAAATGAAAAGGGGAAGCCTGTATCCTTCTTAGTCACTCTAAAATGAAGTTACCCAAAACCACTTCTCTTCATGCTTGACTTCATAAGATATAGTTTAGGGGCTAGGGGATAGATACATGATTTGCCTAGGTTTGAATATGCATGTCCAAACCTTGTTTATCAACTTGAATGCTTAGTATATGACATAAGAAGACTATATGCTTTTGTTTTTCATTTTTCTGATTTTTTTTTAAATTTTATGCCCATTTGAATCTTTTGGTCAAATCCTTGGTTTAATTTGACACGGATTTAAACAAGTTTAAAATATGAAAATGAAAAGGTGGTAAGCAGGCATGGATCCTTCTTATATATATTAGTCACTCTAAAATGAAGCTTTTGGGAGGTTTTTGAAATTTCCATGTTTGAAACCCAAAACCACTTCTCTTCATGTTGTTGACTTCATAAGATAGAGTTTAGGGGTTAGGGGTATAGATACATGATTTGTCTTGTTTGAATATGTGTCTAGACCTTGTTTATCAACTTTAATGCTTACTATATGACATAAGAACACTATGTGCTTTAATTTGGTTTTTAATTTTTATAATTTTTTTTGAATTTTGATGCACATTTTGAATCTTGGTCAAATCCTAGGTTTGAACAAGTTTAAAACAAGAAAATAAAAGGTAAGCCCGCCAGACTGGATCCTTCTTAGTCACTCTATAATGAAGCTTTTAGGGGGGTTGTTGAAAATGTAAGCATGTATCCTTCTTAGTACGTCACACCACAATGAAGCTTTTGGGAGGGTTTTTTAAATGTCCATGTTTGAAACCCAAAACGACTTCTCTTCGTGCTTGCCTTCATAATTAAGACAAAGTTTAGGGTTAGGCGTAGATACATGATTTTTCTGGTTTGAATATGTCTAGACTTTGTTTATCAACTTGAGTGCTTACTATATGGCATATATAAGAAGCTAGGCTATGTGCTCTGGTTTTTCATTTTTTTTGAATTTTTATGCCCATTTGAATCTTGGTCAAATCATAGGTACGTACGGTTTGACCAAGATTTGAACATGTTTAAAGCATGAAAATAAAAGGTAAGCATGGATCCTTCTTATTCACTCTAAAATGAAGCTTTTGGGAGGTTTTTGAAATTTCCATGTTTGAAACCCAAAACCACTTCTCTTCATGCTTGGCTTCGTAAGATAGAGTTTAGGGTTTGGGGTAGATACGTACATGATTTTTCTAAGTATTTTTACGCCCATTTGAATCTTCGTCAAATCCTAAGTTTGACCAAGATTTGAACAAGTTTAAAACATGAAAATGAAAAGGGTAAGCCTGGATCCTTGTTTAGGGTTAGGGGGTAGATACATGATTTTTGTGGTTTGAATATGCCAGACCTTGTTTATCACCTTGAATGCTTACTATATGACATAGGAAGACGGCGTGCTTTTGTTTTTTCTTTTTTTTTGATTTTTTTTTGAATTTTTATGCCCATTTGAATCTTGGTCAAGTCATAGGTTTGACCAAGATTTAAACATGTTTAAAACATGAAAATGAAAAAGTAAGCCTGGATCCTTCTTAGTCACTCCAAAATGTACCAATTGATAAATGAGTTAACTTGGCTTCATGGAAAAAATAATGTCATGTAAATGATTTAACTTGGCTTTCGTACCCTTGAATCCATAGGAAACTTTGTATAAATGTAGTAGTATAATAATCAACCGAGTTTTTACATCAACAGGTCTGTCACTTACGTGTGGTGCCCATGCGTGAGGTCCCACACTTCAGTGAGCACAAGTCACGTGCAATAGGTACGCAAACTCCCAGCCATTTTCTTTGTCAAGAGAAGACGCATCAGGATGCGTATCGGAAGTATGTGGGTCCTTCTGGATCCTTCGGTTGTCCCTCTCACAAAAAAAAACAAATCTCTCTCATTCTCGGCCTCGCTCGACTCGCTCGCTCCTGCTCACTGACAAACCCTGCACAAAAGTCAACATCATCACACGAAAAAGGGGAGACACCATAATTCTCTCCCTT
Source organism: Lolium perenne (assembly GCF_019359855.2). Lineage (NCBI taxonomy): Eukaryota > Viridiplantae > Streptophyta > Magnoliopsida > Poales > Poaceae > Lolium > Lolium perenne. The sequence continues at coordinate 192,973,273 of NC_067247.2, read as the reverse complement.
CTTCTCTCCTTCCGAGTGATCCCTCTTCCTCCGAGTTTCACTCGACGGGCAAACACACATGTGCTGCATAGTAATAATAAAAAAGTAGAAAAATCGACCTACGAATCTATGATTAAATATGTTAAACTAGGGTTTTGCCCACTACTACAGATCAAGTTCAAAAATATCCAACTACTACTTCGATTTTGGGCTACTAATATAAAATTAAAATAAGTTGAACTAGTATTCCTCTAAAAAATCATTTTGGTATGCATTGTTTGATACTTTTCATAGCTATAGTGTATCACAAATTTATGATTTCATGCTTTGCTTTGCCAATTTTGATTTTTTCTAACCACCTTCTCTTTGATTTCAAATTTAGGTCAAACTATCTATGCCTACTATGTGTTCTACTTGAATTGGATGCAGCGTGCGCACATGTTTTGCCATTGTTTTGGGCTTCCACACATCTTTGGGGCATCCAAGTATTTAAGTTACCTTGTTTTTTTGAATTGTAATTCATACCCTTCCTCCCAATTTTTATGCCCATTTGAATCTTGGTCAAATCCTAAGTTTGACCAAGATTTGAACAAGTTTAAAACATGAAAATGAAAAGGTAAGCCTGAATCCTTCTTAGTCACTCTAAAATGAGAAGCTTTTGGGAGTTTTTTGAAATTTCCATGTTTGAAACCCAAAACCACTTCTCTTCATGCTTGACTTCATAAGACAAAGTTAATTTAGGGTTAGGGGGTAGATACATGATTTGTCTAGTTTGTTGTTTAGACCTTGTTTATCAACTTGAATGCTTACTATATGACATAATAATACTATGTGCTTTGGTTTTCATTTTTTGATTTTTCTGAATTTTGATGCCCATTTGATCTTGGTCAAATCCTAGGCTTAACCAATATTTAAACAAGTTTAAAACATGAAAATGAAAAGGTAAGCCTGTATCCTTCTTAATTAGTCACTCCAAAATGAAGCTTTTGGGAAGGTTTTTGAAATTTCCATGTTTGAAATCCAAAACGACTTCTCTTCGTGCTTGACTTCATAAGACAAAGTTTAGGGCTAGGGGTAGAAACATGATTTTTCTGGTTTGAATATGTCTAGACCTTGTTTATGAACTTGAGTGCTTACGTACTATATGACATAAGAAGGCTATATGCTTTGGTTTTTCTTTTTTTTTGAAATTTTATGCCCATTTTTGAATCTTGATCAAATCCTAGGTACGGTTTGACCAAGATTTGAACAATTTTAAAACATGAAAATAAATGGTAAGCCCGACCTGGATCCTTTAGTCACTCTAAAATGAAGCTTTTGGGGGGTTCTTGAAATTTCCAAGTTTGAAACCCAAAACCACTTCTCTTCATGCTTGACTACATAAGACAGAGTTTAGGGTTAGGGGTAGATACATGATTTTTCTTGTTTGAATATATCTAGACCTTGTTTATATCAACTTTAATGCTAACTATATGACATAAGAAAACTATGTGCTTTGGTTTTTAATTTTTCTGATTTTTTATTTTAATGCACATTTGAATCTTTGTCAAATCCTAGGTTTGACCAAGATTTAAACAAGTATAAAACATGAAAATGAAAAGGGGAAGCCTGTATCCTTCTTAGTCACTCTAAAATGAAGTTTTTGGGATGTTCTTGAAATTTTCATGTTTGAAACCCAAAACCACTTCTCTTCATGCTTGACTTCATAAGATATAGTTTAGGGGCTAGGGGATAGATACATGATTTGCCTAGGTTTGAATATGCATGTCCAAACCTTGTTTATCAACTTGAATGCTTAGTATATGACATAAGAAGACTATATGCTTTTGTTTTTCATTTTTCTGATTTTTTTTAAAATTTTATGCCCATTTGAATCTTTTGGTCAAATCCTTGGTTTAATTTGACACGGATTTAAACAAGTTTAAAATATGAAAATGAAAAGGTGGTAAGCAGGCATGGATCCTTCTTATATATATTAGTCACTCTAAAATGAAGCTTTTGGGAGGTTTTTGAAATTTCCATGTTTGAAACCCAAAACCACTTCTCTTCATGTTGTTGACTTCATAAGATAGAGTTTAGGGGTTAGGGGTATAGATACATGATTTGTCTTGTTTGAATATGTGTCTAGACCTTGTTTATCAACTTTAATGCTTACTATATGACATAAGAACACTATGTGCTTTAATTTGGTTTTTAATTTTTATATTTTTTTGAATTTTGATGCACATTTTGAATCTTGGTCAAATCCTAGGTTTGACCGAGATTTGAACAAGTTTAAAACAAGAAAATAAAAGGTAAGCCCGCCAGATTTGGATCCTTCTTAGTCACTCTATAATGAAGCTTTTAGGGGGGTTGTTGAAAATGTAAGCATGTATCCTTCTTAGTACGTCACACCACAATGAAGCTTTTGGGAGGGTTTTTTAAATGTCCATGTTTGAAACCCAAAACGACTTCTCTTCGTGCTTGACTTCATAATTAAGACAAAGTTTAGGGTTAGGGGTAGATACATGATTTTTCGTGGTTGAATATGTCTAGACTTTGTTTATCAACTTGAGTGCTTACTATATGGCATATATATGAAGCTAGTCTATGTGCTTTGGTTTTTCATTTTTTGAATTTTTATGCCCATTTGAATCTTGGTCAAATCCTAGGTACGTACGGTTTGACCAAGATTTGAACATGTTTAAAACATGAAAATAAAAGGTAAGCATGGATCCTTCTTAGTCACTCTAAAATGAAGCTTTTGGGAGGTTTTTGAAATTTACATGTTTGAAACCCAAAACCACTTCTCTTCATGCTTGGCTTCGTAAGATAGAGTTTAGGGTTTGGGGTAGATACGTACATGATTTTTCTAAGTATTTTTATGCCCATTTGAATCTTCGTCAAATCCTAAGTTTGACCAAGATTTGAACAAGTTTAAAACATGAAAATGAAAAGGGTAAGCCTGGATCCTTGTTTAGGGTTAGGGGGTAGATACATGATTTTTGTGGTTTGAATATGCCAGACCTTGTTTATCACCTTGAATGCTTACTATATGACATAGGAAGACGGCGTGCTTTTGTTTTTTCTTCTTTTTTTATTTTTTTGAATTTTTATGCCCATTTGAATCTTGGTCAAGTCATAGGTTTGACCAAGATTTAAACATGTTTAAAACATGAAAATGAAAAAGTAAGCCTGGATCCTTCTTAGTCACTCCAAAATGTACCAATTGATAAATGAGTTAACTTGGCTTCATGGAAAAAATAATGTCATGTAAATGATTTAACTTGGCTTTCGTACCCTTGAATCCATAGGAAACTTTGTATAAATGTAGTAGTATAATAATCAACCGAGTTTTTACATCAACAGGTCTGTCACTTACGTGTGGTGCCCATGCGTGAGGTCCCACACTTCAGTGAGCACAAGTCACGTGCAATAGGTACGCAAACTCCCAGCCATTTTCTTTGTCAAGAGAAGACGCATCAGGATGCGTATCGAAGTATGTGAGTCCTTCGGATCCTTCGGTTGTCCCTCTCACAAAAAAAACAAATCTCTCTCATTCTCGGCCTCGCTCGACTCGCTCTCGCTCGCTCTGCTCACTGACAAACCCTGCACAAAAGTCAACATCATCACACGAAAAAGGGGAGACACCATAATTCTCTCCCTTCTTCTCTCCTTCCGAGTGATCCCTCTTCCTCCGAGTTTCACTCGACGGGCAAACACACATGTGCTGCATAGTAATAATAAAAAGTAGAAAAATCGACCTACGAATCTATGATTAAATAGGTTAAACTAGGGTTTTGCCCACTACTACAGATCAAGTTCAAAAATATCCAACTACTACTTCGATTTTGGGCTACTAATATAAAATTAAAATAACTTGAACTAGTATTCCTCTAAAAAATCATTTTGGTATGCATTGTTTGATACTTTTCATAGCTATAGTGCATCACAAATTTATGATTTCATGCTTTGCTTTGCCAATTTCGATTTTTTCTAACCACCTTCTCTTTGATTTCAAATTTAGGTCAAACTATCGATGCCTACTATGTGTTCTACTTGAATTGGATGCAGCGTGCACACATGTTTTGCCATTGTTTTGGGCTTCCACACATCTTTGGGGCATCCAAGTATTTAAGTTACCTTGTTTTTTTGAATTGTAATTAATACCCTTCCTCCCAATTTTTATGCCCATTTGAATCTTGGTCAAATCCTAAGTTTGACCAAGATTTGAACAAGTTTAAAACATGAAAATGAAAAGGTAAGCCTGAATCCTTCTTAGTCACTCTAAAATGAAGTTTTTGGGATGGTCTTGAAATTTTCATGTTTGAAACCCAAAACCACTTCTCTTCATGCTTGACTTCATAAGACAGAGTTAATTTAGGGTTAGGGGGTAGATACATGATTTGTCTAGTTTGTTGTTTAGACCTTGTTTATCAACTTGAATGCTTACTATATGACATAATAATACTATGTGCTTTGGTTTTCATTTTTTTCATTTTTTCTGAATTTTTATGCCCATTTGATCTTGGTCAAATCCTAGGCTTAACCAATATTTAAACAAGTTTAAAACATGAAAATGAAAAGGTAAGCCTGTATCCTTCTTAATTAGTCACTCCAAAATGAAGCTTTTGGGAAGGTTTTTGAAATTTCCATGTTTGAAATCCAAAACGACTTCTCTTCGTGCTTGACTTCATAAGACAAAGTTTAGGGCTAGGGGTAGAAACATGATTTTTCTGGTTTGAATATGTCTAGACCTTGTTTATCAACTTGAGTGCTTACTATATGACATAAGAAGGCTATATGCTTTGGTTTTTCATTTTTTTGGAATTTTATGCCCATTTGAATCTTGATCAAATCCTAGGTACGGTTTGACCAAGATTTGAAAAAATTTAAAACATGAAAATAAAAGGTAAGCCCGACCTGGATCCTTTAGTCACTCTAAAATGAAGCTTTTGGGGGGTTCTTGAAATTTCCAAGTTTGAAACCCAAAACCACGTACTTCTCTTCATGCTTGACTACATAAGACATACAGAGTTTAGGGTTAGGGGTAGATACATGATTTTTCTTGTTTGAATATATCTAGACCTTGTTTATATCAACTTTAATGCTAACTATATGACATAAGAAAATTATGTGCTTTGGTTTTTAATTTTTCTGATTTTTTATTTTGATGCACATTTGAATCTTTGTCAAATCCTAGGTTTGACCAAGATTTAAACAAGTATAAAACATGAAAATGAAAAGGGGAAGCCTGTATCCTTCTTAGTCACTCTAAAATGAAGTTTTTGGGATGTTCTTGAAATTTTCATGTTTGAAACCCAAAACCACTTCTCTTCATGCTTGACTTCATAAGATAGAGTTTAGGGGCTAGGGGATAGATACATGACTTGCCTAGGTTTGAATATGCATGTCCAAACCTTGTTTATCAACTTGAATGCTTACTATATGACATAAGAAGACTATATGCTTTTTTTTCATTTTTCTGATTTTTTTTTAAAAATTTTTATGCCCATTTGAATCTTTTGGTAAAATCCTTGGTTTAATTTGACACGGATTAATTTAAACAAGTTTAAAATATGAAAATGAAAAGGTGGTAAGCAGGCATGGATCCTTCTTATATATATTAGTCACTCTAAAATGAAGCTTTTGGGAGGTTTTTGAAATTTCCATGTTTGAAACCCAAAACCACTTCTCTTCATGCATGTTGTTGACTTCATAAGATAGAGTTTAGGGGTTAGGGGTATAGATACATGATTTGTCTTGTTTGAATATGTGTCAAGACCTTGTTTATCAACTTTAATGCTTACTATATGACATAAGAACACTATGTGCTTTAATTTGGTTTTTAATTTTTATATTTTTTTTGAATTTTGATGCACATTTTGAATCTTGGTCAAATCCTAGGTTTGAACGAGATTTGAACAAGTTTAAAACAATAAAATAAAAGGTAAGCCCGCTTGTTGGATCCTTCTTAGTCACTCTATAATGAAGCTTTTAGCGGGGTTGTTGAAAATGTAAGCATGTATCCTTCTTAGTACGTCACACCACAATGAAGCTTTTGGGAGGGTTTTTGAAATGTCCATGTTTGAAACCCAAAACGACTTCTCTTCGTGCTTGACTTCATAATTGAGACAAAGTTTAGGGTTAGGGGTAGAGATACATGATTTTTCTGGTTTGAATATGTCTAGACTTTGTTTATCAACTTGAGTGCTTACTATATCAAGTTGTGTCTGAGTCGAGTCAATGTTGAGTCGTTGAGTCACCTAGTATTATTATTATGGTGGTGTACTTGTGTTCATGTACTTGTTTCAGACAGGTATTGTTGTTTTGGTGAAGGAGACATGCATCATCCATTTTTGGTGGGGTTAATTGGTTCTAGGGTTAATTGGTTCTATGCCACTCCTCATTCACAAGTTGTGTTTATGCCATTCCAAAAACTGAAGTTGTGTTTATGCCACTCTCAATTCTCAATACCCCCTTCTATGCCATTTTCAACAATACAACATGAAAACGGTTCAATAAATAGTCGTATTTCAGTTTATACTTTCGTATTGACCAAAATAAACCTGTGTTCAGATTTGGAGCGACTTTTGGGTGTTTCGGGCACACAAGAAATCCAAAATTTTCAAATTCTGGCAAAAATTAGAACTTCTCAGAAAAATCTAATTTTTTTTATAGGAAATCAAAAACACTGAAACGAGTATACTATTTTAATTTGAGCCATTTATGTGCAGATTTGCATAAAAGGCTGACATTTTCTGTTACTGTCTAGAAATTGGTAAAATTTTGTCCAAAAAATCAAACTTCTTCGAAAAATCTGATAATTTTACAGAATGTCAAGAACACTAATATGAGTCATCCAAGTATTTAAGTTACCTTGTTTTTTTTGAATTGTAATTCATACCCTTCCTCCCAATTTTTATGCCCATTTGAATCTTGGTCAAATCCTAAGTTTGACCAAGATTTGAACAAGTTTAAAACATGAAAATGAAAAGGTGAGCATGAATCCTTCTTAGTCACTCTAAAATGAGAAGCTTTTGGGAGTTTTTTGAAATTTCCATGTTTGAAACCCAAAACCACTTCTCTTCATGCTTGACTTCATAAGACAGAGTTTAGGGTTGGGGGTAGATACATGATTTGTCTGGTTTGTTGTTTAGACCTTGTTTATCAACTTGAATGCTTACTATATGACATAATAATACTATGTGCTTTGATTTTCATTTTTTGATTTTTTTCTGAATTTTTATGCCCATTTGATCTTGGTCAAATCATAGGTTTAACCAATATTTAAACAAGTTTATAACATGAAAATGAAAAGGTAAGCCTGCATCCTTCTTAGTCACTCCAAAATGAAAGCTTACATATACTCTTGGAATACTGTTTTGGGTGATTTGTCATTCAGAAATTTGGTATCATTCGGATCGGAGGAAGTATAGTTGGAGATGAATGGCCCACCAAGTCTCTGCCTCGAAGTTTGCTCTTTGACCAGATAAGTATTACTACTCGCGAGGTGCCGAGGAGACGGGGAGGCCAAATTTAAGGACTAACCTTTGCTCTTGCCGTCTTCCTCAGTTCACCACTTTGTTTACCTCTTGGAATACTACTTCGCCACCATGACCGGGAGCAAGTCTCGCCACAGAAGGGCTCGTGCGGCTGCGGCGAAGCTGAGGGAATCCCAGCAATGCCATCCCTGTGCTGCTGTCGAGGTGCCTTCTGCGCAGGAGTCTTCAAGGGCGTCGCAGCCCGCGACTGCCACCTTCAGGCGATCCTCCGTTCTTGCGCATCTTTCTATGTCTTTCAACTCTTATCATCCCCTCCTTTTCTTACCTTCTCTCAATCGTATATTCAGGTCGGGCGGCCTTAGTTTTCCCGCAGCCCTCCTGCCTGCGGAAACATCTTCCACGGAGCCAAGTTCTCAAAGCAGCGAGGTATAGACACTCGAGCAAATTGGGCTTCCCATGCTCTCAGGCTTGGTACTTCACCAGGTACACTTCTGAATATGTGCTCCCTCCCATACACCTAGAAGCCCCCATACGAGATCGGGCCCATTTTAGAAATGGTTATGGGCGATTTCTGCGTCGAGACGGCGGACAGAAGCGCCCTCGCCGATGAGTGCATGAGACTTTATTCTGAGCTCGCCACTGAAAAGATCCGGATTCGCATTCTCGAAGATATCGCCATGAAATCGTTCACTGCGAGTAATGAGATCCAGCGGCGGAGCCTCGGCCAGGCGGAGACCATGGACAAACTCGCCGGACTGATCCTGAACCTCACGGTTAGGACGGACAAACTAGAGGCCGAGCTGTCACAGGTTAAGGCTCTCAACTCCGAGCTGAAGTGTCAAGCAGGCTCAAGGTAGATCTTGACCAGGTCACTGTGTACCACTAGCTGCAATCCTTGATGACTGCTGTGTCACACAGCTTCCGAGTTTACGAAGGTTAATTTTCGAAATTTTGTTCGTAAAATTGGCATGTGGAAATGTAAACAAACTAGTACTCTTACTTTATTATATTAGTACTTGTGTCAATGTAGTAGTTGTGTCTGAGTCGAGTCAATGTTGAGTCGTTGAGTCACCTAGTATTATTATTATGGTGGTGTACTTGTGTTCATGTACTTGTTTCAGACAGGTATTGCTGTTTTGGTGAAGGAGACATGCATCACCCATTTTTGGTGGGGTTAATTGGTTCTAGAATTAATTGGTTCTATGCCACTCCTCAGTTCACAAGTTGTGTTTATGCCATTCCAAAAACTGAAGTTGTGTTTATGCCACTCTCAATTCTCAATACCCCCTTCTATGCCATTTTCAACAATACAACATGAAAACGGTTCAATAAATAGTCGTATTTCAGTTTATACTTTCGTATTGACCAAAATAATCATGTGTTCAGATTTGGAGCGACTTTTGGGTGTTTCGGGCACACAAGAAATCCAAAATTTTCAAATTCTGGCAAAAATTAGAACTTCTCAGGAAAATCTATTTTTTTATAGGAAATCAAAAACACTGAAACGAGTATACTGTTTTAATTTGAGCCATTTATGTGCAGATTTGCATAAAAAGACTGACATTTTCTATTCTGTCTAGAAATTGGTAAAATTTTGTCCAAAAAAACAAACTTCGAAAAATCTGATAATTTTACAGAATGTCAAGAACACTAATATGAGTCTACTATTCTAATATGAGCCATTTCTGGGCACATATGATCCATTAAACATAGGTGCAAAGTACGGTCCAGATTATCTCGAGAGTATGTACAAGCGTAGTACGAGAGAAGTCGTTTTGGGTTTCAAACATGGAAATTTCAAGAACATCCCAAAAAGCTTCATTTTAGAGTGAGTAAGAAGGATCCAGGCTTACCTTTTCATTTTCATGTTTTAAACTTGTTTAAATCTTGGTCAAACCTAGGATTTGACCAAGATTCAAATGGGCAGAAAATTAAAAAAAATCATAAAAATGAAAAACCAAAGTACATAGTCTTCTTATGTCATATAGTAAGCATTCAAGTTGATAAACAAGGTCTAGACATATTCAAACCATACAAATCATGTATCTACCCCCTAACCCTAAACTCTGTCTTATGAAGTCAAGCATGAAGAGAAGTGGTTTTGGGTTTCAAACATGGAAATTTCAAAAACCTCTTAAAAATTCATTTTAGAGTGACTAAGAAGGATATGATGCAGGCTTCCCTTTTCATTTTCTTGTCTTAAACTTGTTTAAATCTTGGTCAAACCTAAGATTTGACCAAAAGATTCAAACGGGCATAAAATTCAAAAAAATCAGAAAAATGAAAAACAAAAGCATATAGTCTTCTTATGTCATATAGTAAGCATTCAAGTTGATAAACAAGGTCTAGACATATTCAAACCAGAAAAATCATGTATATATCTACCCCTAACCCTAAACTCTGTCTTATGAAGAGAAGTGGTTTTGGGTTTCAAACATGGAAATTCAAGAACCTCCCAAAAGCTTCATTTTAGAGTGTGACTAAGAAGGATCCAGGCTTACCTTTTCACTTTCATGTTCTAAACTTGTTTAAATCCTAGTCAAACCTAGGATTTCACAAAGATTCAAATATATGGGTATAAAATACAAAAAAATAGAAAAATAAAAAACGAAAGCACATAGTCTTCTTATGTCATATAGTAAGCATTAAAGTTGATAAACAAGGTCTAGACATATTCAAACTAGACAAATCATGTATCTCCCCCTTAACCCCTAAACTCTGTATTATGAAGTCAAGCATGAAGAGAAGTGGTTTTGGGTTTCCAACATGGAAATTTCAAAAACCTCTTAAAAATTCATTTTAGAGTGACTAAGAAGGATGCGAGCTTCCCTTTTCATTTTCATGTCTTAAACTTGTTTAAATCTTGGTCAAACCTAAGATTTGACCAAAAGATTCAAACGGGCATAAAATTCAAAAAAAAAATCAGAAAAATGAAAAACAAAAGCATATAGTCTTCTTGTGTCATATATAAGCATTCAAGTTGATAAACAAGGTCTAGACATATTCAAACCAGAAAATCATGTATATATCTACCCATAACCCTAAACTCTGTCTTATGAAGTCAATCATGAAGAGAAGTGGTTTTGGGTTTCAAACATGGATATTTCAAGAACCTCCCAAAAGCTTCATTTTAGAGTGTGACTATGAAGGATCCAGGCTTACCTTTTTCATTTTCATGTACTAAACTTGTTTAAATCCTGGTCAAACCCAGGATTTCACAAAGATTCAAATATATGTGTATAAAATATAAAAAATAGAAAAATGAAAACCAAAGCACATAGTCTACTTATGTCACATAGTAAGCATTCAAGTTGATAAACAAGGTCTAGACATATTCAAACCAGAAAAATCATGTATATATCTACCCCTAACCCTAAACTCTGTCTTATGAAGTTAATCATGAAGAGAAGTGGTTTTGGGTTTCAAACATTGGAATTCCAAGAACCTCCCAAAAGCTTCATTTTAGAGTGTGACTAATAAGGATGATCCAGGCTTACCTTTTCATTTTCATGTTCTAAACTTGTTTAAATCCTGGTCAAAACTAGGATTTCACAAAGATTTAAATATATGGGTATAAAATTCAAAAAAAATAGAAAAATGAAAAACCAAAGCACATAGTCTTCTTATGTCATATAGCAAGCATTAAAGTTGATAAACAAGGTCTAGACATATTCAACCTAGACAAATCATGTATCTACCCCCTAACCCCTAAACTCTGTCTTATGAAGTCAATCATGAAGAGAAGTGGTTTTGGGTTTCAAACATGGAAATTTCAAAAACCTCTTACAAAATTCATTTTAGAGTGACTAATTAAGAAGGATGCATGCTCCCCTTTTCATTTTCATGTCTTAAACTTGTTTAATTCTTGGTCAAACCTAAGATTTGACCAAAAGATTCAAACGGGCATAAAAAAATCAGAAAAATGAAAACCAAAGCACATAGTTTTCTTATGTCATATAGTAAGCATTCAAGTTGATAAACAAGGTCTAGACATATTCAAACCAGAAAATCATGTATATATCTACCCCTAACCCTAAACTCTGTCTTATGAAGTCAATCATGAAGAGAAGTGGTTTTGGGTTTCAAACATGGAAATTTCAAGAACCTCCCAAAAGCTTCATTTTAGAGTGACTAAGAAGGATACAGGCTTACCTTTTCATTTTCATGTTTTAAACTTGTTTAAATCCTGGTCAAACCTAGGATTTGACAAAGATTCAAATATATGGGCATAAAATTCAAAAAATAGAAAAATGAAAAACCAAAGCACATAGTCTTCTTATGTCATATAGTAAGCATTAAAGTTGATAAACAAGGTCTAGACATAAGCAAACTAGACAAATCATGTATCTACCCCTAACCCCTAAACTCTGTCTTATGAAGTCAAGCATGAAGAGAAGTCGTTTTGGGTTTCAAACATGGAAATTTCAAGAACATCCCAAAAGCTTCATTTTAGAGTGACTAAGAAGGATCCATGATTACCTTTTCATTTTCATGTTTTAAACTTGTTTAATCTCGGTCAAACCTAGGATTTGACCAAGATTCAAATGGGCACAAAATTTAAAAAATCGTAAAAATGAAAAACCAAAGTACATAGTCTTCTTATGTCATGTAGTAAGCATTCAAGTTGATAAAATGGTTCATGCCATGCGTCTTAGCTCCTAAAAAAATATACACCAATTGATTTGACGAATTGATGATTTACTCTAGTCTGCTTCTAGACCATGCGGCTAGCGAGTATTCATATGTACCGCATGGAGCCCCAACTTTTGACTTCCCGTGTCGGAAAAGGCCTGTTTAATAATGTGGGGCGGTGAGGTATCCCGAAGTATCTAGAGGGTTTCGGTGTTTCAGGCTTTCAGCATCGCCACCCAAGGGAAGGATGGGTGACGAATCCGTGCATTCACGGCCGTTAGATCTGAAGAGTCCTTGTATGATGAGCGGTAGATAGCACCTCTAAGCTGCAAATCAACAGCTTCAATTACTTCAAATGAGCATTGGCCGGAAGGTCGACAGAGTGAAAAAATTCAAATTCAAAAACTCATGTATAGAATAGAAAAAAATAAAAAACATGTAGATAGAATAGAGGTATAGATAGATTAGCCCAAAAAGAAGAGGACGGGGAAATTTCGAACGCTCGCCTTTAACTCGCAGACACCTCCCTCGCGCACCTAAACTTTCGAACGCGCGCCCAATATTTCGAACGCTCGCCTTTAACTCAGCACCCAGCCCACCTTGTTCTTCTCTAGACACCTCCTTCGGCGCCCTATTCTTCTCTAGACACACCCTCGGTGAACCAGGCCGCGCACCAAAACTTCCCCACGCTGTCTATCAGCCGCGTCAGCCGGCGATCTTGGTGGCGCCGTTCTTCTCCAGCCGCACCGGCAGCGCGGTCAGCTGGTAGATCCTCACGGTATGCATGCTATCTTCGGGCCTGGGCAAGTACGATTCATTATAGCTCAATCGAAGTCGGTCGCCGTCGCCCAGCCCTTATAAGTTCGTTAGTTCGCTCGAATCGATCGGTTGATATTGTTTTCCTCTCGATGTGTTTGTTTGACATTGTTTTCCGCTTTACCTATTTGCTCGAATTCGTTAAGATGTATTATCTTGTTTATTTGTAAGGCAAAGAGGAAATCATATCATGGCTTATCATCATGGGTATAACCTTTTTAGCTAGATTTTGCTGTTTGGGATCTATGATCCTTTTAGTTGCTGCTCTCCAAGAACATTTTCCCTCTTTTTTATGCCAGTGTAAAATACTCATCGATGAATCCACTGTCCAGCCTAAAAAAATAGACCTCAGTTGGTTTGCTGAAATCGGCTCAAATAACGTGGCATTTAGTTATATAGTTTTATATTCGACCTGTTTGCTCAGATATGTTGGTTTACATTCATACGCAACTTTGTTGGGCAAGTATGGACACAACTTCAGTGACTTTCGTGTCAAAATTCCAGCGGTTGAGTGATTTTTGGTTGGATCCATTCTGTGCGTTCGATCGGCTTTTGATGGCTGTTATTGAGACAAAGTCATGGCTGGACTTTTGACGCAGCTCAGTGACGTTCAGGTCAAAAGCCCAGCGTTGACTTTGGTTCAATATCAGCCATCCAAAGCCAATCGAACACACATGAATGTATCCAACCAAAAATCACTCTACAATAAGTCGTTTCAGACTAAAACAATGTTTATTCCCAAACTATTTTTTGAATCCGACCAATCTTTCCGGAATGCGAAGAAATATATAAGATTTACTTGGAATGTTGTTCTTTTTATCGACAGTTTGAATTTTAAGTTTAAAGTTGGTTGTAAAACATAAAATGAGGTTTATTGATAAACAATATGGCTGAATCTGATGAAACTCCCAGAATGCATAACCCGACATATAAGATTTACTGGATTTTTGTTTCAAAAACTTCTAGGCAGATTTAATTTTAAGTTTAAAATTTTCTCGTGAAACTTAAAATGGTAAATTTTGGATCCATTCTCGTGCGTTCGATTGGCTTTTGATGGCTGTTATTGAAACAAGTGTTAATTGGTTCTATGCCACTCCTCAATTCACAAGTTGTGTTTATGCCATTACAAAAACTGAAGTTGTGTTTATGCCACTCTCAATTCTCAATATCCCCTTCTATATATGCCATTTTCAATACTCCACTATAATAAATATAGCATATCTATGATAGTACTCTATGATACCACCCACTATGCACCCATGTTCCAAACACCACTCCCGCTGACTGTACCTTATTGTATCGAGCGATAAGCTTGATGAGCAACCCAAACAAACAAAAAAAGACTGTACCTTATTGTACTTGCTCTTACCCATATCTTCTCTTTCTCTTTCATCGCGAGTGCAGCTAATTCAGTTAGTCTTCCAATGAATATTAATATTTTGTCTCAATGATGTCATGTTTCGACTAACAATTAGCACTTTTGAATTCTTAGATTGCTTTTTCACACGATGCACTTCTTTTAATTTATTTTACCACATTTCATTGTGAACCTTGACCAAATAAATAGGATAACAATATCACGATCATATAATACATAAGCAGCATTGTTAGAATCGTGTTGGAAAATACTTTCTAATGATACCAGTTTTATATCAATTTTTTTATATACTTCATCCTGAAAAATATGTTTCAACTTCATCAAAACTTGCATGTATCTGCAAACTAAACTCATCTAAATACATGTATATCTACATAAAATTGAAACATCATTTTTAAATAGAGAGATATAGATTAATATTTTTTCGAAGATAAAATACGAAAAACAAGGGTGCATTGTTTATTGAAATGGAGTGAGTAGTATATATAAAATCATTTTAGTTGCCAATGATCATGTTGAGGGCCTCTATTTCTTGTTTTGCTCAGGCCCTCCGTATTCTCAGGTACGGCCCTGGTGGTCTATGAACCTGTATGTAATCTTATTACTTTTGGCTTCTTTGCACTGCTAATAGATCGGCGGAATTACGGCAAAAAAGAAGAAAGAATGTGTTGGTATTGTATTGCTTTCGATAGATCTGTTCGCCCCACCCCCCAAGCATTTACAGATGGCACAAGAGATTCAAGGATGAAATTGCTCTCCTTGTTCATAAGGCAAAGAGGAAATCATATCATGGGTAGAACATTTTATATATATTTTGTTGTTTGGGATCTATGATCCTTTTAGTTGCTGCTCTCCAGCAACTTTTGTACATATTTCCCTCTTTTTATTAATAAAAAAATACAAAGTGGGGAAACCCAAGGTCAGCCTAAAAAATCTGTTCGCTAGGTAGCCGTAGTTTTGCACTCAGTTCGTTTGCTGAAATCGGCTCAAATAATGTAGCATTTATAGTTTTATATTCGACCTGTTTGCTCAGGTATGTTTGCTTACATTCGTAGGTGACCTGTTTGTTGAAATAGCTTATCGCTTCTCTGACCATCTATCTCCTCAACAGATGGACAGAACTTGGATATTATTTCACTCATTAAACACACCAACATATTTGAGTGGTATTGAAGACTTCATGAAGCACGTTAGTGATTTTACTGACGGCGACAAGACAAAGGAAGTGATTTGTCCATGCCGCGTATGTTTGAATATTGGGTCCAAGCCTCAACATGTAGTCTCAGATCATTTATTCGTTTATGGGATGGACCAGACATATATCAGGTGGATTAACCATGGTGAACACTATGATCAGCCTGACATTATTGATCCTCTTTATTCTGATGGTTATCAGCCTGAAGATCTCGTCCAGGATGAGGCTTCTGCTAATTTGTTACGGGATCTGTATCCATATGCAAGCCAACAGCCCCATGGTTATCACAAAAAGCCTCTTTTCCATGACCTGATAGAAGATGCTAAGCGCTTAGTGGCCCCTGGTTCTGTTGTGTCAAGATTCGAATTAATTGTGAAATTACTTCATGACAAGTCATACCAGGGGATTACCAATAAAGCGTTCAATGCAGTTGCGAAGACATACAGCGATGCACTCCCTGGGGCTGGACTGCCAAAATCCTTTTATGAGGTGAAGCAGTACATCAAGGTGCGGGACTTGGATATGAGAAGATTGATTTTTGCAAAAATAAGCGTGCACTTGTTTTGGATGGAGTATAATGACCTCGATGAATGTCCGGTATGTAAGGAATCAAGATGGAAACATGATGGAGCTGGTGGTAAGAAAAAGATTCCTTGGAAGGTTACTGAGATACTTTCCACTTGTACAAAGATTGCAGAGGTTGTTTGCTTCAGAACAAACATCTCGGGAAACAAGATGGCACAAAGAGATTCTCACGCCCGACCCTGATTTACCGAGGCATCCTGCTGATGGCGATGAATGGAAGCAATTCGACCTGGATCATCCAGATTTTGCTGCAGATCCAAGGAACCTGAGACTTGGCCTTGCTACAGATGGATTCAACCCATTTGGCAACATGAGCAACTCGTATAGCATGTGGCCAGTACTAGTTACACCTTACAACCAGGCTCCCTGGACATGCACCGATCAGTCGAACTGTATGATGGCCTTACTCATCCCAGGTCCCAAATCTCTGGGAAGGATTTTGATGTGTTCATGCAGCCTCTTATTAGAGACTTGCAAACATTATGGGAGGGTGTCCCTACACGGGATGTGTGTCAACCTAAAGAACAAAATTTTCTATTACGTGCGGTGTACATCGTATTGCACCCATGATTATCCAGCTTTGGGCACTATGTCGTGCGAGTAACATCAGGTTATAATGCATGTGTTCACCGTGATACTGATCAGGTGGCAGTGAGGATAATAAACAAGATATGCTATATGGGCCATCGCCGTTTCCTTCCATTAGATCACGGTTTCCGAAAAAATAGAAAAAAATTGCAATTTATTGGTGATCGGGCTGTAAAAAGACTAAACCGCAGCACTTTAAGAGTCACGAGTTGGAGGCGCACCTAGAAGCGGTCGAAATGTTAAACCAGGAAAACCACCAGCCGCCACAGCAGTACAGCAGAGAAGGATACAGAAGATGCAACAGCAGTAGTAGCAGATAGAAAAAGGAAGAAGAGAGGAGATGAACTGAGTCTAGCAGCTACCAAAAGGAAGATGGGAGGTGAAATAGCAGCATGTACCAAGAGGAAGGAAATGGAAAATGATAGACCGAGAATATTTTATAAGCGCAGGACCACTCTTTGGGACTTGCCGTATTGGGCTGGTAAGAAGCTTCGGCATAATATTGATATCATGCACATGGAGAAGAATATATGTGACAGCATTGTCGGCACATTACTCAACATTCCATCCAAGACAAAAGATAGCTCAAATGCTAGGATTGATTATGCAACATTGAATGTTAACAGGCACTTGCAACTGGATCGTAATGACAAAGTGAACAAAGGCAAGGAAAAACATTATAAATTTCGAGGCGCGGAATTCACATTGCCGATGCCTAAAAGGAGATTATTTTGTGAGTACCTCCGAGGTGTGTTGTTCCCGTTCGGATTTGCTTCCAACATTGCAAATTGTCTCAATGCTGAATGAAACAAGCTCCAAGGGTTGAAAACTCACGATTGTCATATCCTGCTGCAAAGGCTTTTAGCTATTGGCATTAAAGATTTAGTGAAGCCAAATATGTACAACGTGATTGCAGAGTTGGGAAGGTTCTTTAGGGAAATATGTAGTAAAACTCTAAGCAGAGCTGTTGTAGAACGTCTTAAGGTGGACATAGCAGTAATCCTGTGCAAGTTTGGAGCTGATATATCCTCCAGCCTTCTTTGATGTGATGGTGCATTTGGCTGTTCATCTACCCGATGAGGCACTTTTAAGAGGTCCGGTACAGTATGGATGGATGTACCCTATAGAACGTCGATCGTGCACTTTCAAGAATACGATTAGGAACAAAGCTAGACCGGAGGCTTGCATTGCAGTGGCGTATATTGCTGTTGAAGCATATACATTTGCCTCAAGATATATTCCTGATATTGAGACCAGATTCAACCGGGGTCGCAGAATTTTGGAAGTTGGAGGATCTGTTTTTAATCATGGTGTTGAGCTAATAGGAAAGAGGACCGAAAAAACATTAGAGCAATCTGAATTTGAACAGCTGTCTTGGTATGTGCTGAATAATGCTACAGAGGCTGATGAATATGTTAAGTGAGTACTATGCACACGAAATACTCAGTTCCTCGCATATACTATGAACTTGTATCAAAATGAAATATATTCAGCTGACTTGGCTATGTTTTGCAGGTTGTACATGGAAACGAATGGAAAGCTATCGGCACGTGGGAGTGGGTTTCAGGACTGGTTTGAGAAATATGTAAGATGTTCAATTGCACTCTGACTTGTCTATGTGTTTTCACATGAGATGACCTCTTGTCTATTTTGTAATCGTAGATCTCGAAACTCCATGCGGAGAATCCAGGCGCTGTTAGTGCTGATCTCCTTGTCCTATCACGTGGTCCAGATAAGAGGGTGTTGGTAGCTGCAGCTTGCAATGCCAATGGTGTCCATTACAGCTCCTATGAGCGTGAACAACATTTGAAGACACGAAATAGTGGCATCACAACCAGTGGAGATCACTTGACAACCAGAAAGAAGAGATCAGAGTCATTTGACCATTATGGTCACATAGAAGAGGTTATTCAGTTGTTCTATAGTGATAAGGTTACTGTCCGATCTGTGGTTCTATTTAAGTGTTACTGGTACAACCAAGATCCAAACAAGGGCAAAGGTGCCAGAAATGATGGGTATTTCATATCAGTTAATACTACTGCTCAGTGGTACAAGGATGATCCTTATATTTTGGTACCTCAAGCGGCCAAGGTACTTTTCTTGGAAGACAGATCTAGAAAAGGATGGCAGTATGTGCAAAAGTTTGTGGCAAGGAACATATATGATTTGGATGAGAATGCGGATCCAATAATTGGTGCCCAGCAAGATGATTTCGCTGGTTGTATGCAAACTAAAGTTGCTGACATTGATGAAACCTCGTTGGATACAGGTATCCCTGCACATGATGGAGAAGTAGATTTCACTGTTGAGGTTAGCATAGTCGACAAAGAGATGGATAAACTGAAGCTACCTGGTGAATCTCAGGAGGAGAATGGACACGACGAGCAGGATGAGACCATGCACGAATATCAGAATGAAGACGGAGGTGATGATGATGATGATGATGATGATGATGATTAGACTCTTGTCTCTGTATCATGCTGTGAGATGAAGAACCATGATTTGTTTTGATTTTTCTATTTGGAAAATGTATGAGTCCTGAAGACAATTATCTGTTGGATTGTAATCCCATGATGACTAATTATTTATGTTTGTTGTCCTACTAAAAGTTGGTCAAACTTAATTGTGTGGAAGTAATCCCATGCTGTTTGATTCATAGGGTCATATCCCATAGGAAAATAGAATGATAATACTTGATCAAACTAATGCAGAATATCTTATAACCACAATCAAATAGAATTTCTCTTGACATAGGATTCAAGTTGGCATGGCATCCCTATCATACAGGGGTTTTATTCATACTATGCTACAAATCGAAAATAAGATGGGTCAACACTTTATCGCGGCAGATAGGGCAGCTGGCGTTCGTTACAAACTAGGAGAAGATGCACTTCCTATGGAACGGGTGTTTGCATCCCCGGAGATGCACCGTTGTGCGCTGCGACAGCCCCAGCATGCATATGCTGCAGTGGCCGTCCTCCGGCGCAACTAGGACCCAACTGTCCTGCAGTGCCGGCAAGTTGACGATGAGCCGGTGGTCCACCCTAAGGGTGAGGTCGAAGTGGAGGCCACCGAGCCGACGACACGCCTGCTGCCACATCAGGTGCATAACATCGTAAGGCATGATGATGTCCCACTCCTCCTCCGTGAGGTTCAGGTTCTTGAGTAGCCATACACGGGCAAAAATCTCGCGCATAGTTCGCACGACATTGCCCCCACTACGCAGCTCCCTCGGAGGCAAGCCAAGATCCAGCACCACCTCTTCGCAGGGTGTAGTGGTGATATCGTCCTCATCCAGTGGGGCAGGGAGGGGGCCGGCCATCCTCCTGAGCTCGTACGTCCTCGAGAAGAAGATGTGCACTGTCATAGTGTACGGGGACGTCTCGCCCTCGCCCACGGCCGGCGGCTCGCCGACGGAGAAGTCGGTCGTGCTTGCCGACACACGGCAGGCACGGAAGACATGTGGGCCAGACTCGATGATGCGCTCGCGTGAGGAGCGCTCTAGTAGGGGCGTCGCCGCCATTGGGGATTCTTCGGAGGGCTGTAGACTGGCGGCTAGTCGACGGTGAGGTGGTTGGTGTGAGATCTCTGGGATGAGGCCAGGGGAAGTAGGCGAAGTGCTCGGGACTAGGGACTGCCCTCAACTTTCCGCAGTAGTATGATATTTATTTCTCCTATATAGTGTACGAATATCCAATCACGTAGGCCGTTGGATCGTTCTAATCAGACGGCTCATATTTGCTATCTTTAAGTAGAGAGCTTCGTGGTAAAATGTATACCATTCGATAGGCAAATCTAACGGCTGAGAGAGCAGGGATTCGCTCCCCAGTTCTGCCTTAGCCATCTCTCTGGATACTTCTGTAGTTGCACTGATTCCACCGGGCTCTCTAGACTTTTCTACCTACGTCGCAGGAGAGAGACATGCAGTACTATAGTAGCAACCTACCAGGCAATTTTGAAAAAACTATCGATCAAAAAACATTGAGACAAAAACGGCATGCGGCTTGTAATTACATGGAGCAGCTTGTATATATGTTCTACTACAGACCTGCAAATGTGTACTGAGTACTGACTCCAATCCAAAATATTTGTCCAAAATTGAGTAAATCTATAAAATAAAAGTCTAAGTATATATATTTTTAGAGGAGTATTTGACTGGAGGGAGTACTATTTGAGATTTTGTACGTTAGTGGGATACATCATCAGCTCCTTTTAAAAAAAAATTACAGATTTTTTTAAACACATAAATCTATTTTTCGAATTTTTTAATACGGCGAGAGCACTGGTGCCCAAGATCCAAAATGACTTTTCGGCTGATATTTCACATTTTTTATAGTGTAGCTACTCTCACTCATCATAGTAGAAATCATGATGCTTACAATTCAGTATTTACACACGCTTGCTTTCACAAGAAACTCCGTGTGATTATCATGCTGTATAGGCATTTGTTAAGAGAAATCACTTCCTGCCACTGTATGCATCTTGCTTAAAAAGGATCACTGTATTTTTCTCATCATGCGAAGCATGTACCCTTAACTAGTAATAATTGGTGGACGAGGGAGACTAGTCCAGAGACTACCCAAAGTTGATAAATCATGTTCGAGGGAAAATGCCCAAGATTTATTATCAAAATTCAAGCTAATTTCGCCGATTTTGTTCTGCCGTTCATTAGACATCATCCAACGGCCTTGGTCTCTGGGATTCGCTGCTACAGTGTCATCTACTATTTTCTACCCAATTCCAGAAACATCCATAAAGCTAGTAGATAGCTTTCCTGCTTGTTGGCCCCAACCCATTTTTTTAATCTTTTCTTCCTTATCCCCTTCGCTCATGCTAGCAGCTACTTGCAGCCATTGCTACACCAGCGAGGTGATCTCTATGATAGGCACGGTTTTAGTAAGACAGCAAGTTGTAGATAGCTAACCATGAGACACATGCCTCTCTGGTTGAGACTAAGCTCGCTCTTGTGATTGGGCTCCAATGGTCGAGGTGAGTCACAGCTGCAATGACAGAGGTTTGTGCTGAATTAATTAGCACAGAGGCGTAACTAGCACTAGATGGAGAAGGCATAGTACACATATCGGACACGAAGTCGCGTCTGGCGAGCAGCTCGCATTCACTTGCATCAGTGCGGTACAACAAAGATGATGAAGAAGGATTGGAGCTTTGAAGGTAGTCAGAAAAGTTACAATAAATAATACGTGCAAAACTTAACCTGTATAAACGCACATGCATGGATAATTTTACATTTCTGCATGAGAAAGACATGTCAATTTTCAGTACGACATGGTTTGATTTGTCAAATTTGATGCTCCTTAATGCATTTTAAGTGAAAATTACAGGTTTATTCATTATAATTGCCGATTTTTAACGTTACGTGCAGCTGACTAGCAAACTATAAGTGTGTGATTGCTTGCTTCCAAAATAAGGATATGTAATCATTTTGTATAAGGTAGTACCAATTAGTCGTTATATTGCAGAACTTAAAGAGATTTGAGAGATTCAACTCGTTGCTACTCCATAAGAATGGTCATGTTGACAAATTTGATCCAGTGTTGAACAGAGCCAGAAACATTTCAAAAACTTGAGCATGGAAGAGGCTAGGGGTAAATGCCCCAAGGCCAGCCGAGCCTATCGTAGGTGCCGTCCCGAGGAGGAAGTACCTTAATTTGGGGCGTGCGCGGACGCTGCGGTACCCCGAGCTCGAGACGCCGCCGTACCGGTAGCTCGACCCGCGACGAGGCATGGCGGCGGCGGCGGAAGCGGAGCGGCGGCGGCGGAAGGTAAAGCTCCTGCTAACAAACATATTAGGCACAAATGGGCAACCTTCAGTAACCCATGTTCCATTTTTTTTGTCAGGATAACCCCATGTACCACCTTCCCAATAGAAAAAGTACTGTTCAACCTTCCCCTGTTGGGCCCAATATTTCACTTTTGGGTTGCCAAGGAACATCTACATGGTAATTGTTATCGGTCTACTTGATCCGGCTGTCGAAGCCCAATAACTACAAATGGGCCTTTCTGCTCATGCAATTTCGGCCCTTTTCTAATGAAACACAGATCCTATGATTGGCAAATAAAAATACACGGAGATTCTACATAAAAGTTGTTTTTATTTATTTTGAATTATAGGGTTCCAATTTTTGAAACTGCTCATGCCCAATATGAAAATCCTTGATCGCTCCATACCCACATGGATAACGGTATTTTTAAAAATTCATAAAGTGGATTTGAAATTTAAAACATATCCTAATAATTCCTTGATTTAATCTATCAACTTGCAAGATCTTGGAGCCAAAGAGCTTGTATTAGTCTGCGAAAATAATACTGATAAACCTATCGTTAACAAGAAATGAAGGTTTATCGTTCAGAGAGGATGCCATGTGGGACCCATGAGACAGTAGCGTCCTCAACGTTTCAAAGAAAAAGGCAAGTAGCCCGAAAATAGGGGTAAAAAATAAATCCTACAAAGGAAACATTTATAGTTCATAGAGGCTGACATGTGGGACCGATCTGCCAGCTGCATCCTCATCATTTCGAAGTCGGCAGGGATCAGAAGAAAAAGGAAAATAGCCAGAAATCAGGGGTAAAAAATAAATCCAAAAAGGAAACTTTTATTTTTAATAGAGGATGACATGTGGGATCGACCTGCCAGCAGCGTCCTCATCGTTTCAAAGGCCGCAGGGGATCAAAAGAAAAAGGCAAATAGCCAGAAATTAGGGGTAAAAAATAAATCCAACAAAGGAAAGGTTTATTGTTCATAGAGGCTGACATGTGGGACCCATGAGCCAGCGGCGACCTCAATTTCAAAGGCGGCATATGATCGAAAAGAAAAAGGCAAGTTAGCAAAAATCAGTGGGTAAAAAAAATCTAAGAAATGAAACTTTATTGTACAGTCCCATGAGCCTGCACCTTACTCAACGTTTCAGTGGCGGCATGAGATAGAAAGAAAAAGGAAAGTGACCAAATATCAGGAGCAAAAAATAATCCAAGAAAAGAAACTTTTATTGTACATAGAGGATGACATATGAGTCCCACTTATACAAGCTCTTTCGCTCCAAGATCTTGCAAGTTGATTGTACATAGAGGATGACATGCGGGCCCCTTGTGTCAGCAGCTTACTCAACGTTTCCAAGGCGGCAGGGGATCAAAAGAAAAAGGAAGTAGCCAGAAATTAGCGGTCAAAATAACTCCAAGGAAGGAAACTTTTATTGTTCATAGAGTATGACATGCGGGACCCATGCGCTAGCAGCTTCCTCAACGTTTCAAAGGGGGCATGAGATCGAAAGAAAAAGACAAGTGACCAAATATCAGGACCAAAAATAATCCAAGAAAAGAAACTTTATTGTACATAAAAGATGACATGCGGGTCCCATTTTGCAGCAGCGGTGTCAACGTTTCAAATGCGGCTTGAGATCAAAAGAAAAAGAGTAGCCAGAAATTAGGGGTAAAAAACTCCCCGAGAAAAAGAAAGTTGATTGTACATAGAGGATGGCATGCGGGTCCCATGACCCAGCACCTTACTCAACGTTTCAGAGGCGGCATGAGATCGAAAGAAAAAGGAAAGAGACCAAATACCAGGAGCAAAAAATAATCCAAGAAAAAGAAACTTTTATTGTACATAGAGGATGACATATGGGTCCCACTTATACAAGCTCTTCCGCCCCAAGATCTTGCAAGTTGATTGTACATAGAGGATGACATGCGGGCCCCTTGTGTCAGCAGCTTAATCAACATTTCCAAGGCGGCAGGGGATCAAAAGAAAAAGGAAACAGCCAAAAATAAGAGGGTGAAAAAATCCAAGAAAAGAAACTTTTATAGTATCGAGGATGACATGTGGGTCCCATGAGCCGCAGCCTTCCTCAACGTTTCAGAGGCTGCATGAGATCGAAAGAAAAAGGCAAGTGACAAAAATAAGGGGGTAAAAAATCCAAGAAAAGAGACTTGATTGTACATAGAGGATGACATGCGGGTCCCACCGATCAATGACTTACTAACGTTTCCAAGGCGGCTGGGATGAAAAGAAAAAGGAAATAGCCAAAGATCGAGAGGGTGAAAAAATCCAAGAAAAGAAACTTTTGTAGTACATAGAGGATGACATGCGGGTCCCATGGGCCACGGGTTCCTCAACGTTTTCAAGGGCGGCATGAGATCGAAAGAAAAAGGCAAGTGACCAAAAATCAGAGGGTGAAAAATAATCCAAGAAAAGAAACTTTTATTGTACATAGAGGATGACATGCTGTCCCAACGTTTCAAATGCGGCTTGAGATCAAAAGAAAAAGAAAGTAGCCAGAAATTAGGGGGTAAAAAAAAACTCCAAGAAAAGAAAATTGATTGTACATAGAGGATGACATGCGGGTCCCACGAGTTAGCAGCTTACTCAACGTTTCCAAGGCGGCAGGGGATCAAAAGAAAAAAGGAAATAGCCAAAAATCAGAGAGTGAAAAAAAACCCCTAGAAAATAAACTTTTGTAGTACATAGAGGATGACATGCGGGTCCCATGAGCCGAGGTTCCTCAACGTTTCAAACGTGGCATGAGATCGAAAGAAAAAGGCAAATGACCAAATATCGGAGCCAAAAATAATCCAAGAAAAGAAACTTGATTGTACATAGAGGATGACATGCGGGTCCCATTGTGCGGCAAAGGTGGTCCCAACGTTTCAAATGCGGCTTGAGATCAAAAGAAAATGAAAGTAGCCAGAAATTAGGGGGTCAAAAAACTCCAAGAAAGGAAAGCTTTATCGTTCATACTGGTGACATGTGGGACCTATGAGCCAAAGACTTACTAAACGTTTCAAAGGCGGCAGGGGATCAAAAGAAAAAGGAAATAGCCAAAAATCAGAGGGTGAAAAAAATCCAAGAAATCAAACTTTTATTGTACATAGAGGATGACATGCGGGTCCCATGAGTCAGCAGATTCCTCAATGTTTCAAACGTGCCATGAGATCGAAAGAAAAAGGCAAGTGACAAAATATCAGGAGCCAAAGATAATCCAAGAAAAGAAACTTTATTTACATAGAGGATGACATGCGGGTCCCATTTTGCAGCAGCGGTCTCAACGTTTCCAAGGCGGCACAGAACCAAAAGAAAAATGAAGTAGCCAGAAATCAGGGGTGAAAAAATTCCAAGAAAAGAAAGATTTCAATTGGGCTGCATCTCGGACATCTGGCCTTCGAACTATCCTTCCGGGCCTTTTGACTCGTACAATTTCAGCCCACTCCGAACATGAAAGTTCGGATTTTTCTCAAAAAAAAACAGAAAGTCCTATGCTTCGCCAAAACAAAAAACAAGGAGATTCAAGATATAAGTTGTAAAAATAAAGATTTAATTTATCCGTTTGCAATAGCTCGAGCGAAATACACCGTTTATTGTCTGCAAAATAATCAAGATATCACATGTTTCTTGTACGGGGAGGTCGACATCGAGGACCCATGAGCCGGCGGCGTCGTCAACATTTCAAAGGCGGCAGGGGATCGAAAATAAAAAAAAACAAATATCGCTTGGTAAAAATCCAAGAAAAGAAAACATTTATCGTTCGAGAGGATGACATGTGGGACCGATGAGGCAAGACATCCTCAACGTTTCCAAGGCGGCAGGGGATCAAAGAAAAAAAGGAAATAGCCGTAAATTAATTAGGGGTTCAAAATAAATCCATCAAAGGAAAGTTTTATTGTTCATAGAGGATGACATGTGGGACCGACACATGCCAACAGCGTCCTCATTATTTCAAAGGGGGCAGGAGATCAAAAGAAAAAGTCAAATAGCCAGAAATTAGGGGTAAAAAATAACTCCAAGAAAGGAAACTTTTATTGTTCGTAGTGGATGACATGCGGGACCCATGAGCCATGACTTACTTAACGTTTCAAAGGCGGCATGAGATCGAAAGAAAAAGGCAAGTGACAAAATATCAGGAGCCCAAGATAATCCAAGAAAAGAAACTTTATTAACATAGAGGATGACATGCGGGTCCCATTTTGCAGCAGCGGTCACAACGTTTCAAATGCGGCTTGAGATCAAAAGAAAAAGAAAGTAGCCCGAAATTCGGGGGTCAAAAATATCCAAGGAAATAAAGTTGATGGACATAGAGGATGACATGCGGGTCCCATGAGCTAGCAGCTTACTCAACGTTTCCAAGGCGGCAGGGGATCAAAAGAAAAAGGAAATAGCCAAAAATCGAGGGTGAAAAAACAAAGAAAATGAACTTTTATAGTACATAGAGGATGACATGCGGGTCCCATGAGCCAAGAAAGTTCCTCGACGTTTCAAACGTGGCATGAGATCGAAAGAAAAAGGCAAGTGACCAAATATCAGGAGCCAAAAATAATTCAAGAAAAGAAACTTGATTGTACATAGAGGATGACATGCGGGTCCCAATTAGCAGCAGCGGTATCACCGTTTGAGAGGCTGCACAGGATCGAAAGAAAAAGGCAAGTGACCAAATATCAGGAGCCAAAAATAATCCAAGAAAAGAAATTTTATTGTACGTAGAGGATGACATGCGGGTCTCATTTTGCAGCAGCGGTCTCAACGTTTCTAAGGCGGCACAGAACCAAAAGAAAAATGAAGTAGCTAGAAATCAGGGGGTGAAAAAAATCCAAGAAGAAAGATTTCAATTGGGCTGCATCTGGACATCTGGGCCTTCGAACTATCCTGCTTGGCCTTTTGACTCGTACAATTTCAGCCCACTCCAAAACAGGAAAGTTCCGAATTTTCTAAAAAAACAGGAAAGTCCTATGCTTCGCAAAGACAAAAAAACAAGGAGATTCAACATATAAGTTTGTTTATGTAAAAATAAAGATTTAATTATCCGTTTGAAATAGCTCAGAGCGCAATACATTGTTTATTGTCTGCAAAATAATCAAGATATCATGTGTTTCTTGCACGGGGAGGCTAACATCGGGGACCCATGAGCCAACAGCGTCGTCAACGTTTTAAAGGCTTCAGGGGATGGAAAGAAAAGATAAACCATAAATCTGTTGGTAAAAAATCTAAGAAAAGAAACATTTTTGTTCTGAGAGGATGACATGCGGGACCCATGAGGCAGCAGCATCCTCAGCGTTTATTGTTCATAGAGGTTGACATGTGGGACCCGTGAGCCAGCAGCGTCCTCAACGTTTTAAAGGCTGCACGTGATCGAAAGAAAAAATAAGCCAAAAATCGTTTGGTCAACAAAATCCAAGAAAATAAACATTTACCGTTCTGAGAGGATGACATGCGGGACCCATGAGGCAGCAGCATCCTCAACGATTCCAAGGCGGCAGGGGAAATATCCAGAAATTAATTAGGGGTTCAAAATAAATCCATCAAAGGAAACTTTTATTGATCATAGAGGATGACATGTGGGACCGACCTGCCAACAGCGTCCTCATCATTTCAGAGGGGGCAGGAGATCAAAAGAAAAAGGCAAATAGCCAGAAATTAGGGGTAAAAAATAACTCCAAGAAAGGAAACTTTTATTGTTCGTAGAGGATGACATGCGGGACCCATGAGCCAGCAGCTTACTCAACGTTTCAAAGGCGGCATGAGATCGAAAGAAAAAGGCAAGTGACAAAATATCAGGAGCTAAAGATAACCCAAGAAAAGAAACTTTATTGTACGTAGAGGATGACATGCGGGTCCCATTTAGCAGCAGCGGTCTCAACGTTTCAAATGCGGCTTGAGATCAAAAGAAAAAGAAAGTTGATTGTACATAGAGGATGACATGCGGGTCCCATGAGTCAGCAGCTTACCCAACGTTTCCAAGGCGGCAGGGGATCAAAAGAAAAAGGAAATAGCCAAAAATCAGAGGGTGAAAAAAAATAAAGAAAATAAACTTTTATAGCACATAGAGGATGACATGCGGGTCCCATAAGCCAGCAGGTTCCTCAACGTTTCAAACGTGGCATGAGATCGAAAGAAAAAGGCAAGTGACCAAATATGAGGAGCCAAAAATAATTCAAGAAAAGAAAGTTTTATAGTACATAGAGGATGACATGCGGGTCCCATTTAGCAGCAGCGGTATCACCGTTTGAGAGGCGGCAGGGGATCAAAAGAAAAAAGAAATTGCCAAAAATCAGAGGGTGAAAAAAAACCAAGAAAATGAACTTTTATAGTACATAGAGGATGACATGCGGGTCCCATTAGCCAGCAGCGTAATCAACGTTTCAAAGGAGGCAGGTGATCGAAAGAAAAAGGAAATTGAAATAAAATCCGGGGCCAAAAAAAATGCAAGAAAAGAAAGTATTATAGTACATAGAGGATGACATGCGGGTCCCATTTAGCAGCAGCGGTATCACCGTTTGAGAGGCGGCAGGGGATCGAAAGAAAAAGGCAAGTGAAAAAATATGAGGAGCCAAAAATAATTCAAGAAAAGAAAGTTTTATAGTACATAGAGGATGACATGCGGGTCCCATTTAGCAGCAGTGGTATCACCGTTTGAGAGGCGGCAGGGGATCGAAAGAAAAAGGTAAGTGACCAAATATGAGGTGCCAAAAATAATTCAAGAAAATAAAGTTTTATAGTACATAGAGGATGACATGCGGGTCCCATTTAGCAGCAGTGGTATCACCGTTTGAGAGGCGGCAGGGGATCGAAAGAAAAAGGTAAGTGACCAAATATGAGGTGCCAAAAATAATTCAAGAAAAGAAAGTTTTATAGTACATAGAGGATGACATGCGGGTCCCAGGTTAGCGACAGCGGTATCACCGTTTGAGAGGCGGCAGGGGATCGAAAGAAAAAGGCAAGTGACCAAATTTGAGGTGCCAAAAAAAACTTCAAGAAAAGAAAGTTGATTGCACATAGAGGATGACATGCGGGTCCCATTTAGCAGCAGCGGTCTCAACGTTTCCAAGGCGGCAAGGGATCAAAAGAAAAAGGAAGTAGCCAGAAATCAGGGGGTCAAAAAAAATCCAAGAATAGAAAGAATTTTGGTTCATAGAGGATGACATGCGGGACCCATGATCCTGCATCGTAAACGGCTCGATCGGAGAACGTTGAACGAGATGGCGCGATCTAGAAAAAAAACAATGCCAGAGAGGCTACCATCTGGGCCCTACATCCCTCGGCGGTGCGGATTTGCGTTGACTCGGCCGGCGAACCCGAGATTTCGAGATGCACCACGTCCCGGGCCACCATACGCGATGTTTTGGCCGCTTTCGTCGGGCTAGGTGGCCTCAAAAACGAGAAAAAAAAAGTTTTGACATGCACCACGGAGGGACCCAAAATCGTCGGCCATGGTACACCAGCAACCACGGCGCGACTTCAACTTCGTCGGCCAGGGCAACTTTTCTTGTAGTGCCATAGTCCTTAATTTAAAGAAGGCTTATTTAGAGCATATCACATAGAGAAATCGTAGAGTTATAGGTGGTATATTCTAAACAATCATGTGTTTAGAGTAGACATGTCAGAACTAATTGTATTATAGGAAGTAGTCCTCAATAGCACATATATATGGTATACTATTTTGTTAGTACTTCCAAAGAAAACTAGGTTAACTTCAACTATCCCAGGCCATTTTGTTTCAAGTTTGTCTCATTGCAAATGTGCAATTAAGACAAATGTTGAGACAAATAGTAGAAATTCACGTATTTGTGCTAAGTATCACAACCTAAACCTATCTTATGTGGTGTTATATACTACACATCTGATCCTGATGTTTCGGGATGTCTTACCCAACTATTATATTCGGGCATATAAGGATGTGTATTATAAGCACAGAGCTGGATTTTCTTGGACTTTATTGGATTTTTATTGATTGACTAGATCCATACATGAAGTTTGACTTTGATATGCAAATGCATGTTGCAATATCAAGCTCTTACTTGATGTTATAGGTCTAGAGGGTAAAGGTATTCGTGTGAGGAAGTGACGAGTTCTGAAGATTTTGAAGACAAGATGAAGGCTCACCAGAAGAAGGAAGTAAAGTTGTGAGAAGCAACCACAATAATCTGAAGGAAGGACCAATTAAAACTCATTTCTATCCTTAATCAAGGAGTACTTCAACATGGAAGTACCATGAAAGTGAGAAAAATAGTGAATATGGAGCAGTAGAAGTAGAGCTGTATTCATTCTGGAAGAAGGGAATGCAAGTGAAGTCACTTACAATACTATTTTCATAGTGTCAACAATTGGTTATCTTGCAAAACAAACCCTAGAAGAAGGAAAATAGACAAGTGAAGTCGCAGTTGGTATAATAAGACCGCAGCTGATATAGGATAATCATGAAGAGAAAGTATCTAAAGTGAGGTATATCTTAACTAAAACTATAAAAGTAGCCACAGCTGGTAAGTAGATATTGACTAGAACCATAACATAGCCACAGCTGGTATCCAATAAGCCACATCTGGTACTAGGTAGTATGCAGTGGTGCATATTGACACTGAACATTTCTTTACCCTAAAAGAAAGGGGGATTCCGCAGCTAGTATTTCACAGCTGGTATCTCGTAGTTGGTAAATATTTAGTCGGAGGATTCATAATGGATACGCACAACTGTGTGGATACACCGCAAAGAATTCTTCGTGAGACTTTAGAAAGGTACAAAATATAAACCAGACCTAAACCAACTACCTAACCTTGGAGTTTAATGATTAGAAGAAAGGTAGTTGGAAGATCATTAGTAAACTCCAAGGGGGAGAGGAAGGCTGAATGAGAAGTATTCAGATATAATATTTGGAGTATGATGGACCAAGAAGAAGGTCTGAACTGAGAGGAAGTCCGATCTTATTTTTATAAGGTTGTTGGGAACTACCCATATAAAAGTACTCTCAGGAAGTTGTCAGACCAGAAGCTGAGGTTCATATCTCGAGGAAGTAAGGGTTAGACCTTAACTTGAGTGGGTAATTGTAATTAGTCAAAACCAAGATAACTTAAGTAAGTATTAGAAAATGAAGTTGGATGAAGTAGATGTCGGAGGACAATCAAAGCCTAAGAAAACAAAAGACTGAAGGGTTTAATCATACCAAAACATAAGCCTATTGGAAAGATTCCTTTCATGGAACCTAAAGAAAACAAAAAGGAAGATAACTAGTATAAACTAGAAGCCATGATTTGATGGACTAAATGAGCCTAATCCATTCATAGGACTAAACAACCAGAACCATGCCTATTGTAAATACCTTACTAAGTACCATTACCTTCGTTATGGTAGTAAGGAAAAACAATACCTTACTTTAAACGAATCTTTTAGAATTAAGGTTTGGGCACCGCAGCTGGATTACCGCAGCTGGTAGAACCAAGCTTTGAGTACCCAAATAGGAAGATGTCACCACAACCATTAGTAAAGTCATTAACATAATAAGATGTCCTAATCCAAGAATCTTTGGAGAGTAAGCCTATAAGCTTAGAGTGTTGGAAGAAATCATAGAATTAAAGAAAGTGTTGGAGATATGCCCAAGAGGCAATATTAAAATGGTTATTATAATATATCTTTAAGTTTATGATAATGTTTACATACCATGCTATAATTGTATTAACCGAAACATTGATACATGTGTGTTATGTGAACAACAAGGAGTCCCTAGTAAGCCTCTTGTATAACTAGCTTGTTGATTAATAGATGATCATGGTTTCGTGATCATGAACATTGGATGTTATTAATAACAAGGTTATGTCATTATATGAATGATGTAATGGACACACCCAATTAAGCGTAGCATAAGATCACGTCATTAAGTTATTTGCTATAAGCTTTCGATACATAGTTACCTAGTCCTTATGACCATGAGATCATGTAAATCACTTATACCGGAAAGGTACTTTGATTACATCAAACACCACTGCGTAAATGGGTGGTTATAAAGGTGGGATTAAGTATCTGGAAAGTATGAGTTGAGGCATATGGATTAACAGTGGGATTTGTCCATCCCGGTGACGGATAGATATACTCTGGGCCCTCTCGGTGAAATGTCGTCTAATGTCTTGCAAGCATATGAATAAGTTCATAAGAGACCACATACCACGGTACGAGTAAAGAGTACTTGTCAGGAGACGAGGTTGAACAAGGTATAGAGTGATACCGATGATCAAACCTCGGACAAGTAAAATATCGCGTGACAAAGGGAATTGGTATCGTATGTGAATGGTTCATTCGATCACTAAGTCATCGTTGAATATGTGGGAGCCATTATGGATCTCCAGATCCCGCTATTGGTTATTGGTCGGAGAGAAGTCTCAACCATGTCTACATAGTTCACGAACCGTAGGGTGACACACTTAAGGTTTGATGTCGTTTTAGTAGATATGGAATAGGGAATGGAGTTCGAAGTTTTGTTCGGAGTCTCGGATGGGATCCAGGACATCACGAGGAGTTCCGGAATGGTCCGGAGAATAAGATTCATATATAGGAAGTCATTTTCTAGATTTGAAAATGATCCGGTATTTTCTCTGGAAGGTTCTAGAAGGTTCTAGAAGAGTCCGGAAGAAATAAGGATGGAAGGTGGAGTCCCAGAGGGACTCCACCCACCTTGGCCAGCCAGCCTAAGGGAGGAGGAGTCCCAAGTGGACTCCCCACCATGGTGGCCGGCCACCCCACCAAGGAAAGGGGGAGTCCCACTCCCCCTAGGTTTGGTCACATGGAAGGTTTTTGTTGGGGTCTTATTCGGACACTTTGACCTAAACCTTGGGGCTTCCACCTATATAAAGAGGGGAGGAGAGGGGCTGGCCGACCACCACAACACCACCATGGCCGCACCCCTCAAGGCTGCCCTAGCCGGCGCCCCCTCTCCCAAACCCTAGCGGTTCCCTCCTACCTCTCTCTCCCACATAGCTTAGGCGAAGCTCTGTCGGAGATCTCCACCACCACCGCCACCACGCCGTCATGCTGCCGGGATTCCGAGGAGGATCTACTACTTCCGTTGCCCGCTGGAATGGGGAGAAGGATGTCGTCTTCATCAACACCGAACGTGTGACCGAGTACGGAGGTGCTGCCCGATCGTGGCACCGTGATCAAGATCTTCTACGCGCTTTTGCAAGCGGCAAGTGATCGTCTACCGCAGCAATAAGAGCCTACTCTTATAGGCTTTGGAAATCTTCAAGGGTTAGTCTCGTTCATCCCCTCGTTGCTCCCATCTTCTAGATTGCATCTTGGCTTGGATTGCGTTCTCGCGGTAGGAAATTTTTTGTTTTCTATGCAACGAATCCCTACAGTGGTATCAGAGCCGTGTCTATGCATAGATGGTTGCACGAGTAGAACACAATGGTTTTGTGGGCGTTGATTCTCTTGTTGTCTTTAGTTTGAGTACTTTGCATCTTTGTGGCATAGTGGGATGAAGCGGCCCGGACTAACTTTACATGACCGCGTTCATGAGACTTGTTCCACGTTCGACATGCAACTTGTATTGCATAAGAGGCTTTGCGGGTGTCTGTCTCTCCTACTATAGTGAAGATTCAATTTACTCTTCTATTGACAACATTAGTATCACCGTTGTGGTTCATGTTCGTAGGTAGATTAGATCTCTCTCGAAAACCCTAAACCATGTAAAATATGCAAACCAAATTAGAGACGTCTAACTTGTTTTTGCAGGGTTTGGTGATGTGATATGGCCATAATGTGATGATGTATATGTATGAGATGATCATTATTGTATTGTGGCAACCGGCAGGAGCCTTATGGTTGTCTTTAATTTTCATGTTGAGTAGTATTTCAAAGTAGTTGTAATAGTTGCTACATGAGGTGAACAACCATGAAGACGGCGCCATGAACCTTGACGCTACGCCGACGATGATGGAGATCATGCCCGTTGATAATGGAGATCATGTCCGTGCTTTGGAGATGAAGATCAAAGGCGCAAAGACAAAAGGGCCATATCATATCACATATGAATTGCATGTGATGTTAATCCTTTATGCATCTTATTTTGCTTAGAACGCGATGGTAGCATTATAAGATGATCCCTCACATTAATATCAAGATAATAAAGTGTTCTCCCCTCATATGCACCGTTGTAACAGTTCGTCGTTTCGAAGCATCTCGTGATGATCGGATGTGATAGACTCAACGTTCGCATACAACGGGTGTAAGCCATGTTGCACACGCGGAATACTTGGGTTTGCTTGATGAGCCTAGCATGTACAGACATGGCCTCGGGACAACAGAAACCGAAAGGTTGAACACGAGTCATATGGATGATATGATCAACATGTTGATGTTCACCATTGAAGCTACATCATCTCACGTGATGATCGGTTTTGGTGTAGTGGATTTGGATCGTGAACCACTTAACAACTATGAGGGATGTTGTATTAAGTGGGAGTTCATTAGTAATTAGATTAAAACATGAACTAATTATCATAAACTTAGTCTGAGTAGTATTTTGAATTAATTTTGTAGTATTGGCATCCGTTTACTACTATGCGCTAGTCTTGTAATTGAGATAGAAATACTGTTAAAATCTGACAAGAAACTTTACGGACTGGTACCGTATTGTTAAAGAATCAAGAAATGATTAAGTCCGATTGCAAACTTTTAGTAAACCTCACATTGTTGATTCATAGAACTATGGTTTCAATTAGTACCTAAAGTTATCTTGTCTCCGTGAAACTTGAAGTTCAAATTTGTTTGAAAAGTAAGGAGCTGAAAATTTAGTTTTCAGAAATAATCAAGGTATGAGATATATGTGATATCTAAGACCTTATTGCAAGATGATGGAATATAATTTGGTGAGACTACATAAACTCATAAGTTTTATGGGAATGTACGAAGGTTGAAGACGCAAGGCATCCCAATCCTCCAACTATTGGGGCACTAACAATATTCGCATATCCATGAAGTAATCGTCCTTAGTATGCACTGTTGCTAAGACTCGTCGTATCGAAGCATCACGTGATGATCGGGTGTTATAGATTCTACGTGTGCATACAACGGGTGCAAGCTAGATTTGCACATGCGAATACTAAGATTAAACTTTATGAGCCTAGCATGTACAGACATGGTCTCAGAAAGTCATCATGATACAATGGATAAAATTATGAGTGAAATTATTCATCATATTACAAGGTTACTAATAGTTAAATCCGGAACACTTGTCATATAATGATCAACTTCAAAGTAAGAAACTCAAGGTTATTGGTATTTGACCAACAAATCTAGAAGTTATTGATGTTGAAGTGTTTTTCTGAATAATGAGGAAAGCTAAAAGAGAAACTACAAAAGATTATTGGCAGAAAGAAAGAAAAGACTAGAAAGTCTAGCTCAGGTGTATATAAATGATATACATGTTATGGATGTATTCCTCGTTTGGTCACACAATGAAATTCTTGGGTATTTGTACCATATTGGTTGGTATGAAGTGTCATACAAAACAACGCAATACAAGAATACAATGGCCTAAGTGACTGACAAGGAATATGATAGGAATACACGCCTGGAACAAAATAAAGTGTTATTATGTTCGTCGTTGGCATTCTATCTAGCCCTTAGGATTTATAATAAAGAACTTAATAATTGTTATTTTGCTCTGGTCAAATGAAAACAATGAGTTGTTCAAATTATGACATTACTCCATATACGATGGATAAGTTATTATAAATTTTAATGGTGAAACACACATACATAACACTGACGCTAAAATGCCATAAGGCAAATGATTTGAATTCCACTTATTTGTGGAACCGCCATTTAGGTCATGTTAGAAAGGAACGCATGAAGGAACTCCATGCAAATGGATTTTTGGAGTCATTTGATTTTTGAATCATTTGACGCTTGCAATTTTTTTTTCTAAAGAGAATGATTAAAATACCGTTCATAGGCCAAGAGTTGAACGGGCAACTAACTTAGTGAAAACATACATGATGATATATGTGGTTCACTGAGCATAGTTGTGTGCGGGAGATTCTTCTACTTCATGAAAACTTCCAACAATAAATTGAGTATATATATGTGGATATATTCGATAAGGAAGAAGTTTGAAACATTTGAATGGATTCAAATAAATTACAGCATGAAGTGGAAATCATCGTAATAGAAAAATCAAATATCTATGATTGGATCATTGGGAAAATATTTGAATTACGAGTTTTAGCGAACATCTAAGAGAGTCATGAAATTGTTCTACAACTCACATTTTTTGGAGTATCATAATGATGATATAGTATCCGAGAGATGTATCCAAACCTTGTTGGATCAATGATGAGATAAAATATTGATGCCATTATATTTTTTGTGGATTATGCTTTAGTGACTACCGCTTTTACACTTAATAGAGCATCATCATGATCCGTTGAAATGACACCATACGAGTTATGGCATGGGTATGAATCGTAATAGTCTTTTCTTAAAATTTTGGTATGCATAGCATAAGTAAATAAGTTTACAACCAAAATCGGATGAATGTCTTTGTTGGTTATCCCAGAGAATTGATTGGGAATTCTTCCCACTATGTAGACAAAGACAAAAGTGTTTGTCAATGTTTCTTATTTCCAAGAAATTGTTTCTAGCGAAGTATTTGAGTGGGAGGACAATAGAACTTGATAAGGTTTATGAACCTGAGCATAATGATCAGAGTAGCGCAGCATCGGAATTGGTTCCGGAAGCGGCCACGACGATCATGGCTCCCATGACTACAAAGTGTTTTAGCCATGGAGATCGAAGTACTTATTGAACCTTGTAGGTATGGTTTACTTTGTGATCAAATAAATGATTTATGGACAAAGGATTGATTTTGAACAATGATAAACCAACTACAAACAAAGAAGTTATGATGGGCCCTGACTCCGTTAAAATGGCTATACGCCATGAAATCCAAGATAGATAAATACTTTTTGAAAGTAAATAGATCTATAAAATTGATGGACTTGGATGAAATATCCTTGAAGAAGCTCGACTTGTCGAAAAGTTGTTTACGACAAAGTTAAAAAAGTTGACTACGATAAGATTAGATCTTCCGTAGCAATGCTTATAGTCTATGTGGATTATTCTAGTAATCAATACATATTTCTTTTATGAGATATGTTAGTAGGATGGCAAAATACATTACTTATCAGAAGTGTGTATTAAAGATGTATACAAGATACAACCAAGAGTTTTGCTGGTCCGTGGAATACTAGATAGGTATACAAACTTCAATTGGATGAAGTAAGTATCGCGGAGTTGGAATCTTCACCAGATGAAATAGTCAAAGAGTTTTTTGATTTCATCAGAGACGATGAAGAGGCTTGCATTTGCAAGAAATTAAGTGGGAGCGCTGAGACATATTTATAATACTTTATGTAGATAACATATAGTTGGTTATAAATGATCTAATTATATACTTGATTAAAAGGTTTCATTGAGAATTAACTTTAATGAAAGGATATGGACTGAAACATATTTAGTGTCAAGATCTATGAAGATAGATTGAAACACATAATAAGTTTAAGTCAAAGTACATAGAATGGATATTGAAGTAGTTCAATATAGAAATATTAAGAATGTGTTCTTTTCATGTGAAGGTTTAAACAAGACTTGAGTGTAATTGACACTTAATGAGTAAAAACACATGAGTGATTTTAGATCACGAATAATATGTACAAAAATCAGATGTCCTATGCTCTAAAAAGTGTTATGAGCATGTACCAGCATGATTCATGTGATGATCATTGAAAAACAGTAAGAATATTCTTGAGTACTTAAGAAGAACCAAGTATATATATAGTTTTGTATGGAGAAATGACAAACAAATCGCTGTAAGATGTTGCACCGATATTTGTTTTGTCACATATGAAAATAAAATTTCAATCTAAAATTAGAATAAGTGTTGTTTAAAAGGTAGCACAATGAGCTAGAAGTTGTCTATGCTAGATTTAAAAGAGTTCTAAATATTGTGACGGATTCTACAAAAGAAGGCAGAGTATGTCATTGTTTTGACAATGGCAAAGGATGTTAAGTCAAGAGGTTCTTTGAGAACTTGGTGTAGTTCCGACAGAGTCAGAACCTTGAAGCTATATTGTGTGTGACAATATTAGTGACATATTTCAGACCGCGGAATTAAGGTTCCACCAGAAGACCAAACATATTTAATGCCGACTCATTTGGAAATGAGTGATGCATTGAGACGCAAATGAATTACAAAATACATATGGTTCTGAGCATGTCAGGTCCGTTGACTAAAACCTCTCCCGTGAGCAAAACATGATAAAGCACCGGAAGGCCAAGGTGTTATATCTCTACAAATGTAAACTAGATTATTGACTCTAGTGCAAGTGGGAGACTGTTGGATATATGCCCAAGAGGCAATAATAAAATGGTTATTATAATATATCTTTAAGTTTATGATAATGTTTACATACCATGCTATAATTGTATTAACCGAAACATTGATACATGTGTGTTATGTGAACAACAAGGAGTCCCTAGTAAGCCTCTTGTATAACTAGCTTGTTGATTAATAGATGATCATGGTTTCGTGATCATGAACATTGGATGTTATTAATAACAAGGTTATGTCATTATATGAATGATGTAATGGACACACCCAATTAAGCGTAGCATAAGATCACGTCATTAAGTTATTTGTTATAAGCTTTCGATACATAGTTACCTAGTCCTTATGACCATGAGATCATGTAAATCACTTATACCGGAAAGGTACTTTGATTACATCAAACACCATTGCGTAAATGGGTGGTTATAAAGGTGGGATTAAGTATCTGGAAAGTATGAGTTGAGGTATATGGATTAATAGTGGGATTTGTCCATCCCGATGACGGATAGATATACTCTGGGCCCTCTCGGTGGAATGTCGTCTAATGTCTTGCAAGCATATGAATAAGTTCATAAGAGACCACATACCACGGTACGAGTAAAGAGTACTTGTCAGGAGATGAGGTTGAACAAGGTATAGAGTGATACCGATGATCAAACCTCGGACAAGTAAAATATCGCGTGACAAAGGGAATTGGTATCGTATGTGAATGGTTCATTCGATCACTAAGTCATCGTTGAATATGTGGGAGCCATTATGGATCTCCAGATCCCGCTATTGGTTATTGGTCGGAGAGAAGTCTCAACCATGTCTACATAGTTCACGAACCGTAGGGTGACACACTTAAGGTTTGATGTCGTTTTAGTAGATATGGAATGGAGTTCGAAGTTTTGTTCGGAGTCTCGGATGGGATCCAGGACACCACGAGGAGTTCCGGAATGGTCCGGAGAATAAGATTCATATATAGGAAGTCATTTTCTAGATTTGAAAATGATCCGGTATTTTCTCTGGAAGGTTCTAGAAGGTTCTAGAAGAGTCCGGAAGAAATAAGGATGGAAGGTGGAGTCCCAGAGGGACTCCACCCACCTTGGCCGGCCAGCCTAAGGGAGGAGGAGTCCCAAGTGGACTCCCCACCATGGTGGCCGGCCACCCCACCAAGGAAAGGGGGGAGTCCCACTCCCCCTAGGTTTGGTCACATGGAAGGTTTTTGTTGGGGTCTTATTCGGACACTTTGACCTAAACCTTGGGGCTTCCACCTATATAAAGAGGGGAGGAGAGGGGCTGGCCGACCACCACAACACCACCATGGCCGCACCCCTCAAGGCTGCCCTAGCCGGCGCCCCCTCTCCCAAACCCTAGCGGTTCCCTCCTACCTCTCTCTCCCACATAGCTTAGGCAAAGCTCTGTCGGAGATCTCCACCACCACCGCCACCACGCCGTCGTGCTGCCAGGATTCCGAGGAGGATCTACTACTTCCGCTGCCCGCTGGAACGGGGAGAAGGACGTCGTCTTCATCAACACCGAACGTGTGACCGAGTACAGAGGTGCTGCCCGATCGTGGCACCGTGATCAAGATCTTCTACGCGCTTTTGCAAGCGGCAAGTGATCGTCTACCACAGCAATAAGAGCCTACTCTTATAGGCTTTGGAAATCTTCAAGGGTTAGTCTCGTTCATCCCCTCGTTGCTCCCATCTTCTAGATTGCATCTTGGCTTGGATTGCGTTCTCTCGGTAGGAATTTTTTTGTTTTCTATGCAACGAATCCCTACAGAAAGTATCAGTGCCAGACATCAGAAGACCACATGAAGGATCGGGACAAGGGATATATTCAATTATATCTAATGAGATCACTAGGGAGTTTAAAAGGATTGTGATCTGTTCAAGCCAGTTCCACATTCCGAAACCTGAGAGCGTTCAAACTTCGGGACGAAGTTCAGTTTAAGGGGGAGAGGCTGTAATATCCCAGGTTTAGAGGCTATAAAATGAGAGAACACCAAAGTGTGCATTGCATTCATGCATAGAAAATCCGGGGAATTTTCGCGCTTTCAAATAAAACTTACCACAGTAACTGAAGTTTCACTTGACTTGCTGGAATTGAAGTAGATCATCAAGTCAAGCGCTATAAACTTCACTGTGATCTTTGCTAAAACTTGTTTTGGGTATAAATGATTTGATCTATGGGCTAGATCAAATAGAATTAGTTTTACAACAAACAACACCTTAAGTAAGGATCAACTACAAGATCCTATAAAGGATTTCAATAGGCCATTCCTTACAAAAACACCTGAATAATTATTCAATCCTAAATCAAAGAACTCAATCAATTAAGACACTATTCTATACTTATCTTATCCATGTCTTCTACTAAATAAATGTTCCTATCATGAGTCACATGGTATATCTTTTCAACTACAATACTTGAACCAATTCAAGAACATTCATATTTATTCTTCATTAACCTTTGATCATTCCAACCTTGTTTCTCAACTCATTCCTATTAAACCTCAGAGAAAGGAGAGGATCATTTTATTAGGTTTATACCATTCATTGAGTAGAGACACATGTTAATATTCAAACCATGTTTAAGTGAGGTAAGCCATTGATATTAATTAATGCTATAAGGAGTACAAGTCAAGTATTAAACCCTACTTGACCTAGCTCACACTTGATGGTAAGTAAGAATTTATTCTTCTAGTAATTATAGAGAGGCAAGTGTTGTGGTCATTCCAACTTGGTAATGATCATAAACCCTAGAGGAACCCTACCTATTCACAATAGCTCAACCTAAAGAGGTATACTCAAGTATACTGACTTATACTTAATCTTGGAAAGAGAACCATGATTCACCAATGAATTATTATGAGGCCAATACTTTGATCATTACAAATTGGGTGATGATCATAAACCCTAAGAATCTAAGTGAGTGTGTTGAGAGAAGTATTAAAGAAGAGAGACTAGTGAGGAATAAGTGGATCATGTCTAATGCATGATTTTACTTTATAAATTGAGATGATAAGTTAAACCTATATATGTGATCCAGAGATCTCATTCTTCACATGAAATGAAAAATATATCAATAGTAGTTAATCCAGACCAATACTCATGCCTTGTGTACTATTGATATGGTATTTAAACCTTGCTTATCCAAACACTTGAGACAAACCTAGCATTGCCTTGATACAATAATTCTACCTAAGTGAGGAGGATAACCCTAGCCACTAAAACATGACCAAAGCTTGTACCATATATTAATCATAGTTGTGTATCACATTGGTGATCATAACTAAAACCCTAAGCCATTCCACTAGGAATCCATACATAAACCCTAACTTGTGTATCATGGATCACAAGTATAACCCAAGCCATATGTACCTAAAGACTAAGTGCCATTTGGTGAGTATAGTGAAACTAATATCCAATTCTATTTGGTATTCCAAGTACCTTGTTTAATTGACCAAATGGAGTAGAATTTTATAAAATAGAATCATCATATAAGTAGTTGAATTAACTATGGGGAATATAGGATCCATCCTAAATAATTTAAGTCAAAGCTTGATTGATAATTATAGAGTTCATCTCACAACTCTTCTTAAACTTTAAGAATCATCATCCACATAAAATCATAAACTCAATCCATTCTCATTACCATTTATCTTAAACTCTAGTTATAAGTATATATATGTGAACTAGTAATGTTGTTAAGCACATTAGTTAAACCTAATAATGTGATCACCATGCACATGTTATTAATTTTCAAACCAATTGAATATATTTGGTTTCTAAATTAAAGTAATTGAGACAAACATTTAACCCCTATCTATTTGAAATTTATAATATCTCCCACAACAAAACAAATTTAATCAAAGCTTAAATATTTGTTTGAACAAAACAACTATGCAGTATGTATTTTTATTAAATTCTATTGAGATTGAAAATTGGTAAAACCTGCAGAACAACATAAAAGTCAGAATTGAATTCAAATAATAAAATAGAAACCAGAATAATAAAACAGAAAATTTTGAAAAGAGAAAGAGTGAGAGAGAGGCTTACCTTTCCAGCCAGCGCCGCAGCCCAGTAGTTGGCCCAGGAGAAGTCCAACACCGCCAGCCCAGCCCACCAACAAAGTGATCCAAAACACCACCGTACCGTTCCAGCGAAGAAGAAAAAGGTCGTCGTCTTCCTTCCCGGCGTCGACAGCGTAGAGGAGAGCGTCGGCCACGTCCTCGACGAGGATAAGGACGCCGCTGGATGCCATTCATCATGCCAGAGGCCAATACAAGGATCTCACGTCCGTCTTATCCTATTTGCGCCAAGATTTGCGCCCAAATGCATCTCCGTCAATGCCGCAGTATCCCGGCCGCCGGCGATGAATTGTTGTCGATTTCGAGCTCTCCTGGAGCTATAAAACCACCTCAAGAACCGTCAGGAAACCCTAATCATTCGCCGCCCCTTCATTCCCTCTCTATCCCTCTCAATCTTCCGCTATCTTCCGCAGTACCTCGCCGGAGTCGAGCTCGAGGTCGACGTTGTAGGCCACCCCAGGCTACGGGAGGTAGCTGAGTAGCACCGCCATGTCTCTGGAAGACTCCTGGCAGAAGGAATCGAAGAGGGGAGCTCGGAGCGACGCCAATTCAGGATTTCCCCTTACAGCAGTTCGTCGGAATCCGCGACGCCGTGCTCGTCTCCGACCATCCCTGACTCCATCGACCAAACCATCATCACCAAGGTGACTTTGCGCATCTCCTGCACCCACTGGTTCCTAATTTCGCATCTCGTAGCATCATTTGGAGAGTTCGCCGGAGTTCGCCGCCGCGGTAGAGCTCGCCGGAGTGAGCTCCGGTGACCATCTCGTGGAGGCGCCACCACCTTTAGGTTCGCCGTCTCACGCTGCTTCGGTGGGGCATATTTGCGCGTGTGCGGGAGGCCCAGAACCTCATCGCCATTACTCGCTGGCGAGTCCTCCGGCGTGTTGACGTGGTGGTGAGACTGGTGGTTTGTTTGACCCGGTCAACTGCCAACAAGGCAGCTGACCTGGACACAGACCCCACATGTCTGTCTCTGTGGGTAGAAACAAACCGGTACATCTAGTTTTAGATTTAATTTCAAATTCCAGTAAATAGCTAAAACTTTGCAAAATTGTATAAAATTCATATCAACTCAGAAAATTATGAATAATATATCAAAATGCTCACAAAAATAAACTCTACTCAAATAAAATATAAAACAAAAATGTGTGTCAAAATAAAAATTCATTTATTTTAACCTTATTAATTATGCCATTTCAATTATTTAAAATACAATTTGAATTCAATAATTAGTGAAGTTTCAAAATTAAATTTTAACTATTCAGTAACTAAATAAAATGTTAATATTAATTTTCTTAATCATCTTTTCATTAACTTAAGATATTAGTGATAATTCATAAACCCTAATTTGCAAATTACTACTTTCTATTTTCTTAAAATAATTGAAAAGTAAGAAAATACTATAAGCTAATATTATTTTGATAATTTAAAACTTGTTTACTTAAACAACTTTAGTTAACAAGTTAAGTATTTTAAAACTTAATAACAATTATTAAACCCTGATTTCTAAATTAAACCTAAATAAGAGTTATCCTAATTATTAAGTCTTGTGAAAATTAATAAAATGTCAAATCATTATTAATTTTGTTTCAAAGTAATTAGTTACCACACCTATGTTGCCAATCATCATTTTAGAAGTTGTACCATAGTTAGAAACCCTAGTTTCAATTTGAGTAAGACCTGGATCCCATTATTTTATGTGATCATGTCAAAATGTTAAA
Source organism: Lolium perenne (assembly GCF_019359855.2). Classification (NCBI taxonomy): domain Eukaryota; kingdom Viridiplantae; phylum Streptophyta; class Magnoliopsida; order Poales; family Poaceae; genus Lolium; species Lolium perenne. The sequence continues at coordinate 192,928,654 of NC_067247.2, read as the reverse complement.
CCCTAAAACCCTAGTTGCTTATCACATGTGATCATGTGAATTTCACTTTACATAGATAACCTTATTATGTGACCAACAAATACAAGTCATGATCCACCAACATAGAACCAATTCACATGAGTCATCATTTCATGTCTCTATTCCCAATTTAAAACCTATATGATTCACTAGTATCACCTAGGTATAAACCCTAGCTTGTTAATATATTAGCACCACTGATTATCATACTTAGTATCACACCATTAGGATCAACTTCAATCATCAAACCCTAGTTGAACCATAATGATGAACCCTAATACCAACCTTGTGTAGCAAATCACATCACATGCTCCTATTCCAACTAAACCCTATTAAAGAAATAATAAACCATCTAGTTTAGAAGCAATTAGAGATTACTTAGTGAAGCAATTGTGAAACCATAGTAAACCCTGATAGGTAATTTATAGAACCATCTTGATAACCATCCTATGATATGATGCTTAGAAGAAACCATAGTAATAACCCTACCAATACTTGCTACATATAAACCCATTCTACTTAAAGAACCTAACTTGTTATTATTAGAGAACTAAATGAATCCAATAGTAAACCTTAGAAAGCCATAGCTCCTATGTATAGTAGTTCATATTCTTATTTAACCTGTTCTTCAAAAGTTATTCTTTTGAAGTATAAATGCCAATTAAACCTTAGAAGCCCTAATCCTTCTTTGAAATACTTATTATTTCTTAATCAACATGTTCTTCAAAAGTTATTCTTTTGAAGTATAGTATAAGTAATCATCAACCATGTTCTGTAGAACTTAAAATTGACAACTGTTCCTTACATATTATTCCATCACTATTCTTTATGTGTATGATTGTTATGATGTCTTATATCACTTGGTTATGATGCTAATATAACCAAACCCTAATAAGAACCTTGTTTGAGAACCATTCTAAAAGTACAACCAACCCTAAAGAAATCTTTACAACTCATACATCCTAAATCATCGAGGTTAGGTTACGCTCGGGACGATTGCATCTCATACTATGCATTATAGCATCTTTGCCAGTTCTTTAAACATTGTCCTTACCGGACGATGATGGTATTTTAGAATTTGGAGTTATCACATATCGAAGCTTTTGCCTGCATAATCTTGCAGTCAAGAAAGGCAAGTTCATCTCTTGCTCATGTCATTTGATTATTTGTATCAAACTATATGCAAAGTACTATACTTATCACTCATGCATTGAAAAGCAAAGTATTATTTTACAATTATGAATATGACTATGTGGTGGGCAATGGAACCATGGTATGTGTTGATATGGTGGAGGTTCCATTGCATGGGTTATATCACCCTAGGATTAATTACCAATGTCGTCCAGTGATTCTAGCGCCGTACAAACCGCGTTGACCATGAGATCTATAATGGCTCTGGGGAAGCCAGCCGTATCTTTTCCCTTCTGCACGCCAACGGATTGGTAGAGCCGGCGGGGTGTTGGAGGCACTGCCGTAGGTTGGGATAGCCTTTTAAATCCCCATCCATTAGTGATGATGGCTCTACGATCTATGATGGATTGTCCGGAGTACACCGTGAGTAAAGCCATATTATCGGAAGAAGTCTACTGGGGGTGTAGGGTCGGACAAAAGGGTGGGTTTACAGTCGCGGAGAAGGCGGTGTGGGCTTGGATTTTCATACCTGGCCTCACACCAAAGGAAGTGTGAACGGGGGCAAGTCCCTGCGGATGGCAAAAAGGGTGGGATCTCTTGTGGGAAAAGTAACGCACCTCTGCAGAGTGTGTCAAATTGTGGCTGTCACTCCCTGTTCCGGGAAGGGAATTGCGAACGCGGCAGGAAAGGAACTCCACGAAGTTCTAGTCAACCTGTGAAGACTGACGGGCATAGTTTTCAGAATAAAATAAACCTTTTGAAGAAATGTTTATGAAAACTTGCATTGGCCTATGACTTTCTGGTCTATGGCTGTAGCTAGTGCATGATACACCTATTTCCTTATATGAACTTGCTGAGTACGCTCGTACTCATTCTATCCCATTTGAACCCCCTTCTTAGATCAAAGCACCGAAGGAGAAACTACCGTGGAACTCGAAGACAAAGGAGTCAACTGCAACAAGATGAAGAATCCAATCAAAGAAGTCAATGGAGTCAACTTCTGCATCAGTTATAATGGAAACCTAGACTAGTAATAGAAGGGAACCTTTCCCTAATCCTAGCACCTAAGTAGCTAGAGTTCTATAGCAAGCCAATTAGCTCTTAAACTTGAGTTAAAAATAAGATAGACTACGAGTCGTTCTTCTGGAGCTTTATTTGAAGTTTTACCTCACTGTAAAGTAGGAGGTTGTGTTGATCTTATGTAAACAGCTCGTGTGTAGTTCTATAGACATACCTTGGACTCGCATATGTTTCTGTTGTACCACTCTGAGAGATGTAATATGAGTGGAACGGTGTTTCACTTGTGTTATGTCAACGACTTGTGTACTACACCATGCAGTGGTACGCTGGGTCACCACACGAACTAGTGCACCTATACACGTGACAAGTGTATTGGGTGTGTTGGGGACACAAGAGACTTCTTGTATCGTAATTGCAGGGTTGCCTGAGAGGGATATCTTTGATCTCCACGTCCCTGAGTTCGTTAAACCTTGGGTGATCCATTTAAGGGAAACATGTTGCTGTTTTACAAACCTCTGCACTTGGAGGCCCAACACTGTCTACAAGAATAGAAGCATGTGTAGACATCAAGCTCTTTTCTGGCGCCGATGCCAGGGAGGTAAGGTAAGAGGTACTCACATCCTTTGGCTACTAAGCTATCTTGTTGCTGGTGAGTGCTCGAAGTTATTTCCTTTAGATTCTGCAATTATATGTTTTTGTTTCTTGTTTTTATTTTCACTAGTTAGGCTTAATGGAAAACAACAGCAAAATTAGGAGCTTTATAGTATTTATCTTGAGTTAGGACATGAGGTGTTTGAAGAGAATTTTTTTTTAAAAAACTATGAAACTTTACTTGCATGCTAGTAGCAATGTTATTAGTATAAATTCTTTGAACACCATTATTGCTAATGCTATGGAAAATTCTAAACTTGGGGACGCTAGTTTTTATGAAAATGATCTTTTTAGTTCCCCAGCTTTAGAGGAAAAAAAATTCTATAATGATACTATGCCTCAAATATATGATGATTATGTTATTTTCAGTCCACCTACTATTGAGGAGGAAATTAGTTATGATTACAATATGCCTCCTTTATTTGATGATTATGGTGATAATAATGATAACTATTTTGCTGAATTTTCTCCCACTACATTTAATAAGAATGACTATGCTTATGTGGGGAGTGATAATTATTCTATGCATGCGGCTCATGATAAGAATGTTTTATGTGGTAGTTATATTGTTAATTTTATTCATGATGCTACTGAAATTTATTATGAGAGAGAGAAACATGGTTTTATGTATCTCAACAATATTAAGTTTCACCTCTTTATGTTGATTTTTTTTAAGTTGCACATGTTTTGCTTTCTTATGCTTGTTGCTTTGTGCTTCCATGACTTGTTTTTTACACGATTATTTTTCATAGGAAATAGGTTAGAATTAATATATTTGCTCCTTGATGCTCTTTTTACTTTAATTCATATTTTTATGTGAGCATCTTCTCAAACTACTGTGCCTAGCTGAAAGGCGGTAAAGAAAAACACTCTTGGGAGATAACCCATGTTTTATTTCTGTAATTTTTCTTTTATTGAGCCTTGGAAGTTATTACCTATGTAATAACCTCTTCTTATCCTTTCTATTTCGTTTTTGTGCCAATAATAGCCTCTAATAGAAAGAAAGTAAGATTTGGGGAAGTTGCTGTCCTGAAACAGATTTTATGTTGTCATCAAAAAAATTCTTATTCTCAGCTAGAACGTGATATTGAGCTGATAATTTTTTATCATATGTCCCAGGTTATTATCTAACTTTCGTTAGTTTTGCAATTTTCTATTTGAGCAACAGAGAATTTTCGAAAAAATCGATATTTACCTACTGTTCTGTTTTAACAGACTGCCACTATTTGCATTTGCCTCTTGATCTTTTTCTTTTTTAGTTCTTTTGAGAGAAAGAGCTTTTTGAAGAAGTTGCTACATTAGTTAATGTTTTAATGTATGTTTAACTTATGTTATAACTGAACCAAAGTGGATTTGTTATTTTGAATGCACTAATACTGCTAATAAAAATTGTGTGAAGTTTTGTATGAAGGAAATTTTCAAGTGTAGGAAGAGAATAATGATGTGATGAGATGAAGGATGGACAAAAGCTCAAGCTTTGGATGCCCATGTCACCCCAAGAAATATCCAAGAGGTACAAGCGTCAAAACTTTGGGATGCCCAAGGCATCCCCTTCTTCATCAGCAAAGATATCAGGTCATCTTTTAAGACGCTATATTTTTATTGCTTCATATGTTATTTGTTGTTCTTGGAGCATTTTTATTTTTGTTTTTAGTTTTCATTTTTTTGTTTGCTGTAATCAACTTGGTTGTATCCTAGCATTCTTGTGTGGGAGAGAGACACACTCCATTTTCATTGCATAGAACACTCTAGTTTTTACTCTTATTATTCTGCGAGCGTTCTCTTTTGCTAGTACCGCATTTACCTCTTGTTTTACACTCATATTTTGTTCAGAGCTTGTTAGTTTTCTTTATTTAGGTATGGTTAGCTGTCTGGTCTTTATTTATTATTATCTATGAGAATTTTTTCAAATAAATTGATTGGTGTTGGAGACGAGTAAAATATTTCATGCTTATAGTGGTGCAAAATGAAGCTTGTTTAGACTGTGGCTTAGATTTTAACATGTCATGTTAGATGTTATTTTAATTATATGCTTAGTATTTATTGTTGTAGCGTGACTTGTCTCAAATAGCTGAGAGTGCTTAATGTGCCATTGAAAGAATCATGTTTTGTTTCCATCATATAAAATCATAATATTTTGGTATTCTCCTTTGATGCTTTATTGGGTTGATTTGGCACATGCTTATATCATGTTATGACTATAAACCAGTCACCTAAAGCCTCTTGATTATTTAGTTTTTGACTTTTAATATCACTTTTTACTTTGATTAATAATGTTTTGTCTCTATGCATGATTATAGCCATCTCTTAGTTGGTCGCTCTCAGTCTTTTGCTAGCCTTCACATGTAGTGAGTATGAGCTCTACTCGTGCATCCAACTCCCAAAAACCAAAGTTTGCCAATTGTGTCCACCATACCTACCTATATGAGGTATTTCACCACCACTCCAAAGTGAATTGCTTGTGTGCTACCTTTAAACCTTCAGAAATTATTACCTGTTTTAGCTCACGAGGAACTGTTGAATGCTTTATCATCTCTTTCATGTTTAGTTTGGCTTCACACTTTGACTAGCAAGCATAATGTGCTAGTCCTTAATATTGCAATAAGAGCAGGCACAGGTGCCCAACCCACTTAAATTGAACCGATAACCAAAATCTCCTAACACTATGTACTTAAGAAATCATGAACTTAGCTTGTTAAAACAAAGGAGAAGAGACAGTTTATTGTTCTCTCTATGGGAGCCGATCTTGAAGCCATTAAACATGAAAGGATGATAGATCATTTGATGCCATTCGTTGATATAGACATACATACCTCTCAAAATGTGTTTTCAACACCTCTATTGTATTCAAAATAAAAAGCTCTACCACATGAATAATCTTGCTTCCCTCTACGCATGGTCTTTATTTTACTTTTATGTTGGGTGTTCGTCTTCTTACTTTATGCACCAATTAAGAGAGCATAGTTGTCATTCTGAGTATAATGTGCATAGTCCCAAAATTTATTATTGATTGATTCATGATTACGTTATTGCTTGTTCTCAAATTACTTGTATCTAAATACCCTTTGAACTTTAAAGGTGTCCTGGCATTTATGTTTTGCTATTCCATAAAGGACAAGCTGAATACCGCTTTGCTATGTTTTCTCTATGCTAAAAAACAAACAGTTGCTTCCAGTGCGCTATTTTTCGTGATCTTTTGTTTGAGTTACTTCTCATGGTGTAACATAGTTGCTAAATTCTACTGTTAGAATTATATCTATCATGCCTATCTTTAGAGTACTTTGATCCCAGCTCACAATGCTTTTACAATAACATGATCAAGATTGTGTTGGCTTCACGTCACCTTAAAAATTATTTTTTTTATCACTAACCTACTCGAGGACGAGCAGGAGCTAAGCTTGGGGATGCTGATACGTTGCAAATGTATCTATAATTTTTGATGCTCCATGCTTGTTTTACACCAATTTCTATATGTTTTGTTTACACTTCGTGGCACTTTTATGCATTTTCCGAAACTAACCTATTGACAAGATGCCACAGTGCCAGTTCCCGTTTTCTGCTGTTTTGTATTTCAGAAAAGTTATACAGGAAATATTCTCGAAATTGGACGAAACAAAAGCCGAAGTTGCTATTTTACTGTAACGAAGACGGAGTCCAGAGGGCAGACGAAGGAGGGCCAGGGGGTGGCCACACCTGCCCTGGGCGCGGCCCAGACCCTGGCCGCGCCTAGGGGTGGTGTGGCCCCCCTGGTGTGCACCGACCTCGCCCTTCCGCCTATAAGATGCCTCCCGATGCAAAAACCCTAAAAAAAACAGCCTTCGTCCATGAAAAATTCTGTAGCTCCACCGCCATCGAAGACAAATTTAAGGGGACATAAGTCTCTATTCCGGCACCCTGTCGGGACGGGAAATTGCCCCCGGAGCCATCTCCATCGACTCCACCGCCATCTTCATCGCTGTTGTTGACTCCCATGATGAGGAGGGAGTAGTTCTCCCCCGAGGCTGAGGGCTTTACCGGTAGCTATGTGGTCTATCTCTCTCTCCCATGGTATGATCTTTATGTGATCATGAGCTTTGTAATCTAGCTGAATAAGTAGATGTTATTCTTCATCTATTATGCTACTCAAGTTTTTTTATTATGTGATCTCCAAAGATACCTTGTCCACGGTGTGAAGGTGACAGTGTGCACAACGTGTGTGTCTCTTTGGCTAAACTTTACAGAAATACTTATAAATTGTGGTGTTTGTTAGTACTATCTTTGGATGCTCAAAGTGACAGAGAGGGGTATCCCTAGATTTGGAACGCGACTTTAAGGAGTGCTTTTGTAGCCCGACGCGGTGAATTGGTGTTCGTTATCCAACCGGAGAATGGTTCAGAGTAGCATTGTGACGAGATGATACTTACGAATTCAATTATGATATCATTGTTGAGAGTGTCCACTAGTGAAAGTATGATCCCTAGACCTTGTTTCTAAACATTAAAACACCGTTTACAACCAGTTCTGCCACATGTTTGCTTGCTGCAATTTTTATTTCAGATTACAATCACCACTTACAATCATCCATATTATTTGTATTTCAATATCTCTTCGCCGAACTAGTGCAGTTATACACCTGACAAGTGTATTGGGTTTGTTGGGGACACAAGAGACTTCGTGTATCGTAATTACAGGGTTGCTTGAGAGTGATATCTTTGACCTCTACGTCCCTGAGTTCGATAAACCTTGGGTGATCCACTTAAGAGAAAGTTGTTGTCGTTCTCAAACCTCTGCACTTGGAGGCCCAACACTGTCTACAAGAATAGAAGCGTGCGTAGATATTGGTTGCGGACTCGACCATGTGTATGTATTCATCCTTTGTATTTCTAGGAATTCCATATGTAATCATCCGAAGGGTGACTGTGCATTTTTGAATTGTGGAGAAACCAAGCAAGCCTACGACGTCTCTCTTCAGTTTGAAGTAGTCGATCTCTCTCTAATTCTCGATAATCTTGAAAAAAAGCTCCATGCTTATCCTAAAATGGCGGCGAATATGACATCGACGTGCAATGGATCGTCAGTGAAGAGTCGGTATAGAGCATGCAATAGCCTTCCATCATGTGCCTTGGCTTGCTCTTGCGGCGCCCGTGGCGGAACCACCAATCCTTACCTTATCCTCTTCGACAATCATGGCCAGGCGGAGTGCGATGAGGATCGCCAGATGCTCCTCATCGCCGACGGCTTCCCAGCGAATGCCTCCTCGTCGTCAGAGTCCATCTTCTTAGCAAACCGCTGAACACCTAGCATGCAAGGTGGACACGGGGTGGGAATTAAGTATGGGCGGCGGTCTGGCGGTGGAGTGATGACGATAGAATGGGACAACTGACATGAGTATACCATATTGGGTACTCAAAGTTATCATCCCTCGTGGGGATCCATGAAGGAATAGACGAAGCCTATGAAGAATCCAGCACGGGGCCGAAGCACATGAACTATGTAAAATAGGCATGCTAGGCCCATATCGGGTAAACAAAGATACCTACATGTAAGTTGTAACAGACCGCGTGTGGACTCTCAGATCTAGCCCAGTATATAAGGACTAGGAGGAGCCACCGGTGAGAGGATCTAGATTCATAACGCGCAACACCCCTGTAACCCTAATTTCATAATACAATCTCAACGTCCTTGATCATACTTTCCGCCGGTTACCTAGTTTTTTGGTTGACCGGTCGTCGAAATCACCAGCACTCTCCTATTCTAAAAACTCAAGTTCATCATCAATGGATATTGCTAACATTACCTCTTTTTAGCAGCGTGACAAGCGGTAGGGGAAAAGTATATGCGGAACTTGTCTCGATTGGGTTTGACCTTGGACCACGCTGGCGCAAAAACTAAATTAGGAGCGGTGGCTAGAAGAGATTTTTATCACCGGCACCTATATTCATACTTTTTGAATTTTTAGAGAAACGAGCGGAGATGTGGTCTTAGATATTATACCCAATCTGCATGCCGGGCGTGCAACATGTATGAGTTGAGGTCCTTGGATCAAAAGCATGTGGAACGAGATCTTGCAAGGGGACGCGTGGCGTTGAATATTTGCCCTGGCCACGAGCTAAAGTGCACGCTAGTCCAGTACCGTGTCCAGCTAAACACATGCATCACGTGCTCTCGTCTAAACTTCAATTACCTACAGAACTTGTCTCGATCGATCCTTCGGTAGGGATAGATCATCCACGTCAGGTCGTCAGCTAGCAGATATCTATAGATAGACGTGGTGGATATATATCAATCAGTCAATCACCTCCTGTGAAATCTGAAGCCCGAACAAGAATATATATAAAAGGAATGTAGGGCACAACGATTGTCAAAGTGATAAAAAAAACTTAGTATCAGTATTTGTAAACCTAGCTTTAGACAAATACTTTTTTATGTAACATAAGGCGTATTTGTTTTATAACTATTTTTATTCTCTTTTCTCGCCTCAAGTTTTGTCAGATATATGAGGTAACATATAAAAAAACATTTGCACTAGCTGCATGATGCGTTCACGTCCGAACATGCATGATTGATTGGGAAGGTGAGAAGAAGTTGTAAGCAACATGCTGCATTCATCACTGAATACGGAAAACCATCTCCATCACAACAAACAAACCAACAATGAACGGTGCGCAGTACCGTCAGAGTATCAAGACAGTTGAAGGAAAATACATTAGTGCACATGGGTACCAACGCACTTTATACATGGGAAAAAACCAGTACTTTGAAAAAATTCAAAAAATCCTCTGGATTCACAGATGATTATGTATTGTACTCGTATAAGAAGAAATTTCTATGGAATGCCCATTTTTATTTCTTGGGTCAAAGAAAAAGATCTGAATGCTCTATATACAAGTACCGCTCACGCTATATTTTTTATAAATATGTCTTATTTTCCCACGGAAATTATTTCTTGTCCAAACAACTTTTACGAGGACAATACTTAATCATTTTTGATTTTCCAAAATTTCAGATTTTTGCGACTTCATTTGAAATTACTACTAGTTTTTTTGGCACATATAATTAAGGTGCGCTAGCATCTGAGAGCCAACAATTCCTGTCCGACAATTCAATCAATCGTAATATAACTATATATACAATTCATGAGTAGTAAGCCATAGCTACTTCGCAAGGAAGGAGACGCATCTGGAGCAAATTTCTTGTTAAGAATTCTTGAGCAGTTAAGTTGTCGTGATAACTACAAATGATGGAGCAATGATGGTCAATCCGGTGATCCCTATTCTCCGCTCAACGCGGGAGCGAGCAGGCGCTCTGCTCAGAGCGTGATAGAGCTGGGCTGGCCCATTAGCTAGGGCAGCGTCTTTCTTTGTTTTTTCTTCTTCAGTTTTTTCTGTTCATTCGGTTTTTCTTTGGTTTTGCTGGTTTCTTCCCTCCCGTTTCTGGTTTTGCCGATCGGTTTTTTTTCTGAACTTTTGAAATTCGAACTTTTTGAATTTGAACATTTTTTAAATTTGAACTTTTTTGGAATTTGAACAATTTTTAAGTTTAAACATTTTTTATTTTGGAACATTTTTTGAGTTTAAACTTTTTTTCAGGTTTGACCTTTTTTAAAATTTTAGCAATTTTTATACTGAACATTTTTCAGTTTGGATCTTTTTAGGTTTGAATGTTTTGATTTTTTAAATTTGAAATTTGTTCGATTTTGAAAATTGTTCGTTTTTTAAAATCGTTCAATTTTGAAAATTGTTCGTTTTTTAAAATTGTTCAATTTTTTTTTAAAATCGTTTTTAAAATCTTTCAATTTTGAATTTGTTCGGTTTAGAATTTGCATAGATTTTAAATTTTGTTTTAGAAACACGCAAATGTTCAACGTAAATTGTCACCAAAGAAATAGAAAGAGAAAAGACGGCAGAATAAATGGGCCTGGCCCATATTAGGTTCCTTTAAGCGGAGCTCCACTCGCTCCGGCCGAGAATTTGATAGATCCGGGCTTTTCATGCATGGGCCGTATTGGGGAAAGGCATTTATCTCGTTATTTGCACCATCTGTCAAATAAATAAGGCCATCCCAACAGAAAAGGTTCTCTTAGCATCAACTTCACACTCACAGACAGAAGCTCTGCGTTTTTTAGGTGCACACATACTCTTTGTTAGTGTGCGAAATGAACATCATCTTTCAGCTTCTCCTGAAAATCTATGGAGATACGTACAAAGTTGTTCACTACACGATATGACCACTTGTGATTATAGTACTACCTCTGGCCATAAATAGATGCCAAAAGTTTGTCTAAATTTGAATGTATCTAGCGTCGATTTAGTGTATAGATACATCCGAATTTGAATAAATCTTTAGGATCTATTTATAGACGGAGGGAGTAGAATCTAGTATGGGAAGTTATTTGGAATCCTCAATGCAGTCAAAAAGTATAACTAGATCAAAAGCAAATAGTTTATCCAAATGTCCTGTTATGTTTTCATCTAGGAGTTCAGTCCATTAATGAGATGTTTTGTGGTACCCTTAAATAGTTATTAGCCGTTCATTTCAGTCAATCCAGCGAGCCATAATCGTTCATACTGGTGCCAAAAAGGTAACCAGTAGAATTCATACTATTGACGGAGACGACAAAATATACCACATTCACACGTTAGGCCCGGCCCAACAGAAATCATCGATGTGTACGACCCCTCGCCGTGCGTATGCGTGCAAGGGGAGGGGCAGCGCAGAAGCAGAACAAGCTCGAGCTCGAACGTCCATGGCGGCACAATCGGGAACGAGCGGAGTGGCTGCAAGTGTGGTGCGTCTGGTGCGCGCAGATCGCAGGAGCCAGAGAGAGCGCTGTTTATGTTCGTGGAGACAAGGAGCACATACCCGTCATCCATGATCACCCCTTGGAGTGCACAGATACCACGAACCACCCATGCCTCCTCGCTAGAGCCTCCGGCGAACTCATCCTAGTCAACTACGACGCCTGTCCGTTCAGGGACCGCGGTTCGCGGTTGCCGGACGCCTCGTACATCTTTAGCATTGTCTGCGCCTTCTAGAAGAGCGCCAGCTGCACCGGCGCCGAGCCCGGTGGGCCTGCTGCTGCCGGCCACATGGGAACACCACCTAGGCAGTATGCCGTGAATGGCTCATCGGCCATCGTCTTGTTTGTCGCCTTCAGCGTGATCTCCATCGGCACGAACTTTCGCCTGGGCACACCGGCCATCATCTTGTTTGTCGCCTTCAGCGTGATCTCCATCAGCGTACGTGCAACCCACGAAGCGCTCGGTCTCGATGTACACGAACCGATCGGCGGCACGGATCCCGGTCACGTATGCCGTGTGGATGTTCTGCTCAACTCCGTGAGGTTCTTGTCGGTGCGGCACCTACATATCATGAACGGGCGGGGGCAAAGTGGAAGAGGAAGGAGGAACTCAGCGCAAAGACCTCGACCAACCTGGCGGGGTCCGTGGCAGGCTAGAGGTGAGGCAGACGACGACCATAGCGTCGTTGAGGAGGAAGGTCTTGGCCTCGGCGTCCTAGGCTAAGCTGGATCCTCTGCTTCCTCGTGGAGGACCACGAGATTCTGGCGAGGTGATTTCCAATGTCCGGCGATCTTGAGGCGGCCCACGGCAACCGCACAGACAAGTTTGTTCTCCGGCAATGGAAGACGTCCTTGAAGACGACATTGTCAACAGTTTTTTCTGATATTTGTTGGGCTTCCTGGGCTTAATCTTCATGCCTAATACCAGTCATTCATTTATTCTTATACTTGTCCCTCTCCTGTGAGCAGTAGAAGGTACTCCCTCCTTCTCAGTTTACTAGTCCTCCCCGTATCTCTAGGTCGCCAATTTGACCTATATAATTTAAATTATATAATGCAAAAATTATATCATTAGAAAATAGAACATCTAAACTTTCTAATGATATAATTTTTATAATATATAACTAATGCTAAGTTGATCAAATTTACGACCTAGATATACGTGCACGCCTTATAAACTGCGAGGGAGGGAGTACCATAAAAGTTACCCCATTAATATAGCAATGTCAAAATTTAACTCGGCTCAACTCGGTAACTGGCGAGTTAGCTCGTTATTAATTTAAACACCTTACGAATAAACTATATGAGCATGTATGATTGATCTAACTTGTTATAATTTTTCATATTGAAGAAAAAATAGATTCTCACCAGTAAAAAAAATTCTCCAACATACAACCACCAATAGAGAAAAAACTGCATATGTCTAGATGGGCCAGATTTGGCGATGGTGATTTCGACCAAGCTTAACGAATTAAATGAGTAACTCGTTAAATCAGCTTGTCAAGCTCGTATCGTCTTGGCTCGGCTTGGCTTGTTTCATTAGTTATTTTCTTTGTTCCCGGGTTTTGAGTTTTATTTCCATCCATACCTAAAATATTCATTTATGTAATAAAAATGGGGCCCTAGGGGCCTCCTTTCCTTGGAAAAATGCTTCAAGTAGATGCGTGTTTTCCTACACGACAGAGTGAGTAGGATTATTAACTATTATTATTATTAACTATATCAAAGCCAAACCACTTTGCTTTCACCATAGCGTTTTGAGTGCTGTAGCAGAAAGTTTTCCTCCATTGAAGGAGCGACGCGTAGGCTAATTTTACTGTAGATGGCTGCCTCTTCTTTTTTACTTTCCATTTTTTCTTGATAGTTCGTTCCGTGTAACCGGCTCCCACCGGTTAATTCTCTCTTTTTTTTCATGGTGCCCGCTTGCCCACTTCCCCTTGATTACCGGTTTCTACTCTCCAGATATACTTTCCATTAGCACCGCTTTTGGCTCGATCTAGAAAATTCCCGTCTGATCTATCATCCATACCATCTCCACGAGGCCATGGGCAGCTTCTACAGCCTCTTCCTCCATGCCCTAGCTGAGTTGTCCAATCCCCAAGGGTGCCGCCCACTGCTGCCGCCAGGGGGTGACCAGACCACCGCCTAATCTCCACGGCCACCGCCATGGGGGGCGACCAGCCACCGCTGGAGTGGTCCGGCGGCCAGCGACAGCGTCTCCGGCGCACGGGTCAACCGCCAAGCTCTATTTTCGTCGCCCCCCCCCCCCCCCCATACCTCAACCAAACACCTATCCGACGCTTTCCCTGCCCGAGCTCACCCCGGCCAGGCTCCTCAGCCACTGGCGGCCATGGCCTGAGAAGGATCCTCCACCGTCGATGTGCATCTTTGTTGTCCCCTACCCTGCATAAGGTATTCTTCTTGATCTTTTTAGTTGGCTTGTGTTGCTCCAGCTTCGATTCATTGTTGTCCTCGATTTCCTCCACTTTCTTGGCTGTTTATGCTAGGTTTTTCTCCCCGCTCCTTCGACGTGGTTGGTCAGGGCGCCTCCCCTTCTTTTTGTTGACGGTCGTGCACATATGGCCAACCTGCTCATACTGGTTCCCAGTGTAATTCTTTGACATGAGTGGACATCCACGTCTTGGTGATATGCAAAGCTTCTTCAGAAATTTTAATCTTCTTACTGTAAACAAGATTAGTGGACATGTAGCTTCTTAGGCGCTTCAAGGCGATAGCCGCCTATGGTGGATCGACAAAAGGCAATGAGCCCGAGGATTAGTGGACATATAGCTTCTTAGGCGCTTCAAGGCGATAGCCGCCTATGGTGGATCGACAAAAGGCAATGAGCCCGAGGATTAGTGGACATATAGCTTCTTAGGCGCTTCAAGGCGATAGCCGCCTATGGTGGATCGACAAAAGGCAATGAGCCCGAAGCCGTATTCTCTAACCTTCAAAGCGCTGCTGAAGCCATCGATGGCCCCGTCGGTGGCCTGCAACTGCACACGCCCACGGCGAAACACACACATCAGCGTGCGATTGATACAGTAGATATGCTGGCAGTGGACTCTGCCGGCACCCACCGACTGCCTGCTGTTATGCTTATGCACGTACCTTCAACTCCTCTACCTAGCCACCACCCACCCTGCACCGTAATCAGGTGGGGAGTGATGTTTTTCGTTCTTTCTGCAAGGCAAAATTTCTTATGAAAGAGGAGAGTACAAAATGTGATCGCACTGATCCCATAACAGAGAAGAAAACAGGGAGGTTGGACTGTATAAGCGGCTGAGATAGCCGAAAGCAGACAGTCATCGCCACGGACCTGTCGCCCTCCGACACCCAACCTTTTCTATTTGGCTCTTAGTTATTGATAACAGATTAAGTGGAGAAATTTATCAATGATGTCTTTTCACAGCATCTCCTCTTAATCAAGTGGCTTTATCTACTGCATTCTCTGTCTAGAAACTAGCTGCAGCCAAGTATTTCATTCAGTAGAAACATATTTAACTGTGTTTCCACCTTAAGAATGGCTACTTGGTAATGTAACTGTAGTAAATTATTAATATCATGCGTCTCCCTAATAAGAAACTTACTAATCAGACACCAATTATAGATAGACATACCTGTAAATCCTGTAGATTGTACACCTTCAGGCCTTGGATTTTTATTTTGCAGAGGTAACTTCATGTTTAGGCTTCAGGACATGCTAAGTATTTTTTACCCACAACAGATCATTTCATCGGGTGATTGGCTGATGCTGTCTTTTTTGCCTCAGGATTTGCGGCTCCCAGTCATCACCGTGAGAGGATAGCAGAGACTGTCGGTGCTCCGTTCTGTTGAGTTCTGGGTGAGGTGACGACCCAACTGTGGATGCCAACTGAAGTTCTGGGAAAAAATGATAGAATGTTCAAAAACATCACAGACTTACATTTCTATGGATCATTAGATGAAAAAAGGTAGATAATCAGCAAGGTTTAGTTGTTTGTGTGATCCTAAGATATTTCATAAGGACACTTAGTTGCTCATGTCTCGTTTACGCTCGGTGAAGACTATTGAGGTGGCGATGCAGTCGATCGGCTCGGGTTTGCTTCCGTCTCTCCCTTTCACGTTGAGTCGTAAGAGGTATGAGTGCGGCTACCCTTCTCTGTCTATTTGCTTCTTTCTTTTCCTTCTATTTAATCACAGTTGCTCTTTGTCTGCAGTTCTTGTGCAAATTCGTTGGCTGTGTCGGTCCTGCTGGTTGGATAGCAATTGGTGCCTCTTTTGCATCATCCCATCACTGGTATGCTGTTTTGTTTGGTTATTTGCTGTTTTTGCGTTGGCTCCTGGTATATCAGGTTCCTATATTTTTTTGGCTCAAAGAGATAGATTTTCTGCATATAGGTTTTCCAGATCTCTCTTTGTTCTCATGAGTGCTTGACGTATCAGTGAGGACAACTGGTAGTATCTAGCGTCCATAAAATGCTAGAATATGCCGGTGTAAACAACCAAGGTACATCAATAACCTTCTTTTTGTTCTTGCTTTACAGAAGTTCATTATCGAAAAAAAACCTTTACAGAAGTTATCTTACGTCTGAGTTCTTACTGATTCAGATAAGTTAATGACTGACTGTTCAGAGTTAAGTACAGGACTAGGATGATGTTTAAAGAACCGGGTCCAGATGTGCGCACACAACAATTGCAAACATTCAGTGACAGGAGTTGATGCATCGTCGTAGAAAGATTATCCAGACCAGGATGCACTTTTGTTGCATGTACATTCTACTGACAATTTGTTTCATGTTATAGCATGAACAGCTGTTTCGGTAGAGTACTTCCTGTATTTTCCTTCTGTATGGTTACAATATAATCAGTACGTATTCAAGGTTAATTTACTTCTTCTGTTTTAAATTAGAACCAATATTCAGGATAGCAGCATTCTTTTTTTCTGCATCTGTGTTCCTATGATTTTTCGGCATGACACTTATACTTATTAACATAGAAAGCATTCCCTAAAAAAAACATAGAAGCGTAACAGTTGAATTGTAGAAAACTGCTGATAGACACACGGCAGTAATTGTACTGGTTAATATACTGACGAGAAGCGAATCAAGTTTCCTAGATCTAATCTCGAATTTCTGTATCTTCTAGCATATCGACAGAAAGGAACTTTACTTGGGATACATGACTTCAACACATATATGCAGGAAGCAGCAACTTACCAGACAATTGGTGGATCCGCTTGAATCTTTTCTCTTTTCCTACGAGCGCCACTCCGATCTGTCCTTCACCAGTCTCAGTTTATAGTATGCTTCCCTATTCTTCTCTCATTCCCAGCAGCCCCTCCCAGATCTTCTCATCCGCCTCCGCTTGGGAAAACCGATCGATTTCCCCTTCTTAGACGAGATATTGAGAATGTCGAAGTATTAGATATGGCTGCCCTATGCGCCGACGAAGAGCTGCTCTCCCGCCCTATCTCTCCAGATTGCTCTTATTTTGCTTTGCTACTGCCGAGCCCCGGCTCTCCGCTTTCTTTTCTTCTTTTCACTCGGACACTCCCAAAGTCCCAACCGAAGAGAGAGGGAAAGAACTATTAAAAAATAGCACGCATGGGCCAAATTACAGTACTTTGTCTCCATTACCTGTGTCTATCACTGCTCATGGATGTGTTCTACACTTGCAAATAGTGCTATTGTACAACCTGGGGAAGTCAAAGCACATTTTAAGTGGGCCGCATGGGTCGGCCCTTTCACCTCATTCTTTGCTCTGAAACCGGGTTCTTTCACTTCAATCTCTCTCATAATCAAGCTGAGATATGATGCTGTTTCATCCTAAAATTATGAGAAATCCCTTGTTGGCTGGGACGGACCCTTAATATAAGATAAGTCAACAGGTTGTGTCAGTTTCTCAAAAGACATGGGCTCGCCTTTCGGGGTGACTAGCTGCATTCATTGGTTTGCTTATCGGCGCGCGAAGGTTCTCTGGATTGGTTGTGGTTAGCGCTGGGCGAAGGATTGTCAGTGTAAAGCTACTGGTCAACTCCATGTTGTTCAGGAAATGGTGGAATTATCGCGGAGTACTGCTGCAGGCTATTCTATGTTACAGGACCATGATGACTCTGCTTCGGATCTAAGGGTCCTCTCCGCTGAAGCTAATCAGAAATCTCGTGCACTCCGTTCCATTCAGTTAGCTTGCTCAGTAGATGAAATGATCTAGACAAAAGTGTCTTTATGATTCCCCATGAAAATTCTTAAAAAAAAAAACTTGAGTGATTGTACTATAGTATTACCTAACTCGCAAAAATCCCTAGCGTATTGCTTTTCCTACAGCAAGCTACACTAATAGAGTAACATATCGTGTGTATTTGTTCCTTATAAATAGAAGTACCATACAATTTTGGTTTTGTCAGTCCGCATGAATGTAAACCATTTCACTCAGCTGACTACTTTATTCTTATAGTTCATTATACATAAATGACACGCTTTAAGAAAGGAAAACGCTTGTTATCCGGCGACCGATCCAGGGAAAAGATCGGTCGCTCGGTTCGTTTCCGCTCCTGGGCCGCGAATTGCTCCCATCATCCGTTTCCCGCATGGCCCATGAACGGTTCGCCGGTCCAGCACTTCCAGCACTCAACGTTCGGCCCGATTTTTTGTTGTTTTTGTGTGTGACTTTTTGTAAAGATAGTTGGTGTTTTTTGTTGTAATTCAATATGTACCAAATTAATTTTTGCTTGACCACTTTGCAGTGTTTGTAAACATATATATATATATTTGTTTTAATCATTTCTGACTTTTGTACAAATAGTTGGTGGATTTTTGTTGTAAGTATGTTATCTACCTCTCCACATGGCATGACTTTTGTTATTAACTATTGTTGTAAATATGTTACTGATTTGTTGTATTTGTTTCTAACTTTTGTAAAAATAGACGATGATTTTTGTTGTAATTCAAGTTGTAGCAAATTAAATTATTTCTTAACACCTTTTGAATTATTTTGCAAAAATATATATTTTAGTTGTAAATAGTCTGTGGTTTTTGTGGATGATGTTTGCGACTTTTGTTGTAAACACCCAAATTATTTGTGGTCTGTGTTGCTAATTATTGTTGTAAATATTTTACTGGTTTGTTCTAAAGATATTTCTGGAATGAAAGCATATTTTTATTGTAAACATCCAAATAAAATAATGTTGCTTTTTGTTATTAATTATTGTTGTAAGTATGTTTCCGATTTGTTGTAAAGATATTATTGCATGAAAACTGACTATTATTGTAAACACCCAAATAAAAAATATTGTTTTTGTTGTTAATTATTATTGTAAATATATTGATAATTTGTTGCACATATATGTGAAGATTTACTGTGAAAATTTTGTTGTAATACTTTTTATTTTTTGTACACAAGCGGCGGGTTTTTGTTGCTATACTAAACAGCGGGTTTTGTTGTAAATATCTGAAAGTTTGGGGGCAAAGGGAAACACGTGTTCGGTTTAAACTGATAGGCTTAGGACCGCGGGTTGATTTTCCAAAAACCAGAGGGCAAAATGCAAAACATTTGCTACTGCTATTTTTGGCCGGTAGATCGCGATCCAACGGCTGGGACAGCAACCGATTTCAGCAGGCCACGTCGGCCGACCGACGCTGAGCGCTGCCCTTTAAGAAAAGTGCTTGAATTGATGGATGTTAGTCTAGAAAGAAGCACGTCAAAGATAGACAACGAAAGCACCTACCCATCACCCATTAAATGCCGCACACATCACCCCTACTCACGGCATCTCCAACGGGACGACGCAAACGGTCGCTTGCGAAATGCGTCTGGTACCACCTCCAGCAGGGCGATGCATAGTGACCGGACCGTCCGCGGCGACGCAAACCTGACCCAAATATGCATCAGATTTGTGTCTCCGCGGACGCTGCGCGGTCGCGGAAAGTGTCCACATTCGTTGCATCTGGGCCCGGTCGACTAGGTAAGCAAAACATTTCTTCATTACTATTGATTGGCCAAAAGGACCATCTTTACAGAGATGGTTAGTCGAGTTAACCTAAAACTACAGCGGCCGTACCTACACGCCGTCGCGCGGCTTACCACGGCCTGGGTTACTCGGAGTCGCGCAGCCTACTACTGGCCGTCGGAGGGGCCAGCGCCGTCGTCGAAGCGGGAGCGCTTCACGCACTCCGCGCGCCGGGCATGGCGGCGATCGGACATCTCGTCTTGCTGCCTACGGCGTTCGAGGGCCTCGGCAAGTGTTGTGGGTATACTTCATGGGTGTACCATCGACAGTGCCTAGATTCGGCAAGCCCGGGTTGCCCACAGACGGTGATTTGGCATGTGGCCCATCGGGCGGTCCAGTTGCTGTTGATCATGAAGGATGAAGTCCGGCCCAGGATCAGGGAGCCGGATCCCAACCAACCTTCGGATGAAGCCGAATCCGTGAAGGCCCATGAGGGACTCGGATCCAGTACGACGTAGATGGAAGGTGGATCCTTGACGCACACGACAAGATATTGTACCGTAGTTAGGCAACTTGTAATCCGGCTAGGACTCTCCATGTAAACCCTAGATCCGTGCTCCTTTATAAGCCGGATCCTGGGAGCCCTAGAGGCACAACCACAACTCATTGTAACAACGCGAAAGCGCCCAGATTATTCCAGACAAGCAGCAGTAGGCCTTGCCATCGTGCAGGTGATCCGAAGCTGGGTAAATCGCGTACCACCGTCCCGTGTGCACTCCGCCCTATGGCCCCTACTTCTTCTCCCCCTCGTGAGGATCCCTCCTCCGAGGTACCTTCGAATAGGCAACGATAGTTGGTGCCCACCGTGGGGCCAGCGGCGTCTGGAGGCCGGAACCGGGAGGGTTCCGCCATGGGAAGCTACGACGACTCCATCGCTGTGGGGCGTGTCCTCTACGCCGGGAACTTTCCGATCGTCCCTCCGGACGACTGCTGGATTCCGGCTAAGACCGACCCCGTCAAGCTCTCCATCGTCCCGATTGGCGGCATTCACATCTTCATCGGCGAAACCGTCGATTCCGACGGGAACACACTGTTAAGTAGCGCTGACGCGACCGCCGCTGAGCAGGACGCAGTCGCGAAGATCCGATCTGAGACGCAGGAACTTTCTAAGGAGGATTCCGCCTTAGATCTGGAAAAATCAAAACCCACCCAATCCGCCCCTGAGCAGGAAATAAAGGTGGAAGACCAATGCAGATCCGCCTGGGTCTCCCAGGTGTTAGAGAAGCAACGGTGTCACTTCGTGCACTTCTTAGCCCATACCGCAGGAGCCACCCCTCAAGAAGTCGGAGCTGGCCCCATGCAGGTGGAGGCACCGGAAAATAGCTCCGCTCCGGATCAGCAGGAGGCTGTCGGAGAAAGCGACGCTCCGGGTGAAGAATCGATACTGGGCAACCTAAGCCCAATCTCCGGGGATACCTCCTCCATGGATACCGAAGAGTTAGATCGCAAGCTGGAGGAACTCGGAGGTGGTGATCAATCTGAAGTTGAATCCGCCCAGCCTAAGCAGGTCCTCGCAACCTTGGCGGCGCTGGATCAGCGGGAATCAGAAGATGAGCACACTCAATCCGATCCGCAGCCATCCAACGAGGGATCTCCGCTATCGCGGGAACGACCGCATAAGGAAGTCCTATCCCCATAAGAACTGGTTGAGCAGGCATGCATGGATGCAATCGCACACTCGGATATCCTCAACAAACCGATAACTCCAGAAGACGCAACTGATGCTGACGCTTTAGAAGCCAAAAGACAGGAAATGCTGGTGCTGGCGCGTGACAGGGCTTGCAACAGTGCCAGAAAGTAGCTTCTTGTGACGGTAAAGCACACGTCCGTTGGGAACCCCAAGAGGAAGGTGTGATGCGTACATCAGCAAGTTTTCCCTCAGTAAGAAACCAAGGTTTATCGAACCAGTAGGAGATGAAGGCCACATGAAGGTTGTTGGTGAAGGAGTGTAGTGCGACGCAACACCAGGGATTCTGTAGCCAACGTGGAACCTGCACAACACAATCAAGATACTTTGCCCCAACTTAACTGTGAGGTTGTCAATCTCACCGGCTTGCTGTAAACAAAGGATTAAACGTATGGTGTGGAGAATAATGTTTGCTTGCAAAGAACAACAGAGAACAATGATTGCAGTAGGTTGTATTTCAGATGTAAAAGAATCGACCGGGGTCCACAGTTCACTAGTGGTGTCTCTCCAATAAGATAAATAACATGTTGGGTGAACAAATTACAGTTGGGCAATTGAAAAATAGAGAGGGCATAACAATGCACATACATATCATGATGACTACTATGAGATTTACTTAGGGCATTACGACAAAGAACATAGACCGCTATCCAGCATGCATCTATGCCTAAAAAGTCCACCTTCGGGTTAGCATCCGCACCCCTTCCAGTATTAAGTTGCAAACAACAGACAATTGCATTAAGTACTGTGCGTAATGTAAACAATACAAATATCTTTAGACAAAGCATTGATGTTTTATCCCTAGTGGCAACAACACATCCATAACCTTAGAACTTTCTGTCACTGTCCCAGATTCAATGGAGGCATGAACCCACTATCTAGCATAAATACTCCCTCTTGGAGTTACAAGTATCAACTTGGCTATAGCCTCTACTAGCAACGGAGAGCATGCAAGATCATAAACAACACATATATCATAGATCGATAATCAACTTGACATAGTATTCCATATTCATCGGATCCCAACAAACACAACATGTAGCATTACAAATAGATGATCTTGATCATGATAAACAGCTCACAAGATCTAAACATGATAGCACAAGAGGAGAAGACAACCATCTAGCTACTTCTATGGACCCATAGTCCAAGGATGAACTACTCACGCATCAGTCCGGAGGCGGGCATGGTGATGTAGAGCCCTCCGGTGATGATTCCCTTCTCCGGCAGGGTGCCGGAGGCGATCTTCAGAATCCCCCGAGATGGGATTGACGGCGGCGGCGTCTCAGTAACTTTTCTCGTATCGTGGCTCTTGGTACTAGGGTTTTCGCGACGGAAGGATTATATAGGCGAAGGGGCAGAGTCGGGGGACGCCTGAGGGGCCCACCCCATATGGCGGCGTGGCCAGGGGTGGGGCTGCGCCCCCCTATGGTGTGGCCGCCTCGTGGCCCCTCTTCGTCCCCTCTTCAGTGTTCTGGAAGACTCCATGGAAAATAAGACCGTGGGCTTTTGTTTCGTCCAATTCCGAGAATATTTCCTGTGTAGGATTTCTGAAACCAAAAACAGCAAAAAACAGGAACTGGCGCTTCGGCATATTGTTAATAGGTTAGTGCCGGAAAATGCATAAAAATGATATAAAGTGTATATAAAACATGTGAGTATTGTCATAAAACTAGCATGGAATATAAGAAATTATAGATACGTTTGAGACGTATCAAGCTTCCCCAAGCTTAGTTCCTACTCGCCCTCGAGTAGGTAAACGATAAAAAGGATAATTTCTGAAGTGACATGCTACCATCATAATCTTGATCAATACTATTGTAAAGCATATGAGATGAATGAAGTGATTCAAAGCAATGGTCTATAGTTTGTTAACAAATATATAATGACTAAACAACTGAATCATATAGCAAAGACTTTTCATGAATAGTACTTTCAAGACGAGCATCAACAAGTCTTGCATAAGAGTTAACTCATAAAGCAATAGATTCTTAATAGAAGGTTTTGAAGCAACACAAAGGAAGATTTAAGTTTCAGCTGTTGCTTTCAACTTTCAGCATGTATATCTCATGGATAGTTGTCAACACAAAGTAATATGATGAGTGCAAATAAGCAAGTATGTAAGAATCAATGCACACAGTTGACACAAGTGTTTGCTTCTAAGACAGAAAGAAGTAGGTAAACTGACTCAACATAAAGTAAAAGAAAGGCCCTTCGCATAGGGAAGCAGGGATTACTCATGTGCTAGAGCTTTTTATTTTGAAAACATGGAAACAATTTTGTCAACGGTAGTAATAATTCATATGTGTTATGCATAACCTCCTATAAGTTTCAAGCCTCATGCATCGAATACTAATAGTGCCCGCTCCTTGTCCTAATTAGCTCGGATTTCCATGGATTATCATTGCATTACATATGTTTCAACCAAGTGTCACAATGGGGTACCTCTATACCACCTGTACAAAGGTCCAAGGAGATAGATCACATTTGATCTCTCAATTTTGATAGATCTCAACTTGAGGGCATCCATACCGGGACAACATAGAAAACAGATAATGGACTCCTCTTTTATGCTTTAAGCATTCAACAACAGATAATATTCTCATAAGAGATTTGAGGATTAATGTCCAAGCTGAAACTTCCACCATGATACATGGCTTCGGTTGGCGGCCCAAAGTTCTTCTCTAACAATATGCATACTCAAACCATTTAACTCATGGCAAATCTCCCTTACTTCAGACAAGACGAACATGCATAGAAACTCACATGATATTCAACAAAGGTGTGACAGGTTGATGGCGTTCCCAGAAACATGGTTACCGCTCAACAAGCAACTTATAAGAACTAAGATACATAAGCGACATATTCTTTACTACAATAGTTTTTTAGGCTACTTTCCCATGAGCTATGTATTGCAAAGACAAGGAATGAATTTTTTAAAGGTAGCACACAAGCAATTTACTTTGGAATGGCAGAAAAATACCACATAGTAGGTAGTTATGGTGGACACAAATGGCATAGGTTTTGGCTCAAGGTTTTGGATGCAGGAGAAGCATTCCCTCTCAGTACAAGGCTTTGGGCTAGCAAGGTTGTTTGAAGCAAACACAGTATGAACCGGTACAGCAAAACTTACATAAGAACATATTGCAAGCATTATAAGACTCTACACTGTCTTCCTTGTTGCTCAAACACTTTTACCAGAAAATATCTAGACTTTAGAGAGACCAATCATGCAAACCAAATTTCAACAAACTCTACGGTAGTTCTCCACTAATAGGTTTAAACCACATGATGCAAGAGCTTAAACATGATCTACTTGAGAGCTCAAAACAATTTCCAAGTATCAAATTATTCAAGACAAAATACCAATTACCACATGAAGCATTTTCTGTTTCCAACCAAATAGCAATAAATGAAGCGGCTTTCAACTTTCGCCATGAACATTAAAAGTAAAACTAAGAACACCAGTGTTCAATATGAAAAAGCGGAGCGTGTCTTTCTCCCACACAACGAATGCTAGGATCCGAATTTATTCAAACACAAACAAAAATAAAAGCACACAGACGCTCCAAGTAAAGCACATAAGATGTGATGGAATAAAAATATAGTTTCACTAGAGGTGACCTGATAAGTGGTTGATGAAGAAGGGGATGCCTTGGGCATCCCCAAGCTTAGATGTTTGAGTCTTCTTGAAATATGCAGGGATGAATCACGGGGGCATCCCCAAGCTTAGACTTTTCACTCTTCTTGATCATATTATATCATCCTCCTCTCTTGATCCTTGAAAACTTTCTTCACACCAAACTCAAAACAATCTCATTAGAGGGTTAGTGCATAATAAAAAATTCACATGTTCAGTGAGGACACAATCATTCCCAACACTTCTGGACATTACCCAAGGCTACTGAAATTTAATGGAGCAAAGAAATCCACTCAAACACAGTAAAGGAGGCAATGTGAAATAAAAGGCAGAATCTATCAAAACAGAACAGTCCGTAAAGACGAATTTTTTCGAGGCACTTAAAATGCTCAGATGAAGAAGCTCAAATTTAATGAAAGTTGCGTAAATATCTGAGGATTACTCATGAATTTGTACAGAATTTTTAGATTCTCCTACAGAGAGAACAGCGCAAATTCGTGACAGCTAAAAATCTGTTTCTGCGCATAAATCCAAATCTAGTATCAACTCTCTATCAAAGACTTTACTTGGCACAACAATGCAATAAAGTAAAGATACAAAGGTATTGCTAGAGTAGTAACAAGCACCTTGACTCAAATATAAAACAAAAATTTCAGAAATAATATAATGGGTTTTCTCCCATAAGCGCTTTTCTTTAACGCCTTTCAGCTAGGCGCAGAAAGTGTAAATCAAGTAACATCAAGAGAAGAATCATCAACATCATAATTTGTTCTAATAATAGAATCAAAATGCAACTTCATTATATTTCTAGGGAAGTGTTCTATACCTTTCTTAAGAGGGAACTGATATTTAATATTTCCTTCTTTCATATCAATAATAGTACCAACGGTTCGAAGAAAGGGTCTTCCCAAAACAGTAGGACAAGATGCATTGCATTAAATATCCAAGACAACAAAATCAACGGGGACATGGTTATTGTTAACCGTAATGTGAACATTGTCAATCTTCCCCAAAGATTTCTTTATAGAATTATCAGCAAGATTAACATCCAAATAACAATATTTCAAAGGTGGCAAGTCAAGCATATCATAGAGTTTCTTAGGCATAACAGAAATACTTGCACCAAAATCACATAAAGCATTACAATCAAAATCATTGACCTTCATTTTAATGATGGGCTCCCAACCATCTTCCAACTTCCTAGGAATAGAAGCTTTAAGTTTTAATTCCTCTTCTCTAGCTTTTATGAGAGCATTTGTAATATGTTTTGTAAAGGCCAAGTTTATAGCACTAGCATTAGGACTTCTAGCAAGTTTTTGCAAGAACTTAATAACTTCAGAGATATTACAATTATCAAAATCAAAACCATTATGATCTAAAGCAATGGGATCATTGTCCCTAATACTCTGAAAAATTTCAGCACTTTTATCACAAACAGTTTCAGCAGTTTCAGGCAATTTTGCACGCTTTGTAGTAGAAATAGAAACATTGCCAACACCAATTATTGTACCATTGATAGTAGGAGGCTTAGCAACATGTGAAGCATCAACATTACTAGTGGTGGTTATAGTCCAAACTTTAGCTACATTATTCTCTTTAGCAAGTTTTTCTTCTCTTTCCCACCTAGCATGCAATTCAGCCATCATTCTAAGATTGTCATTAATTCGAACTTGGATAGCGTTTGCTGTAGAAAATGACTTAATATCTTTAGTTTCATTAGGCATAACTTTCAGTTTTAAAAGATCAACATCAGCAGCAAGACTATCAACCTTAGAAGCAAGAACATCAATTTTACCAAGCTTTTCCTCAACAGATTTGTTAAAATCAGTTTGTGTACTAATAAATTCTTTAAGCATGACTTCAAGACCAGAGGGTACACTCCTACTATTGTTGTAAGAATTACCATAACCATAACCATTATTAGAAGGATATGGCCTATAGTTGTTACCAAAATTATTCCTATAAGCATTGTTGTTGAAATTATTATTTTTAATGAAGTTCACATCAACATGCTCTTCTTGAGCAACCAATGAAGCAAAAGGAACATTATTAGGATCAACATGAAATCTACCATTAACAAGCATAGACATAATAACATCGATCTTATCACTCAAGGATGAGGTTTCTTCAACAGAATTTACCTTCTTACCTTGAGGAGTCCTTTCAGTGTGCCCTTCAGAGTAGTTGATCATCATATCATCAAGAAGCTTTGTTGCAGCACCCAAAGTGATGGACATAAAAGTACCTCCAGCAGCTGAATCCAACAGGTTTCTTGAAGAAAAATATAATCCTGCATAAAAGGTTTGGATGATCATCCAAGTAGTTAGTCCATGGGTAGGGCAATTCTTTACCAAAGATTTCATTCTCTCCCATGCTTGGGCAACATGTTCATTATCCAATTGCTTAAAATTCATAATGCTACTTCTCAAAGATATAACTTTAGCAGGAGGATAATATCTTCCAATGAAAGCATCTTTACATTTAGTCCATGAATTAATACTATTTTTAGGCAAAGATAGCAACCAATCTTTAGCTCTTCCCCTCAAGGAGAAAGGAAACAATTTCAGTTCTATAATATCCCCATCTACATCCTTATGCTTTTTGCATTTCACAAAGTTCAACAAAATTATTAAGATGGGCAGCAACATCATCAGTACTAAGACCAGAAAATTGCTCTCTCATAACATGATTTAGTAAAGCAGGTTTAATTTCATAAAATTCTGCTGTAGAAGCAGGTGGAGCAATAGGAGTGCATATGAAATCATTATTATTGGTGCTAGTGAAGTCACACAACTTAGTGTTCTCAGGAGTATTCATTTTAACAATAATAAAAATAAGTAAAGCAAACCGAGTTAAATAAATTAAAACAAGTAACTAATTTTTTTGTGTTTTTGATATAAAGAAAGCAAACAAGACATAAAATAAAATAAGGCAAGACAATAAACAAAGTAAAGAGATTGGGTGTGAGAGACTCCCCTTGCAGCGTGTCTTGATCTCCCCGGCAACGGCGCCAGAAAAGTAGCTGCTGGCGCGTGACAAGGCTTGCAACGGTGCCAGAAAGTAGCTTCTTGTGACGGTAAAGCACACGTCCGTTGGGAACCCCAAGAGGAAGGTGTGATGCGTACAATAGCAAGTTTTCCCTCAGTAAGAAACCAAGGTTTATCGAACGATTAGGAGATGAATGCCACGTGAAGGTTGTTGGTGAAGGAGTGTAGTGCGACGCAACACCAGGGATTCCGGCGCCAACGTGGAACCTGCACAACACAATCAAGATACTTTGCCCCAACTTAACAGTGAGGTTGTCAATCTCACCGGCTTGCTGTAAACAAAGGATTATACGTATGGTGTGGAGAATAATGTTTGCTTGCAAAGAACAACAGAGAACAATGATTGCAGTAGGTTGTATTTCAGATGTAAAAGAATGGATCGGGGTCCACAGTTCACTAGTGGTGTCTCTCCAATAAGATAAATAACATGTTGGGTGAACAAATTACAGTTGGGCAATTGACAAATAGAGAGGGCATAACAATGCACATACATATCATGATGACTACTATGAGATTTGCTTAGGGCATTACGACAAAGAACATAGACCGCTATCCAGCATGCATCTATGCCTAAAAAGTCCACCTTCGGGTTAGCATCCGCACCCCTTCCAGTATTAAGTTGCAAACAACAGACAATTGCATTAAGTACTGTGCGTAATGTAAACAATACAAATATCCTTAGACAAAGCATTGATGTTTTATCCCTAGTGGCAACAACACATCCATAACCTTAGAACTTTCTGTCACTGTCCTAGATTCAATCTAGGCATGAACCCACTATCTAGCATAAATACTCCCTATTGGAGTTACAAGTATCAACTTGGCCAGAGCCTCTACTAGCAACGGAGAGCATGCAAGATCATAAACAACACATATATGATAGATCAATAATCAACTTGACATAGTATTCCATATTCATCGGATCCCAACAAACACAACATGTAGCACTACAAATTGATGATCTTGATCATGATAAGCAGCTCACAAGATCTAAACATGATAGCATAAGAGGAGAAGACAACCATCTAGCTACTGCTATGGACCCATAGTCCAAGGATGAACTACTCACGCATCAGTCCGGAGGCGGGCATGGTGATGTAGAGCCCTCCGGTGATGATTCCCCTCTCCGGTAGGGTGCCGGAGGCGATCTTCAGAATCCCCCGAGATGGGATTGACGGCGGCGGTGTCTCAGTAACTTTTCTCGTATCGTGGCTCTCGGTACTAGGGTTTTCGCGACGGAAGGATTATATAGGCGAAGGGGCAGAGTCGGGGGACGCCCGAGGGGCCCACCCCATATGGCGGCGCGACCAGGGGTGGGGCCGCGCCCCCTATGGTGTGGCCGCCTCGTGGCCCCTCTTCGTCTCCTCTTCGGTGTTCTGGAAGACTCCGTGGAAAATAAGACCGTGGGCTTTTGTTTCGTCCAATTCCGAGAATATTTCCTATGTAGGATTTCTGAAACCAAAAACAGCAGAAAAAAGGAACTGACGCTTCGGCATCTTGTTAATAGGTTAGTGCCGGAAAATGCATAAAAATGATATAAAGTGTATATAAAACATGTGAGTATTGTCATAAAACTAGCATGGAACATAAGAAATTATAGATACGTTTGAGACGTATCAGGTGGCAACAGCCAAAAAATTCGCCACCACTGCAGTAGCAATGCTAGACGAGAGGAAGGAGGCCGCGAACTTCGTGGACAATTTTCTCAAGCGAGAACGTCAGGTGGACGAATCACTGGCAAAAGTCAAGCAACTTCGGAAGCACTGGGAGGACAAGATCACCGAGGCTCAACAGGAGGCTGATAGAATCAGGCGAGAAGCTGTAGCTCCCCGCAAGATCACCTTCGCAACTCCCACCGAGCAATAGCCATTCGCAACTCCAAAGGATAACATGAAGAAGGCTGCGGAGATCTTGAAAAACAAGGACGAGGAGATTGATATCGAGTACGTCCGTACGCTCGTTGCCTCAGCAATGAAGCAGCAGAGCAAGGCAGATACTTCGTGCAAGTTGGAGTCCAACCCGGATCATTGCATGTCTACCGCGCAGAAGGACGCCCACGACAATCATCATCGCGATGATGAATCACGGACCGGATCCTCGGAACGCAGAAGAAAAACCAGAGAACACCCAAATCCAATCCCTGTGCCATCAAAGACACCTCCGTCAGATCCAAATAAGGGAAAGGATGCGAAATACACTGGTAGGGACAAGTACCGGAATCCGTCACCTCCGCCCAACAGGTACCCGCGTCCTCTACTTCCTCGCCGCCGTAGTCCAGCCGGAAACACCAGACCCCATGGGCCTGGTGGAACCAATATCCGCGACAACGTGCCGCCTTCAAGGAATAGGAACAGGGAGCGTACGCCGGAACCTCGCCGGAGCCGGATCAATGATCGCGAGCCCGAGCCCGAGCCCAGGAGAATTCGGAACGAAGAACGCGAACCGGAGCCCCGCCGAAGCCGGAACGATGAAGGCAGCCAACACCATGGTGAAGGCAGCCACCGAAGCCGGAGTCAGCATCGCGAAGGGCGAGGAGAATCAGCAGGCGGAAGCAAGAGGTCGCATCGGCCCCCTCGCAGATCTCCCTCCCCACCACCCAGCGGTGGAGGTGGAGGTGGAGGCGGTGGCCGGAGATCTCGCTCACGCTCAAAATCCCCCCCGCAATGGCTCACGCGATGCGCGGGAACGTCTCAATGAATACAAAACTGACTACATCGGCCCAAAGTGCTTTGGCAGGATGATTCGAGAGGAACCAAAACCAAGGATGAACCTCAAGCTACCCGGAAACCTGAAGAATTATGATGGCACGGAAAGGCCGGATACCTGGATCGAGGATTACTACAATGCAGTAACCTTCGCAGGAGGAACCCCTAATATCGCCTGTCGCATGCTTCCGCTTTACTTTGTAGATCCAGCCCGGATCTGGCTCAGCGACCTCGAGAAGAACTCCATCTTTTGCTGGTTCGACCTGAAGACCGCCTTCGAAAAACACTTCAGAGGCACCTACAAAAGACCTGCCACGACAAGCGACATACAAGCCTGTATTCAGAAGAAGGGCGAAACATCAAGAAACTTTCTCACCCGATGGTTGGCAACCAGGAACGAGTGCGAAAACGTTGACAATACCACAGCCATGCACGCCTTCATAGGTGGATTGCAGAGAGGAGGACTGATGCGGCACAAGCTCACTTTCTTGGTCAATGCAAATAAACTGACCTTAGATGACATGATCACCATCGCCAACGATCACACTGCCGCCGATGATGACGCAGGCGGAGATCTTGCAGCTACAGCAATTCCCCTGCATCAGCAAAAGATGAACCGTGATAACGGTAACAACAGCGGCAACAAGCGGAAAAATCCCCCCGATGACCAGAAGAGTGGCGGATCTGAAATGTTCGCCATGGCTTTCCAGCGCGGAGGTCAAGGGGGCAGAAGAGGCCGCGGTCGCGGAGGCGGAGCCTGCAGGGGCCAGCAGCGTGGTGATGAGGTCACCGCTGCCGGAACCCGCGCCCCCAAACCTACGAGGAGTACAGAGACATGCCCTTCCTGGCCCATCTGGATCCGGCTACGGGGAAGTCCACTCACACTAACCGCAACTGCAAGTGGGTCAATGATCTCAAAGCTGACCCGGAAGCAGGATACAAGCAAGCCCGGAAGCACCACCCACGCGGCAAAGGAGGCAAGGGCAAGAACAAGGACAAGGAGGAAGACAGTTCCGAGGCGATGGATGAGGATGACGCTTCGCCGGATCCCAAGCAAGGATCCGCAGCCAAATCCAACCCCTTCGACAAAAAGAGCGTGGGCGCGTACCACACCTTCCTCGGAACCCCAACAGTCCGCGCCAGCAAGTCAGCTCTCCGGATCCTGAACGCCACAGTTCCGGCTGTGCCGCAATATGTCAGGTGGTCGGAAACTCCATGTACGTTTGATAGGCAGGATCACCCTACCGTCATTCCGAAGGAGTGCTACGCCTTGGTTGTAAGTCCCCGCATTGACGGCTATGACTTCTCCAAGTGCCTCATGGATGGCGGAGCCAGCTTGAACATCATGTACATGGAGACTCTGGAGCGGATGAACCTTACCAAGGAACAGCTCAAACATATCACCACTGAGTTTCATGGTGTAGTTCCGGGTAAAAAGGCAAATTCCCTCGGCAGCATCAGACTTCCCGTGGCCTTCGGTGATATTAATAATTTTCGCGAAGAGATGATTACGTTTGAGGTCGTGCCCTTCAAGAGCTCCTACCACGTCATCTTCGGCAGGCCTACCTACCACAAGTTTCACGCAAGAGTGTGCTACATCTACAACAAGCTCAAGATTCCGGGTTCCAATGGTATGATTACCGTATCCGAAGACTACAAGAAGGCTCACGAGTGTGAGTTAAGCGAAGCCGCCTTCGCAGAGTCTGTGATATCTGGAGAGGAGCTGCAAGGCTACAAAGCCGCAGTGGATCCAAAAGAGATGCACACCACGAAGAAGCAGATCTCCGAACAGAAAACCTCGTTCAAGGCCGCGATAGAGACCAAGAAGATCGACTTCAAGGAAGGAGATACCGCTAAGTAGGTCTCGGTCGGAGCCAACATGGACCCCAAATAGGAAGGCGCGCTCGTCGAGTTCCTCCGCGCTAACATGGACATCTTCGCATGGTAGCCTTCTGACATGTCCGGAGTACCTAGGGAACTCGCTGAGCACTACCTCAACATAAATCCGGGGGCTAAACCGGTGAAGCAAGCTATGCGACGCTTTGGAGATAAGAAGTGCCGCGCCATAGGAATGGAATTAGCAAAGTTACAAGAGGTAGGTTTTGTAGTAGAAGTTATCCATACTGATTGGGTCGCAAATCCCGTCCTTGTACCTGAAAAGAATTCTGAAATACTAAGAATGTGCATCGATTACTTCGGCTTGAATAAGCATTGTCCGAAGGATCCGTTTCCCTTGCCGCGCATTGATCAAGTCATTGATTCGACGGCAGGGGCAGAATTTCTGTGTTTTCTTGACGCATACTCCGGGTATCACCAGATCCAGATGAAGAAGTCCGACCAAAAGGCGACCTCGTTTATCACTCCATTTGGCACTTACTGCTACGTTACCATGCCTTTCGGCTTGAAAAATGCAGGTGCCACCTACCAACGTACGATGCAACGGTGCCTGAAGGACCAAATTGGCCGGAACGTACACGCCTACGTCGACGACATCGTGGTCATGACCCGGAAAGGATCCGACTTGATCAGCGATCTCACAGAAACCTTTGAGAACCTCCGACGGTACAAGATGATGTTGAATCCGCTGAAGTGCGTCTTTGGCGTTCCAGCCGGAAAACTCCTTGGCTTCATAGTCTCTCAAAACTGTGTATGTTCTATGTGTATGAAATTGCTATTGTTGTGTTCAAAACTGTTTAACTAAGGCAAGAATCTTCATGGTTTTAACACAAGTCAACAAGTGGCGCCCCTCATACTGGCGCCACACCTCACTATGTGGCGTCCATGGCATCGGCGCCACATATGTTCATTATATGTCGAAAACATCCAGGGGCTCCGGACGCCTGGGACTTAGCCGTTTTGGCGAGGCTGTTTGTGTGGCGCACGTAGCATCGGTGCCACACTGTTTGTGTGGCGCCCGCGGCATCGGCGCCACACGTAGTGTAACATCCCAAATTTTAAAACAAAGAGAAAATGAATTTCCTTTTTCCAAAAATGAGAACCAACAAAAACTTTGCTTACGTTGAGTGCTATGCATAGTACTCATACTTAATCTTTGTGTTATTGCCATGATTGTGTGTTCCTTGCTCGACACTCAATTTCAAAACCCAAAACCCTAACCTTCTCAAAAACAAAGTGGGTCAAATTTGAGAAACCCAAAATAAAAGAAAAAGACATATGTGGGCATATAGCCCTAATATGTAAATCTTGAACCCTACCTTTCTTATTTTGCTGAAGGGTGGTGAACCCTGGTGAACCCCACTAAACCCTAAACCTCATCCCTCTTGTCACCAACCTTTGAAAAACAAAATAAAAAGGAAAAATCTTAAATAAGAAAAAGGCATATGCAAGCCTATGGCTACTTTTTGCAAATACTAAACTTTGCTTTGTCTACCTTGGTAGATGGTTTGGAAATACCTCCCAAACCTAATTTAAGGCTTACCACTCAAATCTTCGTGAAACCAAAAAGAAAACAAAAATCAAATAAAGCATATGCATAGAGGCATATGTGGCACTTAGCCATAATACAAAATCTTGACCTAGGCACCCACATTGTCCCAAAATGGTTTGAACCCTTTTACCCAACTAAATCTAACACCAATTAAACCTCACCCATGTCAAAGAGAAGCAAATAAAAAGAAAAGAATAAAAAGTAGAAAATCACAAAACCCTCACATATGGTTATGCCATTTTTCCAAATCTTTGACCTAGACCAATTTGGCCTTCACCATTAGTTGTATTATGTTACTAAACACTTATTACAACTTTTGGAATCAAAGAAACACAAATCAAATCAAATTCAAACTCAAATTGTGATCACATATGATAATGGTCAAATCTGCCATTTATATTCTGGTCACTACTTTGAGCCCCTGGATTTCAAGTTTTTCAAACCAAACTTTCCCAATTCTTTGCACCACATCCAAGTACACATCAAGGTGAACAACTTTGGTAAAGACCACCATGTCAAATTCATGTTGGATCAAAAACTATGCTCATGCAAAGTTGAGACTTTTTATCAAATGCAACAATCTCACACATTGCAATTTTGCAATTCTTTTATTTTTAAAATTCCACCACCACTTGTGAATGTCTCTGGTCATTTGCAACTTATACAAATGCACCATTTTCAAATTTTGGAACCCCTTGAACCAAACCCAATTTAGCAAAGTTTGCAAAATTCCAAATAGGCATCAATTCAAACACTATTCTAAATAGTGCTCTAGCCCAACCTTGACCCTCACCTGGCTCCTACTTGCTCCCTGGTCCCCTTTCTCCCTAAACCTAGCCTAGAAACCCTAGGTAGGGGCCAAACTTAGCCATGGACATGGCCATGCCGGCCATGTTCCACTTGACATGCTCCCCTCCTCTCCTCACCTCCTCAACCCTGGCCACCATGTCCTGGAGCTCCACCTTGACCTCCTACCACTGCCTATACCCGCCATCACCGGAGAAGAAGAGGGCACGCGTCAGACAGCACACGCCCAGGGCAATGCCGAGGACATCGTGGGCGCGCCCGCAGGCGTGCACTGGCCACGCGCCGCCCCAGCACTCGACGCCACCCCTGGCCCCCCTCTCAACGCCTTGAGGTTCGCCGCCGCAACACCAGTCCGCCAGACAAGCTCCGTGGCTCGCACGAGCACTGTCGCCGTCGACCACCTCGCCATTTTCCCGCAACTGTGCCGCCAGACCTCGACGTCGCCCGCGCTCACCTGGCCATCCCCCCACCTCGCCAGCGGGCTCGCTAGCTTCGCCTCGCCGCCGTTTACGCAACCCTGCCCTCGCCTGCCCCCTACCATCGCCGGAATCGCCGCTCCGCTGTCGGCTTCGCCGCAGAACCTCGGCCACCTCGAGCGACTATAAAAGGAGCGCTCCTCCTCCTCATCTGAGCACGCCAATCGACTTCCCTCCCTCCTCTAAGCCTCCTCGCACTCTCTCCACGCGACATTGCTCACCAGCACCGTCTAATTGCAACCTCGCCACCCGTGCTCCGCCGCAGAAGCCGCCGGAGCTAGAAGCCACCCCAGGAACTACGACTTGTTCGAGAAGCTCCGCCGTCGTCGACAACCTCCTCCTACCTCGTCGCCGACCCTCACCGGAGCCCCAGCTCGCCGCCGACACCCTACCTCCGCCGTGCCAGCGCCTCCCTCGCGTCGACGACGACAACGACTCTCCCCCGTCCGATCTGCTTCTGATCTAACGGCTCACAGTGACAGATACCGTTTCGGTGAGTTTCAGTCGCTGACGCACGGGCCCCACTGTCAGCTGGCCCGCAGCGCTAGTTGGGCTGGCCCATTTCCCTCTCACGCGATTCGGCCTGTTAATTTTCCCGCTCAACCCATTTATTCAAAATCAAAATTCCAGATTCTATTTAAATTCAATACTGGCCCTTACTTTGAAATTGAATAGTTTCAAATTGGCTTGGCCAAATTTAGCAAACTTTATATTGTTGGAAAGCTACTGAAAAGATCTACAAAACCCCACTGGTCTCAATGTGAGATCTTTTGTAGAAATAATGTGATATTAAAAATCTTAAAAATCAACCAAAAATGATATTAAGTTGTTTCCAACTCTAATAGCTCACATTTCACTTGCACTAATTGTTTCTGCAAAAATATGGTGTGGTCACTTTGGATGATCATGGCCTAGTTTAAATAAAGGACTATATGGCTATTTTAGTTAAGTGATATTGTCCAAAACTATTATGGAAATCATATGAAGTGTTTTACTTCATTTAAATCTTGTCCCAAGCACTTTCATATGAGGTTTAGACCCTGGTCCAATTACTCTCACATGAAATACTTGGTGATATTAAATCATAATTAGCATTGTTAAATAGTATGAGGTATTCTACCTCATTTAAATCATTTTCTCAAATGATGATGATGAATGGTTGACTTAGGTCAACATGATTTCATGTATGATTGTTTGAGAAGTTAAATCTTAAGAAGATTCAATGAGAGGAAATTATTCCTCAAGAACTAAATGGAAACTATCATTTACATATAATGAGAGGAAATTATTTCTGTAACACTAAGTAAGAAAACCCTAGAATAAATTTTGGTAGCAATGCTAAGTGATGATGCTAGATCATTTGGAGTGAGCCATTAAGGACAATTAAGACTACTTAAGTATTGTTTGGTGATTGTATCCTCGTATTCGTGTATAGACGCTAGTACCGGAGACTACCAGGAAGACGAAGGATTCTACCCAGAAGAAGAAGAGAACTTTGATCACCTCAACAACCAAGGCAAGCTAACACCTTTGCAAGCTCTATGGTTGCAAGCTAATATTCTTGCAAAGTGCAAAGCCCCTTGGGGCAAGGCACCATTAGTCTTACCTTTCTTACCACAATCCTATCCCAAGTTTTTACCATACAAGTTTTTCTTGTTTATTTAAAGAGTTACTTTTATAGTTAACTTTGGTCTAAGTTAAAGGAGGTTACTAGAGTAGCAAAGTTAGTCTCAAGCTAGCCAAGCAAGATAGCACCCCTCATGACTAATGCTAGTGCTAAATACTAAAACTTGACTACTCTAGATGGGAACATGTGACTTGAAATGAATTTGAAACCTTGGAATGATGAGTCATTCCATTGAATGATTTTTTTGAAGGTGAATATGACTTGGAGAAGATGGTGATTTTTGATTAAAAATGATATTGGTTTGAATGCGATACCTTTCCAATTTTGAGTACCCCCACAATACCTGATTATGGGTAGGGCTTAACTGGAAATTTATGCATCTTAGTATGGGCTCCCTCTGAACACACATCATAGGGGTTATGCCGAGGCTGCCTCCGTTGTTGAGAAATGATGTGAATTGAGGTGAATTGTACGGCCAAGCCCTGTGCAGTTCCCAGGTTGACAGTTGGTCTTCACTGGGAGGCCAAGCTCATGGGGAGAGGTGCTCATACTAGGGTTTGTAAGTGAAAGGTTATGGTTGATTATCCGCGTACTGTGTTACGATGATTCGGGGTTATCCCGACGGATGAAATCAAATGTTGTGGCACAAGTGTGCAACCTCTGCAGAGTGTAAACCTATTCGAATAGCCGTGTCCACGGTTACGTACGATTGGAAAGGCCATACAGTTTCCGGTGTCAGATTCTTGAAAATGTTGGTGAAGTCAATGGTGAATGGTGACTGGTTTTTGAATCACAACTTGAGTTGTGGGAATGACACTAATGTTCCCACTTGAGTTAGTTAGCACATGAATAAGGCTTTTCTCAAATACTTGTGAACTAAAATTGGCTTTATGCAAATAAATTAGAGCTTAGCACCCCTTTACTAGAACTGGTAGTACTTACACTAGTATTAGTTTGTGAGTACTTTAAAGTACTCACGGCTGTATCCCTGGCTATTCAAATGGCCAGACTATGAAGAGGAGCAAAACTATCAAGATGACGGCAATCAAGACATCTACGACAACTAGGGAATCTTCTGACGTCAGACGTTGGCCTGTGGACTAGAGAGTCCCTTATATTTACGCTTCCGCTATGAACTTTGTGTCCGTTGATCAATAGAGCAACTATTTGGGTAATATTGGATCATGTGATCTCTATTTGTAAGACGACTATGGTATGTAATGAATGATGACTTATGATATTCAACTGTTATGTCTCGCAACAACAATATTCTTGGGATTGCGATGTATGACATGATAGGCATCTGGACTTAAAAATCCGGGTGTTGACAAGTTGGTATCAGAGCCATTGTTTGACCTTAGAAGGCCCTAGTTAGAATGGATGTCTGAAAAACTTAGTTTCAAAAACAAATGAAGTGAATATTTATGAAAACTTATTCTCACTCTTATCCTTGAGATCTTTTTAAAAGCAACATTCATACTCTACCTTTCTTACTACATAAAAAATTGGCACACTTGGGCACTTCTCTAACTTACTCATCCTAATTGCTCACAGATGGAGTACAAATGGGAGTTCTATCAGCTTGGTCACGGAGGAGACCTGATGTTTGAAAAGGATTTGAAGCAACTAGTGGAATATCTAGGACGCCCGTATCCCGAGTTTTTCGGAACACCCCTCAATAATCAGTTGGGAGGACCACCTCGGTGGGAAGTTTCTGCTGATCTACGACGAAAGCTTGGAGCCCCGATATGGGAAACCATATGGTTTTCTGTAACAGGAAACACTTGGAAGGAAGGACTAGTCAGAGCGATGCAAGAAGCAATTGCTCGTCTGTGTGGACAAAATGAGAACAAGATCAAGAACACTCGCTTCATCTACTACCCAAGACATGACCCCATGGGAAGACCGATGACCATGCCCCCGCACACGGAGATGAACCACTATGTAGCACACCTCGACTTCATGTTGTACAAGACCCGCAAGGAGTTGGACACCACCCTCGCCTCTCGCCAAGCACCTTATCCCTAAAGACGGAGAATCCACCCTGAAGAGTAGTATCACTCCATCACTTGAGTAGGTGTGAGTTGTATGAGGATCCCCTTGTATCGTAGAGCGAATGAATGGTTCTTCAAACCAACGGTGTGTTAGAATTGTAATGTGTGATGTTTGGTATGAATGAAAAAGTGTTGTTGGTTTTACCCCTCAACACTACTCAAGTTTTCAAGTTTTGAACTTTTTTAAACTTTAAAACAAACAAACCATAGAAATTTCCCTCTTATCTTATCATATACCTCGATGTCAGATGGCCCCACCAACCCGCAGCGCCAACCAAGACGCCATGATGCATATGCTAGAGATGATGATGGCCGACCGAGAAGCCGAGAGAGCTGAACGCCAAGCCAACACTGCTGCACTGCAGCAAATCTCTCAGAACAACAACGGCCATGGAAACCACGACCACCCTGGGTCAAAACTGAAGAACTTTCAAAACACCAACCCACCTATTTTCAGCAAGACCGAAGAGCCACTAGACGCAGATGACTGGCTCCAGACAATGGAGAACAACCTCGAAGTTGCGGGAGTTGAAGCCACAGAGAAAGTATTGTTCGCCACCCACTACCTGTCAGGACCTGCACGAGCCTGGTGGACAAGCGCCCGCGCAATGAATGCGGGACAAATGATGACCTGGGAAGACTTCAAGCTGAAGTTTAGCAAGTACCATGTGCCCCAAGGACTGATTAAGAAGATGAGAGACGAGTTCCGCGAACTCAAGCAAGGCAGAATGTCCGTGGTAGAATACCGTGACAGATTCCTTACTCTGTCAAGGTACGCCCCGTACGAAACCGACACCAATGAGAAGCGGAAAGAAAGATTTCTGAACGGATTACACGACGAGATGCAGACTGTACTGGTCAACATTCCCTTTGCTTACCTAGAAGCCCTGGTGGACTCTGCCATCCAGATGGAAGGGAAGCTTCACCAAGCCAACGAGAACCGCAAACGCCGGATGATGAACCAACATGGGTCCAGCAATACCCAGAAGTACCGCAACAACTCATCTGGAGGATTTACTCCAAGATACAACAAGCCCACTGCCCAGACTTACCGCCCAAACTACACCAATAACCACGGAGGACCCCCGAAGCCCGGAGGCAACAACAACAACAATCACACCAGCAACAACAACAACAACCCCAACAACAACAACCCCAACAACAACAACAACGGGAACCACAACCACAACAACAACAACACTGGCCCTAGGACTGGAAGCAACGCCATCCCCGTCGCCACCAAGGACAAGGACACCATCACTTGTTATGAGTGTGGAGTGGTTGGGCATTACTCCAATGAGTGCCCCAAGAGGTTAGCCAAGATTGCCGCCAACAACACCGCTGCACCTGCTCAAAACCAGCGCCGCTTTGCCGCAAGAAGGAACGAGAACAACAACAACGGCCGCCTCTACAACATGACTGCCACAGAAGCCCAAGAAGCACCTCAGACCATGCCAAGTATGTTCTCCTGTTAAATCAAGTCGCCCAATCTCTCTTAGGAACCTAACTTTTCCTAAAATCTCGGGACGAGATTTGTTTAAGGGGGAAGGGTTTGTAACATCCCAAATTTTAAAACAAAGAGAAAATGAATTTCCTTTTTCCAAAAATGAGAACCAACAAAAACTTTTCTTACATTGAGTGCTATGCATAGTACTCATACTTAATCTTTGTGTTATTGCCATGATTGTGTGTTCCTTGCTCTACACTCATTTTCAAAACCCTAAACCCTAACCTTCTCAAAAACAAAGTGGGTCAAATTTGAGAAACCCAAAATAAAAGAAAAAGACATATGTGGGCATATAGCCCTAATATGTGCCCCCTCTCTGGCGGCTCTCGGGTGTTCTGGATGCTTCCGGGCAAAATAGGAACCTGGGCGTTGATTTCGTCCGATTCCGAGAATATTTCGTTACTAGGATTTCTGAAACCAAAAACAGCAGAAAACAGGAACTGGCACTTCGGCATCTTGTTAATAGGTTAGTTCCAGAAAATGCACGAATATGACATAAAGTGTGCATAAAACATGTAGATAACATCAATAATGTGGCATGGAACATAAGAAATTATCGATACGTCGGAGACGTATCAGCATCCCCAAGCTTAGTTCTGCTCGTCCCGAGCAGGTAAAACGATAACACAGATAATTTCTGGAGTGACATGCCATCATAACCTTGATCATACTATTTGTAAAGCATATGTAGTGAATGCAGCGATCAAAACAATGTATATGACATGAGTAAACAAGTGAATCATAAAGCAAAGACTTTTCATGAATAGCACTTCAAGACAAGCATCAATAAGTCTTGCATAAGAGTTAACTCATAAAGCAATAATTCAAAGTAAAGGCATTGGAGCAACACAAAGGAAGATTAAGTTTCAGCAGTTGCTTTCAACTCATAACATGTATATCTCATGGATAATTGTCAACATAGAGTAATATAATAAGTGCAATATGCAAGTATGTAGGAATCAATGCACAGTTCACACAAGTGTTTGCTTCTTGAGGTGGAGAGAAATAGGTGAACTGACTCAACATTGAAAGTAAAAGAATTGTCCTTCAAAAAGGAAAGCATCGATTGCTATATTTGTGCTAGAGCTTTTATTTTGAAAACATGAAACAATTTTGTCAACGGTAGTAATAAAGCATATGTATCATGTAAATTATATCTTACAAGTTGCAAGCCTCATGCATAGTATACTAATAGTGCCCGCACCTTGTCCTAATTAGCTTGGACTACCGGATCATCACAATGCACATGTTTTAACCAAGTGTCACAAAGGGGTACCTCTATGCCGCCTGTACAAAGGTCTAAGGAGAAAGCTCGCATTGGATTTCTCGCTATTGATTATTCTCAACTTAGACATCCATACCGGGACAACATAGACAACAGATAATGGACTCCTCTTTTATGCATAAGCATGTAACAACAATTAATTATTTTCTCATTTGAGATTGAGGATATATGTCCAAAACTGAAACTTCCACCATGGATCATGGCTTTAGTTAGCGGCCCAATGTTCTTCTCTAACAATATGCATGCTTAACCATAAGGTGGTAGATCGCTCTTACTTCAGACAAGACGAACATGCATAGCAACTCACATGAAATTCAACAATGAATAGTTGATGGCATCCCCAGTGAACATGGTTATCGCACAACAAGCAACTTAATAAGAGATAAAGTGCATAATTACATATTCAATACCACAATAGTTTTAAAGCTATTTGTCCCATGAGCTATATATTGCAAAGGTGATGATGGAATTTTAAAGGTAGCACTCAAGCAATTTACTTTGGAATGGCGGAAAATACCATGTAGTAGGTAGGTATGGTGGACACAAATGGCATAGTGGTTGGCTCAAGTATTTTGGATGCATGAGAAGTATTCCCCCTCGATACAAGGTTTAGGCTAGCAAGGCTATTTTGAAACAAACACAAGGATGAACCGGTGCAGCAAAACTCACATAAAAGACATATTGTAAACATTATAAGACTCTACACCGTCTTCCTTGTTGTTCAAACTCAATACTAGAAATTATCTAGACCTTAGAGAGACCAAATATGCAAACCAAATTTTAGCATGCTCTATGTATTTCTTCATTAATGGGTGCAAAGCATATGATGCAAGAGCTTAAACATGAGCACAACAATTGCCAAGTATCACATTACCCAAGACATTATAGCAAATTACTACATGTATCATTTTCCAATTCCAACCATATAACAATTTAACGAAGAAGAAACTTCGCCATGAATACTATGAGTAGAAGCTAAGGACATACTTGTCCATATGCTACAGCGGAGCGTGTCTCTCTCCCATAAAGTGAATGCTAGGATCCATTTTATTCAAACAAAACAAAAAACAAAAACAAACCGACGCTCCAAGCAAAGCACATAAGATGTGATGGAATAAAAATATAGTTTCAGGGGAGGAACCTGATAATGTTGTCGATGAAGAAGGGGATGCCTTGGGCATCCCCAAGCTTAGACGCTTGAGTCTTCTTGATATATGCAGGGGTGAACCACCGGGGCATCCCCAAGCTTAGAGCTTTCACTCTCCTTGATCATGTTGCATCATACTCCTCTCTTAATCCTTGAAAACTTCCTTCACACCAAACTTCTCATAAACTTCATTAGAGGGGTTAGTACATAATCAAAAACTCACATGTTCAGAGGTGACACAATCATTCTTAACACTTCTGGACATTGCCCAAAGCTACAGGAAGGTAATGGAACAGAGAAATCCACCCAACACAGCGAAAGAAGCAATGCGAAATAAAAGGCAGAATCTGTCAAAACAGAACAGTCCGTAAAGACGAATTTTTAATAAATACTTCCGTTGCTCAGATCAGAAAACTCAAAACTAATGAAAGTTGCGTACATATCTGGGGAACACGCACGTAAATTGGCATATTTTTCTGATTTTTCTACAGAGAAAACAGCCCAGATTCGTGACAGATAGAAATCGGTTTCTGCGCAGAAATCCAAATCTAGTATCAACCTTCGATTAGAGGCTTCACTTGGCACAACCAAACACAAAACTAAGATAAGGAGAGGTTGCTACAGTAGTAAACAACTTCCAAGACACAAATATAAAACAAAGTACTGTAGCAAAATAACACATGGGTTATCTCCCAAGAAGTTCTTTCTTTATAGCCATTAAGATAGGCTCAGCAGTTTTAATGATGCACTCGCAAGAAATAGTATTTGAAGCAAAAGAGAGCATCAAGAGGCAAATACAAAACACATTTAAGTCTAACATGCTTCCTATGAAGAGGAATCTTGTACACAAATAAATTCATGAAGAGCAAAGTGACAAGATTAGGAAGATAAAACAAGTATAGCTTCAAAAATTTAAGCACATAGAGAGGCATTTTAGTAACATGAAAATTTCTACAACCATATTTTCCTCTCTCATAATAACTTTCAGTAGCAACATGAGCAAACTCAACAATATAACCATCACATAAAGCATTCTTATCATGAGTCTCATGCATAAAATTATTACTCTCCACATAGGCATAATCAATTTTATTAGTAATAGTGGGAGCAAATTCAACAAAGTAGCTATCATTATTATTCTCATCAAGTGTAGGAGGCATAGTATAATCAAAGAAAATTTTCTCCTCAATGCTTGGGGGACTAAAAAGATCATGAAAACCAGCTTCCCCAAGCTTAGAACTTTCTATATCATTATCAACAATGGTGTTCAAAGCGTTCATACTAATATTACTACCAGCATGCAAATAAGATTCTATAGGTTTTTTAATTTTCGCATCAAACAATCCATGTTTTAAATCAGGAAATAGCATAAGAAGCTCATTCTTGTCCATTATGCCAAACTAGTGTAAACAAGAAACAAAAAGATGCAATTGCAGGATCTAAAGGAAATAGCTTCGAGTACTTACAACGGCGAAAATAGCTTAGTAGCCGAGATCCGGAGTGTGAGTACCTTTTACCTTTCCTCACTCCCGCAACGGCGCCTTAAAATAGCTTGATGTC
This sequence comes from Lolium perenne, assembly GCF_019359855.2. Taxonomy (NCBI): domain Eukaryota; kingdom Viridiplantae; phylum Streptophyta; class Magnoliopsida; order Poales; family Poaceae; genus Lolium; species Lolium perenne. The sequence continues at coordinate 192,884,078 of NC_067247.2, read as the reverse complement.
TACTTCCCCCTCCTTTTCCTGTAGACAGTGTTGGGCCTCCAAGAGCAGAGGTTTGTAGAACAGCAGCAAGTTTTCCCTTAAGTGGATCACCCAAGGTTTATCGAACTCAGGGAGGAAGAGGTCAAAGATATCCCTCTCATGCAACCCTGCAACCACAAAGCAAGAAGTCTCTTGTGTCCCCAACACACCTAATAGGTGCACTAGTTCGGCGAAGAGATAGTGAAATACAGATGGTATGAATATATATGAGCAGTAGCAACGGTGCCAGAAAATAGCTTGCTGGCGTGTAGTTGATGGTGGTAGTATTGCAGCAGTAGTAACGCAAAGAAACAAGAAACAAGCAGCGATAGCGTATTTAGGAACAAGGCCTAGGGATTAGACTTTCACTAGTGGACACTCTCAACATTGATCACATAACGAATAGATAAATGCATACTCTACACTCTTGTTGGATGATGAACATATTGCGTAGGATTACACGAACCCTCAATGCCGGAGTTAACAAGCTCCACAATTCAATGTTCATATTTAAATAACCTTAGAGTGCATGAAAGATCAATTCGACTAAACCAAGTACTAACATAGCATGCACACTGTCACCTTCATGCTTATGTAGGAGGAATAGTACACATCAATACTATCATAGCAATAGTTAACTTCATGTTCTACAAGAGATCATGATCATAGCATAAACCAAGTACTAACACGGATGCACACACTGTCACCATTACATCGTGCAGGAGGAATAAAACTACTTTAATAACATTGCTAGAGTAGCACATAGATAAATTGTGATACAAAACACATTGCAATCATAAAGAGATATAAATAAGCACTTCACTATGCCATTCATAACAGTGAATAAGTATTCTGTGAAATATAGCCTAAGAGACCCACACGGTGCACACACTGTCACCTTTACACACGTGGGACAAGGAGTCTCCGGAGATCACATAAGTAAAATTCACTTGACTAGCATAATGACATCTAGATTACAAGCATCATCATATGAATCTCAATCATGTAAGGCAGCTCATGAGATTATTGTATTGAAGTACATAGGAGAGAGATGAACCACATAGCTACCGGTACAGCCCCGAGCCTCGATGGAGAACTACTCCCTCCTCATGGGAGCAGCAGCGGTGATGAAGATGGCGGTGGAGATGGCAGCGGTGTCGATGGAGAAGCCTTCCGGGGGCACTTCCCCGTTCCGGCGGCGTGCCGAACAGACTCTGTCCCCTGCATCTTGGCTTCGCGATGGCGGCGGCTCTGGAAGGTTTCTGTGGGTTTCGTCGAACGTATCAGGGTTTTCGCGACGGAGGCTTTAAATAGGCGAAGAGGCGGCGCCAGAGGGTCGAAGGGGTGCCCACACCATAGGGTGGCGCGGGCCCCCCTGGCCGCGCCGGCCTAGGGTTTGGTGGGCCTGTGCCCCCTCTCTGGCGGCTCTCGGGTGTTCTGGATGCTTCCGGGCAAAATAGGAACCTGGGCGTTGATTTCGTCCGATTCCGAGAATATTTCGTTACTAGGATTTCTGAAACCAAAAACAGCAGAAAACAGGAACTGGCACTTCGGCATCTTGTTAATAGGTTAGTTCCAGAAAATGCATGAATAATGTGGCATGGAACATAAGAAATTATCGATACGTCGGAGACGTATCAATATGTAAATCTTGAACCCTACCTTTCTTATTTTGCTGAAGGGTGGTGAAACCCTGGTGAACCCCACTAAACCCTAAACCTCATCCCTCTTGTCACCAACCTTTGAAAAACAAAATAAAAAGGAAAGATCTTAAATAAGAAAAAGGCATATGCAAGCCTATGGCTACTTTTTGCAAATACTAAACTTTGCTTTGTCTACCTTGGTAGATGGTTTGGAAATACCTCCACAAACCTAATTTAAGGCTTACCACTCAAATCTTGGTGAAACAAAAAAGAAAACAAAAATCAAATAAAGCATATGCATAGAGGCATATGTGGCACTTAGCCAGAATACCAAATCTTGACCTAGGCACCCACATTGTCCCAAAATGGTTCGAAACCTTTTACCCAACTCAATCTAACACCAATTAAACCTCACCCATGTCAAAGAGAAGCAAAGAAAAAGAAAAGAATAAAAAGTAGAAAATCACAAAACCCTCACATATGGTTTATGCCATTTTCCAAATCTTTGACCTAGACCAATTTTGCCTTCACCATTAGTTGTATTATGTTACTAAACACTTATTACAACTTTTGGAATCAAAGAAACACAAATCAAATAAATTCAAACTCAAATTGTGATCACATATGATAATGGTCAAATCTGCCATTTATATTCTGGTCACTACTTTGAGCCCCTGGATTTCAAGTTTTTCAAACCAAACTTTCCCAATTCTTTGCACCACATCCAAGTACACATCAAGGTGAACAACTTTGGTAAAGACCACCATGTCAAATTCATGTTGGATCAAAAACTATGCTCATGCAAAGTTGAGACTTTTTATCAAATGCAACAATCTCACACATTGCAATTTTGCAATTCTTTTATTTTTAAAATTCCACCACCACTTGTGAATGTCTCTGGTCATTTGCAACTTATCCAAATGCACCATTTTCAAATTTTGGAACCCCTTGAACCAAACCCAATTTAGCAAAGTTTGCAAAATTCCAAATAGGCATCAATTCAAACACTATTCTAAATAGTGCTCTAGCCCAACCTTGACCCTCACCTGGCTCCTACTTGCTCCCTGGTCCCCTTTCTCCCTAACCCTAGCCTAGAAACCCTAGGTAGGGGCCAAACTTAGCCATGGACATGGCCATGCCGGCCATGGTCCACTTGGCATGCTCCCCTCCTCTCCTCACCTCCTCAACCCTGGCCACCATGTCTTGGAGCTCCACCTCGACCTCCTACCACTGCCTATACCCGCCATCGCCGGAGAAGAAGAGGGCACGCATCAGACAGCACACGCCCAGGGCAATGCCGAGGACGTCGTGGGCGCGCCCGCAGGCGTGCACTGGCCACGCGCCGCCCCAGCACTCGACGCCACCCCTGGCCCCCATCTCAGCGCCTTGAGCTTCGTCGCCACAACGCCAGTCCGCCAGACATGCTCCGTGGCTCGCGCGAGCACTGTCGCCGTCGACCACCTCGCCATTTTCCCGCAACTGTGCGGCCAGACCTCGATGTCTCCCGCGCTCACCTGGACGTCCCCCACCTCGCCAGCGGGCTCGCTAGCTTCGCCTCGCCGGCGCCTACGCAACCCTGCCCTCGCCTGCCCCCTACCATCGCCGGAATCGCCGCTCCGCTGTCGCCTTCGCCGCAGAACCTCGGCCACCTCGAGCGCCTATAAAAGGAGCGCTCCTCCTCCTCATCTGAGCACGCCAATTGACTTCCCTCCCTCCTCTGAGCCTCCTCGCACTCTCTCCACGCGACATTGCTCACCACCGCCGTCTAATTGCAACCTCGCCGCCCGTGCTCCTCCGCAGAAGCCGCCAGAGCTAGAAGCCACCCCAGGAACTGCGACTTGTTCGAGAAGCTCCGCCGTCGTCGACAACCTCCTCATGCCTCATCGCCGACCCTCGCCGGAGCCCCAGCTCACCGCCGACCCCCTACCTCCGCCGTGTCAGCGCCTCCCTCACGTCGACGACGACGACGACTCTCCCCCGTCCGCTGCTTCTGATCTAACGGCTCACACTGACAGATACCGTTTTGGTGAGTTTCAGTCGATGACGCATGGGCCCCGCTGTCAGCTGGCCTGCAGCGCTAGCTTGGCTGGCCCATTTCCCTCTCACGCGATTCGGCCTGTTAATTTTCCCGCTCAGCCCATTTATTCAAAATCGAAATTCCAGATTCTATTTAAATTCAACACTGGCCCTGACTTTGAAATTGAATAGTTTCAAATTGGCTTGGTCAAATTTAGCAAACTTTATATTGTTGGAAAGCTACTGAAAAGATCTACAACACCCCACTGGTCTCAATGTGAGATCTTTTGTAGAAATAATGTGACAAAAAGAACAAGTCAAGGACTTTTGCACATTCAAATAAATCTTAAAAATCAACCAAAAATGATATTTAGTTGTTTCCAACTCTAATAGCTCACATTTCACTTGCACTAATTGTTTCGGCGAAAATATGGTGTGGTCACTTTGGATGATCATGGCCTAGTTTAAATAAAGGACTATATGGCTATTTTAGTTAAGTGATATTGTCCAAAACTATTATGCAAATCATATGAAGTGTTTTACTTCATTTAAATCTTGTCCCAATCATTTTCATATGAGGTTTAGACCCTGGTCCAATTACTCTCACATGAAATACTTGGTGATATTAAATCATAATTAGCATTGTTAAATAGTATGAGGTATTCTACCTCATTTAAATCATTTTCTCAAATGATGATGATGAATGGTTGACTTAGGTCAACATGATTTCATGTACGATTGTTTGAGAAGTTAAATCTTAAGAAGATTCAATGAGAGGAAATTATTCCTCAAGAACTAAATGGAAACTATCATTTACATATAATGAGAGGAAATTATTTCTCTAACACTAAGTAAGAAAACCCTAGAATAAATTTTGGTAGCAATGCTAAGTGATGATGCTAGATCATTTGGAGTGAGCCATTAAGGACAATTAAGACTACTTAAGTATTGTTTGGTGATTGTATCCTCGTATTCGTGTATAGACGCTAGTACCGGAACAACATGAAAAGAGAAATAGCACAATATGTCTCGGAATGTCATACATGTCAACGAGTGAAGGCAGAACATCAGAGTCCTGCGGGATTACTCAAACCACTAGAGATACCGGAGTGGAAATGGGATGAAATCGGAATGGATTTTGTTACTGGTTTACCAATGACTAGTAAGAAGAAGGATATGATATGGGTAATAGTGGACAGGCTTACCAAGAGTGCTCATTTCATAGCTGTAAATACAAAGGATACTGCAGAGAAGCTTGTGGATATATACGTGAAGGAGATTGTGAGTAAGCATGGAGTACCAAAGAAAATAGTCTCAGATAGAGGTTCAATTTTCACATCAGCGTTTTGGAAACAACTCAAAGAAGCTTTGGGATCCAAGTTGGATTTCAGTACCGCTTATCATCCACAAACCGGAGGACAAACCGAAAGAACCAATCAGATACTTGAGGACATGCTTAGAGCTTGTGCTCTGAACTTTGGAGGCTCATGGGAGGACCATTTACCTTTAGCGGAATTCTCATATAACAATAGTTATCAGAGTAGCATCCAAATGGCACCGTACGAAGCATTGTACGGAAGGAAGTGTCGATCACCAATTTGTTGGTTTGAAACCGGAGAAAACAAGGAGTTTACACCGGACTACATCAAGGAAAGACAAGAAGTCATCGAGGTGATCCGGGATAGACTCAAAATAGCTCAGAGTCGTCAGAAGAGTTACGCCGACCTGAAAAGAAGAGATTGGGAACCGAAAGTGGGAGACATGGTTTATTTAAAGGTTAGCCCAATGAAAGGACTTAAGAGGTTCGGAGTGAAAGGAAAGTTAAGTCCTCGATATATAGGACCATTTAAGATACTCAGTCAGAATCGAGGAACAGCTTTTGAGTTGGAGTTACCAGCACAACTAAGTCAAGTTCACAATGTGTTTCATGTATCACAACTCAGAAAGTGTTTGAAAGCACCGGATGATCCTATCACATATGAAGAAATAGAACTGCAATCTGACCTAACTTATGTGGAAAGACCGGAAAAGATTTTAGAAGTACAATGGAAGAAGTTAAGAAATAGAGCAATCAAATACTGCAAAGTTCAATGGCAACATCATCCTGAGCGAGAAGCAACTTGGGAGACGGAAGAAGAACTCAGGAAGTCTTACCCCGAGATGTTCAGGTACCAATCTTAACTTCGGGACGAAGTTTCTGTTAAGGGGGAGAGGCTGTAATAACCCAGAACATAGGAACAACGAAGGGTAGATTTAGAAATGGGATGTGCATTTCATCGCAAAACGGGGGAAATTTCGCGCCTTATTGCAACTAAACCTAAGAGGGATCGAGGTTCTCTCTCATTTTGCACTTAGGGTTAGGCAATGTGAGTTAGGGCAATTTTGACATGATCTCTTTTGTATCTTATTACTTTGGGGAATGATTACATTTGATAAGTGTCAACACATTTAACAATAAACAACACACAATATAAACAATGAATTCATAATTCAAACACAAGTTATAAATTCAAATCACTTTGAATTTCAAAGTGAATATCAAATACAATATTTAATCATGAATATAAACATTACATAATACAAAAGCTCATAAACAAAACTTGAGCTTTATTGATATACAACACAAATTACAAAGTCTTTACAATATTCTTGATACAAGAATTGAGACATAATGATCAGAAATAAAAAGGGAAAATTACAAGTTATTCTAAACTAAAACCTAGACTATGTGACTTGAGGATAATCTTCTGGTCATATTCCACTTCAAACCTGCAAAACAAATAACAAAGTGCTAGCCAGAATGTAAGTGTTAGAAATTCAGTTTGGACAGTTAGCAAAACAACACAGAGATTTAGTTTGGACAGTGAACACTGTCACTGCACACTTGTGCTTGTCCAAATTCTTGGACAGCACAAGATAGGCATAGGCAGACCAGAACTGAGCAGCCACAGTGGGCTCAAGTTTCAGTATATGAAGGCTGTTGCTAACCAAGCAACAGCAAGGCAATGCAAGGGGTGAGTCACAAAGTCACCAGGCCTTGTGTGTCATGGCCAGGGTAGAAGTAGGGACCATATAAATAGCACACAAACCCTAGAACCATGACAGTCGACCAGATAGATAATTCACCAGGTAAGGGTGAAGCTAGAACCAACACAAGTTCATCCAGTTCTTGTCAAGAACAGAACCAACACACAACCACTCATCCCAGGAATCATGGTGACCTGAGAAGCTCAACCAGAATCTGGAGGTGAAGGGCTGTGCACAAAACCACAAGTCTGCAACAACCAAACATCTCATACTAGGAGCTGGAACAAGGTATACCAAGTTCCTGGACAGATCCAATGGATCTGATCCATACAATATGCATGATATAATCATGGGATTGAGCAGATGCTCAAGTGGGTAGATCATCACTTGGTTTTCACCAAGGATTACTGCCAGTCTAAAAGCCACTAAAAATGGAAAGCATCTAGATACAGATCTTGTACACAGAAGCTAGCAAACATGCACAGATGCACACACTAGCCAGATCATATGCACAGACAGCACCAGTAGATGTGTTGCAAGGATTAGTAGCTAATACAGACTACATAGTAAATCCTAAGCTAGTAACCATCAGTAAACCCCAGATTTCATCAGGCAAGCATATTGGCATTCATATCTAGTATGATCCCCAAATATGCAAGCAAAGGTTGAGTAGCCACAAGATCCAATTAAATAGGTGAGCAACCAATCAGTAGCAAGGCTACTGAGGTCACATCACACTTAGCACCAAATAAAAGAAAGCCAACTATAGCACATCATTATCCAGGAATGGATTCAGATTCATTTGCTTGCTAAACAATCATGAATAGCCAATTCATTTGCAAGCAAGTCATTTAAATCATTACTGCATAAGCAGTTCATCATAACTTAATTAATACAAGCATGAATTTATCACAGATCCATGCTTAGTACTGACAGTAGCATAATATAAGGCAACACAGTTTAATCACTGCATAATAGCTACTGGATCTAGTCCAGTAAGCTTGATTAAGCAACAACACAAGTAAGCAGCAGCATAGTGATGCTTGAGCATCAGCATCAACAAAGAAAATGAATCACTTAGCCACAGAATTAATCAGTAAGCCATCATTGACACTTAATTGATCAAATGGATCAATTGAATCAAGTCAAGCCACATAGATAAGCTAGCCAACAAGCAATGGATGATCCAATGGATCATTAGCTTGCACAGGAAACACAGAGGCATTTCACAAACACCACTGGCACACACAAGTGTCACTGATGCACCACAGTACACCTAGACAAGCAAGTATAACATGCCAGTAAGCACAAGCAAGCCATAAGCAAGTACAGCATGGCATAGTAAGCTGTTAAGCAAGCACAGCAGAGCACAACAAGATTAGAGTAGGCTAGGAGCAACAGATATGCAAGCAAAGCATGTATAGCAAGCAAGGCAACTCTGGCCAGTACCAGAAATGGGTGCTTTGGCCATGAGCTTGCAGCAGATAGAAGCACTGGAAGATTAAGCAACCATGGCAGAGCTCTGTGTGATCACAGGATCACCAGAGAGCAACAGAGCATGAGGAGGAAGAAGTACAGTAGCAATAGAGCATGAGCAGCAGAGCACCAGAGACGACGGCACAAGTACTGCGAGCAGCACCTGTGCCAGGTCAGTCTCGGGGGCGCACACGTCGTCGGCGAGGACGAGAGCTCGCCGGAGATCGTCAATCGCCAGGGGCGATTCTCCACGAGATCCAGAGAGGGGCGATTCGCCAGGAGAGGAAGAGATGGGGGAAACCACGCGGACAGATCGATAGATCTGCACGCGGCGGTCCCGATTTGGTAGGTGGCTATGGCAGGGGAGCATAGAGCTGGCCGGAGAGTGGCGGCGGCCATGGCGGCGACGCCATCGCCACGGGCGTCGCGAGAGGATTAGGGTTAGAGACGAACGAGTGAGAGAGAGACGAGTGAGTGAGTGAGGTGGGCTGTTCGGCGCCACCGACCCATAATGGCACAAGCCTTAATGGGCTGTCCCTGGGCCTTAGTTAAATGGGCTGGCCCAATAGGGGCCAGGGGGCATTTTGGTCTTTTAACAATTTAGAAAAGGCCAGAATTTCACCAATTTTTAATAAATAAAATACAACTCTAAAAATCCAGTAAAAATTGGATTAGTGAATGAAAAATAAATCTTAACCAGAATAAAATATGAAATAGAATTTAAGAAACAAATTCAAAATTTTGAATTTTAAGAATTTTATAACATTGTCCTTACCGGACAATGATGCTTCTTACAGAACCCGAGGTCCAGGTTCCATCAACTGCATTGAACTGCACTATCTCGCAGTCCACATGCAAGTTCACCCTTGCTCATGTCAACTTGATTATTTTCTACTACTTTAATGCAAAGCTATATACTTATCATTCCTGCATCGCAAATGAAATGTTACTTTCCAACTATGAATATGACTATGTGGCTGGCAATGGAACCATGGTATGTGTTGATATGGTGGAGGTTCCATTGCATGGGTTATATCACCCTAGGATTAATCACCAATGCCGTCCAGTGATTCTAGCGCCGTACAAACCGCGTTGACCATGAGATCTATAATGGCTATGGGGAAGCCAGCCGTATCTTTTCCCTTCTGCACGCCAACGGATTGGTAGAGCCGGCGGGGTGTTGGAGGCACTGCCGTAAGTTGGGATAGCCTTTTAAATCCCCATCCATTAGTGATGATGGCTCTACGATCTATGAAGGATTGTCCAAAGTACACCGTGAGTAAAGCCGTATTATCGGGAGAAGTCTACTGGGGGTGTGCGTGAGTAAAGCCATCTACATGCATTGACCTGCGATTTCCTGATCAATGGTCGTAGCTAGTGCATCAAACACCTTTTTTACTCTTTTAGAACTTGCTGAGTACCTCTGTACTCACTTTCTTTCGACACCCTTGCTAAACTGTGATCCGGAAGTGGAGGCCATCAACGATGGAGCACCAGAAGGAAGTTACGAGCTGGTCTACGAGGAACCTGATCTTACCGGCGGAGTGGAAGGAGTAGACTATGGGATAGTCTACGGACCAGATGACACGGAGGTGGAGGAGTAGTGACATACCCTAGCATCATAGAGCCGAGCAGCGTAGAACTTACTTAAATAAGTTGTTGAGCTTTCTTATAGTTGTTATGAGTTGTAATCGTACTTAAGTAGTATTTTAGGGTGTTCTCATAGGACCTGTGAGAATACCAACTTGTTAAGACAATGTTTGTAATAAAGTATGGAGTTTTATGACCTGCAATGTTTCTGTTGTACCACTCTGAGGGATATGGCAATTTGTGAAGAAGTCCCTTCACAATGATCATATCAACGACTTGTATACTACAACATGCAGTGGTATGCTGGGTCACCGCAGCTGGTATCAGAGCAAATGTTGCGACCTTAGGTTGGAAAAACCTAGTATAGGGAAGAAACCTGTAGGAGTCTAGTAGAAATAGTAAAGGATTCTCTAGAAATATGGTGATTATTCATATGAGAATAGCAAAAACATATATTTTAGTGCGATAATTCTTTATTATAGCTATTATGATGCATTATCACTACTAATATTCTGCTTTTGTATACAACCATAATGGCGAACACTTTTCCTAAGAGGACTTTGAGGAAGGTTGAGGGATGGCTCGGTGATTATGATGGACCAATCACAGCTCTCCTGTGTGGGATGCTGAAGGAACTTCATTGTGACCCACGGATACCTGTTATCAAGTATACATACTATGATGGGGAAATCCTAGCCAAGTGCAGAGTATCGGTCCAACTACCGACAAAACTGCTGATGAGTCGTGTAATGCCATACGGAGAAGCCAAAACTATCACCACAGCCTACCACATGGGCCTATTCAAGGCAATCCTTGAGATAAGGCAGCACAAGTCAGTAGAACCGCTATGTTCAGAGTTTTCTCATATACCTCATGCCGAGGAAGATGAGGATCCCACTCTGAATCATCTGGTGTTAGCACACAGTGAAGGAGATATGCCCTAGAGGCAATAATAAAGTGGTTATTATTTATATCTTTATGTTTATGATAAATGTTTATATATCATGCTATAATTGTATTAACCGAAACATTAGTACATGTGTGATATGTAGACAAACATAGAGTCCCTAGTATGCCTCTTAAACTAGCTTGTTGATTAATGGATGATTAGTTTCATAATCATGAACATTGGATGTTATTAATAACAAGGTTATATCATTGTATGAATGATATAATGGACACACCCAATTAAGCGTAGCATAAGATCTCGTCATTAAGTTATTTGCTATAAGCTTTTTGATACATAGTTACCTAGTCCTTATGACCATGAGATCACGTAAATCACTTATACCAGAAAGGTACTTTGATTACACCAAATGCCACTGCGTAAATGGGTGGTTATAAAGGTGGGATTAAGTATCCGGAAAGTATGAGTTGAGGCATATGGATCAACAGTGGGATTTGTCCATCCCGATGACGGATAGATATACTCTGGGCCCTCTCGGTGGAATGTCGCCTAATGTCTTGCAAGCATATGAATAAGTTCATAAGAGACCACATACCACGGTATGAGTAAAGAGTACTTGTCAGGAGACGAGGTTGAACAAGGTATAGAGTGATACCGAAGATCAAACCTCGGACAAGTAAAATATCACGTGACAAAGGGAATTGGTATCGTATGTGAATGGTTCATTCGATCACTAAAGTCATCGTTGAATATGTGGGAGCCATTATGGATCTCCAGATCCCGCTATTGGTTATTGGTCGGAGTGAGTACTCAACCATGTCCGCATAGTTCACGAACCGTAGGGTGACACACTTAAAGTTGGATGTTGAAATGGTAGTACTTGAATATGGAATGGAGTTCGAATATTTGTTCGGAGTCCCGGATAAGATCCCGGACATCACGAGGAGTTCCGGAATGGTCCGGAGAATAAGATTCATATATAGGATGTCATTTTATGTGATTTAAAATGATGCGGAAGGTTCTATGGAAGGTTCTAGAAGGTTCTAGAAAAGTCCGAAAGAAACCACCAAGGAAGGTGGAGTCCTGGAGGGACTCCACCTCCATGGCCGGCCAACCCTAGAGGGGGAGGAGTCCCAAGTGGACTCCCCCAAGGGGGGCCGGCCACCCCCTCCATGGAAGGTGGAACTCCCACCTCTAGTGGGAGTCCTAGCTTGGGTAGGTTTCCCTATCATATGGAAGGTTTTGGGTTCGGGTCTTATTCGGAGACTTGTAGTCCAACCCTTGGGGCTTCCACCTATATAGTGAGGGACAAGGGGAGGGGGCCGGCCACCTCAAGACCACAAGCTGGCCGCACCCCCCAAGTGGCCGGCCACCCCCTCCCAAACCCTAGCCGCCCCCTCTCCTCCATAGCTCCCACAAGCTTAAGCGAAGCTCCGCCAGAGTTCTCCACCACCACCGACACCACGCCGTCGTGCTATCGGAATCAAGAGGAGCTACTACTTCCGCTGCCCGCTGGAACGGGAGGTGGACGTTGTCTTCATCAACAACCGAACGTGTGACCGAGTACGGAGGTGCTGCCCGTTCGTGGCGCCGGAGGGATCGTGATCAAGATCTTCTACGCGCTTTTGCAAGCGGCAAGTGAACGTCTACCACAGCAACAAGAGCCTCCTCTTGTAGGCTTTGGAATCTCTTCAAGGGTGAGACTCGATAAACCCCTCGTTGCTACCGTCTTCTAGATTGCATCTTGGCTTGGATTGCGTGTTCGCGGTAGGAAATTTTTTGTTTTCTATGCAACGTTATCCTACAGTGGTATCAGGGCCGTGTCTATGCATAGATGGTTGCACGAGTAGAAGACAATGGTTTTGTGGGTGTTGATGCTCTTGTTATCTTTAGTTTGAGTACTTTGCATCTTTGTGGCATAGTGGGATGAAGCGGCTCGGACTAACTTTACATGACCGCGTTCATGAGACTTGTTCCTCGTTCGACATGCAACTTGAATTGCATAAGAGGCTTTGCGGGTGTCTGTCTCTCCTACTATAGTGAAGATTCAATTTACTCTTCTATTGAAAACATTAGTATCAACGTTGTGGTTCATGTTCGTAGGTAGATTAGATCTCTCTCGAAAACCCTAAACCACGTAAAATATGCAAACCAAATTAGAGACGTCTAACTTGTTTTTGCAGGGTTTGGTGATGTGATATGGCCATAATGTGATGATGAATATGTATGAGATGATCATTATTGTATTGTGGCAACCGGCAGGAGCCTTATGGTTGTCTTTAAATTTCATGTTGAGTAGTATTTCAAAGTAGTTGTAATAGTTGCTACATGGAGGACAATCATGAAGACGGCGCCATTGACCTTGACGCTACGCCGACGATGATGAAGATCATGTCCGTGCTTTGGAGATGAAGATCAAAGGCGCAAAGACAAAAGGGCCATATCATATCACATATGAACTGCATGTGATGTTAATCCTTTTATGCATCTTATTTTGCTTAGATCGCGATGGTAGCATTATAAGATGATCCCTCACTAAAATCTCAAGATAATAAAGTGTTCATCCTTAGTAGCACCGTTACCAAGACTTGTCGGTTCGAAGCATCTCGTGATGATCGGGTGTGATAGAATCAACAAGTACATACAACGGGTGCAAGACAGTTTTGCACATGCGGATACTAAGGTGGCCTTGACGAGCCTAGCATGTACAGACATGGTCTCGGAACACGTGATACCGAAAGGTAGAGCATGAATCATATGGTTGATACGATGAACACTTTGAGTGTTCGCCATTGAAATCACACCTTGTCTCGTGATGATCGGACTTAGGTGCGATGGATTTGGTTCGTGTGATCACTAAGACAATGCGAGGGATATTGTTTTGAGTGGGAGTTCACCTAGATTTTTAATTATGTTGAATTAAAATTTGAACTCAATTTGTCATAAACTTAGTCTAAACTTTTGCAAATATATGTTGTAGAGATGGCGTCCCCAATCAATTTTAACCAGTTCCTAGAGAAAGAAAAACTTAAGAGCAACGGTAGCAACTTCACCGACTGGTTCCGTCATGTGAGGATCTTCCTCTCTGGCGGAAATCTGCAATATGTGCTTGATGCACCGCTAGGTGACCCTCATGCAGAAACTGAAACCGATGAAGTAAAAGTTGTTTACGAGACTCGAAAAACTCGGTACTCTCAAGTTCAGTGTGCCATCCTGTGCAGTCTGGAATCCGATCTTCAAAAATGTTTTGAGCACCACGATCCTCATGAGTTGATGAAAGAGCTGAAAGCTATTTTTGAGACTCATGCGGCTGTGGAATGCTATGAAGCATCGAAACATTTCTTCAGCTGTATGATGGAAGAAGGCAGCTCCGTTAGTGAGCACATGCTCGCCATGACCGGGCATGCGAAGAAACTCAGTGACTTGGGAATAGTGATTCCTAACAGACTGGGGATTAATCGTGTCCTTCAATCACTGCCACCAAGTTACAAGAACTTTGTGATGAACTGTAATATGCAGAACATGAACAAGGAGTTACCTGAACTCTTTGGCATGCTAAAAGCTGCTGAGATTGAGATCAAGAAAGAGCACCAAGTGTTGATGGTCAACAAGACCACCAGTTTCAAGAAACAGGGCAAGTCTAAGGGAAAATTCAAGAAGGGTGGCAAGAAAGCTGCCACGCCTCCTGTGAAACCTAAGAACGGCCCTAAGCCTGATGCTGAGTGCTATTACTACAAGGAGAAGGGACACTGGAAGCGTAATTGCTCCAAGTATCTGGCTGATCTGAAGAGCGGCCTTGTCAAGAAGAAGAAAGAAGGTATATCTGATATACATGTTATAGATGTTTATCTCACTGGTTCTCGTTCTAGTACCTGGGTATTTGATACTAGTTCGGTTGCTTATATATGTAACTCGAAACAGGAACTAAAGAATAAACGAAGACTACTGAAACATGAAGTGACGATGCGCGTTGGAAACGGATCCAAGGTCAATGTGATCGCTGTCGGCACACTTCCTCTACATCTACCTTCGGGATTAGTTTTAAGCCTAAATAATTGTTATTTTGTACCTGTGTTGAGCATGAACATTATATCTGGATCTTGTTTAATGCAAGACGGTTATTCATTAAAGTCTGAGAATAATGGTTGTTCTATTTTTATGAATAATATCTTTTATGGTCGAGCACCACAAAAGAATGGCTTATTTCTGTTAGATCTCGATAGTAGTGATACGCATATACATAACGTTGATGCTAAGCGAATTAAATTGAATGATAATTCTACTTATATGTGGCACTGTCGTCTTGGTCATATTGGAGTGAAACGCATGAAGAAACTCCATACTGATGGATTACTTGAATCACTTGACTTTGAGTCACTTGATAGATGCGAAGCATGTCTAATGGGTAAAATGACTAAGACTCCATTTTCTGGTATGATGGAGCGAGCTACTGACTTATTGGAAATCATACATACCGATGTGTGCGGACCAATGAGCGTAGCATCGCGCGGTGGTTATCGTTATGTTCTAACCTTCACAGATGATCTGAGTAGATATGGGTATATCTATTTCATGAAACATAAATCCGAAACTTTCGAGAAGTTTAAGGAATTTCAAAGTGAAGTAGAAAATCAACGTAACAAGAAGATTAAAGTTCTACGATCTGATCGTGGAGGTGAATATCTGAGTTATGAGTTTGGCATGCATTTAAAGAAATGCGGAATACTTTCACAATTGACACCGCCAGGAACACTACAACGAAACGGTGTGTCCGAACGTCGTAATCGAACTCTCTTAGATATGGTTCGTTCTATGATGTCTCTTACTGATTTGCCGTTATCATTTTGGAGTTATGCATTAGAGACAGCCGCATTCACTTTAAATAGAGCACCATCAAAATCCGTAGAAATGACGCCGTATGAATTATGGTTTAATAAGAAACCTAAGCTGTCGTTCCTGAAAGTTTGGGGTTGCGAAGCCTATGTAAAGAAGTTACAACCGGACAAGCTAGAACCCAAAGCGGAGAAATGCGTCTTCATAGGATACCCTAAGGAAACTATAGGGTACACTTTCTATCACAAATCCGAAGGCAAAATCTTTGTTGCTAAGAACGGAACCTTTCTTGAGAAAGAATTTCTCACTAAAGAAGTGACTGGAAGAAAAGTAGAACTCGATGAGATTGATGAATCTATACTCGTTGATCAGAGTAGCGCAGTACCGAAGTTGTGCACTGTACCGCCTACACCGGCAACAGAGGAAGCTAATGATAATGATCATGAAACTTCGAACGAGGAAACTACTGAACCTCGCAGATCGACAAGGGAACGTGCCACTCCTGATTGGTATGATCCTTGTCTAAATGTCATGATTGTGGATAACAATGATGAGGACCCTGCGACGTATGAAGAAGCGATGATGAGCCCAGATTCCAACAAATGGCAAGAAGCCATGAAATCCGAAATGGGATCCATGTATGATAACAAAGTATGGACTTTGGTAGACTTACCTGATAGCCAAAAGGCTGTCGAGAATAAATGGATCTTCAAGAGAAAAACAGATGCTGATGGTAATATTACTGTCTATAAAGCTCGACTTGTCGCAAAGGGTTTCCGACAAATTCAAGGAGTTGACTACGATGAGACTTTCTCACCTGTAGCGAAGCTAAAATCTGTGAGGATTTTGTTAGCAATAGCTGCATTTTTCGATTATGAGATTTGGCAGATGGATGTCAAAACGGCGTTCCTTAATGGAGACATTGAGGAAGAGTTGTATATGGTACAACCCAAAGGTTTTGTCGATCCTAAAAATGCTGACAAAGTATGCAAACTTCAGCGTTCAATCTATGGACTGAAGCAAGCATCAAGAAGTTGGAACCGACGCTTTGATAAGGTGATCAAAGACTTCGGGTTTATACAGTGTCATGGAGAGGCCTATATTTACAAGAAAGTGAGTGGGAGCTCTGTAGCATTCCTGATATTATATGTAGATGACATATTATTGATCGGGAATGATATAGAACTATTAAGCAGTGTTAAAGGTTATTTGAATAATAGTTTTTCAATGAAAGACCTTGGTGAAGCATCGTATATATTAGGCATCAAGATTTACAGAGATAGATCAAGACGCCTAATAGGGTATCACAGAGTACATATCTGGACAAGATTCTAAAGAAGTTTAGAATGGACGAAAGTAAGAAAGGGTTCTTACCTATGTTACCAGGCAAGGTCTTGAGTAAGACTCAAGGACTGGCTACGGCAGAAGAAAGAGAAAGGATGAGTAATATCCCCTATGCTTCGGCAGTAGGATCTATCATGTATGCCATGCTATGTACTAGACCGGATATAGCACATGCTGTTAGTTTGACTAGCAGATATCAAAGTGATCCAGGAATGGAACACTGGACATCGGTCAAGAATATCCTGAAGTACTTGAAAAGAACTAAGGATATCTTTCTTTGTTATGGAGGTGACCAAGAGCTCGTTGTAAGTGGTTACACCGATGCAAGTTGGAACACTGATCCAGATGACTCTAAGTCACAGTCTGGGTACGTGTTTATATTGAATGGTGCTGCAGTAAGCTGGGCAAGCTCGAAGCAGTGCACGGTGGCGAAGTCTTCAACAGAATCAGAGTACATAGCGGCTTCAGAGGCTTCATCAGAAGCGGTATGGATGAAGAGGTTCATTGTAGAGCTCGGTGTGGTTCCTAGTGCATTGGACCCATTAATCATTTACTGTGATAACATGGGTGCCATCGCCAATGCACAAGAGCCAAGGTCACACAAGAGGCTGAAGCATATCAAGCTGCGTTACCACTCGATTCGCGAGTACATCGAAGATGGAGAAGTAAAGATTTGCAAAGTACACACTGATCTGAATGTAGCAGATCCGTTGACTAAAGCTCTCCCTAGGGCAAAGCATGACCAACACCAGAATGCCATGGGTGTTAGGTATATTACAATGTAATCTAGATTATTGACTCTAGTGCAAGTGGGAGACTGAAGGAGATATGCCCTAGAGGCAATAATAAAGTGGTTATTATTTATATCTTTATGTTTATGATAAATGTTTATATATCATGCTATAATTGTATTAACCGAAACATTAGTACATGTGTGATATGTAGACAAACATAGAGTCCCTAGTATGCCTCTTAAACTAGCTTGTTGATTAATGGATGATTAGTTTCATAATCATGAACATTGGATGTTATTAATAACAAAGTTATATCATTGTATGAATGATATAATGGACACACCCAATTAAGCGTAGCATAAGATCTCGTCATTAAGTTATTTGCTATAAGCTTTTCGATACATAGTTACCTAGTCCTTATGACCATGAGATCATGTAAATCACTTATACCGGAAAGGTACTTTGATTACACCAAACGCCACTGCGTAAATGGGTGGTTATAAAGGTGGGATTAAGTATCCGGAAAGTATGAGTTGAGGCATATGGATCAACAGTGGGATTTGTCCATCCCGATGACGGATAGATATACTCTGGGCCCTCTCGGTGGAATGTCATCTAATGTCTTGCAAGCATATGAATAAGTTCATAAGAGACCACATACCACGGTACGAGTAAAGAGTACTTGTCAGGAGACGAGGTTGAACAAGGTATAGAGTGATACCGAAGATCAAACCTCGGACAAGTAAAATATCGCGTGACAAAGGGAATTGGTATCGTATGTGAATGGTTCATTCGATCACTAAAGTCATCGTTGAATATGTGGGAGCCATTATGGATCTCCAGATCCCGCTATTGGTTATTGGTCGGAGTGAGTACTCAACCATGTCCGCATAGTTCACGAACCGTAGGGTGACACACTTAAAGTTGGATGTTGAAATGGTAGTACTTGAACATGGAATGGAGTTCGAATATTTGTTCGGAGTCCCGGATAAGATCCCGGACATCACGAGGAGTTCCGGAATGGTCCGGAGAATAAGATTCATATATAGGATGTCATTTTATGTGATTTAAAATGATGCGGAAGGTTCTATGGAAGGTTCTAGAAGGTTCTAGAAAAGTCCGGAAGAAACCACCAAGGAAGGTGGAGTCCCGGAGGGACTCCACCTCCATGGCCGGCCAACCCTAGAGGGGGAGGAGTCCCAAGTTGACTCCCCCAAGGGGGGCCGGCCACCCCCTCCATGGAAGGTGGAACTCCCACCTCTAGTGGGAGTCCTAGCTTGGGTAGGTTTCCCTATCATATGGAAGGTTTTGGGTTCGGGTCTTATTCGGAGACTTGTAGTCCAACCCTTGGGGCTTCCACCTATATAATGAGGGACAAGGGGAGGGGGCCGGCCACCTCAAGACCACAAGCTGGCCGCACCCCCCAAGTGGCCGGCCACCCCCTCCCAAACCCTAGCCGCCCCCCTCTCCTCCATAGCTCCCGCAAGCTTAAGCGAAACTCCGCCGGAGTTCTCCACCGCCACCGACACCACGCCGTCGTGCTGTCGGAATCAAGAGGAGCTACTACTTCCGCTGCCCGCTGGAACGGGAGGTGGACGTCGTCTTCATCAACAACCGAACGTGTGACCGAGTACGGAGGTGCTGCCCGTTCGTGGCGCCGGAGGGACCGTGATCAAGATCTTCTACGTGCTTTTGCAAGCGGCAAGTGAACATCTACCGCAGCAACAAGAGCCTCCTCTTGTAGGCTTTGGAATCTCTTCAAGGGTGAGACTCGATAAACCCCTCGTTGCTACCGTCTTCTAGATTGCATCTTGGCTTGGATTGCGTTTTCGCGGTGGGAAAATTTTTGTTTTCTATGCAACGTTATCCTACACACAGAAGTCCTGAAGCTGCAGCACAACACATGGATAGCTGTAAGTCTTTACTGACCACGATGTACCTTTTACACATGAAGATGAGGGGTGAGATTGACCACATGCTAGCTGAGTTCACGGACCCTGATAAAGTCCAAACTCGGATGCGTGATCTAAGGGCACAACCACAACATACTACACCTTTGTTTAGCCTAGACAGCTATGTAGATTTGAGTGACCAGTTGTCCCATAAAGATCCACTCACACCCAACTTTGTTCCACACTATCCACATGTGTCAGCATCATATGAGTCTGGATACGGGGGAGATGATTCCAGGAACCTAGACTGCTCGGAGTCACCAATCGAGAATTTGACTGGTTGGCACTTCGGGGAACCATTTGGAGATGAAGGAGAACCCATCACTTGTGAATCAGAGGATGAAGGAGGCGCGGTTCACCAGAATGTTAACCAAAGCTTTGGGCAGGAAGAGAAAGACACCAACTCCATTTCTTTAGATTTGGAGATGGGATTATCCAAAACATCCCAGTACGTTGTAGGTGAGAGTTCTGGAACCAAGAAAAAGAAGAAGAAGAAGATGAGGGGTCAAGTGAGTAGGAATCCTCCATGGATGGCAGAAGAAGGTGAGCTGTATTCCACTGGGGATACATATGAGTCTTTATCCAGCTACTTTGGCATGACAGATCTCTGTCTCGACACTTCGTCCGATTTAGACTACATACCTACTGGAAGGACTTTCATTCCGGACGGTGTTCGGAAGACAAACCGCTGTACCGGATGGACTCCAGGGATGTACGCGGAGGCGAGTTATGATGACGAGGAGTAGAGCTCCAAGGAAGAATAAAGTAATCTAGGTGGTATTGTAATAGAACGTATTTTAAATTCCCGTTGGCTTGGGCTTTGAGCCAAATAAGTGGTTTATATATACCACATCTAATATAAGTTTGTGTGTGTGTTATGTATTATACAAAGTATATGCATAATAAATGTTTGTTTTGGATTTGCTTCTTGATTTCATTGTGTGACTAGTTCTGGGCATTGAGTTGAGCTCAGAAAGCATTTGCATGGTGTAATTATGAGTAATCGCTCTTTGTTACAGGACTAGGGGGAAATGGCGTTAGTAGAAACTGAAGAGGCTCGCCAGAGCGGGAGGCAAAAGAAAAAGAGGAGGCAGATGCAGCAGCAAGAGCAGAGAATGCACCACCACCACCACACCCAATGATGCACCCAGACTTCCAACAGTATATGAGAGCAATGGAGGAAGATAGGAGGCGTTACCAGGAAAGTCAAAGCAAGAACATGCAAGACTTCTTTACCCACGTCATCAATGATAGGGGTAATGAAGGCAAGGGAGTAACCCTATCAGACTTCCAAAATGCAAGACCACTACCTTTTACATCAGCTCCAGAACCAATGGACGCTGAAGATTGGCTCATGGATACGGAACCGAAGTTGAAGACCGTTGGTTGCAACGATGAGGAGAAGATTAGATATACTACTTATCTGTTGTCAGGACCAGCAGCGTCATGGTGGGAGAATCTTGTAGCAGTACACCCACCAGATAAGGTGTTCACCTGGGAGGAGTTCAAGAAGAAGTTTCGGGATGCCCATGTTCCGGATAGCGTGGTGGAGCTGAAGAAGAGGGAGTTTGAAGAACTACGACAGAATACTGCACCCATCATGCAGTATGTTCGGGATTTCAACAGGCTGTCCAGGTATGCACCTGAGGATGTTGATACGGAGGAGAAGAGGAAGAAGCGGTTCATGAAAGGCATGAATCCATACATGAAGATGCAACTGAGGTTGGCACGGACTGCCGAATTCCAGGAACTGATTGACTCGGCAATCACTTTCGAGGATGATTACCGGCAAGTCCAGGAGGACAGGAGGAAGAGGGCTCGTATCGAGCCAAGGAAGTACCCAATTAGTAAACCAATACCTGATCGGAGTTTCAAACCCCGATACCGACCTACTACTGGTAGCCAATACAACCGGGGAGGTCAGAGTCAGAATCCAATCAGCCAAATCATCTGCAACAATTGTGGCCTAAAGGGTCATTTGCAGAAGGATTGTCAGAAACCCAGAATCATCTGTTATGGTTGTGGGAAGGATGGACACATCAAGCCGGAGTGCCCAAACAAGTCATCTTGGAGCGGACAGAGCTCAGGAGGACGAGGTGGAAACAACAACAACAACAACAACAACAACAACAACCGCAACAACAACAACAATAGCAACCGCAACTACAACAACAACAAGAGGGGAAAGCCTTATGGAAAGCTGAACTGCACATCTTTGGAGCAAGCGGAAGAGTCGGATCAAACAGTCTTAGGTACGCTAAGCATCCTTACTCATCCTGGCAAAGTATTATTTGATACTGGAGCAACCACATCATTTCTTGCATTGGAGTTTGTGGAAAAATTTGGGCTTAGATGTTCTAAGTTAGAAACCCCTATAACTGTTCTATCCGCGGGGGGAACAATCTTAGTAACCCACGTGAAAGAAGCACAGGTCCTAACCATATGTGACTGTGTGTATTTTGCGGACCTATTCATCATACCCATGAAGGACATATCTGTCATCCTAGGGATGGATTGGTTGACAGAGAATGGAGCGGTGATTAACTGTGGAGACAAAACAGTATCACTTCGCAACTCCATCGGAGGTCGAATAGTGTTCCAAGGAGATAAGTACAGTGAGTTGGAGATAGGATTGGAACTCAATAGTCTGAAGGAGGTGAGAATTGAAGATATTCCTGTAGTGAATGAGTTTCAGGATGTATTTCCTAAGGAACTACCGGGGATGCCACCCGATGGGGAGATTGAATTCACAATCGATCTGATTCCAGGCACTGCACCAATAGCACAACCACCATATAAGATGGAGCCAAAGGAATTAGTGGAACTAAAAGCTCAGATTGATGAGTTAGAACAGAAGGGATTCATTCAAGAAAGTGTGTCACCATGGGGTACACCAGTTATTTTTGTGGATAAAAGAGATGGAGGAAAGAGAATGTGTGGCGATTACAGAAATTTGAACAATGTAACTATCAAGAACAAGTATCCTTTACCTAGAATCCAAGACCTTTTTGATCAAGTTCAAGGAGCTGGAGTCTTCTCGAAGATAGATTTAAGGTCAGGATACCATCAAATCAAGATCAAGAAGGAGGATGTACCAAAAACAGCGTTTGTATCAAGGTATGGACACCATGAATATTTGGTTGTACCATTTGGACTAACAAATGCACCAGCAATTTTCATGAATTTGATGAACAAGATATTCATGAAGTACTGGGACAAGTTTGTGATAGTGTTCATAGATGATATTCTAATCTATTCCAAAGATAAAGAAGAACATGCCAAGCATTTGAAGATAGTTCTGCAAATTTTGAGAGAACGTCAGCTATATGCAAAGTTCAGCAAGTGCAAATTTTGGTTAGATAGTGTTGAATTTCTTAGACATGTCATAACCAAAGAGGGCATAGCGGTGAATCCAAGCAAGGTTCAGTTCGTATTGGAATGGAAATCACCCAAAAATGCTAAGGAGATACGAGGATTCCTTGGTATGGCAGGCTATTATTGGAGATTCATAGAGGGATTTTCGAAGATTGCAGGACCAATGACCAAGTTACTCAAGAAAAAATACTCCATTTGAGTGGACTGATGAGTGTGAAGCCAGCTTCCAAACACTCAAAGATAAGTTAACCACAGCACCGGTGTTAGCAGTTCCTGAACTTGGAAAGGATTACACGGTGTATTGTGATGCTTCCAAGAATGGACTTGGATGTGTTCTTATGCAAGATCGGAAGGTAATAGCTATGGATCAAGACAGTTGAAACCACATGAACACAACTATCCAGTACATGATCTAGAGTTAGCGGCAGTTGTGTATGCTTTGAAGAGTTGGAGACAATTTCTATATGGATCCAAGTGTGAGTTATACACCGATCATAAAAGTTTGAAATATTTCTTCACCCATAAGGAATTAAACATGAGACAGAAGAGATGGTTAGAGTTAATTAAGGATTATGACCTTACAATCAACTATACACCAGGCAAGGCTAATGTAGTAGCAGATGCCTTAAGCAGGAAGAGTACGGAGAATCAACCTACGGAATGGGAGATTCCAAAGGAACTTCGGAAAGAGCTAGAGGATGCTCAGATTTTGTTTATTCAAGGTGATGTTAAGGGAAGTATAGCAACCATGAGGATTATGGATGAGATGTACTCAGATTTGAAGTATGAGATTATCCGGAAACAAGCAGATGATTTGTTCATCCAAGAAGAAATCAAGAGGATTGGAGAAGGAAGACCATCGGAATTCCATCTAGGGGATTTTGATTCATTATACTTTCAGAAAAGGATATGTGTACCGGATGACCCAGAAGTGAAGTCAATCATATTAAAGGAAGCACATGAAACCCCTTATTCAATACATCCAGGAAGTACTCAGATGTATATGGATTTGAAGGAGATATTCTGGTGGAACAACATGAAAAGAGAAATAGCACAATATGTCTCGGAATGTCATACATGTCAACGAGTGAAGGCAGAACATCAGAGTCCTGCGGGATTACTCAAACCACTAGAGATACCGGAGTGGAAATGGGATGAAATCGGAATGGATTTTGTTACTGGTTTACCAATGACTAGTAAGAAGAAGGATATGATATGGGTAATAGTGGATAGGCTTACCAAGAGTGCTCATTTCATAGCTGTAAATACAAAGGATACCGCAGAGAAGCTTGTGGATATATACGTGAAGGAGATTGTGAGTAAGCATGGAGTACCAAAGAAAATAGTCTCAGATAGAGGTTCAATTTTCACATCAGCGTTTTGGAAACAACTCAAAGAAGCTTTGGGATCCAAGTTGGATTTCAGTACCGCTTATCATCCACAAACCGGAGGACAAACTAAAAGAACCAATCAGATACTTGAGGACATGCTTAGAGCTTGTGCTCTGAACTTTGGAGGCTCATGGGAGGACCATTTACCTTTAGCGGAATTCTCATATAACAATAGTTATCAGAGTAGCATCCAAATGGCACCGTACGAAGCATTGTACGGAAGGAAGTGTCGATCACCAATTTGTTGGTTTGAAACCGGAGAAAACAAGGAGTTTACACCGGACTACATCAAGGAAAGACAAGAAGTCATCGAGGTGATCCGGGATAGACTCAAAATAGCTCAGAGTCGTCAGAAGAGTTACGCCGACCTGAAAAGAAGAGATTGGGAACCGAAAGTGGGAGACATGGTTTATTTAAAGGTTAGCCCAATGAAAGGACTTAAGAGGTTCGGAGTGAAAGGAAAGTTAAGTCCTCGATATATAGGACCATTTAAGATACTCAGTCAGAATCGAGGAACAGCTTTTGAGTTGGAGTTACCAGCACAACTAAGTCAAGTTCACAATGTGTTTCATGTATCACAACTCAGAAAAGTGTTTGAAAGCACCGGATGATCCTATCACATATGAAGAAATAGAACTGCAATCTGACCTAAATTATGTGGAAAGACCGGAAAAGATTTTAGAAGTACAATGGAAGAAGTTAAGAAATAGAGCAATCAAATACTGGAAAGTTCAATGGCAACATCATCCTGAGCGAGAAGCAACTTGGGAGACGGAAGAAGAACTCAGGAAGTCTTACCCCGAGATGTTCAGGTACCAATCTTAACTTCGGGACGAAGTTTCTGTTAAGGGGGAGAGGCTGTAATAACCCAGAACATAGGAACAATGAAGGGTAGATTTAGAAATGGGATGTGCATTTCATCGCAAAACGGGGAAATTTTCACGCCTTATTGCAACTAAACCTAAGAGGGATCGAGGTTCTCTCTCATTTTGCACTTAGGGTTAGGCAATGTGAGTTAGGGCAATTTCGACATGATCTCTTTTGTATCTTATTACTTTGGGGAATGATTGCATTTGATAAGTGTCAACACATTTAACAATAAACAACACACAATATAAACAATGAATTCATAATTCAAACACAAGTTATAAATTCAAATCACTTTGAATTTCAAAGTGAATATCAAATACAATATTTAATCATGAATATAAACATTACATAATACAAAAGCTCATAAACAAAACTTGAGCTTTATTGATATACAACACAAATTACAAAGTCTTTACAATATTCTTGATACAAGAATTGAGACATAATGATCAGAAATAAAAAGGGAAAATTACAAGTTATTCTAAACTAAAACCTAGACTATGTGACTTGAGGATAATCTTCTGGTCATATTCCACTTCAAACCTGCAAAACAAATAACAAAGTGCTAGCCAGAATGTAAGTGTTAGAAATTCAGTTTGGACAGTTAGCAAAACAACACAGAGATTCAGTTTGGACAGTGAACAACATCATCGCACACTTGTGCTTGTCCAAATTCTTGGACAGCACAAGATAGGCATAGGCAGACCAGAACTGAGCAGCCACAGTGGGCTCAAGTTTCAGTATATGAAGGCTGTTGCTAACCAAGCAACAGCAAGGCAATGCAAGGGGTGAGTCACAAAGTCACCAGGCCTTGTGTGTCATGGCCAGGGTAGAAGTAGGGACCATATAAATAGCACACAAACCCTAGAACCATGACAGTCGACCAGATAGATAATTCACCAGGTAAGGGTGAAGCTAGAACCAACACAAGTTCATCCAGTTCTTGTCAAGAACAGAACCAACACACAACCACTCATCCCAGGAATCATGGTGACCTGAGAAGCTCAACCAGAATCTGGAGGTGAAGGGCTGTGCACAAAACCACAAGTCTGCAACAACCAAACATCTCATACTAGGAGCTGGAACAAGGTATACCAAGTTCCTGGACAGATCCAATGGATCTGATCCATACAATATGCATGATATAATCATGGGATTTAGCAGATGCTCAAGTGGGTAGATCATCACTTGGTTTTCACCAAGGATTACTGCCAGTCTAAAAGCCACTAAAAATGGAAAGCATCTAGATACAGATCTTGTACACAGAAGCTAGCAAACATGCACAGATGCACACACTAGCCAGATCATATGCACAGACATCACCAGTAGATGTGTTGCAAGGATTAGTAGCTAATACAGACTACATAGTAAATCCTAAGCTAGTAACCATCAGTAAACCCTAGATTTCATGAGGCAAGCATATTGGCATTCATATCTAGTATGATCCCCAAATATGCAAGCAAAGGCTGAGTAGCCACAAGATCCAATTAAATAGGTGAGCAACCAATCAGTAGCAAGGCTACTGAGGTCACATCACACTTAGCACCAAATAAAAGAAAGCCAACTATAGCACATCATTATCCAGGAATGGATTCAGATTCATTTGCTTGCTAAACAATCATGAATAGCCAATTCATTTGCAAGCAAGTCATTTAAATCATTACTGCATAAGCAGTTCATCATAACTTAATTAATACAAGCATGAATTTATCACAGATCCATGCTTAGTACTGACAGTAGCATAATATAAGGCAACACAGTTTAATCACTGTATAATAGCTACTGGATCTAGTCCAGTAAGCTTGATTGAGCAACAGCACAAGTAAGCAGCAGCATAGTGATGCTTGAGCATTAGCATCAACAAAGAAAATGAATCACTTAGCCATAGAATTAATCAGTAAGCCATCACTGACACTTAATTGATCAAATGGATCAATTGAATCAAGTCAAGCCACACAGATAAGCTAGCCAACAAGCAATGGATGATCCAATGGATCATTAGCTTGCACAAGAAGCACAGAGGCATTTCACAAACACCACTGGCACACACAAGTGTCACTGATGCACCACAGTACACCTAGACAAGCAAGTATAACATGCCAGTAAGCACAAGCAAGCCATAAGCAAGTACATCATGGCATAGTAAGCTCTTAAGCAAGCACAGCAGAGCACAGCAAGATTAGAGTAGGCTAGGAGCAACAGATATGCAAGCAAAGCATGTATAGCAAGCAAGGCAACTCTGGCCAGTACCAGAAATGGGTGCTTTGGCCATGAGCTTGCAGCAGATAGAAGCACTAGAAGATTAAGCAACCATGGCAGAGCTCTGTGTGATCACAGGATCACCAGAGAGCAACAGAGCATGAGGAGGAAGAAGTACAGTAGCAAGGGAGGCACACAGACATGGAGAAGAGAAGGAGGAGGTGAAGCAACTTACACGCGCCTGGAAGCAGAAGCTAGGGCATGGCGAGGCAGTGCTCGCGCGGCTATAGCAGCTGCAAATCCAGGGTAGGCGCCGACGTTACGCCGGCGAACACGAACACACCACCGCAGCAGAGCACCAGAGACGACGGCACAAGTACTGCGAGCAGCACCTGCGCCAGGTCAGTCTCGGGGGCGCACACGTCGTCGGCGAGGACGAGAGCTCGCCGGAGATCGTCAATCGCCAGGGGCGATTCTCCACGAGATCCAGAGAGGGGCGATTCGCCAGGAGAGGAAGAGATGGGGGAAACCACGTGGACAGATCGGTAGATCTGCATGCGGCAGTCCCGATATGGTAGGTGGCTATGGCAGGGGAGCACGGAGCTGGCCGGAGAGTGGCGGCGGCCATGGCGGCGACGCCATCGCCACGGGCGTCGCGAGAGGATTAGGGTTAGAGACGAACGAGTGAGAGAGAGACGAGTGAGTGAGTGAGGTGGGCCGTTCGGCGCCACCGACCCATAATGGGACAAGCCTTAATGGGCTGTCCCTGGGCCTTAGTTAAATGGGCTGGCCCAATAGGGCCCAGGGGGGGCATTTTGGTCTTTTAACAATTTAGAAAAGGCCAGAATTTCACCAATTTTTAATAAATAAAATACAACTCTAAAAATCCAGTAAAAATTGGATTAGCGAATGAAAAATAAATCTTAACCAGAATAAAATATGAAATAGAATTTAAGAAACAAATTCAAAATTTTGAATTTTAAGAATTTAAATAATAACTTGGAATTTTGAACCATTATTTCCTTGTATTTAAAATTCAAGGAAAAATCTCAAATAAGTTTAAATACTTATTTTCAAACATTTCAAAAAGAAATTCTACTATTCCAAGTCATTTCTATTGAGAAAGGTATTTCTCAAAGAAAAATACTCTATTCCCTATTTATTCCAAAAATATATATAGAGACAACTCTATTATTTTAATTCAGTTTTGGAATGAATGATAAACCACCAAGTCAAATAGATTTACTTTGAATTATTGTACTTTATGAGAATTAAAATGATTTATACTTTTAAATCTATTGCAAGTTCCTGTCAAAGACATAAATCATAACTCAACCCTAAATTGTTATAACTCAGCGGGGTAAAGGGATTCAACATAGAATAATACATCCATGATTGCATTATTTGGATTTTATAACATTGTCCTTACCGGACAATGATGCTTCTTACAGAACCCGAGGTCCAGGTTCCATCAACTGCATTGAACTGCACTATCTCGCAGTCCACAGGCAAGTTCACCCTTGCTCATGTGAACTTGATTATTTTCTACTACTTTAATGCAAAGCTATATACTTATCATTCCTGCATCGCAAATGAAATGTTACTTTCCAACTATGAATATGACTATGTGGCTGGCAATGGAACCATGGTATGTGTTGATATGGTGGAGGTTCCATTGCATGGGTTATATCACCCTAGGATTAATTACCAATGCCGTCCAGTGATTCTAGCGCACTACAAGAAAACCCCGCGTCTAGCAATGCATACCTAGCAATGACTTAGATATATGTACCAAAATTTCATCCTAGATACAGATGTATGTGTTGCAATGTACGTGTATTGTCTATATACAACAACCATACGGGGCCCAGCCCACTAAGCTTCCTACGTATTCATTAGCCGCACCACTCCGTTGGATGTGGCCACGAACGACCGCAACCATAGTCCCCACCCCTCCTCCCTAAACCTAGCCGCCATCCTTCTCTTCCCATGGCACAACTCAGTCGTTCCCTCGCCGGTGATGCGGGTGGTGCTAACACGCCCAATTCTTCGCCTTCTAATGTCAGGATGACGATAGAGGACGTCTCGAAGGACTGATTCGACCATGGTTTTGCATTCGCTTACCCTGAGATCCATGTCAGATTCGCTCTCCGAGATGGATTCAGGCTACTCGGAGATCCCTCGCAAAGCCGCTGCGGCGAGATGGAGCAGGACGCGCGGTGGAGTGAGGGAACGACAGGGGTTCAGGTTCCAGGCTTATTCCTCGATCAGGTTGCTCTCTCCTTATCCATTGACTTGACCCGTTTTAACCATCTTTTTTCGATTGTTGTGCCTCCGCGCATTCCTGCCATCGGCAACTCATCATCTGTAGTTATTGTTTTCTTATTCAGAAGGACATCTTCCCTTTCTACTATATAACCCGTGCTCTATCTTCTATATTTCAATGGATGCTTTTCTTTTGCCTGAATTATGCACAAGATGGCGGCTGGATGATTCGTCAAAGACGACTCGTCTCTTATGTCCGGTGATCAATTTTTCTCTGCTCATATATTTCGTCCAGCAACCCTTGCAAGATTTGCAATTATGGTCTGCTTTTGCTTTCCGTTGTCACTGATAATTAAGCACTTGAACAGACCACGCATTTGTACGGAAGGGAAGTGGAGACAAGGGAAACGATGAAATTGAAGGTACACGCATACTCAAGACACCACTTCAGGGAAACAATTCGTTGCAATATGCCAATGTAAGTAATTTTTCATCTATCTTTATTCACATTAACCATTGCTTCATATTGAATATATGTTTATGAGAAGCAAAATATTATTGTTTCACCAGCTTATTTAGTCTGACAAACTTTCTAGGTATCTAATCATATACTAGCTGTAGTTTATGATGTTTATTAAATAATACTCCCTCCGTACTTTGTCATATATGTAGCTTGATTGCTTCCTGATGTTTCTTTTATAGAGGAAAAGAATAGGTTTATTTCTTCACACTTTCTTATACTTACGTGGCTTCTTTGCTGTTTCAAAAGGTGACTTGTTCTAAGCATTCTACCAGCAAGAAGCATTACGTGTTGGTATCGCTATTTTCTAATATAGGTACCTTTTGCTATCTATCGCACTTTGTGTGTGTATATGATGAACTAGCACACTATAAGGTCCTTTCTTTACGCTTCTTGCATATGATCATATGATCTAGATGTGTAGACTGCAGAGCATAACTGTGTGCAACAGACAATTGGTATTTCGTTTGCAGTTTGACAACCTCCATGAGTTTTTCGTTGGAATGCATGTAGTCCTTAAGTTACTGCTTGTTGGTAGAATCCTGTTATCAACTTGGATTACTCTTAGAGAATATATGTTTTCGTTAATTGTTTAGTTTTGTTTTAGTAACTTCCCTGCACATTGACTATCCTATGCTAGATGAGATGCACAAAGGTGCCAATAAATGGATTTCACACTGACGTATTGGAGTTTGTAGCAGAAGAAGGCACCATCATCATGCTCTACTAGGTATATGTGCTATAAGTAAACCTTTACTTCTCTCTTAAGCCGTACTACCACTCAAATATATTTCAACAGAGTTAAAAAATCATCTCTCGTTTATATGTATAGCTACTATCGAAATGACAATAAAATTAGGCAAAAGAAAAAGTTTACCTGTTGAACATCCATCGCTTAAGCACAAACATAAGTTGCAAGGTTGGAACCAGCCATTTACTCATTCATAATGGCACCCATTTCCTTCTGAGGCATGTCAACATGCATAGCTGATACTGTGAGGTTGTTAGTGCACTTAGCAAGTCAATCCAGCTGGCCAAAATAGCATTATCACTTTGGCATGTGGTGAACTATCCAATTATCTCAATCGCACATTGTTACCAAAACTGATAGCTTTCAAAAAATCAGGGCACTACTTTTTGTTGTAATATTTTTCTGTTGGGTGCTACGTGCAGGTAATGAAATATTGTGAGTTGATCATCTGGAGCACTGGAGATGTTTCACAGCGCACAAGTGAGTAGTTATAATATTTTCCATGGTTGATGCTTGGATTTTGCAGCTAAACATAATTAATTTTTTATTTCAGGAGTTAAATATAATGAAGGGATATTATGCTAGCAACATGTAGACCAAGGGGCAGAAGGCTCAATAGAGGAATTTATTTTATTTCTTACTATATTAGATTAAGGCGTGCACAAATATGTGCCAGGAAGCCTATGGCTAACTAGTTGATTTTATGTTCTTTTTGTATCAAGCTGATGTATGTAACTCAGATTGTATTTCTACATTTTAATTAATAAAGTTTTGATTTATAGTTAATGTATATATATTTCTTAAGTTCTGATTGACACGCTGTTAAAATATGCATTAATGGTATGCACATGATCAAAAGTTCGACTGCGGACTAGAAAATACGAAAAAGAAAAAAAAAGGTTTGTTGACATTTCATTAAATTAATTAATTGTATTATTGGATAGTAGTGTCGAGGGGGTAAGCAACAACGTATATAAGGGTTGCTAACCTCAAGTTTTAGGTGTTGCTCCGTTGCAACGCAACTATTACCAACGGACCTATATGCGTTGCATTGTGCCCTAGCAACGCCCAAAAACGCAACACACATTTATCTGTTGGTAGAGGCACTAGCAACGCCTAAATTGACATTTAGATACAGATACATCTGTTGTTGTAGTGGGGGTTGTCTTGTAGTGCGCCGTACAAACCGCGTTGACCATGAGATCTATAATGGCTCTGGGGAAGCCAGCCGTATCTTTTCCCTTCTGCACGCCAACGGATTGGTAGAGCCGGCGGGGTGTTGGAGGCACTGCCGTAGGTTGGGATAGCCTTTTAAATCCCCATCCATTAGTGATGATGGCTCTATGATCTATGCAGGATTGTCCAAAGTACACCGTGAGTAAAGCCGTATTATCAGGAGAAGTCTACTGGGGGTGTGCGGGTGGACAAAAGGGTGGGTTTGCAGTCGCGGAGAAGGCGGTGTGGGCTTGGATCTTTATACCTGGCCTCACACCAAAGGAAGTGTGAACAGGGGCAAGTCCCTGCGGATGGTAAAAAGGGTGAGATCTCTTGTGGGAAAAGTAACGCACCTCTGCAGAGTGTATCAAATTGTGGCTGTCACTCCTTGTTCCGGGAAGGGAACTGCGAACGCGGCAGGAAAGGAACTCCACGAAGTTCTAGTCAACCTGTGAAGACTGACGGGCATAGTTTTCATAATAAAAGCAACCTTTTGAAGAAATGATTTCAAAACATGCATTGACATGCGATTTCCTGATCAATGGTCGTAGCTAGTGCATCAAACACCTTTTTTACTCTTTTAGAACTTGCTGAGTACCTCTGTACTCACTTTCTTTCGACACCCTTGCTAAACTATGATCCGGAAGTGGAGGCCATCAACGATGGAGCACCAGAAGGAAGTTACGAGCTGGTCTACGAGGAACCTGATCTTACCGGCGGAGTGGAAGGAGTAGACTATGGGATAGTCTACGGACCAGATGACACGGAGGTGGAGGAGTAGTGACATACCCTAGCATCATAGAGCCGAGCAGCGTATAACTTACTTAAATAAGTTGTTGAGCTCTCTTATAGTTGTTATGAGTTGTAATCGTACTTAAGTAGTATTTTAGGGTGTTCTCATAGGACCTGTGAGAATACCAACTTGTTAAGACAATGTTTGTAATAAAGTATGGAGTGTTATGACCTGCAATGTTTCTGTTGTACCACTCTGAGGGATATGGCAATTTGTGAAGAAGTCCCTTCACAATGATCATATCAACGACTTGTATACTACAACATGCAGTGGTATGCTGGGTCACCGCAACAAGCTAACACCTTTGCAAGCTCTATGGTTGCAAGCTAATATTCTTGCAAAGTGCAAAGCCCCTTGGGGCAAGGCACCATTAGTCTTACCTTTCTTACCACAATCCTATCCCAAGTTTTTATCATACAAGTTTTTACTTGTTTATTTAAAGAGTTACTTTTATAGTTAACTTTGGTCTAAGTTAAAGGAGGTTACTAGAGTAGAAAAGTTAGTCTCAAGCTAGCCAAGCAAGATAGCACCCCTCATGACTAATGCTAGTGCTAAATACTAAAACTTGACGGTTGGAAAGGCCATACAGTTTCCGGTGTCAGATTCTTGAAAATGTTGGTGAAGTGAATGGTGAATGGTGACTGGTTTTTGAATCACAACTTGCGTTGTGGGAATGACACTAATGTTCCTACTTGAGTTAGTTAGCACATGAATAAGGCTTTTCTCAAATACTTGTGAACTAAAATTGGCTTTATGCAAATAAATTAGAGCTTAGCACCCCTTTACTAGAACTGTTAGTACTTACACTAGTATTAGTTTGCGAGTACTTTAAAGTACTCACGGCTGTGTCCCTGGCTATTCAAATGGCCAGACTATGAAGAGGAGCAGAACTATCAAGATGATGGCAATCAAGACGTCTACGACAACTAGGGAATCTTCTGACGTCAGACGTTGGCCTGTGGACTAGAGAGTCCCTTATATTTACGCCTCCGCTATGAACTTTGTGTCCGTTGATCAATAGAGCAACTATTTGTGTAATATTGGATCATGTGATCTCTATTTGTAAGACGACTATGGTATGTAATGAATGATGACTTATGATATTCAACTGTTATGTCTCGCAACAACAATATTCCTGGGATTGCGAGGTATGATATGACAGGCATCTGGACTTAAAAATCCGGGTGTTGACACGTAGAGCCTCGCCAAAACGGCTAAGTCCCAGGCGATTTGCCTTATAGTATGTTTTGGGCAATTACAAGTGCATGTGTGGCGCCGATGGGATTGGCGCCACACATCCTGCCACGTCGGAACGGCGCACCAGCTCAGCGTCGAGGGCGCCACGTCGGCTGGGAGAGTGGCGCCGAAGGCACGGGCACCACTCGAGCATGTGTGGAGCCCATGAGAGGGGCGCCACACAAAAGGGTTAGATGGGTGAAATAGTTTGCCCGGAGGGTCATTCTGTGCTATAGTTGCAACAAAGGGTTATTTTTGTGTAATTCGCCGTCTCTCACAGGGGCATTGAGGTGAACCCGGAGAAAATCAAGGCAATCCTGTGTATCAAAAGGCCAACTTGTCTCAAAGATGTGCAACGACTAACTGGTTGTGTTGCAGCAATCAGTAGGTTTGTTAGCCATCTTGGCGAGAAGGCGCTACCTTTGTACAAACTGCTGAAGAAAACAGACAAATTTGTATGGGACGACATAGTAGATGTAGCACTCAACGGGTTGAAGGAAATACTCACCTCCCCACCTATCCTAGTAGCCCCGGAAGAGTCAGAGCCCATGCTCCTTTACCTGGCAGCTACCAACATAGTCATCAGTCTCGTCATCGTAGTGGAGCGAAAGGAAGAAGGTCACGAGTATGGAGTCCAAAGGCCAGTCTATTATATTAGCGAGGTACTAACGGAATCCAAACAAAGATATCCTCACTTTCAGAAGCTAGCCTACGATGTATTCCTAGGTAGCAGGAAGTTAAGGTACTACTTTCAGGAGCATCCAGTAACAGTCGTGAGCAAGGCTCCACTGTCAACGATTCTCAACAACGCTGACGCAACAGGACGCACAACAAAATGGGGCATTGAATTATCTGCCTTCGATATCAATTACAAAGCTAGGACCGCGATCAAGTCCCAGATCTTGGCAGATTTCGTTACAGATTGGACAGAAGCTCCCGATGCAAATTTGAAGCCGGAACCAGAAACATGGGTTATGCACTTCGATGGATCCAAGCAGCATCAAGGCTCAGGAGCCGGAGTCACCCTGAAGTCCCCTACCGGAGAAGAACTGCAGTACGTTCTGCAAATTCACTTCGAAGCTACAAATAACATGGCGGAATATGAGGCTCTACTACACGGTCTGCGCATCGCTAAGGAAATTGGGATAAAGCACATCATTTTCTGCGAAGATTCCGACCTGGTGGCACAGCAAGTAGCCGGAACCTGGAACTCCAGAAACTCCGTCATGGCGGCTTACAGAGACGAAGTTGACGAGATCGCCAAATGCTTCCTCGGATACGAAGTCAAGTACATTAGGAGAGACGATAACACAGCGATAGACATGCTATCCAAGCTCGGATCCGACAGGAAACCAATTCCGCCTGGTATTTTCTTGGAGCACCTGCGGATACCCTCAGTGAAGGGCGCTAACCCGGAAAACCCAGACGTGGTAGTATCTCCGGCCAAGGAAGTGATGGTTATCATTCCGGCCTGGACACAGCCTTTTTCTGGACTACCTCATCGATCAACAGTTGCCAGAGGACGAGGTCCTCGCACGACAGATCATTAGAAGAGCACGCTCCTACACAATCGTTGATGGATAGCTCTACAAACGAAGCGCAACTGGGGTGTTTCTCAAATGCGTCTCCAATCAAGATGGCATTGAAATCCTCAGGGGAAATCCATGCAGGGGATTGCGGGCATCACGCCGCCCCCAGGTCCCTCGTTGCAAAAGCTTTTCGGCTCGGATTTTACTGGCTCACGGCTAAAGAAGACGCTGACAAGCTAGTAAAAATGTGTCGAGGTTGCCAGTACTATGCTACTAAACCAAACGCTCCAGCCCAAGAGCTGAAGACCATCCCTATCACCTGGCTGTTCGCGGTCTGGGGGCTCGATATGGTTGGAAAATTAAAGAAATCATCTCCTGGCGGTTTTGAGTACCTCCTGGTCGCTGTTGACAAGTTCAGTAAGTGGATCGAGGCAAAGCCAGTGAGGAAAGCCGATGCTGCAACGACACTAAAATTTGTTTGCAGCCTCGTGACGAGATTCGGCATCCCACACAGCATAATTACAGACAATGGCACGAAATCCTCACAAGGAGAATTGAAGGATTACTGCTATGACGTATGGATCCGGCTTGACCTTGCATCTGTGGCTCATCCACAATCCAATGGTCAGGTTGAAAGAGCCAATGGCCTCATATTATCCGGAATTAAACCACGCCTTGAAGAACCACTGTGCGACGCGCAGCTGGAGCTTGGGCTGATGAGTTAGACTCTGTTCTGTGGAGTTTGCGAACTACCCCTAACAGGTCAACCGGATTTACTCTATTCTTCCTGGTATATGGATCCGAAGTCGTGCTCCCCTCCGACATCATCCACGATTCACCGCGAGTCTCCGCCTACAATGAAGAAACTACTGACGAGGCCAGACAGCTATCTGTGGACCTGATCGAAGAAGCTCGGAATTTAGCTGACCAACATTCCACCATCTACTAGCAGAAGCTCCGACGCTACCACAGCCGTCGAGTTCGGAATCACTCGTTCATGGCCGGAGATCTGGTCCTCCGCCTTCGCCAGGTGAAAGACCATAAATTGCAATCCCCATGGGAAGGACCCTTTGTCGTTAGCAAAGTGCTTCACAACGGATCATAATACCTTGTTGATTTTCGGGAACTAAAGGATAGACCTGCTAACTGGTACCGGAAACGCAAGAACGTCCCTGGAATTGCACAGCTACGTCCTTTCCACACTTAGCAAAATTCTCGAATTACATATCCTGTAATATTTATACATGATCAATGAAATAAAGCATATGGTTCACTCTTTGAGTCTTTTACCTCCTTTACTTATTCATTTTTAGATCGTGTATGTTTTCCGACTAAAACCGCAGAGCTGGATCTCTCCGCCTAGTCGTGTATGCAAGTTGTGATTTTTCAAAATCATCCTTTAGGACGTGAGCTCAAGTTTTCTGGTGGAAATGTTTTTTTGTTGCGAACTCATGGATTCCCGGTAGCGACTTCCGGCACCTACGTTGGGGGCTTGTTTCCGCGGTTATTGACGGATCGCCATTGGGCTTCGTCGCCGCTGGCGAGCGTCTCCGGATAAAGGTCCTCTGGCTCGTGGAAGTTCAAATGAGCAAGCCAGAAAACATAAAACCAGCACTTGCTTTCAACAAACGAAACATGCAAATAAATTTAAACGGATAGCAGGATAAGTTTTTTCCGCCCATGCATAAGTGTTTCGTCCCGAGCTACTCAAGAATTTAAGTTATATTACAAACCCACTCCGGGGCCAAAATAATACATTGATGTCTACTCACACTTCTTTTCCTGTAGACAGTGTTGGGCCTCCAAGAGCAGAGGTTTGTAGAACAGCAGCAAGTTTCCCTTAAGTGAATCACCCAAGCTTTATCGAACTCAGGGAGGTAGAGGTCAAAGATATCCCTCTCAAGCAACCCTGCAATCACGATACAAGAAGTCTCTTGTGTCCCCAACACACCTAATACACTTGTCAGATGTATAGGTGCACTAGTTCGGCAAAGAGATAGTGAAATACAAGTAATATGGATGTATATGAGCGGTAATAACAATCTGAAATAAAGATGGCAGCAAGCAAACATGTAACAGAACTTGTTAGAAACGGTGTTTCAATGCTTAGCAAAAAGGCCTAGGGATCATACTTTCACTAGTGGACACTCTCAACATTGCAATCATAATTGAATATAAATATAAGCACTTCACTATGCTATTCTGAATTACTCTCTGGCAAGATAACGAACACTAATTCATCATGTAGGCAATCCTTAAATATGTATTCCCAAGTACTAATAAACACCCCACGCTGTCACTGTGAGCATTCATAGGAGGTACTAATGATACGTCTCCGACGTATCGATAATTTCTTATGTTCCATGCCACATTATTGATGATATCTACATGTTTTATGCATACTTTATCTCATATTTATGCATTTTCCGGCACTAACCTATTAACGAGATGCCGAAGAGCCAGTTGCTGTTTTCTGCTGTTTTTGGTTTCAGAAATCCTAGTAAGGAAATATTCTCGGAATTGGACGAAATCAACGCC
Organism: Lolium perenne; assembly: GCF_019359855.2. Taxonomy (NCBI): domain Eukaryota; kingdom Viridiplantae; phylum Streptophyta; class Magnoliopsida; order Poales; family Poaceae; genus Lolium; species Lolium perenne. The sequence goes on along the minus strand of NC_067247.2, from coordinate 192,845,856 downwards.
CAGGGGCCTATTTTCACACGAAGCTTCCAGAAGACCGAAGATGATACGAAGTGGGGCCACGAGCTGGCGACACACTAGGGCGGCGCGGCCCAAGCCCTGGCCGCGCCGACCTAGCGTGTGGGGCCCTCGTGTGGCCCCCTGACCTATCTCCTCCGCCTACTTATAGCATTCGTCGCGAAACCCCCAGTACCGAGAGCCACGATACGGAAAACCTTCCAGAGACACCGCCGCCGCCAATCCCATCTCGGGGGATTCAGGAGATCGCCTCCGGCACCCTGCCGGAGAGGGGAATCATCTCCCGGGGGACTCTTCACCGCCATGGTCGCCTCCGGAGTGATGAGTGAGTAGTTCACCCCTGGACTATGGTTCCATAGCAGTAGCTAGATGGTCGTCTTCTCCTAATTATGCTTCATTGTCGGATCTTGTGAGCTGCCTAACATGATCAAGATCATCTATCTGTAATGCTATATGTTGTGTTTGTTGGGATCCGATGGATAGAGAATACTATGCTATGTTGATTATCAATCTATTATCTATGTGTTGTTTATGATCTTGCATGCTCTCCATTATTAGTAGAGGCTCTGGCCAAGTTGATACTTGTAACTCCAAGAGGGAGTATTTATGCTCGATAGTGGGTTCATGTCTCCATTAAATGCGGGGAGTGATGAAACCTCTAAGGTTGTGGATGTGCTGTTGCCACTAGGGATAAAACATTGATGCTATGTCCGAGGATGTAGTTATTGATTACATTACGCACCATACTTAATGCAATTGTCTGTTGTTTTCAACTTAATACTAGAAGGGGTTCGGATGATAACCTAAAGGTGGACTTTTTAGGCATAGATGCATGCTGGATAGCGGTCTATGTACTTTGTCGTAATGCCCAATTAAATCTCACAATACTCATCACATCATGTATGTGCATTGTCATGCCCTCTCTATTTGTCAATTGCCCAACTGTAATTTGTTCACCCAACATGCTATTTATCTTATGGGAGAGACACCACTAGTGAACTGTGGACCCCGGTCCATTCTTTTAATCGAATACAATCTACTGCAATACTTGTTCTACTTGTTTTTACGCAAACAATCATCATCCACACTATACATCTAATGCTTTGTTACAGCAAGCCGGTGAGATTGACAACCTCACTGTTTCGTTGGGGCAAAGTACTTTGGTTGTGTTGTGCAGGTTCCACGTTGGCGCCGGAATCCCTGGTGTTGCGCCGCACTACATCTCGCCGCCATCAACCTTCAACGTGCTTCTTGGCTCCTACTGGTTCGATAAACCTTGGTTTCTTACTGAGGGAAAACTTGCCGCTGTACGCATCACACCTTCCTCTTGGGGTTCCCAACGGACGCGTGATGTACGCGTATCAAGCAGATTTTCTGGCGCCGTTGCCGGGGACATGAAGGAAAATTACACCACCGAGATTTCTAACTCCCACGTCAACTGCACGCCAGCAAATAGATTTTCTGGCGCCGTTGCCAGGGAGATCAAGACACGCTGCAAGGGGAGTCTTCACCTCCAATCTCTTTACTTTGTTTTTGTCTTGCTTTACTTTTATTTACTACTTTGTTTGCTGCACTAAATCAAAACACAAAAAAATTAGTTGCTAGTTTTACTTTATTTGCTGTCTTGTCTGCTATATCAAAAACACAAAAAAAATTAGTTACTTGCATTTACTTTATCTAGTTTACTTTATTTACTGTTGCTAAAATGGGTACTCCTGAAAATACTAAGTTGTGTGACTTCACAACCACAAATAATAATGATTTCTTATGCACACCTATTGCTCCACCTGCTACTACAGCGGAATTCTTTGAAATTAAACCTGCTTTACTGAATCTTGTTATGCGAGAGCAATTTTCTGGTGTTAGTTCTGATGATGCTGCTGCCCATCTCAATAATTTTGTTGAATTATGCGAAATGCAAAAGTATAAGGATGTAGATGGTGACATTATAAAATTAAAATTGTTTCCTTTCTCATTAAGAGGAAGAGCTAAAGATTGGTTGCTATCTCTGCCTAAGAATAGTATTGATTCATGGACTAAATGCAAGGATGCTTTTGTTGGTAGATATTATCCTCCTGCTAAAATTATATCTTTGAGAAGTAGCATAATGAATTTTAAACAATTGGATAATGAGCATGTTGCACAAGCATGGGAAAGAATGAAATCTTTGGTTAAAAATTGCCCAACCCATGGACTGACTACTTGGATGATCATCCAAACCTTTTATGCAGGACTGAATTTTTCTTCGCGGAACCTATTGGATTCAGCTGCTGGAGGTACCTTTATGTCCATCACTCTTGGTGAAGCAACAAGGCTTCTTGATAATATGATGATTAATTACTCTGAATGGCACACGGAAAGAGCTCCACAAGGTAAGAAGGTAAATTCTGTTGAAGAAACCTCTTCCTTGAGTGATAAGATTGATGCTATTATGTCTATGCTTGTGAATGGTAGGACTAATGTTGATCCTAATAATGTTCCGTTAGCTTCATTGGTTGCTCAAGAAGAACATGTTGATGTAAACTACATTAAAAATAATAATTTCAACAACAATGCTTATCGGAACAATTCTAGTAACAACTATAGGTCATATCATTATAATAATGGCAACGACTATGGTAATTCTTATGGGAATTATTACAACAATAATAGGAATTCACCCCCTGGACTTGAAGCCATGCTTAAAGAATTTATTAGTACACAAACTGCTTTTAACAAATCTGTTGAAGAAAAGCTTGGGAAAATTGATATACTTGCTTCTAAAGTCGATAGTCTTGCTGCTGATGTTGATCTTTTGAAATCGAAAGTTATGCCTAATGAAAATCATAATAATAAAATTGTTACTACAGCAAATGCCATCCAAGTTAGAATTAATGAGAATATAAGATTGATGGCCGAACTGCGTGCTAGGTGGGAGAAAGAAGAAAATGAAAAAGAAGATAATATAGCTAAAGTTTGGACTATTACCACCACTAGTAATGCTAATGCTCCACATGTTGCTGCACCTCCTGCTAATAATGGTAAAAGAATTTGTGTTGGAAATGTTTCCACTTCTAATGCAAAGCGTGAGAAACTGTCGGAAACTGCTAAAACTACTGAAACTGCCTGTGATAAAACTGCTGAAATTTTTTCCAACATTGGGGATAATGATCCCATTGCTTTAGATTATAATGGTTTGGATTTTGATGATTGCCACATCTCTGAAGTTATAAATTTCTTACAAAAACTTGCTAAGAGTCCTAATGCTAGTGCTATAAATTTGGCTTTCACGAAACATATTACAAATGCTCTCATAAAAGCTAGAGAAGAGAAACTAGAACGCAAAACTTCTATTCCTAGGAAGCTAGAGGATGGTTGGGAGCCCATCATTAAGATGAAGGTCAATGACTTTGATTGTAATGCTTTATGTGATCTTGGGGCAAGTATTTCCGTTATACCTAAGAAAATCTATAATATGCTTGACTTGCCACCACTGAAAAATTGTTATTTGGATCTTAATCTTGCTGATAACTCTACAAAGAGACCTTTGGGGAGAGTTGATAATGTTCGCATTACCGTTAACAATAACCTTGTCCCCTTTGATTTTGTTGTCTTGGATATTGAATGCAATGCATCTTGTCCCATTATTTTGGGAAGACCTTTTCTTCGAATTGTTGGTGCTATCATTGATATGAAGGAAGGTAATATTAAATATCAATTTCCTCTCAAGAAAGGTATGGAACACTTCCCTAGAAAGAGAATGAAGTTACCTTTTGATTCTATCATTAGAATAAATTATGATGTTGATACTTCGTCTCTTGATAATACTTGATACACACTTTCTACGCCTAGCTGAAAGGCGTTAAAGAAAAGCGCTTATAGGAGACAACCCATGTTTTTACTACAGTAATTTTATTTTATATTTGAGTCTTGAAAGTTGTTACTACTGTAGAAACCTCTCCTTATCTTAGTTTTGTGCATTGTTGTGCCAAGTAAAGTCTTTGATAGTAAGGTTCATACTAGATTTGGATTACTGCACAGAAACAGATTTCTTTGCTGTCACGAATCTGGGCCTAATTCTCTGTAGGTAACTCAGAAAATTATGCCAATTTACGTGAGTGATCCTCAGATATGTACGCAACTTTCATTCAATTTGAGAATTTTCATTTGAGAAAGTCTGGTGCCTCTTAGAAATTCGTCTTTACGAACTGTTCTGTTTTGACAGATTCTGCCTTTTATTTCGCATTGCCTGTTTTGCTATGCTTGATGGATTTTTCGATTCCACTAACTTTCATTAGCTTTGTGCAATGTCCAGAAGTGTTAAGAATGATTGTGTCACCTCTGAACATGTGAATTTTGATTGTGCACTAACCCTCTAATGAGTTGTTTTGAGTTTGGTGTGGAGGAAGTTTTCAAGGATCAAGAGAGGGAGATGATACAACATGATCAAGGAGAGTGAAAGCTCTAAGCTTGGGGATGCCCCGGTGGTTCACCCCTGCATATTTCAAGAAGACTCAAGCGTCTAAGCTTGGGGATGCCCAAGGCATCCCCTTCTTCATCGACAACATTATCAGGTTCCTCTAGTGAAACTATATTTTTATTCCATCACATCTTATGTGCTTTGCTTGGAGTGTCGGTTTGTTTTTGTTTTTGTTTTGTTTGAATAAAATGGATCCTAGCATTCATTGTGTGGGAGAGAGACACGCTCCGCTGTTGCATATGGACAAATATGTCCTTAGGCTTTACTCATAATATTCATGGCGAAGGTTGAATCTTTTTCGTTAAATTGTTATATGGTTGGAAACGGAAAATGATACATGTAGTAATTGGTAAAATGTCTTGGATAATGTGATACTTGGCAATTGTTGTGCTCATGTTTAAGCTCTTGCATCATATACTTTGCACCTATTAATGAAGAAATACATAGAGCTTGCTAAATTTGGTTTGCATAATTGGTCTCTCTAAGGTCTAGATAATTTCTAGTAAAGTGTTTGAACAACAAGGAAGACGGTGTAGAGTCTTATAATGTTTACAATATGTCTTTTATGTAAGTTTTGCTGCACCGGTTCATCCTTGTGTTTGTTTCAAATAACCTTGCTAGCCTAAACCTTGTATCGAGAGGGAATACTTCTCATGCATCCAAAATCCTTGAGCCAACCACTATGCCATTTGTGTCCACCATACCTACCTACTACATGGTATTTCTCCGCCATTCCAAAGTAAATTGCTTGAGTGCTACCTTTAAACAATTCAAAATTTATCACCTCTGATTTGTGTCAATGTTTTATAGCTCATGAGGAAGTATGTGGTGTTTATCTTTCAATCTTGTTGGGCAACTTTCACCAATGGACTAGTGGCTTCATCCGCTTATCCAATAATTTTGCAAAAAGAGCTGGCAATGGGATTCCCAGTCCCAAATTAATTAACAAAAAAATAGACACTCCTCCATGGTATGTGATTGATTGGACGGCACCCGAAGGATTCGGTTAGCCATGGCTTGAGAAAGCAAAGGTGGGGAGGAGTGTCATCATAATAAAACTAAAATAAAAAGGCACTCCTTCATGGTATGAGATTGTTGGCAGGCACCCGAGGATTCGGTTAGCCATGGTTTGTGAAAGAAAGGTTGGAAGGAGTGCCACACAAAAATAAAATAAAATGGGAGCCGTTCTTTGAAGGTTTGTCTGGCAAGGGGGTTAGAGTGCCCACTACCATTCGTTGACAACAACAAACACCTCTCAAAATTTTACTTTTATTGCTCTCTATATGTTTTCAAAATCAAAGCTCTAGCACAAATATAGCAATCAATGCTTCCCTCTGCGAAGGGCCTTTCTTTTACTTTTATTGTTGAGTCAGTTCACCTATTTCTCTCCATCTCAAGAAGCAAACACTTGTGTGAACTGTGCATTGATTCCTACATACTTGCATATTGCACTTGTTATATTACTTTACATTGACAACTATCCATGAGATATACATGTTACAAGTTGAAAGCAACCGCTGAAACTTAATCTTCCTTTGTGTTGCTTCAATGCCTTTACTTTGAATTATTGCTTTATGAGTTAACTCTTATGCAAGACTTATTGATGCTTGTCTTGAAGTACTATTCATGAAAAGTCTTTGCTATATGATTCATCTGTTTACTCATGTCATTTACCATTGTTTTGATCGCTGCATTCATTACATATGCTTACAATAGTATGATCAAGGTTATGATGGCATGTCACTCCAGAAATTATCTTTGTTATTGTTTACCTGCTCGGGACGAGCAGAAACTAAGCTTGGGGATGCTGATACGTCTCCGACGTATCGATAATTTCTTATGTTCCATGCCAAATTATTGATGATATCTACATGTTTTATGCATACTTTATGTCATATTTATGCATTTTCCGGCACTAACCTATTAACGAGATGCCGAAGAGCCAGTTCTTTGTTTCTGCTGTTTTTGGTTTCAGAAATCCTAGTAAGGAAATATTCTCGGAATTGGACGAAATCAACGCCCAGGGGCCTATTTTCACACGAAGCTTCCAGAAGACCGAAGATGATACGAAGTGGGGCCACGAGCTGGCGACACACTAGGGCGGCGCGGCCCAAGCCCTGGCCGCGCCGACCTAGCGTGTGGGGCCCTCGTGTGGCCCCCTGACCTATCTCCTCCGCCTACTTATAGCCTTCGTCACGAAACCCCCAGTACCGAGAGCCACGATACGGAAAACCTTCCAGAGACGCCGCCGCTGCCAATCCCATCTCGGGGGATTCAGGAGATCGCCTCCGGCACCCTGCCGGAGAGGGGAATCATCTCCCGGAGGACTCTTCACCGCCATGGTCGCCTCCGGAGTGATGAGTGAGTAGTTCACCCCTGGACTATGGGTCCATAGCAGTAGCTAGATGGTCGTCTTCTCCTAATTATGCTTCATTGTCGGATCTTGTGAGCTGTCTAACATGATCAAGATCATCTATCTGTAATGCTATATGTTGTGTTTGTTGGGATCCGATGGATAGAGAATACTATGCTATGTTGATTATCAATCTATTATCTATGTTTTGTTTATGATCTTGCATGCTCTCCGTTATTATTAGAGGCTCTGGCCAAGTTGATACTTGTAACTCCAAGAGGGAGTATTTATGCTCGATAGTGGGATCATGTCTCCATTAAATCTGGGGGAGTGATAGAAACCTCTAAGGTTGTGGATGTGCTGTTGCCACTAGGGATAAAACATTGATGCTATGTCCGAGGATGTAGTTATTGATTACATTACGCACCATACTTAATGCAATTGTCTGTTGTTTTCAACTTAACACTGGAAGGGGTTCGGATGATAACCTGAAGGTGGACTTTTTAGGGATAGATGCATGCTGGATAGCGGTCTATGTACTTTGTCGTAATGCCCAATTAAATCTCACAATACTCATCATATCATGTATGTGCATTGTCATGCCCTCTCTATTTGTCAATTGCCCAACTGTAATTTGTTCACCCAACATGCTATTTATCTTATGGGAGAGACACCACTAGTGAACTGTGGACCCCGGTCCATTCTTTTAATTGAATACAATCTACTGCAATACTTGTTCTACTGTTTTCTGCAAACAATCATCATCCACACTATACATCTAATCCTTTGTTACAGCAAGCCGGTGAGATTGACAACCTCACTGTTTCGTTGGGGGAAAGTACTTTGGTTGTGTTGTGCAGGTTCCACGTTGGCGCCGGAATCCTTGGTGTTGCGCCGCACTACATCTCGCCGCCATCAACCTTCAACGTGCTTCTTGGCTCCTACTGGTTCGATAAACCTTGGTTTCTTACTGAGGGAAAACTTGCTGCTGTACACATCACACCTTCCTCTTGGGGTTCCCAACGGACGCGTGCTGTACGCGTATCAACTAACACACCACAATTTCATAGAGACATCCAACTCAAATCATAACCCAGTGAACAAGTATTCTGTGAAATATAGCCTAAGAGACCCACACAGTGCACACACTGTCACCTTTACACACGTGGGACAAGGAGTCTCCGGAGATCACATAAGTAAAATCCACTTGAATAGCATAACGAAATCTAGATTACAAAGCTCATCATATGGATCTCAATCATGTAAGGCAGCTCATGAGATCATTGTATTGAAGTACATGGGAGAGAGATATGAACCACATAGCTACCGGTAGAGCCCTCAGCCTCGGGGGAGAACTACTCCCTCCTCATCATAGGAGACAGCAGCGGCGATGAAGATGGCGGTGATGTCGATGGAGATGCCTTCCGGGGGCACTTCCCCGTCCCGGCGGCGTGCCGGAACAGAGACTTCTGTCCCCCGAATCTTGGCTTCGCGATGGCGGCGGCTCTGTAAGGTTTTCCGTATCGTGGCTTATTGGTATCGAAGTTTTAGGTCACCAGGGCTTAAATAGGTGAAGAGGCGGAGTCGGAAGGGTCCTGGGGGGCCCACACAGTAGGGGGCGCGCCCCCCCTTGGCCGCGCCGCCTTGTGGGGTGGGGCCCCCTTGGCTCCTCTCTGGCCCCTCTTCGGTGCTCTGGAAGCTTCCGGGAAAAATAAGATATTGGGCGTTGATTTCGTCCAATTCCGAGAATATTTCCCGTGTAAGATTTCTGAAACCAAAAACAGCAGAAAACAGGAACTGGCACTTCGGCATCTCGTTAATAGGTTAGTTCCGGAAAATGCATCAAAACGATATAAAGTGTGAACAAAACATGTAGGTATTGTCATAAAAGTAGCATGGAACATAAGAAATTATAGATACGTTGGAGACGTATCAGCATCCCCAAGCTTAGTTCCTACTCGCCCTCGAGTAGGTAAACGATAAAAAAGATAATTTCTGAAGTGACATGCTACCAACATAATCTTGATCCAATAATGATGTAAGGCATGTGAACTGAGATCAAATTATTCAAAGCAAATGTCTATAGTTGATATAAGAGATGATAATGCAAGAGTTAAACAAGCTAGAAGTTTTCATGAACTATTGCTTTAAAGACATGAAACCGTACAAAGTTCATTAAAGATGTGTCAACACCCGGATTTTTAAGTCCGAATGCCTATTATGTCATACATCGCAATCCCAGGAATATTGTTGTTGCGAGGCATAATAGTTAAGTATCACAGTCATCATTCATTACAAACCATAAGTCTTACAAATTGGAATCACCTGATCCATATTACACAAATAGTTGATCTATTGATCAACGATCAAACACAAGTTCATAGTTCAACATAGCGGAAGCGTAAGATACAAGGACTCTCTAGTCCACAGGCCAACGCTTGATGTCGGAAGGCGCTTAGTTGTCGTAGGCGTCCTGCTGGTCATCTCCTTGTGCATCTTCATACTCTGGCCATTTGAATAGCCAGGGACAAAGCCGTGAGTACGTTGAGTACTCGCAAACTAATACTAAAGTAAGTGCTAGACATTCTAGTAAGGTTTGCTAAGCTCTAGTTTATTTGCACAAAGCTAGTTTTATTTCACAAAGTTTTGAGAAAAGCTTACTCAAGTGCTAACTAACTCAAGTGGGAACATTAGTGTCATTCCCACCATTCAAGTGGTGATTTCAATTCAATCCACCACAATCATTTCACCATCACCTTTCAACATCATTTTCAAAGATATGACATCGGAAACTGTATGGCCTTTCCAACCGTCCGTAACCGTGGACGCGGCTATTCGAATAGGTTTACACTCTGCAGAGGTTGCACACTTGTGCCACAACATTTGATTTCATCCGTCGGGATTTCCCCGAATCATCGTAACACGGTACACGGATCATCAACCATAACCTTTCACTTACGAACCCTAGTATGAGCACCTCCCCCCATGAGCTTGGCCTCCCAGTGAAGACAGACAGTCAGCCTGGGAACTGCACAGGGCTTGGGCCGGACATTCACCTCAGTTCGCATCATATCGTATCGTTTCTTTTGTGGTAGAGGCAGCTTTCGGCATAACCGATGGCCCAGCGTGTTTAGAGGGAACCCATACTAAGACGCATAAACTTCCAGTTAAGCCCTACCCATAATCAGGTATTGTGGGGGTACTTGATAATTGGAAAGGTATCGCATTCAAACCAACATCATGTTTTATCAAAAATCACCATCTTCTCTTGGTCATATTCACCTTCAAAAATCATTCAATGGAATGCATCTTCATTCCAAGGTTTCAAAATCCTTCACAATCACATGGTTCCCATCTAGAGTAGTCAATTTTTAATTCATTAGCACTAGCTCTAATTCATGAGGGGTGCTAACTTGCTTTGCTTGGGGAAAGACTAACTCACTACTCTAGTACTCAACTTGTACTTTGACCAAAGTTAACTATAAAAGTAACTCATTTAGAAAACAAGTGGAAACTTGTAAAGTAAAAACTTGGGATGGGTTCATATAAGAAAAGGTAAGGACATGGTGCCTTGCCCCAAGGGGCTTTGCACTTTGCAAGAATAATAGCTTGCATTGGTAGTAGCTTGCCTTGGTAGTTTTCAAACTGTTCCTCTTCCTCCTCTTGGTAGCAACCTTCTTCTTCGGCGTACTCTCCGGTGCTACCGTCTAAATTTGAATACGAGTATAATTACTCACTAATTCAATGGCTATTCCACATATCACAAATAAACACACAAACTACTCTATGCACACCAAATAAATAAACTAGGGTGCATGGGTTGTGGGATTTTAAATAGAATTTGTATTCCATATGTAAATGGTAGTTTCCATAGGGTTCTTGAGAAATAATTTCCTCTCATTGAAATCTTCTTAATATTTAATTTCTCCAACAAGCATGGATGAACTCATATTGACCTAAGTCAAATGTTCATCATCATCATTTGGGAAAATGATTTAAATGAGGTGGGTCACCTCATACAGTTTAAATAACACTACCTTTGATTTAAATCTCAAGTAATTCATATAAGAGAGTTTGGAACCAGGGGTCCAAACATCCCATGAATCCATGTGAGACAAGTTTAAATGAAGTGTAAGACTTCACACAATTTACTTTAATGGTTGTGGATAATATCAACTAGTTAAACTAGCCATAATATCCATTCCTTAAACCATGGCATGATCATGCAAAGTGACCACACCATTTTATTGCATAAACAATTAGTGTAAGTCAAATGTGAGCTATTAGAGTTGGAATTAACTTAATATCTATTTTGGTTGATTTTTAAGAATTATTTGAATAGGGAAAAGTCCCTGCCTTGTTATTTTTGTCACATTTATTCTACAAAGAATCTGACTATGAGGCCAGTTGCATGTTGTAGAGAATTTTAGTGGCTTCCTAACAATATAAAATTCACTAAATTTGGTTTAGCCAATTTGAAATGGTTGAATTTCAAAGTGGAGGCAGTATTGGAATTTATTTGAAATAATTAAACTGATTTTGAATTTAACAGGCCGGCGGGAAAAGCTAATTGGGCCAAACGGTTTGAAAACGGCCCGAGCCAGCCCACCACGCATCTATGCCCGCGTGGGCTGCCTGACAGGGTGGGGTCCGCCTGTCAGCGAGCGTTTAAACCCGAAACGGTATGGAGAGGTGTGGTGCGTTGGATCAGAATCAGATCGGACGGCGCTGGTGCGTCGTCTTCTCCGGCGAGAGGCAGAGAGGTTGGCGGCGAGGGTAGGGGGTCGGAGAGCTCACCGCTGCTCCAGCTAGGGTTGGCAGTGTGTGCGATGAAGGTGTAGACGACGGCGAGTCGACTGGTACCGGCGGCTCCTCCTGGAACGGCTCCAATCGACGGCGAGCTTCCGCGGCGTCCGTCGGCAGTGAGGTGGCGATTGGGTGGCTACGGCGGCGAATGTGGATGGTGGAGTGGCTCAGGCGGTCGAGTGAGAAGAGGGGAGTGTGCTGGTGTGCTCCATTCGACGAACGGAGCTCTCCTTTTATAGGCGAGCGAGTGACCGTGGGGGCTGCGGCGAGGTCGACATGCTCGCGACGATTCCGACGAGCGGTTGGGCTAGGCGAGGGTGCGGTCGGGTTCTCCTCTTCCAGGCGAAGCTAGGAGTGGTGTTGGCTTGGTCGGGCGGCTCCTGAGTTGGTCGCATTTCTTCCACGACGGCCGCGACGGTGGCGGGATCTTCTTCCCCGTCTACGGCGGCGGCGGTCCAGGGTCTTGGCGTGGCCATGTCTGGCGGTGTCGTGGTGGCGTGGTGATGCTCAACGGCTATTCAGCGGGGCCAGGGCGAACGTGAGATGGTGGCGCGGCGCGTGGCCAGGACGTGTCCGCGGTGTGCACACGCGCGACGCGAGCGGCGTCCAGGGCGCGTTCTGTGCGCGCTGTCTCCGGCGAGCTCATGGCGTCTACGGCGACAGGGCCATGCTAGGCGAGGTAGAGAGGTGAGATGGCGAGTGCTGGTGCCAGGGCCAGGGCTGAGAGTGAAGGGAGAAGGGGGGGGGGGCTCGACATGGCCGGCATGTGGCCAGCATGGCCATGCCATGCTTGTTCTCTCTCCCTCCCTAGGGTTTCTATGCTGGGGTTAGTGAGAGAGGGAACCAGGGGACCAATTGGTGTAGGTTGGGGTAGGTTAGTTAGGGTAGAATCACTATTGCAAATAGTGTGTAATAGTGCTCAATTTTGGAAATTCCAAAATTGTCCAAATTTGAAATAAATCAAAAGGTGAAAGTTTTTGAAAGGTGAATGTTGGTATTAGTTGTAAATGACCAGAGGTGAATTGAGGTGGTGGTGGAAAAATTAGAATTCAAAGATTTGCAAAAATGGCTAAGTGAGGAATGTTGAATATGTTAAAAAGTTAAGACTTTGGAGGAGCATAGCTATTGATCAAAGATGAATTTGGCAGGGTGATCTTCATCAAAGTTGTTCACCTTGATGTTGACTTTGAAGTGGTGCAAAGAGTTAGCAAGAATTGGTTTGGGAGAATTGAATTGCAGGGGCTCAAAGTGGTGATCAGACTATAATTGTCAAAAATGACCATTATCATATGTGAGTGGGAATTGTGTTTGAATTTCATTTGAATTGTGCAACCTTGATTCCAAAAGTTGTAATAAGTGTTTAGTAACATTATTCAACTAATGTTGAAGACCAAATAGGTCTAGGGTCAAGATTTATAAAAATGCCACAGAGCATATGTGAGGGTTTTGAGGGTTTTCCCAAAATTGGATTTTCTTCCTCTTTGTTTTATTTGGTTGGTGATCTTCCTATGATCACCCTAGGGTTTTAGAGCATATCAAATACAAGTAAAAGCAATCATCATGGCATATCACTCAAATGCACAAGTCCTATGCATGGTACTATATGCAAAAGAAAAGTTTTTGTTGGTTTGAAATTTGGCTCTCTGGAATTCTCTAACTTTCTTTCTATTGAATTTTGGGGTGTTACAAACCCTTCCCCCTTACAAAAGATCTCGTCCCGAGATCGAAAAGAAAGTTAGGTACTAAAGAGATCTGGGTACTCCTTCTTCATGAAGTCTTCGCGTTCCCATGTGGCTTCATCCTCGGTATGATTGCTCCATTGGATTTTCAGAAACTTGATGCTTCGGGTGCGGGTGGTTCGGTAAGCTTCTTCCAATATGCGAATCGGCACTTCGCGGTAAGTCAGATCCTTGTTGATATCCACCGATCGGTGATCGATGTTCTTGAACACTTCGGTCTTCTCAGGGACTTCAAGGCATTTCCGGAGAAGTGAGATGTGAAAAACGTCGTGCACAGCCGACATTTCTTCAGGCAACTCCAGTTGATAAGATACTTCACCTCGGCGGCTGAGGACTTGGAAAGGTCCAACATAGCGAGGTGCAAGCTTTCCTTTCAGCTGAAACCTTTGCATCCCTTTCAAGGGGGATACTTTGAGATAGACGAAATCTCCGATCTCAAAGGTCATCTCCCGACGTCTCTTGTCAGCGTAGCTCTTCTGTCTGGACTGCGCAGTCTTGAGGTACTCTCGAATCTTGTGGACTTTCTCTTCGGCTTCACGAAGAACATCTGGGCCGAAAACTTGGCTTTCTCCGACTTCTGACCAGTTCAGGGGGGTACGGCACTTCCTTCCGTACAAGGCTTCAAAGGGGGCCATCTGTAGGCTGGCTTGATAACTATTGTTGTAAGAGAATTCTGCGTAAGGTAGGCAGTCTTCCCACTTGGATCCGTATTCCAGTACGCATGCTCTAAGCATGTCTTCCAGTATCTGGTTTACTCTCTCAGTCTGTCCGTCGGTCTGAGGGTGATAGGCGGTGCTGAAATTTAGGCGAGTGCCTAGTCCTTCATGCACTTTCCGCCAGAACCTTGAGGTGAACTGTGATCCTCTATCTGACACTATCGATTTGGGGGTTCCGTGCAAAGCGACTATTCTGGAGAGGTAAAGTTCAGCTAACTTGGGGCCTTGATAGGTGGTTTTGACGGCGATGAAATGGGCGACTTTGGTCAATCTATCGACCACTACCCATATTGAATCATTGCCTTTGCTGGATTTGGGCAGTCCGGTGATAAAGTCCATTCCTACGGAGTCCCATTTCCATTCTGGAATCTGAAGGGGTTGCAACAATCCGGCGGGTCTTTGGTGTTCTGCCTTGACTCTCTGACAGATGTCACACTTAGCGATATAGCTACCGATCTCTCTCTTCATTCCGTGCCACCAAAATTGTTCTTTTAGGTCTTGGTACATCTTGGTACCTCCGGGGTGGATTGAATAAAGGGTGTCATGGGCTTCTTGCAGGATGACTTGTTTCAAGTTAGAGTCCGATGGTACGCAGAGACGTTCTTTGTACCAAAGCACTCCGGCTTCGTCTACGGTGAATCCGGGGGCTTTTCCTTCGGCTATCTATTTCTTGATTCCGTCAATGCTAGCGTTGTCCTTCTGGGCTTCTTTGATCTGACCAATCAAGGTGGGTTGCAGTTCGATGCTGGCTAGGAATCCTTCACTCACAAGTTCAAGTCTGAACTGTTCAAACTCTTGATGCAAACTGGGCTGTTCGGTTGCGAGCATGGAGTTCAACTGGCACGGCAGTCGACTCAAAGCATCCGCTACCACATTGGCCTTGCCGGGGTGGTAGTGAATCTCCATGTCGTAATCCTTGATCAATTTGATCCATCGGCGTTGTCTCATGTTCAACTCTTTCTGGGTGAAGATATATTTGAGGCTTTTGTGGTCGGAGTAGATCTCGCATCGATTACCCATGAGGTAATGACGCCAAACTTTCAGGGCTAAGACCACGGCTGCAAGCTCGAGGTCATGGGTTGGGTAATTCTATTCATGCTGCTTGAGTTGCCTTGAAAGGTAGGATACAACCTTGCCTTCTTGCATAAGCACGCATCCGAGTCCAGTCTTGGAGGTGTCGCAATATACGTCAAAGGGCTTTGCGATATCTGGCATGATCAGGATTGGGGCTGTTGTCAGTCTACTCTTGAGCTGCTGAAAGCTCTCTTCACACTTGTCGGTCCACTCAAACTTTCTGTCCTTTTTCAGCAGTTGGGTCATTGGTCGAGCGATGCTCGAAAAACCTTCTACAAATCTGCGGTAGTATCCGGCTAATCCAAGAAAAGCGCGGACCTCGGTTTGTGTGGTTGGGGCTTTCCATTCCATAACAGTTTTGATCTTGGCGGGATCAACGGCAATTCCTCCTGCAGACAAGATGTGTCCGAGGAATCCAACTTCTTCCAGCCAAAACTCACACTTGCTAAACTTGGCATACAACTTGTGCTGTCTAAGGGTTTCTAGAACAATTTCCAGATGCTGTTCATGTTCCTCTTTGGACTTGGAGTAGACGAGGATGTCGTCGATGAACACAACGACAAACTTGTCCAAAAAGTTCATGAAAATCTTATTCATGAGGTTCATGAAATAAGCGGGGGCATTGGTCAGTCCAAATGACATGACGTTGTACTCATACAACCCATATCTGGTGGTAAAGGCAGTTTTTGGAATGTCGGTGGCTCGGATCTTCAGTTGGTGGTATCCAGTTCTAAGGTCAATCTTGGAGAAAACTCGGGATCCGGTGAGTTGGTCAAACAAGTCTTCGATCTTGGGTAAGGGGTATTTTTTTTTGATGGTGACATCGTTAAGCTTACGATAGTCCGTGCATAAACGATTTGCACCATCCTTCTTGTCGACAAACAAGACGGGGGATCTCCAGGGGGATGCACTTGGTCTAATCAAACCTTTGGCTAACATGTCATCTATTTGCTTCTTCAGCTCCACAAGCTCGGTGGCGTTCATGCTGTAGGCTCTCTGGGCGATGGGTCCAGTTCCGGGGATTAACTCGATGATAAACTCGATATCCCGATCCGGGGGCATACCGGGTAGATCATCCGGAAACACATCAGGGTAGCGACAAATGACCCTGATTTGATCCAGAGTTGGCTTGGATACACTTTGGTTGCAGGTAAATTTTCTGGGTAGTTTTTCAGAGACGTGCTCAACTACGATACCGGTGCTGCTAGTCATGGTTATGGCTTTCTTGGCGCAGTCTATCAATCCATTGTGCTTGGACATCCAGTCCATTCCTAGGACAACTTCCAAACCTTTGGTTCCAAGTATGATTAGATTTGCAAAGAAATCTACATCATGGATTTTGATAGGCACATTTTTGCAAAATTTTCTGGCTTTGGTGGTTGATCCGGGGATTTGAACTATCATAACATGCTTCAAACTGAGGGGTTGAATTTTACTTGTTGATGCAAAATCTTCGGGGACAAAGGAATGAGATGCTCCAGAATCAAACAACACTCTAGCAGGGGTGTGGTTGACAGAAAACATACCCAGCACAACATCTGGTGCTTCCTGGGCTTCTTCGGCGTTCATGTGGTAGAGGTGGCCGTTGCGGTTGTTGGGGTTGTTGGGGGCGAACTTCTTGCCGGTGGAGACACGGCGTTGCTGCTGAGCAGGGGCAGCGGTGTTGCCGGCGAGCTTGGCGAGACGCTTGGGACACTCGTTGGAGTAGTGCCCCACTACACCACACTCATAACAAGTGATAGTGCTCTTGTCCTGCTTGTTCGCAACGGGAATGGCATTGCTTCCGGTCCTGGGGGTGGTGTTGGTGTTGGTGTTGTTAGGGGCTCGGGGTGGAGCGCGGTTGTAATTGTTGTTGTTGTTGTTGTGGTAGCCTCCCGGCTTGGAGTTTCCTCCACTCTGATTCTGATAACCGGGGCGAGAGTTCTGCATCGGGGGTTTGTTGTTTCTCGGAGGGAAACCTCCGCTTGAGCTAGGGCGAAACCTTTGGGGGTGGCTTGATCCACTCTGACTTGCCATGCGGCGCTTGCGGTTCTCATTGGCTTGGTTTAACTTGCCCTCCATCTGGATGGCGGAGTCAACAAGGGCTTCGAGGTCGGCGAAGGGGATGTTGACGAGGACAGTCTGCATCTCATCATGCAGTCCATTCAGGAATCTCTCCTTCCTCTTCTCAACAGTGTCGGTCTCATCAGGGGCATACCTTGACAAGGTGAGAAACTTGTCGCGGTATTCAACCACCGTCATGCGACCTTGTTTCAGCTCACGGAATTCATCCCTCATCTTCTTGATAAGACCCGGGGGTACATGGTACTTGCTGAACTTGAGTTTGAAATCCTCCCAAGTCATGAATTGACCTCCGTTCATGGCACGGGTGCTTGTCCACCAAGCGCGAGCTGGTCCAGCGAGATAGTGAGTGGCGAACAACACCTTCTCGTTGGCTTCCACTCCAGCTACTTCCAGATTGTTCTCCATAGTCTGGAGCCAATCGTCGGCGTCGAGGGGCTCCTCGGTCTTGCTAAACACCGGAGGGTTGGTGTTTTGGAAGTTCTTGAGCTTGGATCCGGGGTGGTCATGATTTCCAGGGCCTTGGTTGGCGATGTTCTGCAATGCGATGAGGTTGGCTTGGCGTTCGGCTCTTTCGGTTTCCCGGTCTGCAAGCAGGGTTTGCAGAAGTTGCAGCATCGCGTCGTTGGTGCGATTCGGAGGGGCCATCTGAAGATGTAGAAGATCATGAGATAAGAGGGAACATTCTATGGTTCATTTTGGTTAAGTTTGAAAAGCATTGGAACAACTTGTAATCTTTTCATGACAAACATAACATTCATTCATTCATGCAACACATAGTACAAACTACACACATACTCCAATGGTTTTAAGAACCATTCTCATGCTACGATACAAAGGACGGGATACAACTCACACCTACTATAAGTGAACTAGTGCAACTACTCCTCATCATCGACATCGATCGGGACGTAGTCGTCAGGTCCTGCCTCCAGGAACTCGTAGTCCTCCTCCTCGGTGTTCTCGTCCTCCTCAAAGTCGTCGTCATCGCTCAGAAAGGCGTCTCCTCCCTGAATGTCGATGCCTCCATCGTCATCCTCCAGCTGACGAATCTGATCCTCCTGGGCCTTGACAGTGGCCTCAAGTGACGCGATCCGGGCGCGAAGGCGGCGAATCGTGGCGTCCTTCTTGGCACGCTGCTGGCGAAGGCTTCTGCGGTCGTTGTTGAGTAGCTTGATCGCCTCACCCTGCTCGGTGATGTGAGCATGGGTCTGGTTCGCGTAAGCGCGAGAGGCGTCGAGGTCCCTCTGAGTCTGGTAGAGCATGAAGTCCAAGTGATCCACATGGTGCCTCAACTGGGGGTGTAGTGGCACATCCATGGGTCTTCCGTCAGAGTTACGCCTTGCGAGATGCGCAAAGCGTTCCTCACGAAGTGCTTCCGTATTCTGTCCGCACAGACGAGCAAGTGCTTCCTGAAGAGCGCGTGCAAGCCCGTCGAGCCAGTTGCTTTCCCTGAAAGAGAAAAGGATCCTCTCCGAGGTGGGAGGCTCCAGCTTGCCCCTCAAGTCAGCGGTGATAATCCACTGCAGTTCCCCTCCCGGCTGGTCGTCCACCTGAATCCCGTGAAACTCGGGGTGTGGGCGGCCAAGGTGATCCGACAGGGAGTCGAGGTCATGCTCGAAGATCAAGCTTCCTCCGTTTCCAAGCTGGTAAAACTTGGTGTTGAGGGGTTCATTCGGCTCCATCTGAAAGAGAATTGGATGAGTAAGTTAGAGAGTGCAAAGTGTGGCAAAATTTTAAGTTGATTCAAAACATGATTCGTCAAATTTTGGCAAAGTCTCAAAGACCAGAGTGTAGTAAATTTTCACAAATAGTTTCTTTCATTTGATTTCCAAGTTAGATTTTTCAGAACGCCCATTCTAACTAAGGTTTCCTAAGGTCAAACAATGGCTCTGATACCAACTTGTCAACACCCGGATTTTTAAGTCCGAATGCCTATTATGTCATACATCGCAATCCCAGGAATATTGTTGTTGCGAGGCATAATAGTTAAGTATCACAGTCATCATTCATTACAAACCATAAGTCTTACAAATTGGAATCACCTGATCCATATTACACAAATAGTTGATCTATTGATCAACGATCAAACACAAGTTCATAGTTCAACATAGCGGAAGCGTAAGATACAAGGACTCTCTAGTCCACAGGCCAACGCTTGACGTCGGAAGGCGCTTAGTTGTCGTAGGCGTCCTGCTGGTCATCTCCTTGTGCATCTTCATACTCTGGCCATTTGAATAGCCAGGGACAAAGCCGTGAGTACGTTGAGTACTCGCAAACTAATACTAAAGTAAGTGCTAGACATTCTAGTAAGGTTTGCTAAGCTCTAGTTTATTTGCACAAAGCTAGTTTTATTTCACAAAGTTTTGAGAAAAGCTTACTCAAGTGCTAACTAACTCAAGTGGGAACATTAGTGTCATTCCCACCATTCAAGTGGTGATTTCAATTCAATCCACCACAATCATTTCACCATCACCTTTCAACATCATTTTCAAAGATATGACATCGGAAACTGTATGGCCTTTCCAACCGTCCGTAACCGTGGACGCGGCTATTCGAATAGGTTTACACTTTGCAGAGGTTGCACACTTGTGCCACAACATTTGATTTCATCCGTCGGGATTTCCCCGAATCATCGTAACACAGTACGCGGATCATCAACCATAACCTTTCACTTACGAACCCTAGTATGAGCACCTCCCCCCATGAGCTTGGCCTCCCAGTGAAGACAGACAGTCAGCCTGGGAACTGCACAGGGCTTGGGCCGGACATTCACCTCAGTTCGCATCATATCGTATCGTTTCTTTTGTGGTAGAGGCAGCTTTCGGCATAACCCCGATGACGCGTGTTTAGAGGGAACCCATACTAAGATGCATAAACTTCCAGTTAAGCCCTACCCATAATCAGGTATTGTGGGGGTACTTGATAATTGGAAAGGTATCGCATTCAAACCAACATCATGTTTTATCAAAAATCACCATCTTCTCTTGGTCATATTCACCTTCAAAAATCATTCAATGGAATGCATCTTCATTCCAAGGTTTCAAAATCCTTCACAATCACATGGTTCCCATCTAGAGTAGTCAATTTTTAATTCATTAGCACTAGCTCTAATTCATGAGGGGTGCTAACTTGCTTTGCTTGGGGAAAGACTAACTCACTACTCTAGTACTCAACTTGTACTTTGACCAAAGTTAACTATAAAAGTAACTCATTTAGAAAACAAGTGGAAACTTGTAAAGTAAAAACTTGGGATGGGTTCATATAAGAAAAGGTAAGGACATGGTGCCTTGCCCCAAGGGGCTTTGCACTTTGCAAGAATAATAGCTTGCATTGGTAGTAGCTTGCCTTGGTAGTTTTCAAACTGTTCCTCTTCCTCCTCCTGGTAGCAACCTTCTTCTTCGGCGTACTCTCCGGTGCTACCGTCTAAATTTGAATACGAGTATAATTACTCACTAATTCAATGGCTATTCCACATATCACAAATAAACACACAAACTACTCTATGCACACCAAATAAATAAACTAGGGTGCATGGGTTGTGGGATTTTAAATAGAATTTGTATTCCATATGTAAATGGTAGTTTCCATAGGGTTCTTGAGAAATAATTTCCTCTCATTGAAATCTTCTTAATATTTAATTTCTCCAACAAGCATGGATGAACTCATATTGACCTAAGTCAAATGTTCATCATCATCATTTGGGAAAATGATTTAAATGAGGTGGGTCACCTCATACAGTTTAAATAACACTACCTTTGATTTAAATCTCAAGTAATTCATATAAGAGAGTTTGGAACCAGGGGTCCAAACATCCCATGAATCCATGTGAGACAAGTTTAAATGAAGTGTAAGACTTCACACAATTTACTTTAATGGTTGTGGATAATATCAACTAGTTAAACTAGCCATAATATCCATTCCTTAAACCATGGCATGATCATGCAAAGTGACCACACCATTTTATTGCATAAACAATTAGTGTAAGTCAAATGTGAGCTATTAGAGTTGGAATTAACTTAATATCTATTTTGGTTGATTTTTAAGAATTATTTGAATAGGGAAAAGTCCCTGCCTTGTTATTTTTGTCACATTTATTCTACAAAGAATCTGACTATGAGGCCAGTGGCATGTTGTAGAGAATTTTAGTGGCTTCCTAACAATATAAAATTCACTAAATTTGGTTTAGCCAATTTGAAATGGTTGAATTTCAAAGTGGAGGCAGTATTGGAATTTATTTGAAATAATTAAACTGATTTTGAATTTAACAGGCCGGCGGGAAAAGCTAATTGGGCCAAACGGTTTGAAAACGGCCCGAGCCAGCCCACCACGCGTCTGTGCCCGCGTGGGCTGCCTGACAGGGTGGGGTCCGCCTGTCAGCGAGCGTTTAAACCCGAAACGGTATGGAGAGGTGTGGTGCGTTGGATCAGAATCAGATCGGACGGCGCTGGTGCGTCGTCTTCTCCGGCGAGAGTCAGAGAGGTTGGCGGCGAGGGTAGGGGGTCGGAGAGCTCACCGCTGCTCCAGCTAGGGTTGGCAGTGTGTGTGCGATGAAGGTGTAGACGACGGCGAGTCGACTGGTACCGGCGGCTCCTCCTGGAACGGCTCCAATCGACGGCGAGCTTCCGCGGCGTCCGTCGGCAGTGAGGTGGCGATTGGGTGGCTACGGCGGCGAATGTGGATGGTGGAGTGGCTCAGGCGGTCGAGTGAGAAGAGGGGAGTGTGCTGGTGTGCTCCATTCGACGAACGGAGCTCTCCTTTTATAGGCGAGCGAGTGACCGTGGGGGCTGCGGCGAGGTCGACATGCTCGCGACGATTCCGATGAGCGGTTGGGCTAGGCGAGGGTGCGGTCGGGTTCTCCTCTTCCAGGCGAAGCTAGGAGTGGTGTTGGCTTGGTCGGGCGGCTCCTGAGTTGGTCGCATTTCTTCCACGACGGCCGCGGCGGTGGCGGGATCTTCTTCCCCGTCTACGGCGGCGGCGGTCCAGGGTCTTGGCGTGGCCATGTCTGGCGGTGTCGTGGTGGCGTGGTGATGCTCAATGGCTATTCAGCGGGGCCAGGGCGAACGCGAGATGGTGGCGCGGCGTGTGGCCAGGACGTGTCCGCGGTGTGCACACGCGCGACGCGAGCGGCGTCCAGGGCGCGTTCTGTGCGCGCTGTCTCCGGCGAGCTCACGGCGTCTACGGCGACAGGGCCATGCTAGGCGAGGTAGAGAGGTGAGATGGCGAGTGCTGGTGCCAGGGCCAGGGCTGAGAGTGAAGGGAGAAGGGGGGGGGCTCGACATGGCCGGCATGTGGCCGGCATGGCCATGCCATGCTTGTTCTCTCTCCCTCCCTAGGGTTTCTATGCTGGGGTTAGTGAGAGAGGGAACCAGGGGACCAATTGGTGTAGGTTGGGGTAGGTTAGTTAGGGTAGAATCACTATTGCAAATAGTGTGTAATAGTGCTCAATTTTGGAAATTCCAAAATTGTCAAAATTTGAAATAAATCAAAAGGTGAAAGTTTTTGAAAGGTGAATGTTGGTATTAGTTGTAAATGACCAGAGGTGAATTGAGGTGGTGGTGGAAAAATTAGAATTCAAAGATTTGCAAAAATGGCTAAGTGAGGAATGTTGAATATGTTAAAAAGTTAAGACTTTGGAGGAGCATAGCTATTGATCAAAGATGAATTTGGCAGGGTGATCTTCATCAAAGTTGTTCACCTTGATGTTGACTTTGAAGTGGTGCAAAGAGTTAGCAAGAATTGGTTTGGGAGAATTGAATTGTAGGGGCTCAAAGTGGTGATCAGACTATAATTGTCAAAAATGACCATTATCATATGTGAGTGGGAATTGTGTTTGAATTTCATTTGAATTGTGCAACCTTGATTCCAAAAGTTGTAATAAGTGTTTAGTAACATTATTCAACTAATGGTGAAGACCAAATAGGTCTAGGGTCAAGATTTATAAAAATGCCACAGAGCATATGTGAGGGTTTTGAGGGTTTTCCCAAAATTGGATTTTCTTCCTCTTTGTTTTATTTGGTTGGTGATCTTCCTATGATCACCCTAGGGTTTTAGAGCATATCAAATACAAGTAAAAGCAATCATCATGGCATATCACTCAAATGCACAAGTCCTATGCATGGTACTATATGCAAAAGAAAAGTTTTTGTTGGTTTGAAATTTGGCTCTCTGGAATTCTCTAACTTTCTTTCTATTGAATTTTGGGGTGTTACAAGATGTTTTAAGTATCCAGCGTAGAAGTTCTATCCTTCATTCCAAGCATCAAGTAAATTTTCACAACATAGAAGGATTCAGTCAAGTAAAAATAAACATGAACGTCATGAATCAAGTGTTTCAAAGTCTACTCAACCGGCGAGCGCAAGCATTTGGTATTGGCACTAGGATGTTATGGCAAAAAGAACGTTAATGGGGGTTTTGAAGGCCAATGAAAGAAGGTCTCACAAAGCTATAAGTGATTATTAGACAAGAGGAAGTCTTATAATCGAAGCTATGCAAGGAATAGTGATTGCCATGCAACGGATGCACATAGAGCTATATGTGTATGAAAGCTCTCCAATGGAACTAGTGGGGGTGCATCAAACTTGGTTGCTCACAAAGACCTAGAGCACTTTTGAGGAAGCTCATCATTGGAATATACAACCCAAGTTCTATAGTGTAAATTCCCCACATAGTTATACTAGTAAAACATGAAAACTCTCTCACATGGAGTATAGGTGCTAAACATGAGCACAAATGATGACTATGAATACTGCAGGTGCTAAAACATGGGCACAAGTGTGGATAAAAGATAGTAATGTTGCCCCCTTTTTTTTTCTTTTTCTTTTTTTTTCTATTTTTTTCTTTTCTTTTCCTGTTTCTCTTTTTGATGGCCTCCATGGCTCTTTTCACTTTTAGGGGCAACATCCTAATATGACAACACACTTTTTGGTACAAATAACTCATAATGAATAAAACATGATGTATAAACTGTATGCCTCTGCCAGTGTAGCAGGATGTGAAATAATCTAGCGTAACTTGGGTAACCACACATCAGCTGTATAGAATCATGCAAAGCAATATATAAATAATAAATGACAACAAGTCATGTAATGTAAAATGGAAGTTGCATGGCAATATATCTCGGAACAGCTATGGAAATGCTGTGGTAGGTAGGTATAGTGGCTGTTTTGAGGAAGATGTATGGCTTATGTGTACGAGAACAAGAGAAAGTCCTCCCACGGGTTTGGATGTACTGGCGAAGTATGCACAATTCTCAATGTGAGCAAAAGGCAATGCACAGTACCGAAGAGGCTAGCAAATTTGGATGGTGGAAGTGCCAAAAACCGTAGCTTAACATTAGTCAAAAAGAACTCACAGGTTTATTGCAAACAACTAGCAGGTTCAACATTAAGAGCATGATTAAAATTTACTCCAAGGAAGGCCGTTCACGGTGGCACAAGTACCCCGCTAGCTCCCTCGACATTCAGCACAACTTAGTTATTACGATGAACTCTTAGACATGGAAAGCTATCAAGTCCAACTACACCTTCAACTATTTAAGTAGAGTTTGTAGTACGACACAAGCTTAAAGACAACAATCCACTACTAATTTTAACTTATTTATCCAGCAAGCCTTACCATCTAAATGCCTCAAAACATTTGCAAAGAATCAAGTTATCAAAGCTCAATGATCTACAAGATTATGCAAGTATTTCATTATACCACTACCACATGCAACATTTTCCGTTTCCAACCATATAACAATGAACGAAGCAGTTTCAACCTTCGCCATGAATATTAAGAGTAAAGCTAAGAACACATGTGTTCATATGCAACAGCGGAGCGTTTCTCTCTCCCACACAAGCATGAATTTATTCAGAGAATGAAAATAACAAAACGAAAATAAAACACACAGACGCTCCAAGTAAAGTACATAAGATGTGACGGAATAAAAATATAGTTTCACTAGAGGTGACCTGATAAGTTGTCGATGAAGAAGGGGATGCCTTGGGCATCCCCAAGCTTAGATGCTTGAGTCTTCTTAAAATATGCAGGGATGAACCACGGGGGTATCCCCAAGCTTAGAGTTTTCACTCTCCGTGATCATATTGTATCATCCTCCTCTCTTGATCCTTGAAAACTTCCTCCGCACCAAACTCAAAACAAACTCATTAGAGGGTTAGTGCATAATCGAAAATTCACATATTCAGAGCTGACACAATCATTCTTAACACTTCTGGACATTGCTTAAAGCTACTGAAAGTTAATGGAACAAAGAAATCCATCAAACATAGCAAAACAGGCAATGCGAAATAAAAGGCAGAATCTGTCAAAACAGAATAGTTCGTAAAGACGAATTTTTCTGGGGCACTTAACTTGCTCAGATGAAAAAGCTCAAACTGAATGAAAGTTGCGTACATATCTTAGGATCACGCACGTAAATTGGCAGATTTTTCTGAGTTACCTACAGAGAAACCTGCCCAAATTCGTGACAGCAAGAAATCTGTTTCTGCGCAGTAATCCAAATCTAGTATCAACCTTGCTATCAAAGACTTTACTTGGCACAACAATGCAATAAAATAAGATAAGGGGAGGTTGCTACAGTAGTAACAACTTCCAAGACTCAAATATAAAACAAAATTGTTGTAGTAAAATAAAAACATGGGTTATCTCCCAAGAAGTGCTTTCTTTATAGCCATTAAGATGGGCTCATCAGTTTTAATGATGCACTCGCAAGAAATAAGAGTTGAAGCAAAAGAGAGCATCAAAAAGCAAATTCAAAACACATTTAAGTCTAACCCACTTCCTATGCATAGGATTCTTGTACACAAATAAATTCATGAAGAACAAAGTGACAAGCATAGGAAGATAAAACACGAGTAACTTCAAAAATTTTAGCATATAGAGAGGTTTTTTAGTAACATGAAAATTTCTACAACCATATTGTCCTCTCTCATAAAGATTTTCAGTAGCATCATGCACAAACTCAACAATATAACTATCACATGAAACATTCTTATCATGAGCTACATGCATAAAAGTATCATTACTCTCCACACAAGCATAATCAATTTATTAGTAATAGTGGGAGTAAAACTATCACATCCATCATTATAATCATCGTAAATTGGTGGCATAGAGTAATCATAATGAATTTTATCCTCAATAGTAGATGGACCGAAAATATCACAATCTTCATTGTAATAATCATATATAGGAGGTAAAGTATCATCAAAGTAAATTTTCTCCTCCATGCTTGGGGGACTAAAAATATCATGCTCATCAAAACCAGCTTCCCCAAGCTTAGAATTTTCCATAGCATTAGCAACAATGGTGTTCAAAGCGTTCATACTAATATCATTGCTACTAGCATGCAAATAAGGTTCCATAGGTTTTTTAATTTTCGCATCAAACAATCCATGTCTTAACTCAGGAAATAGATTACAAAGCTCACTGTTATTTTCCATTATGCCTAACTAGTGAAAAACAAGAAACAAAAAGATGCAGTTGCAGGATCTAAAGGAAATAGCTTCGAGCACTCACACACCGGCAACAGTGCTAGGAAATAGCTTAGTAGTCGGAGGATGTGAATACCTTTTACCTTACCTCCCCGGCAATGGCGCCAGAAAATATCTTGCTGGCGTGTAGTTGACGTGGGAGTTAGAAATCTTTGTGGTGTAATTTCCTTCACGTCACCGGCAACGGCGCCAGAAAATAGTTTGATGTCTACTCACACTTCTTTTCCTGTAGACAGTGTTGGGCCTCCAAGAGCAGAGGTTTGTAGAACAACAGCAAGTTTCCCTTAAGTGAATCACCCAAGGTTTATCGAACTCAGGGAGGTAGAGGTCAAAGATATCCCTCTCAAGCAACCCTGCAATCACGATACAAGAAGTCTCTTGTGTCCCCAACACACCTAATACACTTGTCAGATGTATAGGTGCACTAGTTCGGCAAAGAGATAGTGAAATACAAGTAATATGGATGTATATGAGCGGTAATACCAATCTGAAATAAAGATGGCAGCAAGCAAACATGTAACAGAACTTGTTGGAAACGGTGTTTCAATGCTTAGAAACAAGGCCTAGGGATCATACTTTCACTAGTGGACACTCTCAACATTGCAATCATAATTGAATATAAATATAAGAACTTCACTATGCTATTCTGAATTACTCTCTGGCAAGATAACGAACACTAATTCATCATGTAGGCAAACCTTAAAGATGTATTCCCAAGTACTAATAAACACCCCACGCTGTCACTGTGAGCATTCATAGGAGGTACTAACACACCACAATTTCATAGAGACATCCAACTCAAATCATAACCCAGTGAACAAGTATTCTGTGAAATATAGCCTAAGAGACCCACACGGTGCACACACTGTCACCTTTACACACGTGGGACAAGGAGTCTCCGGAGATCACATAAGTAAAATCCACTTGAATAGCATAACGACATCTAGATTACGAAGCTCATCATATGGATCTCAATCATGTAAGGCAGCTCATGAAATCATTGTATTGAAGTACATGGGAGAGAGATATGAACCACATAGCTACCGGTAGAGCCCTCAGCCTCGGGGGAGAACTACTCCCTCCTCATCACAGGAGACAGCAGCGGCGATGAAGATGGCGGTGATGTCGATGGAGATGCCTTCCGGGGGCACTTCCCCGTCCCGGCGGCGTGCCGGAACAGAGACTTCTGTCCCCCGAATCTTGGCTTCGCGATGGCGGTGGCTCTGGAAGGATTTTCGTATCGTGGCTTATTGGTATCGAAGTTTTAGGTCACCAGGGCTTAAATAGGCGAAGAGGCGGAGTCGGAAGGGTCCTGGGGGGCCCACACAGTAGGGGGTGCCCCCCCTTGGTCGCGCCGCCTTGTGGGGTGGGGCCCCCTTGGTTCCTCTCTGGCCCCTCTTCGGTGCTCTGGAAGCTTCCGGGAAAAATAAGATATTGGGCGTTGATTTCGTCCAATTCCGAAAATATTTCCCGTGTAAGATTTCTGAAACCAAAAACAGCAAAAAACAGGAACTGGCACTTCAGCATCTCGTTGATAGGTTAGTTCCGGAAAATGCATCAAAACGATATAAAGTGTGAACAAAACATGTAGGTATTGTCATAAAAGTAGCATGGAACATAAGAAATTATAGATACGTTGGAGACGTATCATACATCTCTTTGATTGTTCGACAGGGTTCACTCGGAGGACTGATCCTCATCAGCAGCAATGTAGGCAGAGCCATCGCCAGAGTCGTCGCCGGAACCCTCCTTGAAATGATCAGCGCTTGACCCGGATCCTTCCTCGTCGCCCTCCTCAGCACCTTCCTCTTCTTCATCCTCCGCGTCGGAGAAACCCTCGGGAAGATCGTGCTTGTTATACCAGAACGAGTGGTTAACTCGTCCAACAAACAGTTGATCATATCCTTGGGTCTCCGCGAGAATGGCTCTCATGTTGGAGCCATTGGGAGCTCCGCGCGCAACATCCGCAAATTTCATGGTTGGGAAGTGCGCTGTGCACGTCGCCAACACGAGGGAAACAACTCCACGGGCGGAAGACTCCTGCCAATCCTTGATGAGTTCCGGCACCATGGTATCGATCACCGTGGTTCCGGCTCTCTTTAGGGATAGCGATTTGGCAAACCCGCGACATGCCTCGAAGAGGTCATCAATTGAATGCTGTGCCTCATCATACGCTTTAGTCCTTTTGAGGGTCGACTCTTTAGTCCATTCGAAGCCAAGACTCGCTGCTAAAAGCATGGTCAGTTTCTTCCGCGGACAAAGCAAAGTATGAGGAAGCCGGAGTTAAACAAAAAGGTCCTTACCGAAAACTATCTTGTCAATAGCCTCCGCCTCCGCCTCATGACTCTTATTCTTCGCCGCCAAGGTCTGGACCCTTTGCTGGCTCTTTTTAAGCTTATCAGCAAGATTCGCCATGTCCTGAGCATGTTTATCCAAGAGTTCCTTCTTCTTCTTGGCTTCCTTCTTGGAGGATTCTTTCAGGAAGTTCTTGAGAGACTCATTCTCAGCCTCCAAAACTTCGATCTTGGTGGAAAGGGTGTCGATGGAGGGACGCTTGGCGATCTCTTCTGTAAGGCGGAAAACCACACGATTATACACTATGTTTGTTCATGATAAGACACGCGTTGATAAGCTTAAAGAGCAACCCGGAGTTCTTACCTTCGTAATTTTTTACGCGGGTCTCCTGACGTGGGCATAACCCTTCGGGTACTCGACATTGCCATACCCGGTGCAAACTATGAAGCTGGACCAGCACAAGGACTCGACGAGCTGGACCTGCGCGCGCCTCAACTTGGACTATGATACGTCTCCAATGTATCTATAATTTCTGATGTTCCATGCTAGTTTTATGACAATACCTACATGTTTTGTTCACACTTTATATCGTTTTGATACATTTTCCGGAACTAACCTATTAACAAGATGCCGAAGTGCCAGTTCCTGTTTTCTGCTGTTTTTGGTTTCAGAAATCTTACACAGGAAATATTCTCGGAATTGGACGAAATCAACGCCCAGTATCTTATTTTTCCCGGAAGCTTCCAGAGCACCGAAGAGAGACCAGAGGGGAGCCAGGGGGCCCACACGCCAGGGCGGCACGGCCAAGGGGTGGGGCGCGCCCCCCCTATGGTGTGGCCCCACCAGGGCCCCTCCGAGGCTGCCCTTCCGCCTACTTAAAGCCTCCGTCGCGAAAACCCTAAGGGAATAAGCCACGATACGAGAAAAGTTCCAGAGCCGCCGCCATCGTGAAGCCAAGATTCGGGGGACAGAAGTCTCTGTTCCGGCACGCCGCCGGGACGGGGAATTGCCCCCGGAAGGCATCTCCATCGACACCACCGCTATCTTCATCGCCGCTGCTGTCTCCCATGATGAGGAGGGAGTAGTTCTCCCCCGGGGCAGAGGGCTCTACCGTAGCTATGTGGTTCATCTCTCTCTTCGTGATCTAGTTCAATATCATCTATGTGCTGCTCTAGTGATGTTATTAAAGTAGTCTATTCCTCCTCCATGATGTAATGTTGATAGTGTGTGCATCATGTAGTACTTGGTATAAGCTATGATTGTGATCTCTTGTAGATTATGAAGTTAATTAGCTATTACTATGATAGTATTGATGTGATCTATTCCCCCTTTCATAGTCTGTCGGTGACGGTGTGCATGCTATGTTAGTACTCGGTATAATTGCGTTGGTCTATCATGCACTCTAAGGTTACTTAAATATGAACATCGAATGTTGTGGAGCTTGTTAACTCCGGCATTGAGGTGCTCTTGTAGCCCTACACAATGAATGGTGTTTGTTATCCAACAAGAGAGTGTAGAGTAGTTTCAGTTATGTGATCAATGTTGAGAGTGTCCACTAGTGAAAGTAGGAACCCTAGGCCTTGTTTCCGAACATCGAATCTTCGTTTATTTACTGTTCTGTTGCATGTTTACTCGCTGCCATATTTATTTCAGATTGGTATTACCACTCATAATCATCCATATTACTTGTATTTCACTATCTCTTCGCCGAACTAGTGCACCTATACATCTGACAAGTGTATTAGGTGTGTTGGGGACACAAGAGACTTCTTGTATCGTGATTGCAGGGTTGCTTGAGAGGGATATCTTTGACCTCTTCCTCCCTGAGTTCGATAAACCTTGGGTGATTCACTTAAGGGAAACTTGCTGCTGTTCTACAAACCTCTGCTCTTTGAGGCCCAACAATGTCTACAGGAATAGAAGCGTGCGTAGATATCAAGCTATTTTCTGGCGCCGTTGCTGGGGAGGTAAGGTAAAAGGTATTCACATCCTCCGACTACTAAGCTATTTCCTAGCACTGTTGCCGGTGTGTGAGTGCTCGAAGCTATTTCCTTTAGATCCTGCAATTGCATCTTTTTGTTTCTTGTTTTTCACTAGTTAGGCATAATGGAAAATAACTGTGAGCTTTTTAATCTATTTCCTGAGTTAAGACATGGATTGTTTGATGCGAAAATTAAAAAACCTATGGAACCTTATTTGCATGCTAGTAGCAATGTTATTAGTATGAACGTTTTGAACACCATTGTTGCTAATGCTATGGAAAATTCTAAGCTTGGGGAAGCTGGTTTTGATGAGCATGATATTTTTAGTCCCCCAAGCATTGAGGAGAAAATTTACTTTGATGATACTTTGCCTCCTGTTTATGATGATTATAATGATAGTGGTATTTTGGTGCCGCATACCATGGAGGATAAAGTTTATTATGATTACACCATGCCTGCAATTTATGATGATTACAATGATGGTTGTGATAGTTTTACTCCCACTATTACTAATAAAATTGATTATGCTTATGTGGAGAGTAATAATTTTATGCATGAGACTCATGATAAGAATGTTTCATTTGATAGTAATATTGTTGAGTTTGTTCATGATGCTACTGAAAATCTTTATGAGAGAGGAAAATATGGTTGTAGAAATTTGCATGTTACTAAAACACCTCTCTATATGCTGAACTTTTTGAAGTTACACTTGTTTTATCTTTCTATGCTTGTTGCATTATGCTTACATGACTTGTTTATTTACATGATTCCTTTTCATAGGAAGTGGGTTAGGCTTAAATTTGTTCCATACTTGATTTTTGATGCTCTCTTTTGCTTCAACTCTTATTTCTTGCGAGTGCATCATTAAAATTGTTGAGCCCATCTTAATGGCTATAAAGAAAGCACTTCTTGGGAGATAACCCATGTTTTTATTTTACTACAACAATTTTGTTTTATATTTGAGTCTTGGAAGTTGTTACTACTGTAGCAACCTCTCCTTATCTTTATTTTATTGCATTGTTGTGCCAAGTAAAGTCTTTGATAGTAGGGTTGATACTAGATTTGGATTACTGCGCAGAAATAGATTTCTTGCTGTCACGGATTTGGGCAGGGTTCTCTGTAGGTAACTCAGAAAAATCTGCCAACTTACGTGAGTGATCCTCAGATATGTACGCAACTTTCATTAAATTTGAGCATTTTCATCTGAGTAAGTTAAGTGCCCCAGAAAAATTCGTCCTTACGGATTGTTCTGTTTTGACAGATTCTGCCTTTTATTTCGCATTGCCTGTTTTGCTATGTTTGATGGATTTCTTTGTTCCATTAACTTTCAGTAGCTTTGGGCAATGTCCAGAAGTGTTAAGAATGATTGTGTCACCTCTGAACATGTGAATTTTTGATTATGTACTAACCCTCTAATGAGTTTTCTTTGAGTTTGGTGTGGAGGAAGTTTTCAAGGATCAAGAGAGGAGGATGATACAATATGATCAAGAAGAGTGAAAAGTCTAAACTTGGGGATGCCCCCGTGGTTCATCCCTGCATATTTCAAGAAGACGCAAACATCTAAGCTTGGGGATGCCCAAGGCATTCCCTTCTTCATCGACAAATTATCAGGTCACCTCTAGTGAAACTATATTTTTATTCTGTCACATCTTATGTGCTTTACTTGGAGCGTCTTTATGTTCTTGTTTTTGTTTTGTTTGAATAAAATTGGATCCTAGAATTCATTGTGTGGGAGAGAGACACGCTCCGCTGTTGCATATGAACACATATGTTCTTAGCTTTATTCTTAATGTTCATGGCGAAGGTTGAAACTGCTTCGTTAATTGTTATATGGTTGGAAACAGAAAATGCTACATGTGGTAATTGGTATAATGTCTTGAATAATTTGATACTTGGCAATTGTTGTGCTCATATAGATCATGTTTAAGCTCTTGCATCATGTACTTTGCACCTATTAATGAAGAAATACCGTAGAGCTTGTTGACATTTGGTTTGCATGATTGGTCTCTCTAAAGTCTAGATATTTTCTGGTGAGGGTTTGAACAACAAGGTAGACAGTGTAGAGTTTTATAATGCTTGCAATATGTTCTTATGTAAGTTTTGCTGTACCGGTTCATACTTGTGTTTGCTTCAAACAACCTTGCTAGCCTAAGCCTTGTATTGAGAGGGATTACTTCTCGTGCATCCAAAATCCTTGAGCCAAAAACTATGCCATTTGTGTCCACCATACCTACCTACTACATGGTATTTTTTGCCATTCCAAAGTAAATTGCTTGAGTGCTACCTTTAAAATTTCATTCCTTTGTCTTTGCAATATATAGCTCATGGGAAAAATAGCTTAAAAACTATTGTGGTATTGAATATGTACTTATGTATCTTATTTCTTATTAAGTTGCTTGTTGAGAGCGATAACCATGTTCCTGGGGACGCCATCAACTATTTCACCTTTGTTGAATATCATGTGAGTTGCTATGCATGTTCGTATTGTCTGAAGTAAGGGTGATTTATCATGAGTTGAATGGTTTGAGTATGCATATTGTTAGAGAAGAACATTGGGCCGCTAACTAAAGCCATGATCCATGGTGGAAGTTTCAGTTTGGACAACAATCCTCAATCACTTATGAGAATATTATCTGTTGTTGAATGCTTATGCATTAAAGAGGAGTCTATTATCTGTTGTCTATGTTGTCCCGGTATGGATGTCTAAGTTGAGAAAAATCAAAAGCAAGAAATCCAATGCGAGCTTTCTCCTTAGACCTTTGTACAGGCGGCATAGAGGTACCCCTTTGTGATACTTGGTTAAAACATATGTTATGCAATGATAATCCATGTAAATCCAAGCTAATTAGGACAAGGTGCGGGCACTATTGGTAATCTATGCATGAGGCTTGCAACTTATAGGATATCTTATACATAACACATATGCTTTATTACTACCGTTGACAAAATTGTTTCTATGTTTTCAAAATAAAAGCTCTAGCACAAAAATAGTAATCCATGCTTCCCTCTTCGAAGGGCCTTTCTTCTACTTTTATGTTGAGTTAGTTTACCTACTTCCTTCCATCTTAGAAGCAAACACTTGTGTTAACTGTGCATTGATTCTTACATACTTGCTTATTTGCATTCATCATATTACTTTGTGTTGACAATTATCCATGAGATAAATATGTTGAAGTTGAAAGCAACCGCTGAAACTTATATCTTCCTTTGTGTTGCTTCGATGCCTTTACTTTGAATTTATTGCTTTATGAGTTAACTCTTATGCAAGTCTCATTGATGCTTGTCTTGAAAGTAATATTCATGAAAAGTCTTTGCTATATGATTCAGTTGTTTAATAATTGTCTTTACCATTGCTTCGAATCACTGCATTCATTTCATATGCTTTGCAATAGTATGATCAAGATTATGTTGGTAGCATGTCACTTCAGAAATTATCCTTGTTATCGTTTACCTACTCGAGGACGAGTAGGAACTAAGCTTGGGGATGCTGATACGTCTCCAACGTATCTATAATTTCTGATGTTCCATGCTAGTTTTATGAAAATACCTACATGTTTTGTTCACACTTTATATCGTTTTGATGCATTTTACGGAACTAACCTATTAACGAGATGTCGAAGTGCCAGTTCCTGTTTTCTGCTGTTTTTGGTTTCAGAAATCTTACACAGGAAATATTCTCGGAATTGGACGAAATCAACGCCCAGTATCTTATTTTTCCCGGAAGCTTCCAGAGCACCGAAGAGAGACCAGAGGGGAGCCAGGGGGGCCCCACACGCCAGGGCGGCGCAGCCAAGGGGTGGGGCGCGCCCCCTATGGTGTGGCCCCACCAGGGCCCCTCCGAGGCTGCCCTTCCGCCTACTTAAAGCCTCCGTCGCAAAAACCCTAAGGGAATAAGCCACGATACGAGAAAAGTTCCAGAGTTGCCGCCATCGCGAAGCCAAGATTCGGGGGACAGAAGTCTCTGTTCCGGCACGCCGCCGGGACGGGGAATTGCCCCCGGAAGGCATCTCCGTCGACACCACCGCCATCTTCATCGCCGCTGCTGTATCCCATGATGAGGAGGGAGTAGTTCTCCCCCGGAGCTGAGGGCTCTACCGTAGCTATGTGGTTCATCTCTCTCTCTTTGTGATCTAGTTGAATATCATCTATGTGCTGCTCTAGTGATGTTATTAAAGTAGTCTATTCCTCCTCCATGATGTAATAATGACAGTGTGTGAATCATGTAGTACTTGGTATAAGCTATGATTGTGATCTCTTGTAGATTATGAAGTTAACTATTACTATGATAGTATTGATGTGATCTATTCCCCCTTTTATAGTCTGTCAGTGACGGTGTGCATGCTATGTTAGTACTTGGTATAATTGCGTTGGTCCATCATGCACTCTAAGGTTACTTGAATATGAACATCGAATGTTGTGGAGCTTGTTAACTCCGGCATTGAGGTGCTTTTGTAGTCCTACACAATGAATGGTGTTTGTTATCCAACAAGAGAGTGTAGAGTAGTTTCAGTTATGTGATCAATGTTGAGAGTGTCCACTAGTGAAAGTTGGAACCCTAGGCCTTGTTTCCAAACATCGAATCTTCGTTTATTTACTGTTCCGTTGCATGTTTACTCGCTGCCATATTTATTTCAGATTGGTATTACCACTTATAATCATCCATATTACTTGTATTTCACTATCTCTTCGCCAAACTAGTGCACCTATACATCTGACAAGTGTATTAGGTGTGTTGGGGACACAAGAGACTTCTTGTATCATGATTGCAGGGTTGCTTGAGAGGGATATCTTTGACCTCTTCCTCCCTGAGTTCGATAAACCTTGGGTGATTCACTTTAGGAAAACTTGCTGCTGTTCTATAAACTTCTGCTCTTGGAGGCCCAACACTGTCTACAGGAATAGAAGCGTGCGTAGACATCAGACTACAAGGAAAGAAGACTCCAACACGAATCCTACTAGGACTCTTGTAAACCCTAGCTTTAACACCCCTTAGGACACACGCACAATCAGAAACATAGATCATTGAGGCGACACGCCTAGACATCGCAACCCGCGAACTAGAACTAGACTAGATCCAACAACTCCGCCTATGGCGGCCCCCTGTACCCATATATTCATATACTGGATTGCTAGTAGGACGTTGCGATCCTCCACCGCGGGGACGTGAACCTGCGTACGTCGTGTACCGCCTCGCTCCCGGAACTTCCGTCGTCGCCTTTCTCTAAAACCCAAGCCCCTCATGGTGGGCATTGCCGAGGAACCGCCTCATCAATTGGCGCCGTCTGTGGGAAGCGCGACAACTGAATTTTGTCATCCTGGCGGGATCCATCGAGTTCATGATCAACAACATCTAGATCGCACTTGGTAAACAGTCGATTTCAAAGATCAGATCCGGCGCTCGTCATCTACTTCATCACGGCCAGTTTCCTCATACGAAATATGGCGGCAACCTGCTGAGTTCCCGTCATAGCCGGCCCGTGCGCGGCGTCGAGTCGCAAGGAAAAAAGGTGTTCTGCCCAATCAGATTATTAACAGAGCTCGCAGCTTTGTTTTTTGCAATGGTACCTAAGATCGGAATTACGATCGGAAGCTAGATCGATTTTCAAGGAAAGAAGGGCAAATAAAATTTGCCTAGTCCGGGTCAGGTCACGTGAGCAGAACTCTATATTGGCTCTCCTTTTCCTTGTCTCCTGCCGCATTTGGATTTCTTCAGAGCCATCTCTTCTCGGTCTTTCACCCGACAGCAGCAAGCAACACCACCATGACATGCGCGCACAACTGCAAGACAGTTCTTTCTTGGTTTCCGTGCAGTCACAGCAACACAACAGCAAGCAATGGCAGGATAGATCGTCTTTCCTTTTCCTACTATCCGCGCGTGTGCCTTTGATTACACGACGCGTTCAAGAATTGGTCAAGCTCCTAGGCACTTCTTTGCACTTACGTATACATGATTAGAAAACAAACAAGAAGGAGAAGAAGAACTCTAAGTCAGCAACTCCCTGCGAGCTGACAAAACTGCGTAGGCAATTCCATCACCGTACACGTTTGTACATGGAGATCAAGGTTAAGGAAAAAATCATCAGGGTGAAGCGCGCAATCGCCATCATGAATTCACCAGTATGCATGGGCCAGCACGTCTTCTACACCAACTATCATCATGAGAATCAAGAAGCTGCGATCAAAGACGGTCGTTTGACAAAAGAAAAACACATATATGGAATTGGAGCACCAGTACTGTCGCTTGGCTGGCAGCTCAATCGGGACACGGCCGGTTCATCCGATTTCTGGCAGGATGCGGCTGCGACCAATATTTTCTTCAACCGGCACTTAGGCGTCAAGTACTGAGGAGAGGAAGCAACGGCCTAGCTACAAGACTATTTCTCGCGCGTGGAAAGGATCGGACAATAGAGCTTCACCCGACAACGGCGCAGCTTTGCTTTTGCGTCCGCGACCAAGAATTCCGCTGTCGCGCCTACGTCCGTGTCGCGCGGCCTCGTCCATCGGACCGGTCATCAACAAACTTGCATCCGACATAAAGAACTGCAGATTGAAAGAAAGCTTCGACTACTCTGTTCGGTCGACCGCGCCCGCCATCGCGCACTCTTCTTACTCTGGGGCTCGCCTCCCGCGGACCCGACATTACGGACCCGATATATTCGGATACTCACCCGCTGCGGATCGGCCATATCGACTGCATCCTCTTCATCGACCATGTTTGCCTGGCTCCCGCAGCATGGACTATCTCTGGCCGCGGAACTATTTTGACTGCGCCTGCCACATGGATTATCTTTGGTGGCGTTTCAACTGCGCCCGCCACGTCAACTATTGCTGGACGGATGATTACTTCGACTGAGCCCGCAGTGCGACCTGCTTCCATATTGGCCTCGCCGTAGCCGGGCTACTGGATTTATCTTCTTCGGCTCTGGATATATCTTCTCCCGATGCACTCTCGGAGGGAGCGACGGTTCATTGGAATTCAAGAAGATTTGAAGACTCCTTACTCCCATCGGGAGCGCCGGTGTATTGGAATTTAACAAGATTTGAAGGCTCCTTACTCCCATCGGGAGCGCCGGTGCATTGGAATTGAAGCAAGATTTGAAGACTCTTTATACCTAATATTGCCATCTAAAAGCCTTTGAAGATTCGACTGTGCTCACGGTCCCTTGAAGATGCGACTGTGCTCACGGTCCCTTGAAGATTCGACTGGGCTCACGGTCCCTTGAAGATTCGACTGCGCTCACGGTCCCTTGAAGATTCGACTGTGCTCACGGTCCCTTGAAGATTTGACTGTGCTCACGGTCCCTTGAAGATTTGACTGTGCTCACGGTCCCTTGAAGATTTGACTATGCTCACGGTCCCATGAAGCAATGGGGACCTTGCTCTTTTCCTTTGCTATAGATGCCTCAAAGAGTGCCGCAAATAGCAAGGATCATGAAGCAACGAAGACCTTGCTCTTTTCCTTTGCTATAGATGCCTCAAAGAGTGCCGCAAATAGCAAGGATCATGAAGCAACGAAGACCTTGCTCTTTTCCTTTGCTATAGATGCCTCAAAGAGTGCCGCAAATAGCAAGGATCATAAAGCAACGAAGACCTTGCTCTTTTCCTTTGCTATAGATGCCTCAAAGAGTGCCGCAAATAACAAGGATCATGAAGCAACGGGGACCTTGCTCTTTTCCTTTGCTATAGATGCCTCAAAGAGTGCCGCAAATAGCAAGGATCATGAAGCAACGAAGACCTTGCTCTTTTCCTTTGCTATAGATGCCTCAAAGAGTGCCACAAATAGCAAGGATCATGAAGCAACGAAGACCTTGCTCTTTTCCTTTTCTGTAGATGCCTCAAAGAGTGCCGCAAATAGCAAGGATCATGAAGCAACGGGGACCTTGCTCTTTTCCTTTGCTATAGATGCCTCAAAGAGTGCCGCAGATAGCAAGGATCATGAAACACGTACGAAAACGACCCACGGTCAAGACATGCATCGGTTGAAAGCAAAGTTGCACATACAACGGGTTTAGCAAGACCTGCAACACGAGCTGATCACTCAAATAATTTGCTGCCCATAAACTTACAAACAATGGCATCAACGATGCTCAAGGTGTATTAAGAATTGCCCCTTGAAATAAACAAACAATGTGTCAACGGCACCTGGAGAAAATTATAAACATCGAGTTGCTCGACTTGAGTCTACTCACGGTTGTAAGCATCAGTTCCTAGACTCGGGGGCTACTTCCATCGGGAGTGCTGGACGCGCATTCGATAGAATCATCGGCTCCTCCTGGGTATCATCCGAATTATCGGCTCCTCTGGGCCATCATCCAAATTATCGGCTCCTCTGGGCCATCATCCAAATCATCGGCTCCTGTGGGCCATTATCCAAATCATCGGCTCCTGTGGGCCATCATCCAAATCATCGGCTCCTCTGGGCCATCATCCAAATCATCGGCTCCTCTGGGCCATCATCCAAATCATCGGTTCCTCTGGGACAAGATCCAAATCATCGGCTCCTCTGTGACATCATCCAAATCATCAAATCCTCTATTTGTGAAATCATCAGAGTCATCGACATCATGTTCTCGGAACTCGAAGACATGTACGGTATTCGACTCAGCATTTTACACTATATACATAACTGTTTCATATTCATTTACAGGCTCGGGGGCTACTCCCATCGGGAGCGCTGGTCGCGAAACCGAGAAAAAGATGGCAACTTTGCCAACAAAGAAGAATAAACTTGAAGACGTCGGCATCAACAATCAAGATCTTCGAGTAGTACAACTTGATTCTATGCGTGGCTGCAAGCACCCGCCCATAGACTCGGGGCCTACTCCCATCGGGAGCGCTTGACGCACCCGACAGAAAGCAACTTCGACTCTACATCAAGCACGAGATTCAACAGATGATCAAGACATTCGGCGAAGACAACTTGAGTCCCTGCCCGAAGCTTCACTTCGGCCAGACACTCGGGGGCTACTGACGTGGGCATAACCCTTCGGGTACTCGACATTGCCATACCCGGTGCATACTATGAAGCTGGACCAGCACAAGGAATCGACGAGCTGGACCTGCGCGCGCCTCAACTTGGACTACAAGGAAAGAAGACTCCAACACGAATCCTACTAGGACTCTTGTAAACCCTAGCTTGGCTGATATATAAAGCCAGGCAGGGGCACCCCTTAGGACACACGCACAATCAGAAACATAGATCATTGAGGCGACACGCCTAGACATCGCAACCCGCGAACTAGAACTAGACTAGATCCAACAACTCCGCCTATGGCGGCCCCCTGTACCCATATATTCATATACTGGATTGCTAGCAGGACGTAGCGATCCTCCACCGCGGGGATGTGAACTTGCGTACGTCGTATACTGCCTCGCTCCCAGAACTTCCGTCGTCGCCTTTCTATAAACCCAAGCCCCTCATGGTGGGCATTGCCGAGGAACCGCCTCGTCATATCCAGGATTGATATAGCTTTCTGGCTATTTGCGGCGTTCTGGCGCAGCCCTTCAATCTCTGTCATTTGCTCCAGCACATGGACGCGCAGATCTTCGTGCCGTTTCCGCGTGTTCTGAGAAGCAGGCAGTAGTTAGCCCGAAATTCAAAATTCTTAGATTGAGAAGTTTAAATCCTTAGATTGAGAAAATTCTAAATTTCCGCTAAGGCGCGCATTAAAAGCATTGGCTCACACATGTTACTCGGAAAAATGTCCAACCCAATGCTTGGGGGCTGTTGTTACCTGGCGCACGTTCTTGTGCTTGGCGAAGAAAATCTTGAGACCACTTTCTAGGTCGTTCAGTTCTTGCTCTTTCGTGTTCGCAGGCTCCCACACTTGGTCCATCATGGCGGAAATCTCCGCGTGGTGCTGTGAGAGGGGGACTCTTTGCAGAACCGGAAAGAGATGAGGGTGAGTCTGGGGCGTGCCAGTGGCACGACTTAGGGATAACTTCTTCTCAACTTCATCAGCCGGAGCTTCAGCTGAGGTAACAGTAGGCTGTTCAGGCGGAGGTGCAGGCGAGGACGCGCCCTTGCCGGAATCGCCTTTGCCGGATTCGGCAGTTGGTTCCTCCGTGAGATCGTCAAGGTTGATGACATCCTTGGGATCCGGCTTGGCGGAGGAGGAGGAGGCCTTGGGCGGAACCTCCACTTCCGGTGTGACGGGCACAGTAGCCGGAGATGGCTTCGCCTTCTTCTTGGGGATCTTGGGGGGCTGGCTTCCGGAGCTTTTGTTGCAAAATAAAAGAGGCATAACATTTAGCATATGCTGATTCACAGTAGCAAAATAATTTTCAGACGGAAATCAAGCGCTTACCCGGATGATTTGAAAAATTGGTGGATGTTGGGTTGAGCTCGGTTGCTGGTATCAATGAGTTTGAGGCGCTTCTTCTCCGCCTCCACCTTTCGGGTAGCCTCGGTGCTAAGCACTTCGCGGACACGTTTAGAGGCTGGGCTGGAGGAAGCACCCCTTTTCCTTTTGGAGGGACGCGGAGCTTCGGGAACTTCCGCGTCGGACGCGACCTCTGGGTCGGTGTTGCCCGCGTGAGGGACTCGGAGGAGAGTTCCGAGATCGTTTTCCTCGAG
Source organism: Lolium perenne (assembly GCF_019359855.2). Taxonomy (NCBI): domain Eukaryota; kingdom Viridiplantae; phylum Streptophyta; class Magnoliopsida; order Poales; family Poaceae; genus Lolium; species Lolium perenne. The sequence goes on along the minus strand of NC_067247.2, from coordinate 192,804,283 downwards.
GGCCTCGAGCTAAGTTACCCAGCCAACACTTAGAAAAATTTAGCAAAGACTGAAAAAGGAATCAACAGTTGAGTCAAGGAAGCATACCGCGGTCCCGGAGCCGTTAGTGTGAATATCCATATTGCCCACGTGGATCTTGAGATCACGTGGAATTTTGATCAGCACCCGGAGCCGCCTGTCCAAGGCGTCGGCGGAGAGGTTTTCTTTAGAGGCGCGCATGATATCGTCGCGCCCCGTGTACTGGAACAGCAGGCGGTCCCGATGTTGTAGGGGCTGGATCCGCTTAGTAAACCATGACATAGTAAGGTATTTCCCCGACAAGCCCCCGTCCATTAGCTTGCAGATCCGCCTAATTGCCCGAGTCAATTGAGGTGACTCGGATAGATGGGGACATTGAGTCCCGGTCGGGGTCTCGCTGGGGGGGCCGTCCTTGAAATCTGGCAGCACCTTTGGGGAAGCCGGATCAGTCACGTCCTTCAAGTAGAAGAAGTTGTCGGACCAGTACCGCACAGACTCATGGCGATCTGTGTGCAGGTACACGCGCCCGGGGCGGAGCTTGAAGGTGACGCCACCGCAGGTGGCTAGCGTGGAAGTCTGTGAAACTTTCTCCTTTTTGACGGAGAAGTAGTACTGGAAGAGGGGAAGTTCCGGGGTTATCCGGAGGTGGCCTTCACACAGAGTTGCGTGGTTGCTGATGGCCAAGGTGCTGTTCGGAGAAATGTGGTGAGGTTGAAACTCGTACGCCTTCAGGATTTCCGAGAAGAAATCGCTGGGCGGGAGAGAGAAGCCACGCTCAACGAGCGCCTTGGTCACCACCCACTCTCCGGCTTCGGGAGCAGGACACAAGGCGCCTGTGATCGTACGCCAAGATCCGGGTTTCAGAAAACCCTCCGCCTCGAGGTTGCGGAGTTCGGTCTCCGTGGTGAACCAGGGCCACCATTTTCCTTTGGCCTCGCTATCTCGCGTGCGAGCCTTTGATTTCTTGGTGGCTGCCTCCTCCACCTTCTTTTCCATTTGTTCAACACCCGCAGTTTCCTCCGGGTTGGCTGATGATCCTTCAATGTTCTTGCCGGAGTCTTTTTGAGGCTCCAGATGAACTGGGACGAGGGGAGGAGGGGCGGAGGAGATTGGAGTCGCCATGATCGGCTCGGACGAGGGAGGCGGAGTAGAAGAAGACATCTACAAAGAAAATGCGAGTTGGTTAAACTTAGTCGGATCCCATGTTAAATACCCTAGTCATCCCTACCAACTACGGTGAGAAGGTAGAGCTCGAAGGGCTTACCGGAATGGATTCCGCGGTGGTCGGAGTCGCCGGCGGTGAGGTTTCGCTGCGGTGGCTCGCCAGACTTAAGAACATGAAGAACAGCATGCGGCGGCGATGGTGCTCCGGTGATCTTCCCGCGGACTCCGGTGCGGCGGAGGAGGAGCTCGGAGGCGGCGTTGTGCTGAGAGGTTAAAAGGGGGCAAATGGGGTGATTTAGGGTTGAACGGCGGATATTTATAGGCCGAGGGGAAGAGATTCGTGCTCCGCATCCTGTGGTCGGAACGCAAGCATCGCGCCGCTGGATGGTTGACACGTGTCAAAAACCCTTAGCGGTAAAAATGCCTATGGATAAGTTACCGCTCAAATCGCCTGAGAATGGCGCCAAATTGGCGGAACCATTTGAACCCTTCGAGGTTCCGGGTAAGAATTTAGTTGTCGACCGTTATCTCAGCAGGGAAGTAATCCGGAGACGTGTTGTAATAATGGTGTCGATGGATGAAGTCCCGCGGGATAAGGGTATTTTCCGACCAAGAGTTGGGAAAGAAGAAAATATGAAGTTGAAGTTCTTCAAGTTTCTCCATGTTACCGAGATTGTCGGAAGCTATAAAGTTTTAGCAAGGCAGAAACAAGAGGTGAATCTCGGAGAACTCGGGGGCTACTGTTGTGGGTATACTTCATGGGTGTACCATCGACAGTGCCTAGATCCGGCAAGCCCGGGTGGCCCACAGACGGTGATGTGGCATGTGGCCCATCGGGCAGCCCAGTTGCTGTTGATCATGAAGGATGAAGTCCGGCCCAGGATCAGGGAGCCGGATCCCAACCAACCTTCGGATGAAGCCGGATCCGTGAAGGCCCATGAGGGACCCGGATCCAGTACGACGTAGATGGAAGGAGGATCCTTGACGCACACGACAAGATATTGTACCGTAGTTAGGAAACTTGTAATCCGGCTAGGACTCTCCATGTAAACCCTAGATCCATGCGCCTTTATAAGCCGGATCCTGGAAGCCCTAGAGGCACAACCACAACTCATTGTAACAACGTGAAAGCGCCCAGATAATTCCAGACAAGCAGCAGTAGGCCTTGCAATCGTGCAGGTGATCCGAAGCTGGGTAAATCGCGTACCACCGTCCCGTGTGCACTCCACCCTATGGCCCCTACTTCTTCTCCCCCTCATGAGGATCCCTCCTCCGAGGTACCGTCGAATAGGCAACGACAGCAAGAGAGGAGTCCCACATGACTCTCCTGGCCATAGAGTTGGCCTCCGCCGGCGCCTCGTCCGCCTGGGCCGCCTCCACGGCCGCTACCTACAACCCCCGCTAGTTGGGCGTGGAAGTGGGCTCTGTCCCTAGCCGCCTCCGCCATCGCTTCATCCCTGGTGGCGATGGCGCCCGCCAGCTCCCGGTTCTCATGCTCGACCCGCGCGGGAGAAGGGCCCCTTCGCTGGAGCGAGTCCAGTTCGGAGCACATGTACCCCCGAGCCATGGCGACCGCATAGCTGTGGGCTTCCTCCTCCGCTGCCCAAGCCTGACGGCGCAGGGCGTCCCCAACCAGGGTCCAAGGGTATATTGCCCCTATGTGTGGTTTTGGTAATTAATGATAACCCTTATGGACTAATATTTTTCATTGAGTTTATATGAAGGAATATTCCATAGGTACTACTTGTAGTCCATGTGTTGGATTCAAGTATGGATGCCATGAAGATAAATATATACCCTGAGTATTGGCATCAAGATCATCTATTTGAAGACATATATGTGATATGATCAAGAAGAAGAAATGAAGATGGAGTTCTTATGCGGAACTCAATATTAGCCATGCCCTAGCTTATGTGATAAGCAATGAATGATCAAGATCTTGAGTGCTTGATTCCAAGTGAAGAATTCAAGTTATGGTTTTAAGTCGTGTCATGATAGTCTCATAAGTTGAGCTATGATTGACTAAGATTTAGAGCATGCAAACAAATGAAGAATTCTTTATACACCTCAAGATAGTATGATAGAGCATGATAAGATACATGGTTGACTAATAAAAATAGTGAATAATAGATTCAACTTTGGTCAACACATGAAGCATGAAGAATGCGCCACGTGAAGTCATGTGGTATGGTAAGCCTTGTCAATTATACTTTATGAACTAACCCATCATATATGTGCCCTTGTGTTTTCTATGTGGGTTAGGTATCTTTTCATGGGCATGCATCAAAAGTGAGATCTCATATAGCCCATGTGAAGATGACATCAAGTGGTGATCGTCATCAAGGTTGAGTTGGGAAAGTTCAAGTTGAGCATCTCAAGAGAATCATATATATGCTTGAAACTTGCCATCCATTTGGTGATAATGGACATGTGAAGATGTGCATCAATGAATCTTTCCCATCATGGTGTATGGGGAGCATTTGTGAGTATTCACAAAGCAACAATGATCAAGTGAGGCATTCCGGCTTGAGTGGAGCTTGAAGAGTTATCATCAAGATCAAGCGGGATGTGCAAGGCAATGGTATGGCCTTGCTAGGTTTTCCTTTTACCGGTCTCAACGTGGTTGTTGGGAGACCGAGTTATAGAATACATAGCCGCACTTGTTGGAGATATGCCCAAGAGGCAATAATAAATGGTTATTATATATATCTTTGTGTTTATGATAATGTTTACATACCATGCTATAATTGTATTAACCGAAACATTGATACATGTGTGTCATGTGAACAAACAAGGAGTCCCTAGTAAGCCTCTTGTATAACTAGCTTGTTGATTGATAGATGATCATAGTTTCATGATCATGAACATTGGATGTTATTAATAACAAGGTTATGTCATTATATGAATGATGTAATGGACACACCCAATTAAGCATAGCATAAGATCACGTCATTAAGTTATTTGCTATAAGCTTTCGATACATAGTTACCTAGTCCTTTCGACCATGAGATCATGTAAATCACTTATACTGGAAAGGTACTTTGATTACATCAAACGCCACTGCGTAAATGGGTGGTTATAAAGGTGGGATTAAGTATCCGGAAAGTATGAGTTGAGGCATATGGATCAACAGTGGGATTTGTCCATCCCGATGGCGGATAGATATACTCTGGGCCCTCTCGGTGGAATGTCGTTTAATAGCTTGCAAGCATATGAATGGTTCATAAGAGACCACATACCACGGTACGAGTAAAGAGTACTTGTCATGAGACGAGGTTGAACGAGGTATAGAGATACCGATGATCAAACCTCAGACAAGTAAAATATCGCGTGACAAAGGGAATCGGTATCGTATGTAAATGGTTCAGTCGATCACTAAAGTCATCGTTGAATATGTGGGAGCCATTATGGATCTCCAGATCCCGCTATTGGTTATTGGTCAGAGAGAGGTCTCAACCATGTCTACATAGTTCGCGAACCGTAGGGTGACACACTTAAGGTTTGATGTCGTTTAAGTAGATATGGAATATGGAAATGGAGTTCGAAGTTTTGTTCGGAGTCTCGGATGGGATCCAGGACATCACGAGGAGGTCCGGAATGATCCGGAGAATTCATATATAGGAAGTCATTTTCTAGGTTTGAAAATGATCCAGTATTTTTTCTCGAAGGTTCTAGAAGGTTCTAGAAGAGTCCGGAAGAAATCAGCATGGAAGGTGGAGTCCCAGAGGGACTCCACCCACCTTGGCCGGCCAGCCTAAAGGGAGGAGGAGTCCCAAGTGGACTCCTCCCCATGGTGGCCGGCCACGCCACCAAAGGAAAGGGGGGAGTCCCACTCCCCCTAGGTTTGGTCATATGGAAGGTTTATGTTGGGGTCTTATTCGGAGACTTTTGACCTAATCCTTGGGGCTTCCACCTATATAAAGAGGGGAGGGGAGGGGCTGGCCGGCCACACCAAGACCACCATGGCCGCACCCCCCAAGAGCCCCCTCTCCCAGAAACCCTAGCGGTTCCCTCCTCCCTCTCTCTCCCACATAGCTTAGGCGAAGCTCTGTCGGAGATCTCCACCACCACCGCCACCACGCCGTCGTGCTGCCGGGATTCCGAGGAGGATCTACTACTTCCGCTGCCCGCTAGAACGGGGAGAAGGACATCGTCATCAACACCGAACGTGTGACCGGGTACGGAGGTGCTGCCCGATTGTGGCACCGTCAAGATCTTCTACGCGCTTTTGAAAGCGGCAAGTGATCGTCTACCGCAGCAACGAGAGCCTCCTCTCGTAGGCTTTGGAAATCTTCAAGGGTTAGTCTCGTTCATCCCCTCGTTGCTCCCATCTTCTATATTGCATCTTGGCTTGGATTTCATTCTCGCGGTAGGAATTTTTTGTTTTCTATGCTACGAATCCCTACAGTGGTATCAGAGCCGTGTCTATGCATAGATGGTTGCACGCGTAGAACACAATTGTTTTGTGGGCGTTGATGCTTATGTTGTCTTTAGTTTGAGTACTTTGCATCTTTGTGGCATGGTGGGATGAAGCGGCTTGGGCTAACTTTACATGACCGCGTTCATGAGACTTGCTCCACGTTCGACATGCAACTTGTATTGCATAAGTGGCTTTGCGGGTGTCTGTCTCTCCCACCATAGTGAAGATACAATTTATGCTTCCTATTGACAACACTAGTATCACCGTTGTGGTTCATGTTCGTAGGTAGATTGGATCTTACTCGAAAACCCTAAACCACGTAAAATATGCAAACCAAATTAGAGACGTCTAACTTGTTTTTGCAGGGTTTGGTGTTGTGATATGGCCATAATGTGATGATGAATATGTATGAGATGATCATTATTGTATTGTGGCAACCGGCAGGAGCCTTATGGTTGTCTTTAAATTTCATGTTGAGTAGTATTTCAAAGTAGTTGTAATAGTTGCTACATGAGGAGAACAACCATGAAGACGGCGCCATGGACCTTGACGCTACACCGACGATGATGGAGATCATGCCCGTTGATGATGGAGATCATGTCCGTGCTTTGGAGATGAAGATCGAATGCGCAAAGACTAAAGGGCCATATCATATCACATATGAATTGCATGTGATGTTAATCCTTTATGCATCTTATTTTGCTTAGAACGCGATGGTAGCATTATAAGATGATCCCTCACATTAATATCAAGATAATAAAGTGTTCTCCCCTCGTATGCATCGTTGCACTGTTCTTCGTTTTGAAGCATCTCATGATGATCGGGTGTGATAAACTCAACATACAACGGGTGTAAGCCATGTTGCACACACAGAATACTAGGGTTTGCTTGACGATCCTAGCATGTACAGACATGGCCTCGGGACAACAGAAACCGAAAGGTTGAACACGAGTCATATGGATGATATGATCAACATGTTGATGTTCACCATTGAAGCTACATCATCTCACGTGATGATCGGTTTTGATGTAGTGGATGTGGATCGTGTACCACTTAACAACTATGAGGGATGTTGTATTAAGTGGGAGTTCATTAGTAATTAGATTAAAACATGAACTAATTATCATGAACATAGTCTGAGTAGTATTTTGAATTAATTTTGTAGTATTGGCATCCATTTTTCTACCATGCGCTAGTCTTGTAATTGAGATAGAAATACTGTTAAGTCTGACAAGAAACTTTACGGACTGGTACCGTATTGTTAAAGAATCAAGAAATGATTAATTCCTATTGTAAACTTTTAGTAAACCTCATATTGTTGATTCAAAGAGTTGTGGTTTCAATTAGTACCTAAAGTTATCTTGTCTCCGTGAAACTTGAAGTTCAAATCTGTTTGAAAAGTAAGGAGCTGAAAATTTATTTTTCAGAAATAATCAAGGTATGAGATATATGTGATATCTAAGACCTTATTGCAAGGTGATAGAATATAATTTGGTGAGACTACATAAACTCATAAGTTTTATGGGAATGTACGAAGGTTGAAGACGCAAGGCGTCCCAATCCTCCAACTATTGGGGCACTAACGATATTCACATATCCATGAAGTGATTGTCCTTAGTATGCACCGTTGCTAAGACTCGTTGTTTCGAAGCATCACGTGATGATCGGGTGTTATAGATTCTACGTGAGCATACAACGGGTGCAAGCCAGATTTGCACATGCGAATACTGAGGTTAAACTTTATGAGCCTAGCATGTACAGACATGGTCTCAGAAAGTCGTCATGATATGATGGATAAAATTATGAGTGAAATTGTTCATCATATTAAAGGGTTACTAATAGTGAAATCCGGAACACTTGTCATATGATGATCAACTTCAAAGTAAGAACCTCAAGGTTATTGGTATTTTTTTTTTTGACCAAGACACAGTAGGAGAGGCTCCTACCGTGGTTTTTCATTCATTATCACAAATATTTACAAAGATGGTGCAAGCACCCTTTACATAGACCAAGAAAAAAAATTAAACTGAGTCTATGAAACTAAAAATGTGTTCTACCAGGTTTTGAGGAACCCCGAACCTAAGCAATAATAAGTCAGAGCAAACTCTTTCTCTCCACGAAGAAGGTTATTGGTATTTGACCAACAAACCTAGAAGTTATTGATGTTGAAGTGTTTTTCTGAATAATGAGGAAAGCTAAAAGAGAAACTACAAAAGATTATTGGCAGAAAGAAAGAAAAGACTAGAATGTCTAGCTCAGGTGTATATAAATGATATACATGTTATGGATGTATTCCTTGTTTGGTCACATAATGAAATTCTTGGGTATTTGTACCAGGTTGGTTGGTATGAGATGTCATACAATACAACGCAATACAAGAATACGATGGCCTAAGTGACTAATAAGGAATATGGTAATAATGCACGTCTGGAACATAATAAAGTGTTATCATGTTTATCGTTGGCATTCTACCTAGCCCTTAGAATTTATAATAAAGAACTTAATAATTGTTATTTTGCTCTGGTCAAATGAAAACAATGAGTTGTTCAAATTATGACATTACTCCATGTACGATGGATAAGTTATTATAAATCTTAATGGTGAAACACACACACATAATACTGACGCTAAAATGCCATAAGGCAAATGATATGAATTCCACTTATTTGTGGAACCGCCATTTAGGTCATGTTAGAAAGGAACGCATGAAGGAACTCCATGCAATGGATTTTTGGAGTCATTTGATTTTTGAATCGTTTGGCGCTTGCAAATCTTTTCTAAAGAGAATGACTAAAATACCGTTCATAGGCCAAGAGTTGAACGGGCAACTAACTTAGTGAAAACATACATGATGATATATGTGGTTCACTGGGCATAGTTGTGTGCGGGAGATTCTTCTACTTCATGAAAACTTCCAACAATGAATTGAGTATATATATGTGGATATATTCGATAAGGAAGAAGTTTGAAACATTTGAATGGATTCAAATGGATTTCAGCATGAAGTGGAAATCATCGTAATGGAAAAGTCAAATATCTATGATTAGATCATTGGGAAAATATTTGAATTACGAGTTTTAGCGAACATCTAAGAGAGTTATGAAATTGTTCTACAACTCACATTTCTTGGAGTATCATAGTGATGATATAGTATCCGAGAGATGTATCCGAACTTTGTTGGATTAATGATGAAATAAAATATTATGACGCCATTATATTTTTTTGGATTATGCTTTAGTGACTACCGTTTTTTCACTGAATAGAGCATCATCATGATCCGTTGAAATGACACCATACGAGTTATGGCATGGGTATGAACCCTGATAGTCCTTTCTTAAAAAATTTGGTATGCATAGCATAAGTAAATAAGTTTACAACCAAAATCGGATGAATGTCTTTGTTGGTTATCCCAGAGATTTGATTGGGAATTCTTCCCACGTGACAAAGACAAAAGTGTTTGTCAATGTTTCTTATTTCCGAGAAATTGTTTCTAGTGAAGTATTTGAGTGGGAGCACAATAGATTTTGATAAGGTTTATGAACCTGAGCATAATGATCAGAGTAGCGCAGCATCGGAATTGGTTTTGGAAGCGGCCACGATGATCATGGCTCTCATGACTACAAAGTGTTTTAGCCATGGAGATCAAAGTACATATTGAACCTTGTAGGTATGGTTTACTTTGTGATCAAATAAATGATTTGTAGACAAAGGATTGATTTTGAACAATGATAAACCAACTACAAACAAAGAAGTTATGATGGGCCCTGACTCCGTTAAAATGGCTATACGCCATGAAATCCAAGATAGATGAATACTTATTGAAAGTAAATGGATCTATAAAATTGATGAAGCTTGACTTGTCAAAAAGTTGTTTACGACAAAGTTCAAAGAGTTGACTACGATAAGATTAGATCTTCCGTAGCAATGCTTATAGTCTATATGGATTATTCTAGTAATCACTACATATTTATTTTATGAGATATGCTAGTAAGATGGCAAAATACATTACTTATCAGAAGTGTGTATTAAAGGTGTATACAAGATACAACCAAGAGTTTTGCTAGTCCATGGAATACTAGATAGGTATACGAACTTCAATTGGATGAAGTAAGTATCACGGAGTTGGAATCTTCACCGGATGAAATAGTCAAAGAATTTTTGACTTCGTCAGAAACGATGAAGATGCTTGCATTTGCAAGAAATTAAGTGGGAGCGCTGAGACATATTTATAATACTTATGTAGATGACATATAGTTGGTTATAAATGATGAAATTATATACTTGATTAAAAGGTTTCATTGAGAAATTAACTTCAATGAAAGGATATGGACTGAAACAAAATTAGTGTCAAGATCTATGAAGATAGATTGAAACACATAATAAAGTTTAAGTCAAAGTACATAGAATGGATATTGAAGTAGTTCAATATAGAAATATTAAGAAAATGTTCTTGTTATGTGAAGGTTTAACAAGACTTGAGTGTATCTGACACTCAATGAGTAAAAACACATGAGTGATTATAGATCACGAATAATATGTACACAATTAGATGTCCTGTGCTCTAAAAGTGTTATGAGCATGTACCAGAATGATTCATGTGATGATCATTGAAAAACAGTAAGAATATTCTTGAGTACTTAAGAAGAACCAAGGATATATATATATGTTTTTGTATGGAGAAATGACAAACAAATCGCTGTAAGGTGTTGCACCGATATTTGTTTTGTCACATATAAAAATAGAATTTCAATCTCAATTTAGACTAAGTGTCGTTTAAAAGGTAGCACAATGAGCTAGAAGTTGTCTATGCTAGATTTAGAAGAGTTCTAAATATTGTGACGGATTCTACAAACGAAGGCAGAGTATGTCATTGTTTTGACAATGACTGAGGATGTTGAGTCAAGAAGTTCTTTGAGAATTTGGTGTAGTTCCGATAGTGTCAGATCTTTGAAGCTATATTGTATGTGACAATATCAGTGACTTATTTCAGACCGCGGAATTAAGGTTCCACCAGAAGACCAAACATATTTAATGCCAACTCATTTAGAAAATGAGTGATGCGTTGAGACGCAAATGAATTGCAAAATACATACATTTTTGAGCGTGTCAGATCCGTTGACTAAAACCTCTCCCGTGAACAAAACATGATAAAGCACCGGAAGGCCAAGGTGTTATATCTTTACATATGTAAACTAGATTATTGACTCTAGTGCAAGTGGGAGACTGTTGGAGATATGCCCAAGAGGCAATAAGAAATGGTTATTATATATATCTTTGTGTTTATGATAATGTTTACATACCATGCTATAATTGTGTTAACCGAAACACTGATACATGTGTGTTATGTGAACAAACAAGGAGTCCCTAGTAAGCCTCTTGTATAACTAGCTTGTTGATTAATAGATGATCATAGTTTCATGATCATGAATATTGGATGTTATTAATAACAAGGTTATGTCATTATATGAATGATGTAATGGACACATCCAATTAAGCATAGCATAAGATCACGTCATTAAGTTATTTGCTATAAGCTTTCGATACATAGTTACCTAGTCCTTTCGACCATGAGATCATGTAAATCACTTATACCAGAAAGGTACTTTGATTACATCAAACGCCACTGCGTAAATGGGTGGTTATAAAGGTGGGATTAAGTATCCGGAAAGTATGAGTTGAGGCATATGGATCAACAGTGGGATTTGTCCATCCCGATGACGGATAGATATACTCTGGGCCCTCTCGGTGGAATGTCGTTTAATAGCTTGCAAGCATATGAATGGTTCATAAGAGACCACATACCACTGTACGAGTAAAGAGTACTTGTCATGAGACGAGGTTGAACGAGGTATAGAGATACCGATGATCAAACCTCGGACAAGTAAAATATCGCGTGACAAAGGGAATCGGTATCGTATGTAAATGGTTCAGTCGATCACTAAAGTCATCGTTGAATATGTGGGAGCCATTATGGATCTCCAGGTCCCGCTATTGGTTATTGGTCAGAGAGAGGTCTCAACCATGTCTACATAGTTCGCGAACCGTAGGGTGACACACTTAAGGTTTGATGTCGTTTAAGTAGATATGGAATATGGAAATGGAGTTTGGAGTTTTGTTCGGAGTCTCGGATGGGATCCAGGACATCACGAGGAGGTCCGGAATGATCCGGAGAATAAGATTCATATATAGGAAGTCATTTTCTAGGTTTGAAAATGATCCGGTATTTTTTCTGGAAGGTTCTAGAATGTTCTAGAAGAGTCCGGAAGAAATCAGCATGGAAGGTGGAGTCCCAGAGGGACTCCACCCACCTTGGCCGGCCAGCCTAAAGGGAGGAGGAGTCCCTCCTCCCCATGGTGGCCGGCCACCCCACCAAAGGAAAGGGGGGAGTCCCACTCCCCCTAGGTTTGGTCATATGGAAGGTTTATGTTGGGGTCTTATTCGGAGACTTTTGACCTAATCCTTGGGGCTTCCACCTATATAAAGAGGGGAGGGGAGGGGCTGGCCGGCCACACCAAGACCACCATGGCCGCACCCCCCAAGAGCCCCCTCTCCTAGAAACCCTAGCGGTTCCCTCCTCCCTCTCTCTCCCACATAGCTTAGGCGAAGCTCTGTCAGAGATCTCCACCACCACCGCCACCACGCCGTCGTGCTGCCGGGATTCCGAGGAGGATCTACTACTTCCGCTGCCCGCTGGAACGGGGAGAAGGACGTCTTCATCAACTCCGAACGTGTGACCGAGTAGGAGGTGCTGCCCGATTGTGGCACCGTCAAGATCTTCTACACGCTTTTGAAAGCGGCAAGTGATCATCTACCGCAGCAACGAGAGCCTCCTCTCGTAGGCTTTGGAAATCTTCAAGGGTTAGTCTCGTTCATCCCCTCGTTGCTCCCATCTTCTAGATTGCATCTTGGCTTGGATTGCGTTCTCGCGGTAGGAAGTTTTTTGTTTTCTATGCTACGAATCCCTACAGCACTATCAAGAGGGGCTTTCGGTTGGGTAACTTGATCACATCGTCTTAGGGAGCTCAACCCTTTGCATGATTTGCATTCCATAAATCTTGTTGCTTCTTTTTGTTTCTTTATTTGAGGTTCTTGAGCTTGTTTTTAGCTTTACAACAAGTCCAAGTTCATCTAAAACAGAATTTGTATGCATCTTCTATTGCGTTTTCATGGTTGGAGGTTTTACCGGTTTGGTGTTTTATAGATAGGCAAAACCTTTTATATTATTTTTATTACTCAGTCGTTGGACTATGATGTTTCTATGCATAATGTTTTAGAGCTTGTTGTCGTGATTCCAACGAGCCCAAGATCATCGAAATCGGAGTCCGGATGCAAAAGTTATCGCAGTTTCGACGTGTGGCTCGGCATACCGAGTGCTTCTGCTGGACAGCCCGGTATCTGGCTCGGCATGCCGGGTGGGATACCGAAAATTCCGGTACTGCCGGGTTCGGGCTCGATTTGTGCCCCAAACGGTCATATTTTGATGGGCTATAAAAGGGGCCTTCTTCCCCATTGTTTTTAGGGTTCTTAGGCACGTTCTTGACCACCATTGTTGACCTTTTTGAGCTTGCTTCCTCTCCCTTCCCTCCTATGATTCTTGCATATTCTTAGGGGATTTGAAAGAGGAGATCCAGATCTACAACCTCATCCAATTCATTCCTCCTCTAAGTGAGGGGATCTCTTGGGATCTAGATCTTGGAGTAATTTGTTGATTTCCTACATTGTTCTTCCTCTCTAATTCCATCCTAACATTTGTTTCTTTGGTGGGATTTGAGTGTGAAGGATTTGAACACCTTTGGTTTTCTTGCTTTGCATCATTGCATAGTGTTGAGCTTTCTACCACGATTTGTTCGAGTGAGAGACCGTGAGCTTGTTACTCTTGGAGGGTGACCTCCTAGTTGGCTTGGTTGGTGTCCCCGTGACCTCTTTGTGGAAGATTGTGAAGGGGCCTGGGCTTCTCCTTCGTGGAGCTTGTGAAGTGGTTGTGTACCTTTCCATCTCCGGAGTGGAGGAAAAGCTAGCCATAAGGAAAGGGTATTCCTTCGTGGGATTGGCTCAGAGAAGAAGGTGAGCCTTCGTGGTGTTGGGAAATCCTTCGTGGGATCCCCACCTCTCCAAACGTGACGTACCTTCTTGCTAAGGAAGGGAACACGGGAATATATCTTCGTCTCCTCGTGCCTCGGTTATCTCTATACCCGGACTTACTTTTCTTTGTGATAGCCATCAAGCTTGAAGTACTAATTATATCTTGCAATCACTTGTTTATATATATATATATATATATAGCTTGAAGTACTAATTATATCTTGCAATCACTTGTTTATATATATATATATATATATATATATATATATATATATATATATATATATATATTGTGCAAATCTTGCTTAGCTCTAGTTGTTGTTGTTGCACTTAATTGAGTCTAGCATATTTAGGTTTTGTGCTTGTAAAATAAACGTTACTTTAATTCTGCATTCTTACCAGCCAAATCCGTAAGAGTTTTTAAAACGCCTATTCACTCCCCTCTGGGCGACATCTCATCCTTTCACAGGGTCTCGAAGGACGCGAGCAGAACCCGCTGGTCGTCAGCGCACTCGAAGCGGCTGGGTATATGACGTTGTCCTCGTCGGCAATGTCATGGATGACGGCGTCCGCTGGTGGGGCCGCCGGAGGAGCCACCATCGCCGCCCACGCCTCCGCGTGCACCTTCCTGGCGTCGGCGAGCTCGTCCCTGGCGTTGGTGAGCTCGGACCTGGCGTCGGCAATTTCCGCCCAAGTCGCCGCGAGGCGCCCTTGCGCGCGCTCTGCCACCTCTGCCTCCGCAACCTCCACCTCTGTCGCCTCCAGGTCCAGCTGGTCGGCCTGAAACGCGGCGGCGACTAGCTGGTCGTCCTCCTCCAGGTGGGCATGGCGGCACATCGAAGTTACTGCACCGGAGCCTCCGGCGATCGAAATTACTGCACCGGAGCCTCCTCGCTACCCCGTGGACAATGTAAAGGAGATGAAAGAATGTCATCTGTATTATCCAATCGGGAACATGTCCATGAAGGTAGCCATCGGCAGTGCTTTACCAAGTGAACCTGGAGCACTCCACCACAACAAGCCCATTCAAGATGGCTATGCTCGTGTCACGGTGGAGGACATAGTACAAGGGTTTGAGGACCTGGAGATTGACATTGCTACACCTGAAGGGGAGAGAAGACTTGGAGATGTCAAGCGCCATTTCATTCTATGGCAAAAGAAGTTTATCAAGTTTCCAGGCGAGGCGCCAAGGCCAACAAGTCCACCCCCTACGGTGGTGGTGGCGGTGGCGGTGGTAGTGGTGGTGGTGGTGCTTCACCTACACCTCCTTCACGTCAGCCGACGCCACCCCCCAATTCACCTCCGGCGGGTAAGAAGCCGCCGCCCCCCAGTCCGCCCCGGGCAGGTAAGCAGACGCCGCCCCCCAATCCACCTCCGGCGAAGAAGCAGAAGCAGTCCTGGACTATTAACCCGGACCCTTATGTACTTAAGACCACAAAGGTACCGGAGCCATCACTGAAGCCTCTCCCCACGAGGCCTTGGGAACATAGTGCCGAGGAAGTCGACGCGGCCGCGGCTGCTCACCATGAGAAATGGAGGGCGGAATGCCAGTCGAGAAGAGAGCCCGAGCCCAAGCCAGTATATTCTGACAAGGAAAAGAAGTGGGCTAAGTCATTTTTGAGCACACCGTCCCAAGCCGCGAAGAATCTGCCTAACGACTATGCACGTGAACTTCGTAGGCAGGCACTCATGTTGAAGGAGAAGAAAGAGCTGGCGGAGAAGCAGGAGAAGAAAGCCTTGGAGGAGGCCGAGAAAGAATTAGCAAGTAAAAAAAAGCGTGAAACGAGTTGCCCAGATTGGGGAACAAAGTAAACAATCAATCGCCCCGCGCATAGTGAAAGCCGCCGGTCCGGATGCTGAACTAATGGACCCCACAATCATAGCAGCTGCGGCAGAACAGGGAATGACCGTAACGGGTGCCAGAGAACAAGCGGCCCTGATCGGTATGACTCTTCGTGAACTGTTAGGCCTTGATGAGGCGCCAGTGAAGGAGGTAGTTATTACATATGTGCCGAATGGGCCTCTCGTCGAGCCTGCGCAGGAAGAGGATCTACCTCCACAAATGAAAAGTCTGCTGAAATGGTACAAGGGTTACATAAAAAATAAAAACGCCAAAGAATATATTTATGCGGAAGTTAGATATGAGCATCACTTCAAACATTACTATGTACAAATTCATCTGAGTGAATTGTTCCAGCTTTTCAATCTGCGCGAGCTCAACAAATCTATCATCAGTTGCTACGTTCTGTAAGTGATTTATTTCTACCCCATCTCGTTCATATTGCCTGCACTATATATATGTCCTAACTATATTGTTGTGTACGCTATTATATATGCAGAATGAAGATTAAGGAATGCAAAGTAAGGAACATCCATGATGTTGGGTTCATTGACCCACACATCGTTAATGGATATGTGTTAGAAAAACACCCCGCCGACGTGGAGGAAGACCTGTGGCGGTTTCTTACAAAGCAGGAACTCAAAAGTGATATTCTATTTCCTTACCATTTTGGGTGAGTGTTTCTGTCTTGAGCATATTCTCTTTTGTTTACTCCATGCATGGTATGTGGCCGGCTAATCGATGAGTTATGCATGACTGTGCATGTATCGTGTCCGCAGGTTCCACTGGATTCTGCTAGTAATTAAATTTGACACCTCCACATGTCTCGTCCACGACTCTCTGAATCTGGATGCAAAGCTTTGGGGCGACATGAGAAAAATGCTGCAGAAGTAATTATTTTCATTCATTTGCGCTCTATATCGATCGACCTATTTCGTTCATTTCCTAATATCAAGTAACTAATAACTCTCTTGTTCATTTAATTTTCTTTGCCTCGTAGGGTTGGAGACGGTTCTTAGATGAAAGGGTCGGTGAATTCAAAATACAATTCATGCGGTCAGTGGCTGCAACTGGGGATATTCAGCCACCGAGGACCAATCTATGTGGATACTATGTTTGTGAGATGATCCGGAGATACACCTCTGAGCGGGTTCCGTGTGGTAACAATGAGAAGAGGAATAACCTCCGGAAGATGCTTAGTCCAGAAGCTTGCTTCCGACCACTTCAAGAGGAACTAGTTGGATGGTTCACGAGGGAAGTCATCGATCCTAAAGGAGAACACTATGTAGAGGACGTAGAACTTTATATGCATTAAATTATGTATGGAAACTTGTTCAAAATTGTATATGGTCATCCGATGATATTGAATATATATTGTATATTCCTCTTGAATTCTTTTTGGTTCTAATTTCCAATTGTTTGAAATTGTACATTCATATGCATGTATGTAGTACCGTAGAATATGTGAAACTCCTTCAAAACTAAAATAAAACACAAAAGAAATAAAAAAATATAAATTAAAAAGAAACCAGGTTTAGGGAGGGGGGGGGCTAAAACCCTAAACCTGCGGCGGCCTTTAGTCGCGGTTGGCCAGAAGAACCGCGACTAAAGGTCCTCCGCCCCGACGGTCGTCTGGCGCCCACATGGACGGGCCTTTAGTCGTGGTTCGTAAGCAACTGCGACTAAAGGGGGGCGGGGGGGGCTTTAGTCCCGCATGTTTAATACCGGTTGCACAACCGGTATTAAACTATTAATGGAGGTTGCAAACCGCGACTAATGGACCTTTTTCCACCAGTGGTATGGCGTCGTCCTCGTCGGCAATGTCATGGATGACGGCGTCCGCTGGTGGAGCCGCCGGAGGGGCTGCCATCGCCGCCCGCGTCTCCGCGTGCACCTTCCTGGCGTCGGCGAGCTCTTCCCTGGCGTTGGTGAGCTCGGCCCTGGCGTCGGCAATTTCCGCCCAAGTCGCCGCGAGGCGCCCTTGCGCGCGCTCTGCCACCTCTGCCTCCGCAACCTCCACCTCCGTCGCCTCCAGGTCCAGCTGGTCGGCCTGAAACGCGGCGGCGACTAGCTGCTCGTCCTCCTCCAGGTGGGCATGGCGGCACATCCGAACAACTTGATCGTGCTCGGCCATGGATGGATGCTAGGGTTTAGCTTGAGGTGTGCCCGTCACCCCCGTCGGTGTCCAGCATATATAGCCACGTCGGGGCGGGAAACGCCGTTGCCGCGTAGGTCGTTTCCCGCGCGCGCGCGAAATGCCGGCAAAACTTGCCAATGTATTGGGCAAGCGCGGGAACGACCGTCGTCACGCGGGAAGGTAATCGCCAGCGACAGGCCTCGACGGAACGTAAAACGCCATTAACGATCTTGACGCTGTCTCCGCTAAAAAAATGCGTCCGCACCACTGGAGATACCCCCGACGCAAACGGTTGCCCTGGGCCACATGACTTCCGCGGACGGATGCAAACGAACACAACCAACATTTCGGACGTCCGAAATACATCGACTAGTTGGAGATACCCTCAGTGGATGATGTCCGAGCAGGGAGCACGGACGGACAACTGGGGACGGAGCTCGCTTATAGCTAATGGTGTTAGCTGATCACACTGAATACTAGCAAAATCTTCACTAGTTAATGTTAAATAATATTAATTTATAGAGCATGACCCCAGTAGAAAAGAGTGGAAATAGAGATGACCCCGGTGTGCCAAAATTGCCTAGCTATGTTTCTCTGTACGAGCTAGCGTTTGAAAGAGCCTGAATCATCGCCGTCATCATCATCCACCCATGGGCTACATCAACTGCCTGCAAAATCAACTGATCTCGCTTGCCCTTAAAGGAGAGGATATGTACGTCTAATCTATATCACTTTGTATATTCCATCTCGGATCCCTAGCCAGAGAAGATGACATCCATAAAACACTATCACTTCTCCTGCTTACAAGGTGGCCTCACAATAAAGCCCTGATCAACTTGTGATTTGTGAATGAGCATATGCTTTGCAGGAGGTAGCTATCTAGCAGTCCACACGTACCTTCCTGTATCATTCCTACCACGGTCTCTCACGTGCACACTGCAGGTGCATTGCATATCTTTCTTGGGGAATCCATATGTAGTACAGTATATTCTTTTTTTTCAACAGTAAGCTGACATGCATGCAGCATATGCTTTCTTTGTGTCACCTGTTGGAATCCAAGGGAACAAAAGCATACACGTTATGATTTTTCCTGCTTGGATCATAGAAGCCTAGATGAGCGAAAAAGGATACTTTTTCTATGGAAACAATCCGATTCCTACTTTGTTTTTTACGTTTTTGTATGTACGAAAAAAAAATAAAGAGAAGCAATGAGAAACAGAATACAAAGCTTCAAATTAAGCTAGCCACTGGTAGAAAAAGAGGCTTTCGTCCAGCCCCATTAGTCGCGAAAGTATAGGAACCGCGACTAACGGAGTCTTTAGTCGCGGTTCGGGAGGCGAACCGCGACTAAAGGCCTGGGCCCAGAGCACTCGCTGGCCAGCTGGTGGACGGGAGGAGCTTTAGTCGCGGTTGGCCAGGCCAACCGCGACTAAAGGTGCCCGAATGCCTTTAGTCGCGGTAGGCCAGGCCAACCGCGACTAAAGCCCCACCCCTATATATACCGTTCAGCCCACAGCACTTAGCCATTTGGTGCCACTTCTCTTCACAAACTTCACAAGGGGGTGTAGGTTTGCTTTTGGCTCCTCTTATGCACACAAGGTGTTTGATGAAATGCCCCAAGAGCATGAAACACACATGATATGAAGTGTCGGAGCCACACTTGAGCTTCCTCATTTATTTTTTCCTCCTCGATCGCGGTTAGCAACTTGAACGTTTCATATGTGTCATTGATAAAATATGCATGTGTGTAGCTAGTTAGTTTAACAAATGCATGATGGTTAATTATATATTTTATATTATAATAATGCAGATGAATCAGCAATGGATGTACGGTAACGACTCTCCGGCGAGTTCACTACGGGTTTGAAAGATTTCCTCGTAGTGGCTAATGCGAACAAGCAGGGGGGTTTTGTTATCTGTCCATGTGTTAACTGTAAGAATCAGAAGGGTTACTCTTCCTCAAGAGATGTTTACATGCACCTGCTTCGGCACGGTTTCATGCCAAGCTATAATTGTTGGACCAAGCATGGAGAAAGAGGGGTTATAATGGAAGAAGATGAAGAAGGGGATGATTTCATCGATGAAAGCTATCTTGCTCATTTCGGTGATACTTTCATGGAGGATGCTGAAGGTGAAGGGGAAGGTGAAGAAGAGGCACGTGATGAGCCCATTGATGATCTTGGTCGGACCATTGCAGATGCACGGAGACGCTGCGAAACTGAAAAGGAGAGGGAGAATTTGGATCGCATGTTAGAGGATCACAGAAAGGCGCTGTACCCTGGATGCGATGATGGTCTGAAAAAGCTGGGCTGCACACTGGATTTGCTGAAATGGAAGGCACAGGCAGGTGTAGCTGACTCGGCATTTGAAAACTTGCTGAAAATGTTGAAGAATATGTTTCCAAAGAATAACGAGTTGCCCGCCAGTACGTACGAAGCAAAGAAGGTTGTCTGCCCTCTAGGTTTAGAGGTTCTGAAGATACATGCATGCATCAACGACTGCATCCCCTACCGCGGTGAATACGAGAATTTGAATGAATGCCCGGTATGCACTGCATTGCGTTATAAGATCAGAGGCGATGACCCTGGTGACGATGTTGAGGGCCAGAAACCCAGGAAGAGGGTTCCCGCCAAGATGATGTGGTATGCTCCTATAATACCACGGTTGAAACGTCTGTTCAGGAACAAAGAGCATGCCAATTTGTTGCGATGGCACAAAGAGGACCGTAAGTCGGACGGGGAGTTGAGACACCCCGCAGATGGAACGCAATGGAGAAAGATCGACAGAGAGTTCAAAGATTTTGCAGCTGACGCAAGGAACATAAGATTTGGTCTAAGTACAGATGGCATGAATCCTTTTGGCGAGCAGAGCTCCATCCATAGCACCTGGCCCGTGACTCTATGCATCTACAACCTTCCTCCTTGGTTGTGCATGAAGCGGAAGTTCATTATGATGCCAGTGCTCATCCAAGGTCCGAAGCAACCCGGCAACGACATCGATGTGTACCTAAGGCCATTAGTTGATAAACTTTTACAGCTGTGGGGAAGACCCGGTGTCCGTGTGTGGGATGAGCACAAAGAAGAGGAATTTGACCTACGAGCGTTGCTTTTCGTAACCATCAACGATTGGCCTGCTCTTAGTAACCTTTCGGGACTGTCAAATAAGGGATACAATGCATGTACGCACTGCTTACATGAGACTGAAAGTGTACATTTGCCAAATTGTAAGAAGAACGTGTACCTTGGGCATCGTCGATTTCTTCCGAAAATTCATCTAGTAAGAAAGAAAGGCAAGCATTACAACGGCAAGGCAGATCACCGGCCGAAGCCTGCGGAACACACTGGTGCTGAGGTATTTGATATGGTCAAGGATTTGAAAGTCATCTTTGGAAAGGGTCCTGGCGGACAATCAGTTCCGAAGGGAGCTGACGGGCACGCAGCCATGTGGAAGAAGAAATCTATATTCTGGGAGCTAGAATATTGGAAAGTCCTAGAAGTCCGCTCTGCAATCGACGTGATGCACGTTACGAAGAATATTTGCGTGAACCTCCTAAGCTTCTTGGGCGTGTATGGGAAGACAAATGATACAAAGGAAGCACGGCAGGACCAGCAACGTTTGAAAGACCCTGATGACCGGCATCCGGAATGGTTTCAAGGTCGTGCCAGCTACGCTCTGACCAAAGAAGAGAAGGTCATCTTTTTGAATGCCCGAGCGATATGAAGGTCCCGTCTGGATTCTCGTCCAATATAAAGGGAATAATAAACATGGCGGAGAAAAAGTTCCAAAACCTGAAGTCTCACGACTGCCACGTGATTATGACGCAATTGCTTCCGATTGCTTTGAGGGGCTCCTGCCGGAAAATGTTCGAGTAGCCATTGTGAAGCTATGTGCATTCCTCAATGCAATCTCTCAGAAGGTAATCAATCCAGAAGTTCTACCACGGTTACAAAATGATGTGATCCAATGTCTTGTCCGTTTCGAGTTGGTGTTCCCGCCATCCTTCTTCAATATTATGATGCACCTCCTGGTTCACCTAGTCGAAGAGATTTCCATTCTCGGTCCTATATTTCTACACAATATGTTCCCCTTCGAGAGGTTCATGGGAATATTAAAGAAATATGTTCGTAACCGTGCTAGGCCAGAAGGAAGCATCGCCAAGGGCTATGGAAATGAGGAGGTAATTGAGTTTTGTGTTGACTTTGTTCCTGACCTTAAGCCGATTGGTCTTCCTCGATCGCGGCACGAGGGGAGACTAAGTGGAAAAGGCACGATCGGAAGGAAATCAACGATATGTATGGACGACCATTCTCTGACTGAAGCACACCACACAGTTCTGACCAATTCCAGCTTGGTGGCTCCGTACTTTGAGAAACACAAGAATATTTTACGCTCGGACAACCCTGGGAAGCCTGAATCCTGGATTAGGAAGGCCCACATGGAGACTTTCGGCAGTTGGTTGAGTAAACATTTAATGAATGACAATCATGTTGTAGATCAGCTGTACATGTTGGCCAAGACACCATCTTCGACTATAACGACTTTCCAAGGGTACGAGATAAATGGGAATACATTTTACACGATCGCCCAAGATAAAAAGAGCACCAACCAAAACAGTGGTGTCCGCTTTGATGCAGCAACCGAGAATGGGCAAAAGGTCACATATTATGGTTACATAGAGGAGATATGGGAACATGACTATGGACCCTCCTTTAAGGTCCCTTTGTTCCGGTGCAAATGGTTCAAGCTAACAGGAGGTGGGGTAAAGGTGGACCAGCAATACGGAATGACAATGGTGGATTTCAACAATCTTGGTTACCTTGACGAACCATTCGTCCTAGCGAAAGATGTCGCTCAGGTTTTCTATGTGAAGGACATGAGTAGCAAACCGAGGAAACGGAAAGATAAGAAAACGATCAGTACATCATGCGATGATCCAAAGCGCCACATTGTTCTTTCAGGGAAAAGAAACATCGTGGGAGTGGAGGACAAGACAGACATGTCAGAAGATTATAATATGTTTGCTGAAATTCCGCCCTTCAAAGTGAACACCGACCCAAGCATTAAGTTAAATGATGAGGATGCTCCATGGATATGGCACAATCGTAAGCAAGCAGGGACACAAGGAAAGAAATGATGTGTAATAATTTATTGTACCATACTTTGTTGAATGGATCATGTGAATTATATTACCCGTGATGTGTTTGGTGTCCATTTTCGAATGATTCAATTGACTCGAGATAGCACTGATGATACATGAAATTTGGAGTGATTCAGTCATACTCCTGCCTAGGCGTATAATATGCATACTCGTAGTCTTCATAGCCGCCGCCGTTGTACTGGTAGTCGTCGCCTTCTAAGTTGCCGCCGTCGTCGTCGCTGCTGTCGTCGCTGTCGTGGGTAGCGTAGGCGGGGGATATCGCCGGCCGTGATGTAGTCCATGATGCTCTGCAGAGTCCGGCCGTACCACCATAGCCGACGGCCAGCCTCGTGGAAGTTCCCAGGAGGCAGACCGTCCTCCTCATACCTGGCAAGCGCCCTCTCACGCCGATTGATGAAGAAGGCGTCCCAAGTATGCTGGTTATCGGGATGCCAGCGGGGATTCATCCGCTGCTCCGGCGTGAGGTCGAGGTAGTAGTGGTTCGTGATGGCCGCCCGACGCGCAGTACCCTGAGGGACGGGAGGGACCGGCACGCCGCCGGCGCTTAGGCTCCAGCCGGCGGGGACGCGGTAGCCCGGTGGGCAAGGGTAGTTCGAGGCGCAAAGCTCCTCCACCTGCTGGTAGGTTAGAGTGGGTGCGGTGGAAGCCATGAGAGAGTGATGAGAGATTGTAGAGATGTGATAATGCTGGCCAAGCCGGGCTACATATATGTAGTGACAAATGGCGGGAAAAATGGGAGCGGGAAGACAGGAGGCGGGAAGAAAGTGGCGGGAAGAAAGAGGCGGGAAGAAATTGGCGGGAAGAAATTAGCGGGAAGAAAGAGGCGGGAAGACAGGGAAGAAATGGCGGGAAGACGAGGCGGGAAGAGGGGGTCGACGGAAAGACAGAGGCGGGAAGAGGGGGCCAATGAGAAGACAGAGGCGGCCGGGAAGAAATTTTGAATTGAATTAGTTTTATTTTTATGAATTTTTTGATAATTTGTATTTTTAAAATTTTGAATTGAATTAGTTTTATTTTTCTGAATTTTTTGATATATTATTTGTATTTTATGATTTATGAAATGAATTAGTTTTATTTTTCTGAATTTATTGATATATTATATGTGTTTTAAACATTTTGAAATGAATTAGTTTTATTTTTCTGTATTTTTAACATTTTGAAAAACAAAAAGTAATTTGAAAAATACCTTTAGTCGCGGTTGGCCTCGCCAACCGCAACTAAAGGTCTGTGCGCGCGGGAATGAAAAACCCGGCGAAAAAAGCCTTTAGTCGCGGTTGGTCTGGCCAACCGCGACTAAAGGGGTACCCTTTAGTCGCGGGTCTCCTCCCCAACCGCGACTAAAGGGGGGGCTATAAATAATTTTGCCTGAACCGTCGCTCCACACATCGTCTTCTTCGCCTCCGTCTCTCTGCCGATCGAGCTCGCCTCGCCTCTGCAGACGCACCTCGCCGCGCCGCGCCTCGCCGTCGCCGCAGACGCCGTCGCCGCCGCCCTCCACGTAACGTCGCCGCCGCCCTCCGCGTGTACGTCGCCGTGTCCGTCTTGTCGCGCGCGCGCGCGTCGCCGCCCTCGTCATCACCGGCGCCGCCGCGCTCGCAGAGAAAGAGAGAGGAGAGGGGCCGCCGCCGCCGCTCGCTGCTCGCCTCGGCGCCGCTGCGCTCGCCGGCGGCCGCCGCGTGTGGCCGCGCGGTGTGCGCGCATGAGAGAGAGGAGGAGCGCGCGCAGATCGAGCCTGCCTTTTTTTCTTTGTTTTTTTAGTTTTAGTTCTTGTTAATTTTGAAATTAAAATTAACTAAAATTTGAGTTTAAAGTTTGTGTAAAAGAAGAACTACAATTTGACTTAAAAAACAAATAATTGAGACTTAAAATTTTGTCTCAAAAAATACTACAATTTTACTTAAAAAAATTGTGTAAAAAAAGAACTAAAATTTGACTTAAAAAAAACTAAAAATTGACTTAAAATTTTTGTCTCAAAAAAAACTAAAATTTGACTTAAAAAACTAAAAATTGACTTAAAAATTGACTAAAAACCACCGTACGTGCTCGACACGCGGACCCGCCGTGCTCGTCGACTTTTCGTCCCCGTACCGTCGTCCTTCCCCACCGGCGCCGGCGCCGCGCGCGCGCACACTACTGCAGGGGAGAGGGAGGCCGGCGGCCGGCCGGGGCCGCGCGCCACACACGCACACATGCAATAGCTAGGGCGGCGCCCGCCGGCGCCCCGGCCCCTCCAATCTCTGCCGGCGCACACACGCGCTCTTCCGCGACACCCTATCCCACCCCTTCCAGCTCGCCCCCTCCTTTTGGCACCGCCCTTTCGCCACCGCCACCGCACCCCTTCTGCATTTAATTAATTTGTTTTGACTACATGTTTTCAGGACTGACATATGGCGGACGATAGAGCTGACCCGATTATGGAGAACTATGATCCGGACGCCGAAGACCATATGTTCGGCATCATAAACGGCGATATTCTATATGTGCCGACCGGACAAGAAGAAGATGATATCTCTTCTTATCTGAACCTTGACGGTGAAGATGAAGGGCGCCGTCAGCAAGATGATGCCGAAGAAATGTCGATAAACGACGATCTTCAATTGGAAGTAGCAACCACCTCCGGCGCCGAGGTATATATATACATTGAGCCTCTGGTGATACAAACTAACTGATTTGAATAAATATGTGTGTACTAACGCGCGCGACTCTCTTTCTTATTTTAGCCCTCGGCCGGATCGTCGAAACAATCGAGTACGTCGTCAAAGCGTGGCGCAACCAAGACGATGAAACAAGGAGAAACATGCACCATCGAGGTTGTCGACAGTGCAACCGGCAGGCCGCTGGAGCCCCGCAAGAACGCCACCAAGTTTGTCAGCCAATGCGGAGCCGTTGTTAGAGACAACGTCTCGATCACCGTCCAGGAGTGGAATCAGCCAAAGAAGGCACGTCTTGGTTTCACTTTTGTCGATAAGAGAACAAAAAAAGATTGCTTCAAGAAGCTTATGTAACATTTCGTTCTACCTCCGGAATACCAAAAATTCGATGAGGAGGGTAACAAGATTGAGGAAAACAAGGAGAGGAGGAGGCTAGTCAAACAGTTCGCTCTTCATAAGATGTCCGACGCATTCCGGAAATACAAGCAAAATCTAGCCCATGACTTTGTCAAGCAGAAAAAGACTCCGGATTTCAAAGGACAATATGAGAAACTGCAACATGATTGGCCAGAATTTGTGAAGCAAAAGAAATCGGAGCAGTTCATTCAAATATCGAAAAAAATAAGGAAAATGCGGCTAAGAAGGAGTACAATCATATTATGGGGCCAGGAGGGTATCGCCTTTGGGAGCCTAGGTGGGAGAAGATGGAGAACGAGCTGAGGGCGCGAGGAATCCATCCAGGTACGGAGGGATGGGACCCAAGGGCCAAAAGCTGGTGGTACGGGCATGGGGGATCGCTGAACCCGGAGACAGGGGAGTGTGTTTACCGGGGCAAAATAATTAAACCCACCCAAAAGCTTATTGAGGCAATGAGGGATGCTCAAGAGGGGAAGATCAAGTTCAACAGAGAGAACGACGCGCTGACAAAAGCCCTCGGGAATCCTGAACACGGAGGACGTGTACGAGGCATGGGGCACATTCCGTGGAAAATAGGGTTCCCCCAGAACGATGACCCGTACGGTTACAGAAGCTATAAGAGAAAGATGGATCGGGAAGCAGATGTTGTGGCGCGGTTGGCATCGGAAATGGATGTGATGAAGAAAACCGTGAGTGTACTAGTAGCCGAAAGAAATGCAGCTCGGGCGCAGCATGAAGATCATCCATTGGATCTCGGAAGCCAGCAGCGGAGAAGCAGCGTGGCTTCCACGGAGGCCCCACCGGCTGGTGCACCAACGATCGAAATTACTGCACCGGAGCCTCTGGTGGTCGAAATTACTGCACCGGAGCCTCCTCGCTACCCCGTGGACGATATAAAGGAGATGAAAGAATGTCATCTGTATTATCCTATCGGGAACATGTCCATGAAGGTAGCCATCGGCAGTGCTTTACCATGTTTACCTAGAGCACTCCACCACAACAACCCCATTCAAGATGGCTATGCTCGTGTCACGGTGGAGGACATAGTCCAAGGGTTTGAGGACCTGGACATTGACATTGCTACACCCGAAGGGGAGAGAAGACTTGGAGATGTCAAGCGCCAGTTCATTCTATGGCAAAAGAAGTTTATCAAGTTTCCAGGCGAGGCGCCAAGGACAACAAGTCCATCCCCCTACGATGGTGGTGGTGGCGGTGGCGGTGGTGGTGGTGGTGCTTCACCTACACCTCCTTCACGTCAGCCGACGCCACCCCCCAATTCACCTCCGGCGGGTAAGCAGCCGCCGCCCCCTAGTCCGCCCCGGGCGGGTAAGCAGACGCCGCCCCCCAATCCACCTCCGGCGAAGAAGCAGAAGCAGCAGTCCTGGAGTATTAACCCGGACCCTTATGTACCTAAGATAACAAAGGTACCGGAGCCATCACTGAAGCCTCTCCCCACGAGGCCTTGGGAACGTAGTGCCGAGGAAGTCGAGGCGGCCGCGACTGCTGAATATGAGAAATGGAAGGCGGACTGGAAGAAGAAAAGAGAGCCCGAGCCCAAGCCAGTATTTTCTGATGAGCAAAAGAAGTGGGCTAAGTCATTTTTGAACACACCGTCCCAAGCCGCGAAGAATCTTCCTGAAGACTATGCACGTGAACTTTGTAATAAGGCACGCATGTTCAAGGAGAAGAAAGAGGAGGCCGAGAAAGCGGAATTAGAAAGTAAAAAAAGCGGGAAACGAGTTGCCCAGCTCGGGGAATAAAGTAAACAATCGATTGCCCCGCTTATAGTGACAGCCGCCGGTCCGGATGCCCCCGATATCATAGAAGCTGCGGCAGCACAGGGATTGACTGTAACGAGTGCCAGAGAACAAGCGACCAACTTAGGTATTACTCTTCGTGAACTGTTAGGCCTTGATGAGGCGCCAGTGAAGGAGGTAGTACTTACATATGTGAAGAATGGGCCTCTCGTCGAGCCTGCGCAGGAAGAGGATCTACCTCCACAAATGAAAGGTCTGCTGAAATGGTACAAGGGTTACATAAAAAATAAAAACGCCAAAGAATATATTTATGCGGAAGTTGGATATGAGCATCACTTCAAACATTACTCTGTACAAATTCATCTGAATGAATTGTTCCAGCTTTTCAATCTGCGCGATCTCGACAAATCTATCATCAGTTGCTACGTTCTGTAAGTGATTTATTTCTTCCCCATCTCGTTCATATTGCCTGCACTATATATATATATATGTCCTAACTATATTGTTGTGTCCGCTATTATACATGCAGAATGAAGATTAAGGAATGCAAAGTAAGGAACATCCATGATGTTGGGTTCATTGACCCACACATCGTTAATGGATATACGTTACAGCATCACCCCGCCGACGTGGAGGCAGACCTGTGGCAGTTTCTTACAAAGCAGGAACTCAAAAGTGATATTCTATTTCCTTACCATTTTGGGTGAGTGTTTATGTCTTGAGCACATTCTCTTTTGTTTACTCCATGCATGGTATGTGGCCGGCTAATCGATGAGTTATGCATGACGTACTGTGCATGTATCGTGTCCGCGGGTTCCACTGGATTCTGCTAGTAATTAAACTTGACAAATCAGAATGTCTCGTCCACGACTCTGTGAATATGGATCCGGCGCTTTGGGCCGACATGAGAAAAATGATTCAAAAGTAATTGTTTTCATTCATTTGCGCTCTATATCGATCGGCCTATTTCGTTCATTTACTAATTAAGCTTCAAGTAATTAACTAATAACTCTCTTGTTCATTTAATTTTCTTTGCCTCGTAGGGTTTGGAGACGGTTCTCAGATACAAAGGTCGGTGAATTCAAAAAAGAGCTACATTTCATGCGGTCAAAGGCTAAGAATGGTGGCGATATTCAGCCACCGGAGACCAATCTATGTGGATACTATGTCTGTGAGATGATCCGGAGATACACTTCTGAGCGCGTTCCGAGTGATACCAATGCTCAGAGGAATAACCTCCGGATGATGCTTAGTCCAGAAGCTCGCTTCCGACCACTTCAAGAGGAACTAGCTGGATGGTTCACGAGGGAAGTCCTCGATCCTAAAGGAGAACACCATTACGAGGACGTAGAACTATACATGCATTAAATTATGTATGGAAACTTGTTCAAACCTGTATATGGTCATCCGATGATATTGAATATATATTGTATATTCCTCTTGAATTCTTTTTGGTTCTAATTTCAAATTTGTTTGAAATTGTACATTCATATGCATGTATGTAGTACCGTAGAATATGTGAAACTCCTTCAAAATTACAATAAAGCACAAAAGAAATAAAACAATACAAATTAAACAGAAAACAGATTTAGGGGGGGGGCGGGCAGGTTTAGGGGGGCCTAAAACCCTAAACCTGCGGCGGCCTTTAGTCGCGGTTGACCAGAAGAACCGCGACTAAAGGTCCTCCGCCCCGACGGCCGCCTGGCGCCCACGTGGACGGGCCTTTAGTCGCGGTTCTTAAGCAACCGCGACTAAAGGGGGGGGGGGGGGCTTTAGTCGCGCTCCTTTGGTCGCGGTTGCGCAACCGCGACTAATGGCAGTTGCGAACCGCGACCAAAGGCCCTTTTTCCACCAGTGAGCCACCGAGGACTGGAGGTCTAATGTCTACATACTGATTTCTCTTCGCTAGGTTAGGAGGGAAATCTCCTGTTTGAATTTGCTTCGTCAGGTATATAGGTTTGGCTGAATTCCTTGAAAGATGAAATCAGTTCTTGTCGTGCAGATATATAGTAGCCTTTTCATTTAAAACAAGAGATATGGTAGTCTTTAGATGAGATGATATCTTTCTGCTATCACGTGATCCCGGCCATGGCCTTTGCTAGACCGACTGGAGCATCAGGAGCGCTAGAGCGGGCATATAATAAGTTGAAGGACGTTGCCAGGTAATTTTCGTCCCAATATACCTGACCATTTAGTAATAGGCAATGTAACTCCTAAAGTAATCAACGATAGGTTTTTTTTATCTTCCTAAAAAAATTGAGACTAGTAAATTTGAGTTGTATGCACCTAAACCATGGAGATGTTGTCTCATGTTATCTAAAAATAATAATCTTGGACATATCCCTCATTAAGTACTATTTTTCACAAAATTATGATACTCGTATTATTATTATTTTGGGACGGAGTACTATCTTGGGACAGAGTACTAATTCCCTAAAAAATTATACTACCACCATTGCAAAATAGAAAACGTCCTGGAAAATGTGCAGCTAAAGATCTTACTTTGACTATCAGTACACAAATATACATTTGGTTAGTCAAATAAAATAATTTCATGACATTTGTTGTGCAGATATTTCTATTTGCTTACTAAGATATTTTGTATAGAAAATAACATTCAAAGTTAAATAGATTTGGTACAAAGGGAGCACTTGTTAAATAGCACTCGTTTCCTCGGTTCAGTGGACATGAATCCAACATTTTGGCTTCCGAGCTCCACTTTGCTTGGGATTCTAAAGCTTCGAAATGATATTTAGAAGTTTCAAGAAGTATCAAATTTTTCATTGTAGATATCTGCAAAGGCTTGTTCAATGTTTTTTTTTGTTTTTTGGGAAACAAAAATATCACAAAACCCTATGGCTCTAAAACCGCAGAAAACTCGATTTGGCTCCCACATTTGTCTTTTGTTCGTGTTGCACACAGATGAAAATATATTTTGATGAAAATTTATTCATATATACTAGATATCTATATGTACTCATATATATTTTCAGAAATTTTTGAGATTTAAAAACCAAGTTTTTAAAGAGATATCAGGAGTTCGGGAGCTAAATGACCTATTGGACATGAATGGGTGTAAAAAAATAGTGAAGGGTGTAATTAATTTTCTCTCCGCTATAGTTGTTTAGGAAGCATGCTTCCTTTCTGAAAAAAAAAGTTGCTTAAGGAGCTGACATTCTCCAACAGCTCATACATGCTACTATGCTAGGAATATACCACAATGGCTTGGCTCGTATCCAACAAACATGTAGCATCCGAGCACCAGATCCAAAGCACAAACCCTAATCCAATCACAAGCCTTGCACCTGGAGAGTGGTTAAGCAAGGACAAGCACTTTGCTAGCTTAATTGACCCTCATTTAATCTCGATTTGTACTCAAATGGTGGACAAATAATTTAAGGGAAAGTGCCAAAGGAAGAAGGGCCCCAAGTGCAACAAATGATTAAGTCCCCATCATAAAAGTGTGAGAAGGCAGGGCATGCAAGAGATTCCATCTCCTTTGTATTTTTCCTGCCTTCGGTGTGTTTTCTTTTCCCTGTTGCAATTATGTACCCAACAACCAACTGATGTGCTTTTGACCATCTTTTATCATGGGTTAAGTAGTGTAGGCTTTTAACACGAGTTAACGTAGTGTAGTTAAGTTCATGGTTTAAGCACATGCTAGTACAGCAGGTAATAATTAACAGAGGAATCGACAAACAATGGTAAAATCTCTCACATATTGTAGTTGCGATCAGGGGCGGAGCTCCCAGTAGGGCAAGGTAGGGCAGCCGCCCTACCTTGATTTCTGGTGAATACACTTAGATGCGCGTGTTTTTTCTGAAAATTTTGAGTGGTCATACATCGAAAACGGACTCCGTATGAGAAAGTTATGCGTGTTTTAGTAAAAGCACTGCACAAAATCGATTACAGACCAAAAACATAGACTATTTTTACCTCCAAATATAAACTCGTGTTCCAGATTCAATGTGAATAATATTGCTTGTATTACAGAGATTTATCATTGAATGTATCCTAGTATATACAAGATAAACTCGAGTTATTCATTATACATACTTGTAGAATTGAAGATTTTTAGATGTTTTAAAGACAAGTAATACTTTCTCCGACCGCGTTATTACTCCATTAAGATGACATAGGGTTTACCCGTGATGACATCAACAATTGAAAGGAATTTTCTAGCAACAAAAATAATCAAAATCGAGTTGCACATCGAACGAGGGATAATCAAACGTCTTGCTTATTTGAATTACATCATATTTTTTAAGAAGATGTAAAGATTTGCCGTTGAGTTAGCATTATTGGTATGTTTTTTAGGTTATACTTATAATTAAATATATTTTTATTGTATTGAGATATTACTACTTTTTAGGACTATTTGATATTTGCATCATTCAAAGTTTGCCCTACCTTGGATTTTTTTCGTCCTTCGCCACTGGTTGCGATTGTAGACTACTCCCACTAAAACATAATGATATGAAAATCTTGTGGTTAGCTGAAAAAGAAAAAAGAAAATTAAAGCGGGACAGTAAAAAGTCAGGCATGGAAATCGTACTTTTGAAGGGGTGGTTGTTGATGCATAAATTGACTTTTCAACCTTTTTTTCCCAACATGTTCTACTCTCGGCCTAAAAAGGCTACAGCTCCTAAATTATCATGTGCAACCAGAGAAAGAAATACAAAGCTAAGGATTGGGAAAGGATGAAAAATTGCTTCGCCCAAAAGATGCCCGTGCAAGCCACACCTGTGGGAAATAATAACAAAAAGACTGCATAAATATGCAAATGTCTCACAAAAATGGGTAGGCTCGTGTAGCGTAGCTAGCACAGTACGTATGCATGTGCATGCGCATGCACGCACGTACGTATATATAGCCATTTCCTTCTACAGATCGATAACAGTAAAAGTTGCAACAAAAATCTGCAAAGGAACAAAACACAACTCGATGCGCCTTGCACGTGGGTATACTCCCTCCATCCACAAATAAGTGGACGTGCGGAATTTTCAAGATAAATTAGTAAAATGAGAGAAAATTGTACCGGGAAGATGCAACCAACATCTCTCCTTTTTAAAATTGTACCAAGAACCAACCTGAGGTTGGGTGGTTGTACCCCCAGCCCACCAGAGTTCAAACCGCAGGTTTGACAACTGTGTGTCTCATAAAGGCGGAATATTCTTTCAGTGGGAGGCGACGTTCCCGTCGACAGCGAGACGCCTGTGGTGACTTCGTCAGTTTCAAGATCAAAGGGGTAGGGTAAAATGGGCCTTTAGCACCGGTTGGTAAGGGCCATATACACCGGATGGCCAACCGGTGCTAAGTACGAACCGGTGCTAAAGGGGCACCACGTGGCGGCTGCCGAGCGGCCAAGTGAGAGGACCTTTACCACCGGTTCGTAATACGAACCAGTGCTAAGCGGCAGGAAAACGCCCCAAAATGCTGCCGCGGTAGAACCCCGCTACCGTAAAAAATTTTGAATTATTTTCCACTCCCTCTTTTTTTCTTCAGAATTTCTAATATTTTAGTTATTTCACAAATTTAGTCTCCAACTACACTTATCTCTAGTCAAATTACTTACTCGTGGTCAAACTTCCGCTCGGTCACCCATCCTCCCACTACTCTAGCACTAGCACGCTTAACTTCTAAGTTCCTTCCCGTCCCGCATCCAAGTGCTTCACGCGCATGTATGTGATATTAGTATCATATCAATCCTATTAACATGCTGGTCGATGTCATATTTCTTTATTGTTTGAATTTCAAATAATTCTTTTAATAAACAAAAATAATGATGTAATAATAATCTTGAATAAATAAATAAAAATTAACTTTATAATTTGTATTTTTTTAACTATTTTCAATTTTTAATATTTTTTAATATTTTTTTGCCAAACCTAAAACCTGAAAATTTGAAAATCTTATAATTTGCTAAAAGTAATAGTAATCTTTATGCATAATAAAATTATTAATTTTAATTTTAAAAAATGAAAAATATATAAAATCCTATATTTCTAGCAAAAACCTAAAATCTTCCTGCTTTCATATCTTAATTTGGAATTTTGAGAATCTAAAATTGGCTAACCAGGTAAACCCGGATGAATTCGAATGCAACTTTTTCCCACAATCATTTTGATATATTATACGTTTTTTTCCGACGTCGTAGGCAAAAGTTAATGCCATTTTACCTTTTTCTAAACTTTTTATGCAAAAAAATTTGAAATTCAAATTTGTTAATTTTTTCTAATAGTAGGTTGCGTAGCATACAGGAATCTCAAAAGATTTTATTTTTTGAATTTTCGATAATTTTCTTTTCTATTTTACAGAGTTAAAGAAGGCGATCCACGTGGCGGGGGGGGGGGGGGGGTGCGTGAGGAGCAGAAAAACCTTTAGCACCCCACGAACCGGTGCTAAAAGTCCGGCATAAATCAGTGCTAAAACTCTAGCCTCTCGAACCGGTGCAAATGCACCCTTTAGCACCGATTCGTAGCCAGTCCGGTGCTAATGCTCTTTGGAGCCAAAAACCAAAGCTCTTTTTCTACTAGTTTGAGAAACGGAGGGAGTAGATAGCTTCAAGCCAATGACTACAGTCACATGTCAGTGAGATCTTGTCACATTTTTTTTCTGTGAAAAATAATTTTAATTATGTGAACCCGTTACCAAAATAAAGTGACCCAGTAGTCGGCTGTGTACAAAGTACATGAGGAAAAAAAGAACGGAAAACTGGAGTGATGTGGTGTGCTCTTCCCGATCTTTTGTGTAAAGAGTTATTCATCACTAGGGGTAAATCAAATTTACACTGGACATTTCTAATAAAACGAGCTAGCGAAATCAATTATCAAGGGGAGCTCATTCATAAGCTTCCTCCTATCGTCTCAAATTGTTGATCCCTACCAACTGCTATACATACATAGATACTAGTAGTGAGCTGAGCTAGCTAGTGTCGGCTACATACTGATGATCATAACAACAAGTGACATTGAGATTACAGAAGCAGTTAAACTAGTGGTAGCTAGCTGCATTTCCCAGTGACAGTGACTTAATTGACAGTTTTACCCGGGCGGTCCGGTGTATGGCTTGACTTCACGAGCTCACCACCGGCGACCAGTCGAAGCGGCCATCCAGCGGGCGGTCGAGGGCGATGTCGTAATTGTACCTGAGAAGAAACGGCATGCAGCTCGCGTTAGCAGCAGGAACAGATTAATCCTTGCCGTCGAATTGCCGCAGCGAGAGAGTAGTGCTCACGTACGTCTCCATGAACCGCCGGCGCTCGGCGAGCTCGGCCGCCGCCAAGAACGCCTCGATCTCCGCTTCAGGTGGCGACGACACCCACCTGGGTTCTGCTGATGCGGCGTCGCTCTGGTGGTGGTCGCGTTTGGGCTCGCCGGAGTGTGGCGCCTCGCGTCTGATAGAGCAATATTCAGGACAAAATGTAAAAAAGTTTGGGTTTAGAAACAAAAATGCAATATACCTGGTTTGAAATTGGAAGTAGACACGAGCTAATGAACTCGTACGTAGTGGGTTTTCCCGCAAAATTAATCATTCACAGTATATCGAACCTGTCACCACCGAAGCCCTCGTTGCAGGAGACGACTGGACTCTCATGCGACGGCGGCAGGTCTGCCTCCTCCTCGCCGGCCTGCGACTGAGAATTAAGCACCCGTCGTCCACGGCGCTGCCTCGCAGCAGAGTCGGCGCTAGCCTTGCCGCAGCAGCGCTCGCCCCGTCGGTGGCGCCGCCTGGGGCTTCCGCTGCCGGCCGCGGCAGGCACGCGCCGTCCACTGCGCAACGTCAGGTACGCCGCGGCCTCGACCGCGGGAGACAGCCGCTGCCGGCAGCTCCTCCTCAGGCACTTGCCCATGAGCTCCTCAAGCTCCCGGAGCGCGCGGCGGGTGGATGGACGCTTTCCGGGTGCAGGTAGCAAAGTGTTAACGCGCGCGCGGCAGCAGCATCGCCGGTGGTATAAGTAAGTTAAGCGGTTCCTTCCTGAGCAGCGAGTGAGCTGAGACTGAGGTGGGTGGATATGAATGAAGCTTGTAATAACGACGACGCGCTAGGCGGTTACCGAATCAAAGGGGCTGCCCTAGCTGGCCCTCGATCGCCAGGATATTATTGAACGATCGGTTTCAGACATGATTAGGAGTAAACGTGTTTTCCATTGCCGTACATTTGCATGCATGTATAAAGGAACAAATCTGATGATGTAAGCGAGAATCTTTCCAAATTTGAAAGTTTAAAACGTTCTAACTTTTAAACGACAACTCCGATTTAAGATTCGCTTTCACCAATAAATCCATCTCGACGAGATCTTCAAAACTAGCACCCATTTAATATGTTTGGACAAACTTTTTTTCTGGCTAAAAGTTATCAACCCTCTATATTTGAATAATCAACCCCTCCGTACTTGAATGATCAACGACAAATGTATAAAATCATCAACCTGGTGCAGGCTATTGAGGGAAAGTTCTGCATGCAAGCACAAATAGACGAATCTGCTGATGTCACCAGAATCTTTTCCAAATTTTAAAATTCAAAACGGTTTAACTTTCGAACGACAACTCCAAATTAAGATCCGCTTTCACCAATAAATCCGTCTCGACTAGATCTTCAAAACTAGCACCCATGTTAATATGTTTCGATAAACTTTTTTTCTAGCTAAAAGTTATCAAGCCTCTCTATTTGAATAATCAACCCCTCCGTACTTGAGTGATCAACGGTAAATGTATAAAATTATCAACCTGCTAAATAGACGAATCTGCTGATGTCAGCGGAATCTTTTCCAAATTTGAAAATTCAAAACGTTTTAACTTTCAAACGACAACTCCAAATTAAGATTCGCTTTCACCAATAAATCCGTCTCGACGAGATCTTCAAGACTAGCACCCATGTTGATATGTTTCGAGAAACTTTTTTTCGGGCTAAAAGTTATCAACCCTCTCTGTTTCAATAATCAACCCTCCGTACTTGAGTGATTAACGGTAAAATGATAAAATTATCAACCCCAAAGTTAACTTTATTTTAAACATTTTAGCGAATCTTTTTTAGTTTAGAAGATATTAACCCGGTGTCCTGTTATTTATCAACGGTAAATATAAATAACTACCAACCCTAAAAATCTAATTTCATTTTGAATATTTTGGCGACTCTTTTTAGTTTACAAGTTATCAACCCGGTGCCCCGTTATTTATCAATGGTAATTATAAATAACTACCAATCCTAAAAAGTAATTCATTTAGGATATTTTAGCGAACATTTTTTATTTTACAAGTTATCAACCTGGTGCCTCGTTATTTATCAATGGTAAAAATAAATAAATAATAACCGTAAAAAGTATTTCATTTAGAATATTTTAGCGACTCTATTTTAGTTTACAAGCTATCAACCCGGTGACCCGCTATTTATCAATGGTAAATATAAATAAATATCAACCCTCAAAATTTAATTTAATTTAAAATATGTAGCGACTCTTTTTTTTTGTTTACAAGTTATCAACTCGGTGCCCCGGTATTTATCAACGGTAAGTTAAAATATCTAGCAACCCTAAAAAAATAAATTTTATTTTAAAAAAAATTTAGCGACTTTTTTTACAAGTTATCAACCCGGTGCCCCGGTATTTATCAACGGTAAATTTAAATACCTAGCAACCCTAAAAATTAAATTTTATTTGCAACTCAAATTTTATTTTTTAGCTTACAACTTAAAACACTACTTAATTTGAGTAGCAAGTGGTAGTTCATTTGAGTTGCAAGTGGATTCCCCACCCGTTATTTCCCCCCTAAAAACCATTAGCCCGAAAAAGGGAATTACCGTATGAAAATAACAAAAAAGTGGAATTACAAAAAAAAGAATTGTCAAAAGGGAATTGTACAAAGGGAATTGATCAAAGGGAAATATTAATTAGCGTACCAAATAACCAATTAAAAGGGAATTGCAAAAAAATCTCCATGCATATGGTCCGGTCCAATCATTCATCCATCTACGCATGTGAGTGCGCACGTGCATGTGCAAGGTGATTAGTGAGAAAGGAAGTGGCATGTGATTAGTGAGAAATGAGGTGGCAGGTGGATGTGCATGGCTGCATGTGAAAGGGATTGCAGAAAACGACAAAAATATGCATGGCCGCATGTGTATTAGTGGAGTTTGCATGTGCATGTGCCATTAGTGTGGGGCTACATGCAGAAAAGGACAAAAAAAGACAAAAGAGAAAGGGAATTGAATCACGCATCCGCGTGAGCGCTTCGCGCAAAAAACAGACCGCTTGCGCGGTCGATTGCCAGGCAGTGATTTCGGAATCAAAGCTCGTCACGTCACGCTTAAGCTAGCAACAGAGAACGACGCCGCGTGCGGTGTGGGGGTAGCCGTGTAGACGGTGTCGACGCCAAGGCCTTCTTAGAGCATCTTCAATAATGTTGTAAAATAGGTTTAGTGCTTTAAATACTGTTATTTTACGTATTTGGGCAACAAAAAACAAAAAAGGGGCCCAGTAGAATATTTGGTGTTCCTAATTTTTTGAGGTTGCTTCAAATTTGTCCCTCTCGTTGCATACTTATTAAGGGCACCGGCGCGGTTGCCACAAAACAAATCGGCGCACCTTCCTGCCTCGCCTCACCCTAAGGCTGCCGCCGGAGCCCACTCCGCTCAGAAGGAAGGGGTCATCCCAGAGGGCTACTGGTGACACATCTAAGCGAGGGGGAGGAGAGGGAGGGAGGTGAAGGCGATATGTGGCGGACAAGGAGCATCGTCGGTGTTGGGGTGGGCTGTGGAGTTGGTGGGGAAGAGAGGGAAGGTACCTGTGGCGTCTTGGGAAGCGGAGAAGCACCTATGGGCTCGGCTCAACCACAAAGTCGAGCTGCAAGTAGAGAAAGAAGCAGGCGCCGCCCGAACTGTTCGACAACCGCAATAGAGAAAAAAGGAAGTGGCCTAGGTCAATGGATCTAGCTGCTACACTGAAATTAGAATTTTTCATGATATGCTCGGTATACATATCTCTGCTTTGTATATTGCTTGTTAGTTCCTGCTACCCGCTTTGATTATTACAAGGATAGAGATAAGAGATGCTTTGCAACTCATTGTTTGTTTGTTGTTTATTTTCTGGCTAAATGATTGTTCATTTTTTGTTGATTGCTTGTGCTGAATTACGCTGTTGTTATAACATATGGTGTTTTATTTAGTAGAAATTAAAGTAACTTGTTCGATTTCCTGTAACTTAAAATCTGATAGTTGTTATAGTTATGTAAGTGCATGCACCGATATAAGGATACATTGCCCCTATGTGTGATTTTGGTAATTAGTGACAATCCATATGAACCAATATTTTCATTGAGTTTTATATGAAGCAATAGTCCATAGGTAATGCATGTAGTCCATATGTGTTGGATTCAAGTATGAATGCCATTAAAAAATTAAGATATGCCTCTAAGTCGGTGTCATGATAAACTCATAAGTTGAGCTATGGTTAGCTAAGATTTAGAGCATGCAATCAAATGAAGAGTTCTTTGTATGCCTCAAGATATTGAGATAGAGCATGAGAATATACAAGGTTGGCCAAGAATAAGAGCGGAGATTGGATTCAAGTTGGTCAACGCATGAAGCATAAAGAATGTACCACATTGGATAATGTGATCTTGTGGTAGGGTAAGCTTTGTCAATTATGATTTGTGAACTAAAAACCCATCATATATGTGTGTTTGTGTTGTCTATGTGGATTAGGTATCTTTCCAGGGGCAGATATCAAAAGTTAAGATTTCATATAGCCCGTAAGAGGATGTCATCAAGTAGCGATAGTAATCAAGGTTGAGAATGGCAAGTTTAAGATAAGCATCTTGAGAAGATCATATGCTTGAAGTTTGCCGTCCATTTGATGATAATGGGCATGTGAAGATGTGCCTTAATGAAGCTATCCCATAGTGGTGCATGTGGAACAAATTGTATGGCTTCACGAAGCAACAATGATCAGGTGAAGCATTCTAGATTGAATGAAGCTTGAAGAGGTGTCAACAGAATCAAGCGGGATGCGCAAGGAAAATGTACGGTCTTGCTAGGTTTTCCTTATACCGGTCTCAAGGTGGTTGTTGGTAGACTAGGTTATAGGATAGATACCGCACTATCAAGAGGGGCTTTGGTTGGGTGACTTGATCACATCATGTTAGGCAGCTCAATCATTTGCATGCTTTTGCATCCCATATTTTTGTTGCTTCTTGGTGTTTCTCTATGTGAGGTTTTTGAGCATGTTGCTAGATTTCTAACAAGCTCAAGTTCATAGAAAACGGAATTTGTATGCATCTTATATTGTGTTTTTGAGTTTGGAGTTTTAATCGGTTCTTCGTGTGGAGAGGTTCCACCTCTAAATTCATGGAAAATCTCCTTTGTTGGCTTCTAATATTTCCTAATATTCATTTGTTGGGGTAGCTCTTGTCGCTATATTTTTTCAACAAAATTGGTTTTATCTTAATCGAAGTTCGGGAACAATGCAAGGAGAACTTAGTTCTCGAACAAAAAAAAGGTTGTTTAAATGGTTTTGGCGAAACAGAAGCACCAACCAGCACCGCCGGCCTCACCACCAGAATGCACAGTCTGCACCTGCATGTGAGCCGATGGCCGCTGGAACGGTCACATTACCGAACTAGTTGTGAACCGACGTGCAAACTGGTGACCACCGGTCATACCGGCTCAGGTCTCGGCGATAAGCCTGGTACCCAAACGGTTTTGGCGGGCCACTGGTTGGCACTCAGCCAAACTGGTGTGGGAGACAGTTCCACCGGACGGTGTGTCAAACTGTCCGGCATGTAGGTCGTCCACCGACTTGTCACCGGAATGCCTTCACAAAATCACCTCAAACAACTAGTTTTTCTCCTTTGACTATATAAGGCCTTTCTTCCTCCTGTAGGAGGTTAGGTAAACCATTCATTTTGCGCTATCTCTCTCTCTACTCCATTGTTGAACCTCAAAAGTTTGTTTCCTCTCCATTCCCTCCTATGATTCTTGCATCTCTTTGAGGTCTTTGGAAGAAGAGATCTAGATATACAATATCAACCAACCAATTCCTCCTCTAAGTGAGGGAAGACCATTAGATCTAGATCTTGGAGTCATTTGCTGGACTCCACCTTTGTTCTTGGTGGGATTTGAGTGTGAAGGATTTGAACACCTTTGGTGTTCTTGATGTGTATCCTTGCATAGTCTTGATCTCTCCATTAGAATTTGTTGGAGCGAGAGATCGTGAGCTTGTTACTCTTGGAGAGCTACCTCCTAGTTGGCTTGGTGGTTGGTGCTTCGGGGACCTCTTTGTGGAAGCTTGTGAAGAGGCTCATGCTTCTCCTTCGTGGAGCTTGTAAAGTGGTTGTGGAGCTTGCCATCTCCAAAGTGATGGAAAATATATCCATAAGGAAAGAGCTTTTGTCCTTCGTGGAATTGGCTCAGAAAGTGTGGTATCAATCATGCTTGAAATACTTATATCTTTCTTATCACTTGTGGTATATATATCTTATGCTATCTTGCCTAGCTTAACTTGTTGTTGGCAAACTTAGTTGATCCTAGCTTATTTTGGTCTTATGCTTGTAAAATAAACGTTAGTTTAATTCATCATCTTACAATCCCAATATGTCATGATTAAATTTCCCATATTTACAAAGAGGTGCATCTTGACATAACAAATAAAATTTGTAAAGGGTGTCTACAGCTTTTTTCACAAAAAAGTTGTTTGTGTGAATGCAATTCTAACTTCAATCGCCACATATACAATGTGTACTATTGAGATTAACCCCAAGATCATAGAGAACATCGAAAAGATAAGAAGCAAAAATACAAACGATGGAGAGAAATGTATTTCGCTGTCTGCTTGGGACATGGTACGTAAGCCCATAGAAAAAGGAGGTTTGGGTGTCCTTAATATGAAAACTCATAATCAAGCCCTTCTTTTGAAATTTGGACAAGTTTTATAAAAAAAGACATGTAGTGGGTCCATTTTATTTGACCTACATATTATCAGAATATTGTTCCTCAAGCTGCCAATAGGTGTGGATCTTTTTGGCGGAAATCTATCTTGAAACTTTCCCTAGTATTTAGAGGAACTGCGGCATGCAAGATCGGCCAAGGTGTCACAATTGATTCTGCAAAGATGATTGGAACAATCAAATTTCGCAAGCAACATATCCCTGCCTTTTCTTTTTCCCCAAGATGAAGATACCTCCGTTAGAAATTTCCTCTCTTTGGAAAATATTGCTGATACATTTCATCTACCTTTGTCTCTAGAACCATTTCAACAACACCAAGAGATTCAGCAAATCACTCAAATTATGAACTATGCCTAGACTGATAATGATGTCTGGACTTTTAAATGGGGAGATACTTATTGTTCAACAAAATATTACAAGTTTGTTTATTAACTGATAACCCCTTCAGCCCCCTTTTTTCCTGGAATTGGAAGTCTAAACTATGGGCAAACTTAAAGGTCTTTGCTTTGTTACTTCTCTCAGTCCACTTAAATACTAGAAACATGCTTAGAGAAGACACTTCAATGTTGACAACAATTATGTTTGTCTTCTTTGTCCCACGGTGATGAAGAAACAATGGACCACCTTTATTCTCTACCCTTTCAGCAGCTCATGCTGGTCATGGGTAAGAATTAATTGGACTAGAGGTGTTGGGAGATTTGATATGATTATCCAAGCAAAATAGAATTTCCAAGAGTGTTTCTTTTCGAGATAGTCACTATAGCTTCTTCGGGGATTTGGAAAGAAAGTAATACTTTAATTTTTAAAGGTATAAGGCCCCCAAGGGACTCGTGCAAGGTAAGAGTGACAACAGATCTTCAATTTCTTCGTTTCAGGGTGAGCCAAAACCTGGAAAGCGCAATCTCGACTTTGATCTTTTTGCGATTTTATTTGTAAAGTGGGTGTATGCACCTGAAATGATGTAAATATTGTGGTGATTTAACATAGTACCACAGTAGGAACCTCTGCTACTTTTTAGGTTAAAAAAAGGGAAGCCATACCTCAAGGTGAAATTCTTGTTTAAATGGTAACCACTCCAACAAAAGTGTAGAGTTATTACATTGAGTAAATTTTGTTATGAGATTTGATCACTTGAACAATAGTGTATTTGGTAGAAGAACAATAACCACGGTTTTATTTTTATTTTTTGGTAATATTTTACCAAGTGTACAATGATAAATCTAGTTGTCAAAACTGCATCTAGGTGACTAGAAAGGTAATATAAGGAACATGTCAGGGGACTATGGTGTTCAAGTTCACACATGATGCAACTCACTAAGTATTGATTAGATGCCAGATGTGTAGTTATTTTTGTTGTTTTAGCCAATATACTTATTTTGTTCTCTCTTTTTTGGCAGAAATACGAAAACATGCTTCCATATAACACATTCTATCCCATAATACATTTTTTTGCTATCAAAAAAAGCAATGCATTATTCAATCCATAAGATGTGCCATGGATGTTTAGTTTCCCTATATTTTGCGCCCATGTGAACTATATATTTTATCACTCGGTTAATGTACTGAAGACTTGATCTTCTTTTCCTAAACATGGTCTATGCTAAATGCTTTTATGATCTATGTACCGTGTTTTATAGAATTTTCTTGTTTCATTTTGAATCTGTAATATTGACATGGGATTGATCTCCATTTCTCTATTCAAATGGATTACGTTAGTATGTTCAAGTTATGCATGGATTGACATGCAACATTTTTTACAAAACAAAATAATACTTGTATGAACTGAAATTAAGTATGATCAATATACTTATACTGTGATCGAGATATGATTTGGTCTTAATTAAAAGAACATATAATTTTTTTAAGACAAAAAACATCATATCAGATTAACCACGCATCAGAATTAACAAATTATACTAGCAATCAGATCTTGGAACCACACCCAGAACAAAATAATTTTTATTACTAGCCTCGAACTGGTGACTTGGTGTATCAAAATATAACAAATAAAGATCTTTTTTGCTACTCAGCCCAGGCGGCTGCAGCTGAATGACATCTCTTCTAGGGATGATACTGATTTACAGTTTAGATCAATACCTTGTTAATACGATAAGTTTGGGTCAGGTAAGTGTTTAAAGAGGAAGCATACATGATGTTTTGGTGGCCTATCCCTTTGCTAGAGTGTTAGAGACGATAATAGCCGAACCTTATATATTGATGTTCCATTGCACAAAGTTAAAGGTCAAATTTTGAAAGTTGCTAGCTTAATCCCTTCATATTTTGCACAGATCTAAACAATGTGCTTTATTACTCAGTTAAAGTACTTAGTTAAGACTTGATGTTGTTCTTATGAACATGTGCACTGCTTCATTGTTTTGTGATCTATGTACCATCTTTTTATAATTGCATTTCGAGACACCTTGTAGATATATAAGGAAATAAGCTAGCCATTGGACTCTCCGGATCCTAGTGTGTTTTGGAGTAGATGACCACGCTACTTACTAAACAAACCAATGACATAGATCTTATTCAGTTCGTCAATGGTATATCATATATGTCTGATGAAGTCGATAATACGATCGTCGCAAAACATCGTGCGACCGAAATGACATAGAAACATATAAGCTAGTCAGCTTTATACTTATAAGCAGTGACAACCACGAGGAACAAGTATGTCACTAGTTTTCGAGACAAAACGGCGACAGAAAATTTCTACCACATTGTCACCGTTTGCCGTGGATCAGTGATATCCGGAAATAGTCTACTGTTACCGCTTTGTTCAGACCCTCGGGTTGATCCGTGAAGCATGAACCAACTACGTAATGTTGTGTTGTGCGTCAACGGTACACGACGCCGAGACCACCCGACGACGTACCAGTGACATGTTTTTTTCGTCACTGGTACGGGCTGCCAGTGGCGGACCTTCGGTTTTGCGTCATGAGTGCAGTTGCGATTATAACCCTTTTCCTAGTAGTGCTTGCTCATAGGGGCAAAGGAAATTTTGAAGTTATTTCTCTTCTGCAAAGTGCCTTTATTCATGGCCATCTTATTACT
Organism: Lolium perenne; assembly: GCF_019359855.2. Lineage (NCBI taxonomy): Eukaryota > Viridiplantae > Streptophyta > Magnoliopsida > Poales > Poaceae > Lolium > Lolium perenne. Next base: position 192,759,645 of record NC_067247.2, on the reverse strand, counting down.
GATAATGTTCTTGTGGCTTATGAATGTGTTCACTCTATAAAAAGAATAAGAGTTCAGGGACTACAGGGTCATGAGCTGTGAAGTTTGATACGCATAAAGGTTATGACAACGTGGAATAGGTTTTTTTTTCTAGAGAATATGATGCAAAAGTTGGGATCTGAAAAAAGATGGTTTGATCTCATGATGGCTTGTGGAGACTGAAGCTACCAAGCATGGAGATGTCTCCATGGAATCATCCCTTCAAAAAAATTATCTTGGCTAATCGTCATGTTGGTTATAGTGGAGAATGCCCAATATGTCATCAAGTATATGCCATCAGGGAGCGGAGGACGTGCATCATCTTCCATTTCTTTTTTTCGAAATGGGGGCTGACCCCGGCCTCTGCATCAATCGATGCACGCAGCCCTCTTTTATTACCCAGATAACATAATCCTTAGTTTTACAATTCACGAATCACAAAGCGTGTACACAAAAACTAGCCAATGGAAAATAAGAGAGACTCGCTTATACATCTGAAAGTCGTTTAACAGGACGCCAGCCATCCTGGTTGTATATAGCCCGTGCCACCGCATCCAGCCGGCGGCATCCAGCATGCATAGGCTCGCGTTGCGTCTCCGGCAGTAAAAGCGACCATTCGTGGATCCAGTGTGAGACCATACGGGTAACCTGTAAAAAATTTGAGTTCGTACTCTTGTTAAAGACAATATCATTGCGGCAGTTCCATATAGCCCACATGAGCGCGCAAAACCCAATTCTAATTCTGAACTTGGACACTTTGTCAACTCCGTTTAACCAATTTCCAAACATATTTGTAACATTTGTTGGAGGAACAATATTGAAAGTAAACTGAATAACTCTCCAAATAAGTTTAGCGAAGGGACAATCAAAGAACAGATGATTGATTGATTCCGATGAATCACAGAACGCACATTTCATGCAACCATTCCAATTTCGGCGAGCTAAATTATCTTTAGTGAGTATAACTTTTCTATGAAGAAACCACATAAAAATCTTGACTTTCAGTGGTATCTTAAGTTTCCAAATATATTTACGAAGATAGATCGTATGACCGTTCATATAATCTTCATACATGGACTTTACCGTGAAAGATCCAGATGTTGTTAACTTCCATACAAAAATATCCTTCTCCTCTGACAAGGTTACAAGAATAAGGCGTTGGACCAACGCAATCCAAGCATCCCACTTGTTTCCTGTCAAAGTCCTTCTAAACTCTATATTCAGAGGTGTATTTGAAAGAACATCGGCGACTAAAACATTTTTTCGTCGGACGATATTATATAACGAAGGATATTGGGACGCTAAAGGAGCATCGCCCAGCCAAATGTCTTCCCAAAAGCGTACTTGCTGGCCATTCCCAATTGTGAACGAACCTCGTGAGAAGAAATCGTCTTTCACTCCCATGAGTCCTTTCCAAAAGGGAGAGTCGGTTGGTTTCGTAGTCACTTGTGACAAAGTCGTGTTCTTGAGGTATTTATTGTGTAAAAGTTCTTGCCAAACTCCTTCTTCATTAAGAAGTTTATATAACCATTTACTTAACAAACATCTGTTTTTCAGTTCCAAAACCTCCACCCCCAACCCCCCTTGCTCCTTGGGTCTACAAATAATGTTCCATTTAGTCAATCTGTACTTTCGTTTTAGCTGATCGTTCTGCCAAAAAAAACGAGATCGATAAAAGTCTAATCTTTTCTTAACCCCTTTGGGTATTTCAAAAAAAGATAGCATGAACATCGGTAGACTTGTCAGCACTGAATTTATCAAGACCAGCCTATCTCCGTATGAAAGAAGCTTGCCTTGCCAGCATCCCAATTTACGTTCGAAGCGAGTTTCAACTGAACTCCATTCCTTGTTCAATAATCGTCTATAATGAATTGGGATGCCCAGATAATTAAAAGGAAGTGCCCCAGATTCGCAGCCAAAAATCTGCTTGTACTGGTCTTCCACTTCTTTCGCCTTACCGAAGCAAAAAATTTCACTCTTGTGAAAATTTATTTTTAGCCCAGATAAATGTTCAAAGATACAAAGTATGAGCTTCATATTAACGGCCTTCTCAAGGTCGTGCTCCATAAATAAAATTGTATCATCGGCATACTGTAAAATAGAGACTCCTCCCTCTACTAAGTGAGGTACAAGTCCCCCTACTTGGCCATCTTCTTTCGCTCGAGCGATTAAAATAGCCAACATGTCCGCAACAATATTAAAAAGAATCGGAGACAGGGGGTCACCTTGTCTCAGTCCTTTCATAGTTTGGAAATAATGGCCAATGTCGTCATTAACCCGTATTCCCACAGATCCTCCCTCGACAAAAGTACTTATCAAATGACACCATTTTTGGGAGAATCCTTTCATACGCAAGATTTGTTGGAGAAAAGACCACTTAACCTTATCATAGGCTTTTTCAAAATCAATTTTGAAGAGTACACCATCCATTTTCTTCCGATGAAGTTCATGGATGGTTTCATGCAACACTACTACTCCTTCTAGAATATGTCTCCCCGGCATAAAAGCTGTCTGGGTAGGTTTTATCACCTTGGATGCAACACTTGTAATTCTATTAGTGCCTACTTTCGTAAAAATCTTAAAGCTTACATTAAGTAGGCATATCGGTCTATATTGTTGAATTTGTGTTGCATTCTCTTTCTTCGGTATCAACGTAATGATTCCAAAATTGAGTTTGTAAAGCGGCAACTCGCCATGTTGCAATTGTACAAACAAAGCCATAAGGTCATTTTTAAGCACCTCCCAAAAGCCATTTCTATGCCCGGCATCTCGAGATTTATGGTGTAGCAAATTGGGAGAAGTGATCAAAGAATTTAAAATAGTTGACATATCACGGTCTGTAGTTCCACAGAATATACCACAATTGAATGATTATGTTGTCCAAGGTTTCAAGACTATAAATCTGAAGGCGGTGGTGATGACAACGTATTGGTACCTATGGTGAATGCGACATCGACGTACCCGTGATGAATCTGTGCCGTCTCTGAATAAATGTAAGTTCTCTATGCTAGCTATACACTAGTAGAAACAAGGGCTTTGGTTTTTTGCCCCAGATGGCTTTTGCACCGAATTTGGCACGAACCGGTGCTAAAAGGAGTCATTAGCACCGGTTCGTGGGGCGCAGCCGGCCGAGGGACCTTTTGCACCGGTTTGTGTTACGAACCGGTGCAAATGATAGATCATTTGCACCGGTTCGTAACACAAACCGGTGCAAAAGGTTCGTCGCCAGGCACGTGTCAGCCGAGGAACCTTTAGCACCGGTTCGTGTTACGAACCGGTGCAAAAGATAGATCATTTGCACCCGTTCATAACACGAACCGGTGCTAAAGGTCCCCAGACCTATTTCAGCTCAGCTACCCGGCCAAACAGCCCACTATCTTCATTTTTGCTAGGAGAAGGTGTGTGTGTTGAGTGCTAACTTGCTTCTCTTTGGCATGCACATAAAGTGCTCGATGAAATGTGTGAGAGAGTGATGCCGCTTGATTTTACACACAACAAAAATGAGATGAGGTGCCGGAGCGACACTTAAGCTTTCTCCTCTTTCTTTCCTCCTCGATCAAGGTTAAGCAACAACTTTACCCTTTCATTTGTACGGTGCTAATTTCCACTATTTATAAATATTATGATGTTTTGTAATTGTTTATTGATAAACTTAATTAATTATTTGATGTAGATGAACCGGAGGCAATGGATGTACGTTGACCGATGTCTACCCGAGTTCAGATCGGGCCTGGAAGAATTTATCCGTGTGGCTCAGGAAAACCCACAGGCGGATGGTTTTATGTGTTGTCCATGTGTTGATTGCCATAACTTGAAGCAATACCCTGAATGGCAAGTCATTCACTCCCACCTGCTTTGGAAAGGTTTCATGCCCAGCTATAATTGTTGGACCAAGCATGGAGAAAGAGGGGTTATGATGGAAGACGATGAAGAAGAAGAAGAGGATGATGATATGTACCCTAACTACGGTGATACTGCAACAGGGCATGATGAAGATGAAGATGCAGGAGGAGGTGATCAAGATGAAGAGGCATCAGATGAGCCCGTTGATGATGATCTTCGTCGGGCCATCGCCGATGCACACAGAGATGCAGAAACAGAAAACGAGAAGCGAAAGTTAAAGGGCATGTTAGATGATCACAAAAAGAAGTTATACCCAAATTGCGAAGATGGCAACACAAAGCTCGGTGCCACCCTGGAGTTGCTGCAATGGAAGGCAGAGGCTGGTATATGTGACAAGCCATTTGAGAAGTTACTGAAAATAATGAAGAGGAGGTTTCCCAAGAATAACGAATTGCCTAACAGTACGTACGAAGCAAAGAAGGTTCTCTACCCTCTAGGATTAGAGGTGCTGAAGATACATGCATGCATTAATGACTGCATCCTCTACCACGCTGAGTATGAAAATTTGGAAAAATGTCCGGTATGCACTGCACTTCGGTATAAGATCAGGCGAGATGACCCTGGTGATGTTGAGGGCGAGCCCCCTAGGAAGAGGGTTCCTGCCAAGGTTATGTCGTATGCTCCTATAATACCACGGTTGAAACGTCTGTTCAGAAATAAAGAGCATGCCAGGTTGTTGCGATGGCACAAACAAGACCGTAAGAAAGACGAGATGCTGAGACACCCCGCTGATGGGTCGCAGTGGAGGACAATCGATAGAGAGTTCCCGGATTTTGCAGATGACGCGAGGAACTTAAGGTTTGGCCTAAGTACAGATGGAATGAATCCTTTTGGGGAGCAGAGCTGCAAACATAGCACTTGGCATGTAACTCTATGTATCTATAACCTTCCGCCTTGGTTGTGCATGAAGCGGAAATTCATTATGATGCTAGTGCTCATCCAAGGCCCAAAGCAACCCGGCAACGACATTGATGTGTACCTACAGCCATTATATTGACCACCGTACCTTCTTCAAATTATTAGATCCAACGGTTGCAGGACGGTCTTCCAGCAACTGAGCGTGTACGAGCAATTCAAGAAGAACTGGCGGGATTCTTACTTGAGCAAGTCATAGCTCCAGACGGAGAACACTATGTGGCCAACCACCAATATCAAAGTTGATGTAGACATATATATATGCATGAACGTGTGTCACTTTGATCGATATATGTAATATAATGGTTTCCTATATATATATTTGAATTGTCTGCATTAATATTATACCGTGTTTTCGAATGGGGCAGAGTCTCTGCCACGGTAGAGTTTTAGTGCAATTCCCTGCCGCGGCAGGAGTCTCTGCCGCGGCACAACACCGGTTCGTATTACGAACCGGTGCAAAAGCTCCCCCGCCGAGCGCCCCACAGCCTGCCACGTGGTGACCCCTTTAGCACCGGTTCGTAAGTGAACCGGTGCAAAAGGGGGGGGGGGGGGCTTTTGCACCGGATGGTTTGCACTGGTTGGCCATCCGGTGCATATGGCCCATACCAACCGGTGCAAAAGGCCCCGTTTCCACTAGTGATAGTTGCTAATGCTGGCAGGGTTTATGGGAAGAAGGTCAACACTTTGGTAGTGAGATGGACGAGGCCAGATCGAGGCACAACATGTCAAGCTTGACATGTATGCATCATACCACTAGGATGTCAAGGCGGGAGCGATCGGTGTCATGCTTCGTTACTTGAAGGGAGAGTTCATCGCTGCTTCGATGACATATCTTCCCAATGTTGCTTCTGTAGTGATGGTTGAAGCCTATGCCATGAACGAGGGAGTATCTCTTGCTATTCACATGGGGTGAAATAGAATAATAGCGGAATTGGATTGCACAGAGGTGCTCGAGGCGTGTTCAGGAGGTGATGCATGGTCGAGTGAGCATGCATCCATCTATGCAGAATGTGTTGACAACGTCGGTTATGCTGGTAGTGTTTCGTTTAAACATGTAGAAGCAAATAAAGTAGCTCATGAGCTGGCTAAGAACTCTTTACAATTACTTGTAATTGGCTCGATGAACTCCCTACTTTTATTTTAGACAAACACTTAAATGGTGTAATTTATGTTGGTGATTAATAAAGCTCGACACAGAGTCCTGATGTTTCCCTAAAATAAAAAATATCAGCCTCCCCGACATCGGAAGGAGTGAGAAACCCAATCTATGGATGTAATTTCAAATAAAAGTAGTTTTTTAATAAGGGAACTTCAACCCTTCGTTTAACGAGGAGATCTCCTTTCCGATGTTATTGGTGGTGTTGGAAGATTAAATTTGTCTATGTATGGGCCCTCGGTTCTTACTCCGCGAGATCGATTTCGGCTTTTTTCTCATGGTTGCCGCGAGAAGCATTGTCCTTACAATAGTTTTCCTGGCTGATATGTCCTCGATAATGGTGATCCTACTCTCGTCTCCCTGCGATGTCAACAAGGTTATTCAGTTGATTTTTCATGCAATATTGGTGTTGATAAAATTATAGGAGACCCTTCATTGATATGTTTTTAAGAGGCCTTTGTTGGTATTTACAATTTGGTCTGATATTTTTGTTACGTCTGGTTAGTCGTGTTCAAAAAAGTACTCCCTTTATTTATTAATATAAGATATTTTAGCTTTTTTTAGATTATGTTTCTAATCTATTTTTAGTGTGTAGATTAATCTGTTATGGTGTGTATCTAGTTCACTTTGAAATGTCTAAAATGTCTTATATTTGCGCAGCGAGGAAGTACAAGATTGTGTCATTTAAAAAAGTTTAGAAACCTCAAAATTCTTCTTTTTGTAAAAAAGAATAGCTGGAGGTGTTGTGTACTTCCTTCGTTTTAGAAAAAGTTGCTTAATTTTTTATAGATACATATATAAAAATTCTTCTTTTTTAGATTTTGTTTTGTAAAAAGAAAATAGCTGGACGTGTCTTGTGTACTTCCTCCGTTTTAGAAAAAGCTGCTTAATTTTTTACGGATACAGATATATCTATACATTCGTATCTACAAAAACTTGACCAGCTTTTTGTGGGGAGGAGAGAATACTCCCGTCTATCCATATTATTTTTCGCAAATACGAATGTATTATGATCTAAAATATACCTAGATATATCGTTACTTAGAGCATCTCTAGCCGCGTCCCCCAAAGCAATTTGGGGCGCGCCGAACCAAAAAATCATTTCAGCCGCGTCCCCCAAACCCGAATTTTGTCCGGCGCGCCCCGATACGGTGTCGAGCGCCCCGAGCCCATCCCCGTCCTCAGGGGACGCTCCGGGCATGCCGGACACAACGAAAAGCGAGGCGGGGAGTGGCGGGGCCGACCCGTCAGCGACACAGTTAATTTTAACCTAACCGTCGCCTACCTCGCGACGGAAGTTATTCGTGCACACCGTCAGCAGCGGCGGGAGGCAATGGAGCAGCAGGCCCGCCAGCAGCGGGAGGCGGCGCAGGCGGCGGATCTAGCGGCGTTCTGCGCCCATGGTCCTGCTGCTGGCGAGGCCGCGGCGGCAGTAGCGTGGCACGAGCAGCAGTGCGACACCGTTGCGGCGTTCGACGCCTCGACGGGACAAGAGGCGCGACGGTGCCGGTACCGGGAGGAGATGGAGCAGCGGTGGGTTGACGAGCGCCGGCGCCAGCGCGTTGAGCGGGATGCGCTGTACCGAGAACGGCGTGAGTCGATCGAGCACCGGCGGCGGGAGTCGATCGAGCTCCAGCAGCAGCTGGTGGCGGAGGAGCATTGATACGTCTCAAACGTATCTATAATTTCTTATGTTCCATGCTAGTTTTATGACAATACTCACATGTTTTATATACACTTTATATCATTTTTATGCATTTTCCAGCACTAACCTATTAACAAGATGCCGAAGCACCAGTTCCTGTTTTCTGCTGTTTTTGGTTTCAGAAATCCTACACAGGAAATATTCTCGGAATTGGACGAAACAAAAGACGGTCTTATTTTCCACGGAGTCTTCCAGAACACCGAAGAGGAGACGAAGAGGGGCCACGAGGCGGCCACACCATAGGGGGCGCGGCCCCACCCTTGGCCGCGCCGACATATGGGGTGGGCACATCGGGCGTCCCTCGACTCTGCCCCTTCGCCTATAATCCTTCCGTCGCGAAAACCCTAGTACCGAGAGCCACGATACGAGAAAAGTCACTGAGACGCCGCCGCCATCAACCCCATCTCGGGGGTGACTGAAGATCGCCTCCGGCACCCTGCCGGAGAGGGGAATCATCACCGGAGGGCTCTACATCAGCATGCCCGCCTCCGGACTGATGCGTGAGTAGTTCATCCTTGGACTATGGGTCCATAGCAGTAGCTAGATGGTTGTCTTCTCCTATTGTGCCATCATGTTTAGATCTTGTGAGCTGCCTATCATGATCAAGATCATCTTATTGTAATGCTACATGTTGTGTTTGTTGGGATCCGATGAATATGGAATACTATGTCAAGTTGATTATCGATCTATCATATATGCGTTGTTTATGATCTTGCATGCTCTCCGTTGCTAGTAGAGGCTCTGGCCAAGTTGATACTTGTAGCTCCAAGAGGGAGTATTTATGCTCGATAGTGGGTTCATGCCTCCATTGAATTTGGGACAGTGACAGAAAGTTCTAAGGTTGTGGATGTGCTGTTGCCACTAGGGATAAAACATCAATACTTTGTCTAAGGATATTTGTATTGTTTACATTACGCACAATACTTAATGCAATTGTATGTTGTTTGCAACTTAATACTGGAATGGGTTCGGATGCTAACCCGAAGGTGGACTTTTTAGGCATAGATGCATGCTTGATAGCGGTCTATGTTCTTTGTCGTAATGCCCTAAGTAAATCTCATAGTAGTCATCATGATATGTATGTGCATTGTTATGCCCTCTCTATTTGTCAATTGCCCAACTGTAATTTGTTCACCCAGTAAGGAAGATTAAGTTTCAGCTTGTCAATGCAACACAAAGGACTTTTTAGGCATAGATGCATTCAACTTGTAACATGTATATCTCATGGATAGTTGTCAATGTAAAGTAATATAATAAGTGCAATATGCAAGTATGTAGGAATCAATGCACAGTTCACACAAGTGTTTGCTTCTTGAGATGGAGAGAAATAGGTGAACTGACTCAGCATAAAAGTAAAAGAAAGGCCCTTCGCAGAGGGAAGCATCGATTGCTATATTTGTGCTAGAGCTTTGGTTTTGAAAACAAGAAACAATTTTGTCAACGGTAGTAATAAAGCATATGCATCATGTAAATTATATCCTACAAGTTGCAAGCCTCATGCATAGTATACTAATAGTGCCCGCACCTTGTCCTAATTAGCTCGGATTACCTGGATTATCACCGCAATACATATGTTTTAACCAAGTGTCACAAAGGGGTACCTCTATGCCGCCTGTACAAAGGTCTAAGGAGAAAGCTCGCATTGGATTTCTCGCTTTTGATTATTCTCAACTTAGACATCCATACCGGGACAACATAGACAACAGATAATGGACTCCTCTTTAATGCTTAAGCATTCAACAATTATTAATTTTCTCATTTGAGATTGAGGATATTTGTCCAAAACTTAAACTTCCACCATGGATCATGGCTTTAGTTAGCGGCCCAATGTTCTTCTCTAACAGTATGCATGCTCAAACCATTCAACTCATGGTAAATCGCCCTTACTTCAGACAAGACGGACATGCATAGCAACTCACATGATATTCAACAAAGAGTAGTTGATGGCGTCCCCAGGAACATGGTTATCGCACAACAAGCAACTTAATAAGAGATAAAGTGCATAAGTACATATTCAATACCACAATAATTTTTAGGCTATTTGTCCCATGAGCTATATATTGTAAAGATGAAGAATGGAAATTTTAAAGGTAGCACTCAAGCAATTTACTTTGGAATGGCGGAGAAATACCATGTAGTAGGTAGGTATGGTGGACACAAGTGGCATAGTGTTTGGCTCAAGGATTTTGGATGCATGAGAAGTATTCCCTCTCGATACAAGGCTTAGGCTAGCAAGGTTATTTGAAACAAACACAAGTATGAAGCGGTACAGCAAAACTCACATAAAAGACATATTGTAAACATTATAAGACTCTACACCGTCTTCCTTGTTGTTCAAACTCTTACTAGAAATTATCTAGACCTTAGAGAGAGCAATTATGCAAACGAAATTTTAGCAAGCTCTATGTATTTCTTCATTAGTAGGTGCAAAGTATATGATGCAAGAGCTTAAACATGAGCACAACAATTGCCAAGTATCAAATTATCGAAGACATTTTACCAATTACTACATGTAGCATTTCCCGTTTCCAACCATATAACAATTTAACGAAGAAGATTCAACCTTCGCCATGAACATTATGAGTAAAGCCTAAGGACATATTTGTCCATATGCAACAGCGGAGCATGTCTCTCTCCCACACAATGAATGCTAGGATCCATTTTATTCAAACAAAACAAAAACAAAAACAAACAGACGCTCCAAGCAAAGTACATAAGATGTGATGGAATAAAAATATAGTTTCACTAGAGGAACCTGATAATGTTGTCGATGAAGAAGGGGATGCCTTGGGCATCCCCAAGCTTAGACGCTTGAGTCTTCTTGAAATATGCAGGGGTGAACCACCGGGGCATCCCCAAACTTAGAGCTTTCACTCTCCTTGATCATATTGTATCATCTCCCTCTCTTGATCCTTGAAAACTTCCTCCACACCAAACTCAAAACAACTCATTAGAGGGTTAGTGCATAATCAAAATTCACATGTTCAGAGGTGACATAATCATTCTTAACACTTCTGGACATTGCACAAAGCTACTGAAAGTTAATGGAATCGAAAAATCCATCAAGCATAGCAAAACAGGCAATGCGAAATAAAAGGTAGAATCTGTCAAAAACAGAACAGTCCGTAAAGAAGAATTTTATTGAGGCACCAGACTTGCTCAAATGAAAATTTTCAAATTGAATGAAAGTTGCATACATATCTGAGGATCACTCACGTAAATTGTCATAATTTTCTGAGTTACCTACAGAGAATTAGGCCCAGATTCGTGACAGCAAAGAAATCTGTTTCTGCGCAGTAATCCAAATCTAGTATGAACCTTACTATCAAAAACTTTACTTGGCACAACAATGCAACAAAACTAAGATAAGTAGAGGTTGCTACAGTAGTAACAACTTCCAAGACTCAAATATAAAATAAAAGTGCAGTAGTAAAATCATGGGTTGTCTCCCATAAGCGATTTTCTTTAACGCCTTTCAGCTAGGCGCAGAAAGTGTGTATCAAGTATTATAAAAAAACGAAGCATCTACAGCGGGGTTTGGAGTTTTCTCAACCATGCATTGTATTTTGGATACATAAGTTTCAGAGGCTCCCTTTTCATTAATCTTGGGCTTGCTACTCTCATCAAACAAATTTTCAGGAACAAGCCAAGCATAATTATCATCTAGAGCTTCATGCATTGCTAGGAGCTTACAAGGTATTGGTGCTTTAATCTCCCCACCATCATTAACATTATTAGTGTATGATACGTCTCCGACGTATCGATAATTTCTTATGTTCCATGCCACATTATTGATGATATCTACATGTTTTATGCATACTTTATGTCATATTTATGCATTTTCCGGCACTAACCTATTAACGAGATGCCGAAGAGCTAGTTGTTGTTTTCTGTTGTTTTTGGTTTCAGAAATCCTACTAAGGAAATATTCTCGGAATTGGACGAAATCAACGCCCAGGGGCCTATTTTCACACGAAGCTTCCAGAAGACCGAAGATGATACGAAGTGGGGCCACGAGGTGGCCAGACGCTAGGGCGGCGCGGCCCAAGCCCTGGCCGCGCCGGCCTAGTGTGTGGGCCCCTCGCGTCGTCCCTTGACCTATCTCCTCCGCCTACTTATAGCCTTCGTCGCGAAACCCCCAGTACCGAGAGCCACGATACGGAAAACCTTCCAGAGACGCCGCCGCCGCCAATCCCATCTCGGGGGATTCAGGAGATCGCCTCAGGCACCCTACCGGAGAGGGGATTCATCTCCCGGAGGACTCTACGCCGCCATGGTCGCCTCCGGAGTGATGAGTGAGTAGTTCACCCCTGGACTATGGGTCCATAGCAGTAGCTAGATGGTTGTCTTCTCCTCATTATGCTTCATTGTCGGATCTTGTGAGCTGCCTAACATGATCAAGATCATCTATCTGTAATGCTATATGTTGTGTTTGTTGGGATCCGATGGATAGATAATACTATGTTATGTTGATTATCAATCTATGTGTTGTTTATGATCTTGCATGCTCTCCGTTACTAGTAGATGCTTTGGCCAAGTTGATGCTTATAACTCCAAGAGGGAGTATTTATGCTCGATAGTGCGTTCATGTCTCCGTGAATCTGGGGGAGTGACAGAAGCCCCTAAGGTTATGGATGTGATGTTGCCACTAGGGATAAAACATTGATGCTATGTCCGAGGATGTAGTTATTGATTACATTACGCACCATACTTAATGCAACTGTCTGTTGTTTGCAACTTAATACTGGAAGGGGTTCGGATGATAACCTGAAGGTGGACTTTTTAGGCATAGATGCATGCTAGATAGCGGTCTATGTACTTTGTCGTAATGCCCAATTAAATCTCATAATACGCATCATATCATGTATGTGCATTGTCATGCCCTCTCTATTTGTCAATTGCCCAACTGTAATTTGTTCACCCAACAGGCTATTTATCTTATGGGATAGACACCTCTAGTGAACTGTGGACCCCGGTCCATTCTTTTACATCGATACAATCTACTGCAATACTTGTTCTACTGTTCTCTGCAAACAATCATCATCCACGCTATACATCTAATCCTTTGTTACAGCAAGCCGGTGAGATTGAAAACCTCACTGTTACGTTGGGACAAAGTACTTTGGTTGTGTTGTGCAGGTTCCACGTTGGCGCCGGAATCCCTTGTGTTGCGCCGCACTACATCTCGCCGCCATCAACCTTCAACGTGCTTCTTGGCTCCTACTGATTCGATAAACCTTGGTTTCATACTGAGGGAAAACTTGCCGTTGTACGCATCACACCTTCCTCTTGGGGTTCCCAACGGTCGCGTGCTGTACGCGTATCAAGACTGTTTTCTGGCGCCGTTGCCGGGGAGATCAAGACACGCTGCAAGGGGAGTCTCCACATCGCAATCTCTTTACTTTGTTTTTGTCTTGCTTTATTTTATTTACTACTTTGTTTGCTGCACTAAATCAAAACACAAAAAAATTAGTTGCTAGTTTTACTTTATTTGCTATCTTGTTTGCAATATCAAAAACACAAAAAAATTAGTTACTTGCATTTACTTATTTCAACATGTTTCCTTTTAATTTCACTGTAAAAGATATACCTGTGGGACAAGGGTCTATAATTGGAAGAGATAATATAGAAGAATTTTTCACCCACGTTAGTATGCATGAAGATCTTAAAGATATACCTCTAGCAAAAGCTGTCCCTACTTATGAAGATGCCTCTGTTTGTTTGGTACGCATGATGGAAGCTAGATTTATTAGTCTCAACCCCATGATACAACACATGTTTCTTACACTTTCTGATATGGAGAGGGGAGAGAAGAGAGATTTCGTTCTAAAGGTCTTAGTGCGAGAATTTGCGGATATAGCTAAAGAAGCTAGAAAAGTTTTTAGTAAGCATGATAGGCTTGGCATGATCACCGATTTTAAAAGAACACTTGAAAAGATGGATATGGATAGAATTAAGTATACTAATAATGTTAATAATGGTGGGAAGATTAAAGCACCAATACCATGTAAGCTCCTAGCAATGCATGAGGCACTAGAAAATAACTATGCTTGGCTTGTTCCTGAAAATTTGTTTGATGAGAGTAGCAAGCCCAAGACTAATGAAAAGGGAGCCACTGAAACTTATGTATCCAATATACTATGCATGGTTGAGAAAACTCCACACCCCGCTGTAGATGCTCCATCTTTCGATAATACTTGATACACACTTTATGCGCCTAGCTGAAAGGCGTTAAAGAAAAGCGCTTATGGGAGACAACCCATGTTTTTACTACATTACTTTTATTTTATATTTGAGTCTTGGAAGTTGTTACTACTGTAGCAACCTCTCCTTATCTTAGTTTTGTGCATTGTTGTGCCAAGTAAAGTCGTTGATAATAAGGTTCATACTAGATTTGGATTACTGCGCAGAAACAGATTTCTTTGCTGTCACGAATCTGGGCCTAATTCTCTGTAGGTAACTTAGAAAATTATGCCAATTTACGTGAGTGATCCTCAGATATGTACGCAACTTTCATTCAATTTGAGCATTTTCATTTGAGCAAGTATGGTGCCTCAATAAAATTCATCTTTACGAACTGTTCTGTTTTGACAGATTCTGCCTTTTATTTCGCATTGCCTGTTTTGATATGCGTGATGGATTTTTCTATTCCATTGACTTTCAGTAGCTTTGTGCAATGTCCAGAAGTGTTAAGAATGATTATGTCACCTCTGAACATGTAAATTTTGATTGTGCACTAACCCTCTAATGAGTTGTTTTGAGTTTGGTGTGGAGGAAGTTTTCAAGGATCAAGAGAGGGAGATGATACAACATGATCAAGGAGAGTGAAAGCTCTAAGCTTGGGGATGCCCCGGTGGTTCACCCCTGCATATATCAAGAAGACTCAAGCGTCTAAGCTTGGGGATGCCCAAGGCATCCCCTTCTTCATCGACAACATTATCAGGTTCCTCTAGTGAAACTATATTTTTATTCCATCACATCTTATGTACTTTGCTTGGAGCATCGGTTTGTTTTTTGTTTTTGTTTTTGTTTGAATAAAATGGATCCTAGCATTCATTGTGTGGGAGAGAGACATGCTCCGCTGTTGCATATGGACAAGTATGTCCTTAGGCTTTACTCATAATATTCATGGCGAAAGTTTCTTCTTCGTTAAATTGTTATATGGTTGGAATTGGAAAATGATACATGTAGTAATTGCTATAATGTCTTGTATAATGTGATACTTGGCAATTCTTGTGCTCATGTTTAAGCTCTTGCATCATATACTTTGCACCTATTAATGAAGAAATACATAGAGCTTGCTAAAATTTGGTTTGCATAATTGGTCTCTCTAAGGTCTAGATAATTTCTAGTATTGAGTTTGAACAACAAGGAAGACGGTGTAGAGTCTTATGATGTTTACAATATGTCTCTTATGTGAGTTTTGCTGCACCGCTTCATCCTTGTGTTTGTTTCAAATAAACCTTGCTAGCCTAAACCTTGTATCGAGAGGGAATACTTCTCATGCATCCAAAATCCTTGAGCCAACCACTATGCCATTTGTGTCCACCATACCTACCTACTACATGGTATTTCTCCGCCATTCCAAAGTAAATTGCTTGAGTGCTACCTTTAAATTTCTATCCTCTACCTTTGCAATATATAGCTCATGGGACAAATAGCCTAAAAACTATTGTGGTATTGAATATGTACTTATGCACTTTATCTCTTATTAAGTTGCTTGTTGTGCGACAACCATGTTCCTGGGGACGCCATCAACTACTCTTTGTTGAATATCATGTGAGTTGCTATGCATGTTCGTCTTGTCTGAAGTAAGGGAGATCTACCGCTAAAATGGTTAGAGCATTGCATAATGTTAGAGAAGAACATTGGGCCGCTAACTAAAGCCATGATCCATGGTGAAAGTTTCAGTTTTGGACAAATATCCTCAATCTCATATGAGAAAATTAATTGTTGCTACATGCTTATGCATTAAAGAGGAGTCCATTATCTGTTGTCTATGTTGTCCCGGTATGGATGTCTAAGTTGAGAATAATCAATAGCGAGAAATCCAATGCGAGCTTTCTCCTTAGACCTTTGTACAGGCGGCATAGAGGTACCCATTTGTGACACTTGGTTAAAACATGTGCATTGCGATGATAATCCAGGTAATCCGAGCTAATTAGGACAAGGTGCGGGCACTATTAGTATACTATGCATGAGGCTTGCAACTTGTAAGATATAATTTACATAACACATATGCTTTATTACTACCGTTGACAAAATTGTTTCTTGTTTTCAAAATCAAAGCTCTAGCACAAATATAGCAATCAATGCTTTCCTCTGCGAAGGACCTTTCTTTTACTTTTATTGTTGAGTCAGTTCACCTATTTCTCTCCACCTCAAGAAGCAAACACTTGTGTGAACTATGCATTGATTCCTACATACTTGCATATTGCACTTGTTATATTACTTGACATTGACAACTATCCATGAGATATACATGTTACAAGTTGAAAGCAACCGCTGAAACTTAATCTTCCTTTATGTTGCTTCAATATCTTTACTTTGAATTATTGCTTTATGAGTTAACTCTTATGCAAGACTTATTGATGCTTGTCTTGAAGTACTATTCATGAAAAGTCTTTGCTATATAATTCATTTGTTTACTCATGTCATTTACATTGTTTTGATCGCTGCATTCATTACATATGCTTACAATAGTATGATCAAGGTTATGATGGCATGTCACTCCAGAAATTATCTTTGTTATCGTTTACCTGCTCGGGACGAGCAGAAACTAAGCTTGGGGATGCTGATACGTCTCCGACGTATCGATAATTTCTTATGTTCCATGCCACATTATTGATGATATCTACATGTTTTATGCATACTTTATGTCATATTTATGCATTTTCCGGCACTAACCTATTAACGAGATGCCGAAGAGCCAGTTGCTGTTTTCTGCTGTTTTTGGTTTCAGAAATCCTACTAAGGAAATATTCTCGGAATTGGACGAAATAAACGCCCAGGGGCCTATTTTCACACGAAGCTTCCAGAAGACCGAATATGATACGAATTGGGGCCACGAGCTGGCCAGACGCTAGGGCGGCGCGGCCCAAGCCCTGGCCGCGCCGGCCTAGTGTGTGGGCCCCTAGCGTCGCCCCTTGACCTATCTCCTCCGCCTACTTATAGCCTTCGTCGCGAAACCCCCAGTACCGAGAGCCACGATAAGGAAAACCTTCCAGAGACGCCGCCGCCGCCAATCCCATCTCGGGGGATTCAGGAGATCGCCTCCGGCACCCTGCCGGAGAGGGGATTCATCTCCCGGAGGACTCTACGCCGCCATGGTCGCCTCCGGAGTGATGAGTGAGTAGTTCACCCCTGGACTATGGGTCCATAGCAGTAGCTAGATGGTTGTCTTCTCCTCATTATGCTTCATTGTCGGATCTTGTGAGCTGCCTAACATGATCAAGATCATCTATCTGTAATGATATATGTTGTGTTTGTTGGGATCCGATGGATAGAGAATACTATGTTATGTTGATTATCAATCTATGTGTTGTTTATGATCTTGCATGCTCTCCGTTACTAGTAGATGCTTTGGCCAAGTTGATGCTTGTAACTCCAAGAGGGAGTATTTATGCTCGATAGTGGGTTCATGTCTCCGTGAATCTGGGGGAGTGACAGAAGCCCCTAAGGTTATGGATGTGCTGTTGCCACTAGGGATAAAACATTGATGCTATGTCCGAGGATGTAGTTATTGATTACATTACGCACCATACTTAATGCAATTGTCTGTTGTTTGCAACTTCATACTGGAAGGGGTTCGGATGATAACCTGAAGGTGGACTTTTTAGGCATAGATGCATGCTGGATAGCGGTCTATGTACTTTGTCGTAATGCCCAATTAAATCTCATAATACTCATCATATCATGTATGTGCATTGTCATGCCCTCTCTATTTGTTAATTGCCCAACTGTAATTTGTTCACCCAACATGCTATTTATCTTATGGGAGAGACACCTCTAGTGAACTGTGGATCCCGGTCCATTCTTTTACATCGATACAATCTACTGCAATACTTGTTCTACTGTTCTCTGCAGACAATCATCATCCACACTATACATCTAATCCTTTGTTACAGCAAGCCGGTGAGATTGACAACCTCACTGTTACGTTGGGACAAAGTACTTTGGTTGTGTTGTGCAGGTTCCATGTTGGCGCCGGAATCCCTGGTGTTGCGCCGCACTACATCTCGCCGCCATCAACCTTCAACGTGCTTCTTGGCTCCTACTGGTTCGATAAACCTTGGTTTCATACTGAGGGAAAACTTGCCGCTGTACGCATCACACCTTCCTCTTGGGGTTCCCAACGGTCGCGTGCTGTACGCGTATCAGTGTACTTAATTTTATCCATATCCATCTTTTCAAGTATTCTTTTAAAATCGGTGAACATACCAAGCCTCTTATGCTTAATAAAAACTTTTCTAGCTTCTTTAGCTATATCCGCAAATTCTCTAACAAGGACTTTTAAAACAAAATCTCTCTTCTCTCCCCTATCCATGTCAGAAAGTGTAAGAAACATGTGTTGTATCATGGGGTTGAGACTAATAAATCTAGCTTCCATCATGCGTACCAAACAAGCAGAGGCATCTTCATAAGTAGGGACAGCTTTTGCCAGGGGTATATCTTCAAGATCTTCGTGCATACTAATATGGGTGAAAAATTCTTCTATATTATCTCTTCCAATTATAGACCCTTGTCCCACATGTATATCTTTTAAAGTAAAATTAGGAGGAAACATGATGAAATAAGTAAAGTAGATGCAAGTAACTAATTTTTTTGTGTTTTTGATATAGCAAACAAGATAGTAAATAAAGTAAAACTAGCAACTATTTTTTTTGTATTTTGATTTAATGCAGCAAACAAAGTACTAAATAAAATAAAGCAAGACAAATACAAAGTAAAGAGATTGGAAGTGGAGACTCCCCTTGCAGCGTGTCTTGATCTCCCCGGCAACGGCGCCAGAAATTTAGCTTGACACGCGTACAACACGCGACCGTTGGGAACCCCAAATGGAAGGTGTGATGCGTACAGCAGTAAGTTTCCCTCAATTAGAAACCAAGGTTTATCGAACCA
Organism: Lolium perenne; assembly: GCF_019359855.2. Lineage (NCBI taxonomy): Eukaryota > Viridiplantae > Streptophyta > Magnoliopsida > Poales > Poaceae > Lolium > Lolium perenne. The sequence continues at coordinate 192,740,824 of NC_067247.2, read as the reverse complement.
GTAGGAGTCAAGAAGCACGTTGAAGGTTGATGGCGGCGAAGTGTAGTGCGGCGCAACACCAGGGATTCCGGCGCCAACGTGGAACCTGCACAACACAACCAAATTACTTTGCCCCAACGTGACAGTGAGGTTGTCAATCTCACCGGCTTGCTGTAACAAAGGATTAGATGTATAGTGTGGATGATGATTGTTTGCAGAAAAAAGTAGAACAAGTATTGCAGTAGATTGTATTCGATGTAAAAGAATGGACCGGGGTCCACAGTTCACTAGAGGCGTCTCTCCGATAAGAATAAGCATGTTGGGTGAACAAATTACAGTTGGGCAATTGACAAATAAAGAGGGCATGACCATGCACATACATGATATGATGAGTATAGTGAGATTTAATTGGGCATTACGACAAAGTACATAGACCGCTATCCAGCATGCATCTATGCCTAAAAAGTCCACCTTCAGGTTATCATCCAAACCCCTTCCAGTATTAAGTTGCAAACAACAGACAATTGCATTAAGTATGGTGCGTAATGTAATCAACAACTACATCCTTAGACATAGCATCGATGTTTTATCCCTAGTGGCAACAACACATCCACAACCTTAGAACTTTCTGTCACTGTCCCAGATTTAATGGAGGCATGAACCCACTACCGAGCATAAATACTCCCTCTTGGAGTTAAGAGTAAAAACTTGGCCAGAGCCTTGATACGCGTACAGCACGCGACCGTTGGGAACCCCAAGAGGAAGGTGTGATGCGTACAGCGGCAAGTTTTCCCTCAGTATGAAACCAAGGTTTATCGAACCAGTAGGAGCCAAGAAGCACGTTGAAGGTTGATGGCGGCGAGATGTAGTGCGGCGCAACACCAGGGATTCCGGCGCCAACGTGGAACCTGCACAACACAACCAAAGTACTTTGCCCCAACGAAACAGTGAGGTTGTCAATCTCACCGGCTTGCTGTAACAAAGGATTAGATGTATAGTGTGGATGATGATTGTTTGCAGAGAACAGTAAAACAAGTATTGCAGTAGATTGTATCGATGTAAAAGAATGGACCGGGGTCCACAGTTCACTAGAGGTGTCTCTCCCATAAGATAAATAACATGTTGGGTGAACAAATTACAGTTGGGCAATTGACAAATAGAGAGGGCATGACAATGCACATACATGATATGATGAGTATTGTGAGATTTAATTGGGCATTACGACAAAGTACATAGACCGCTATCCAGCATGCATCTATGCCTAAAAAGTCCACCTTCAGGTTATCATCCGAACCCCTTCCAGTATTAAGTTGCAAACAACAGACAATTGCATTAAGTATGGTGCGTAATGTAATCAATAACTACATCCTCGGACATAGCATCAATGTTTTATCCCTAGTGGCAACAGCACATCCATAACCTTAGGGGTTTCTGTCACTCCCCCAGATTCACGGAGACATGAACCCACTATCGAGCATAAATACTCCCTCTTGGAGTTACAAGCATCAACTTGGCCAAAGCATCTACTAGTAATGGAGAGCATGCAAGATCATAAACAACACATAGATTGATAATCAACATAACATAGTATTCTCTATCCATCGGATCCCAACAAACACAACATATAGCATTACAGATAGATGATCTTGATCATGTTAGGCAGCTCACAAGATCCGACAATGAAGCATAATGAGGAGAAGACAACCATCTAGCTACTGCTATGGACCCATAGTCCAGGGGTGAACTACTCACTCATCACTCCGGAGGCGACCATGGCGGTGTAGAGTCCTCCGGGAGATGAATCCCCTCTCCGGCAGGGTGCCGGAGGCGATCTCCTGAATCCCCCGAGATGGGATTGGCGGCGGCGGCGTCTCTGGAAGGTTTTCCGTATCGTGGCTCTCGGTACTGGGGGTTTCGCGACGAAGGCTATTTGTAGGCGGAAGGGCAGAGTCGGGAGAGTCACGAGGGGCCCACACAATAGGGCCGCGCGGCCAGCTCCTTGGCCGCGCCGCCCTAGTGTGGCGCCGCCTCGTGGCCCCACTTCATCTTCTCTTTGGTCTTCTAGAAGCTTCGTATGAAAATAGGCCCCTCGGCGTTGATTTCGTCCAATTCCGAGAATATTTCCTTACTAGGATTTCTGAAACCAAAAACAGCAGAAAACAGCAACTGGCTCTTCGGCATCTCGTTAATAGGTTAGTGCCGGAAAATGCATAAATATGACATAAAGTATGCATAAAACATGTAGATATCATCAATAATGTGGCATGGAACATAAGAAATTATCGATACGTCGGAGACGTATCAGCATCCCTGCTTAGTTTACGTCGTCCAAAGGTGTAAACGATAACAAAGATAATTTCTGGAGTGACATGCCATCATCACCTTGATCATACTATTGTAAGCATATGTAATGAATGCAGCGATCAAAACAATGTAAATGACATGAGTAAACAACTGAATCATATAGCAAAGACTTTTCATGAATAGTACTTCAAGACAAGCATCAATAAGTCTTGCATAAGAGTTAACTCATAAAGCAATAATTCATAGTAGAGGCATTGAAGCAACACAAAGGAAGATTAAGTTTCAGCGGTTGCTTTCAACTTGTAACATGTATATCTCATGGATAGTTGTCAATGTAATGTAATATAACAAGTGCAATATGCAAGTATGTAGGAATCAATGCACAGTTCACACAAGTGTTTGCTTCTTGAGGTGGAGAGAAATAGGTGAACTGACTCAACATAAAAGTAAAAGAATGGTCCTTCAAAGAGGAAAGCATCGATTGCTATATTTGTGCTAGAGCTTTGATTTTGAAAACAAGAAACAATTTTGTCAACGGTAGTAATAAAGCATATGTGTTATGTAAGTTATATCTTACAAGTTGCAAGCCTCGTGCATAGTATACTAATAGTGCCCGCACCTTGTCCTAATTAGCTCGGATTACCTGGATTATCATCGCAATGCACATGTTTTAACCAAGTGTCACAAAGGGGTACCTCTATGCCGCCTGTACAAAGGTCTAAGGAGAAAGCTCGCATCGGATTTCTCGCTATTGATTATTCTCAACTTAGACATCCATACCGGGACAACATAGACAACAGATAATGGACTCCTCTTTAATGCATAAGCATGTAGCAACAATTAATTTTCTCATATGAGATTGAGGATTTTTGTCCAGAACTGAAACTTCCACCATGGATCATGGCTTTAGTTAGCGGCCCAATGTTCTTCTCTAACATTATGCAATGCTCTAACCATTTTAGTGGTAGATCTCCCTTACTTCAGACAAGACGAACATGCATAGCAACTCACATGATATTCAACAAAGAGTAGTTGATGGCGTCCCCAGGAACATGGTTATCGCACAACAAGCAACTTAATAAGAGATAAAGTGCATAAGTACATATTCAATACCACAATAGTTTTTAGGCTATTTGTCCCATGAGCTATATATTGTAAAGGTGAAGAATGGAAATTTAAAGGTAGCACTCAAGCAATTTACTTTGGAATGGCGGAGAAATACCATGTAGTAGGTAGGTATGGTGGACACAAATGGCATAGTGGTTGGCTCAAGGATTTGGATGCATGAGAAGTATTCCCTCTCGATACAAGGCTTAGGCTAGCAAGGCTTATTTGAAACAAACACAAGGATGAAGCGGTGCAGCAAAACTCACATAAAAGACATATTGTAAACATTATAAGACTCTACACCGTCTTCCTTGTTGTTCAAACTCAATACTAGAAATTATCTAGACCTTAGAGAGACCAATTATGCAAACCAAATTTTAGCAAGCTCTATGTATTTCTTCATTAATGGGTGCAAATTATATGATGCAAGAGCTTAAACATGAGCACAACAATTTCCAAGTATCACATTATCCAAGACATTATAGCAATTACTACATGTATCATTTTCCAATTCCAACCATATAACAATTTAACGAAGAAGAAACTTTCGCCATGAATACTATGAGTAAAGCCTAAGGACATAATTGTCCATATGCAACAGCGGAGCGTGTCTCTCTCCCACACAATGAATGCTAGGATCCATTTATTCAAACAAAAACAAACCGACGCTCCAAGCAAAGTGCATAAGATGTGATGGAATAAAAATATAGTTTCACTAGAGGAACCTGAAAATGTTGTCGATGAAGAAGGGGATGCCTTGGGCATCCCCAAGCTTAGACGCTTGAGTCTTCTTGATATATGCAGGGGTGAACCACCGGGGCATCCCCAAGCTTAGAGCTTTCACTCTCCTTGATCATGTTGTATCATCTCCCTCTCTTGATCCTTGAAAACTTCCTCCACACCAAACTCAAAACAACTCATTAGAGGGTTAGTGCACAATTAAAATTTACATGTTCAGAGGTGACATAATCATTCTTAACACTTCTGGACATTGCACAAAGCTACTGAAAGTCAATGGAATCGAAAAATCCATCAAGCATAGCAAAACAGGCAATGCGAAATAAAAGGCAGAATCTGTCAAAACAGAACAGTTCGTAAAGACGAATTTTATTGAGGCACCAGACTTGCTCAAATGAAAATTCTCAAATTGAATGAAAGTTGCGTACATATCTGAGGATCACTCACGTAAATTGGCATAATTTTTTGAGTTACCTACAGAGAATTTTGCCCAGATTCGTTACAGCAAAGAAATCTGTTTCTGCGCAGTAATCCAAATCTAGTATGAACCTTACTATCAACGACTTTACTTGGCACAACAATGCACAAAACTAAGATAAGGAGAGGTTGCTACAGTAGTAGCAACTTCCAAGACTCAAATATAAAATAAAAGTACTGTAGTAAAAACATGGGTTGTCTCCCATAAGCGCTTTTCTTTAACGCCTTTCAGCTAGGCGCAGAAAGTGTGTATCAAGTATTATCAAGGGACGAAACATCAACATCATAATCTTCACAATTTGTCCCATTGGGGATCTTAGGTCCTCCCTTATCTATAGTGGTTTTAAGAGCTTTATCAATTTTAGGCCTATAATAGCTTTTTGGTTTAGGCCCCTTAGAGACATACATGAACTTTTGCTCCTTACCCACATAAGCTTTCTCTCTAAACTTTATAGATGAAAAGGTTGAACCCAATGTTCCCATATCCTCTTCAAGTTCACTAATCCTTTGGGTTTAATTATCATGAATAGCACAAGATTCTAAAATGGCAATTTTCTCATTAATTCCACCTAGAGATTTATCAAGTTTATCAGTGTATCAATACTTGGAAGGTTTTGCTCTATGGTTTCCAACTTTTTCATGACATCTTCAAGAGAGGTTTCAATTTTAACTTCATTAACAGGTGGTATTCCAAATAAACTTTCAATAATGCAACTAGCTTCTAAGGCAGGAGTACCTAGGAAGTTACCTCCCGCGAGACAATCAAGAACATACCTATTCCAGCTAGAGATACCAACATAAAAATTCCTCAGTAGGATAGTGGTGGAGTGTTTCTTAGTGCATCTATTATGGGCATCACTAATTCTATACCAAGCATCTTTTAAACATTCTCCCCCTTTTTGCTTAAACGTGCGAACTTCAACTTCAGGATTACTCATTTTAGCAATAGTAAATAAAGCAAACTAGATAAAGTAAATGCAAGTAACTAATTTTTTTGTGTTTTTGATATAGCAAACAAGATAGCAAATAAAGTAAAACTAGCAACTAATTTTTTTGTGTTTTGTTTTAGTGCAGCAAACAAAGTAGTAAATAAAACAAAGCAAGACAAAAACAAAGTAAAGAGATTGCGATGTGGAGACTCCCCTTGCAGCGTGTCTTGATCTCCCCGGCAACGGCGCCAGAAAACAGTCTTGATACGCGTACAGCACGCGACCGTTGGGAACCCCAAGAGGAAGGTGTGATGCGTACAGCGGCAAGTTTTCCCTTAGTATGAAACCAAGGTTTATCGAACCAGTAGGAGCCAAGAAGCACGTTGAAGGTTGATGGCAGCGAGATGTAGTGCGGTGCAACACCAGGGATTCCGGCGCCAACGTGGAACCTGCACAACACAACCAAAGTACTTTGCCCCAACGAAACAGTGAGGTTGTCAATCTCACCGGCTTGCTGTAACAAAGGATTAGATGTATAGTGTGGATGATGATTGTTTGCAGAGAACAGTAAAACAAGTATTGCAGTAGATTGTATCGATGTAAAAGAATGGACTGGGGTCCACAGTTCACTAGAGGTGTCTCTCCCATAAGATAAATAGCATGTTGGGTGAACAAATTACAGTTGGGCAATTGACAAATAGAGAGGGCATGACAATGCACATACATGATATGATGAGTATTGTGAGATTTAATTGGGCATTACGACAAAGTACATAGACCGCTATCCAGCATGCATCTATGCCTAAAAAGTCCACCTTCAGGTTATCATCCGAACCCCTTCCAGTATTAAGTTGCAAACAACAGACAATTGCATTAAGTATGGTGCGTAATGTAATCAATAACTACATCCTCGGACATAGCATCAATGTTTTATCCCTAGTGGCAACAGCACATCCATAACCTTAGGGGTTTCTGTCACTCCCCCAGATTTAATGGAGACATGAACCCACTATCGAGCATAAATACTCCCTCTTGGAGTTACAAGCATCAACTTGGCCAAAGCATCTACTAGTAACGGAGAGCATGCAAGATCATAAACAACACATAGATTGATAATCAACATAACATAGTATTCTCTATCCATCGGATCCCAACAAACACAACATATAGCATTACAGATAGATGATCTTGATCATGTTAGGCAGCTCACAAGATCCAACAATGAAGCATAATGAGGAGAAGACAACCATCTAGCTACTGCTATGGACCCATAGTCCAGGGGTGAACTACTCACTCATCACTCCGGAGGCGACCATGGCGGTGTAGAGTCCTCCGGGAGATGAATCCCCTCTCCGGCAGGGTGCCGGAGGCGATCTCCTGAATCCCCCGAGATGGGATTGGTGGCGGCGGCGTCTCTGGAAGGTTTTCCGTATCGTGGCTCTCGGTACTGGGGGTTTCGCGACGAAGGCTATTTGTAGGCGGAAGGGCAGAGTCGGGAGAGTCACGAGGGTCCCACACGATAGGGCCGCGCGGCCAGCTCCTGGGCCGCGCCGCCCTAGTGTGGCGCCGCCTCGTGGCCCCACTTCATCTTCTCTTCGGTCTTCTGGAAGCTTCGTGTGAAAATAGGCCCCTGGGCGTTGATTTCGTCCAATTCCGAGAATATTTCCTTACTAGGATTTCTGAAACCAAAAACAGTAGAAAACAAAGAATCGGCTCTTCGGCATCTCGTTAATAGGTTAGTGCCGGAAAATGCATAAATATGACATAAAGTATGCATAAAACATGTAGATATCATCAATAATGTGGCATGGAACATAAGAAATTATCGATACGTCGGAGACGTATCAAGCCTCTACTAATAACGGAGAGCATGCAAGATCATAAACAACACATAGATAATAGATTGATAATCAACATAGCATAGTATTCTCTATTCATCGGATCCCAACAAACACAACATATAGCATTAAAGATAGATCTTGATCATGTTAGGCAGCTCACAAGATCCAACAATGAAGCACAATTAGGAGAATACGACCATCTAGCTACTGCTATGGACCCATAGTCCAGGGGTGAACTACTCACTCATCACTCCGGAGGCGACCATGGCGGTGAAGAGTCCTCCGGGAGATGATTCCCCTCTCCGGCAGGGTGCCGGAGGCGATCTCCTGAATCCCCCGAGATGGGATTGGCGGCGGCGGCGTCTCTGGAAGGTTTTCCGTATCGTGACTCTCGGTACTGGAACTATTATCGACGAAGGCTTCTTATAATCGGAGAGGTAGGTCAAGGGGCGACGCGAGGGGCCCACACACTAGGCCGGCGCGGCCAGGGCCTGGGCCGCGCCGCCCTAGCGTCTGGCGGCCTCGTCGCTGATACGTCTCCGACGTATCGATAATTTCTTATGTTCCATGCCACATTATTGATGATATCTACATGTTTTATGCATACTTTATGTCATATTTATGCATTTTCCGACACTAACCTATTAACGAGATGCCGAAGAGCCGCTTGTCAAGTCTGCTGTTTTTGGTTTCAGAAATCCTAGTAAGGAAATATTCTCAGAATTGGACGAAATCAACGCCCAGGGGCCTATTTTCACACGAAGCTTCCAGAAGACCGAAGGAGTCACGAAGTGGGGCCACGAGGTGGCCAAACACTAGGGCGGCGTGGCCTGGCCCTTGGCCGCGCCGGCCTGTTGTGTGGGGCCCTCGTGTGGCCCCCTGACCTATCTCCTCCGCCTACTTAAAGCCTTCGTTGCGAAACCCCCAGTACCGAGAGCCACGATACGGAAAACCTTCCAGAGACGCCGCCGCCGCCAATCTCATCTCGGGGGATTCAGGAGATCGCCTCCGGCACCCTGCCGGAGAGGGGAATCATCTCCCGGAGGACTCTTCACCGCCATGGTCGCCTCCGGAGTGATGAGTGAGTAGTTCACCCCTGGACTATGGGTCCATAGCAGTAGCTAGATGGTCGTCTTCTCCTAATTGTGCTTCATTGTCGGATCTTGTGAGCTGCCTAACATGATCAAGATCATCTATCTGTAATGCTATATGTTGTGTTTGTTGGGATCCGATGGATATAGAATACTATGCTATGTTGATTATCAATCTATTATCTATGTGTTGTTAATGATCTTGCATGCTCTCCGTTACTAGTAGAGGCTCTGGCCAAGTTGATACTTGTAACTCCAAGAGGGAGTATTTATGCTCGATAGTGGGTTCATGTCTCCATTAAATCTGGGGGAGTGACAGAAACCTCTAAGGTTGTGGATGTGCTGTTGCCACTAGGGATAAAACATTGATGCTATGTCCGAGGATGTAGTTATTGATTACATTACGCACCATACTTAATGCAATTGTCTGTTGTTTGCAAATTAATACTGGAAGGGGTTCGGATGATAACCTGAAGGTGGACTTTTTAGGCATAGATGCATGCTGGATAGCGGTCTATGTACTTTGTCGTAATGCCCAATTAAATCTCACAATATTCAGCATATCATGTATGTGCATTGTCATGCCCGCTCTATTTGTCAATTGCCCAACTGTAATTTGTTCACCCAACATGCTATTTATCTTATGGGAGAGACACCTCTAGTGAACTGTGGACCCCGGTCCATTCTTTTAATCGAATACAATCTACTGCAATACTTGTTCTACTGTTTTCTGCAAACAATCATCATCCACACTATACATCTAATCCTTTGTTACAGCAAGCCGGTGAGATTGACAACCTCACTGTTTCGTTGGGCAAAGTACTTTGGTTGTGTTGTGCAGGTTCCACGTTGGCGCCGGAATCCCTGGTGTTGCGCCGCACTACATCTCGCCGCCATCAACCTTCAACGTGCTTCTTGGCTCCTACTGGTTCGATAAACCTTGGTTTCTTACTGAGGGAAAACTTGCCGCTGTACGCATCACACCTTCCTCTTGGGGTTCCCAACGGACGCGTGCTGTACGCGTATCAAGCAGATTTTCTGGTGCCGTTGCCGGGGACATGAAGGAAAATTACACCACCAAGATTTCTAACTCCCACGTCAACTGCACGCCAGCAAATAGATTTTCTGGCGCCGTTGCCGGGGAGATCAAGACACGCTGCGAGGGGAGTCTCCACACTCCAATCTCTTTACTTTGTTTTTGTCTTGCTTTATTTTATTTACTACTTTGTTTGCTGCACTAAAACAAAATACAAAAAAATTAGTTGCTAGTTTTACTTTATTTGCTGTCTTGTTTGCTATAATCAAAAACACAAAAAAATTAGTTACTTGCATTTACTTTATCTATTTTGCTTTATTTACTGTTGCTAAAATGGGTACTCCTGAAAATACTAAGTTGTGTGACTTCACAACCACAAATAATAATGATTTCTTATGCACACCTATTGCTCCACCTGCTACTACAGCAGAATTCTTTGAAATTAAACCTGCTTTACTGAATCTTGTTATGCGAGAGCAATTTTCTGGTGTTAGTTCTGGTGATGCTGCTGCCCATCTTAATAATTTTCTTGAATTATGTGAAATGCAAAAGTATAAGGATGTAGATGGTGAAATTATAAAATTAAAATTGTTTCCTTTCTCATTAAGAGGAAGAGCTAAAGATTGGTTGCTATCTCTGCCTAAGAATAGTATTGATTCATGGACAAAATGCAAGGATGCTTTTATTGGTAGATATTATCATCCTGCTAAAATTATATCTTTGAGAAGTAGCATAATGAATTTTAAACAATTGGATAATGAGCATGTTGCCCAAGCATGGGAAAGAATGAAATCTTTGGTTAAAAATTGCCCAACCCATGGACTGACTACTTGGATGATCATCCAAACCTTTTATGCAGGACTGAATTTTTCTTCGTGGAACCTATTGGATTCAGCTGCTGGAGGTACCTTTATGTCCATCACCCTTGGCGAAGCAACAAAGCTTCTTGATAATATGATGATTAATTACTCTGAATGGCACACGGAAAGAGCTCCACAAGGTAAGAAGGTAAATTCTGTCGAAGAAACCTCTTCCTTGAGTGATAAGATTGATGCTATTATGTCTATGCTTGTGAATGGTAGGACAAATATTGATCCTAATAATGTTCCGTTAGCTTCATTGGTTGCCCAAGAAGAACATGTTGATGTAAACTTCATTAAAAATAATAATTTCAACAACAATGCTTACCGGAACAATTCTAGTAACAACTATAGGCCATATCCTTATAATAATGGCAAAGGCTATGGTAATTCTTATGGGAATTCTTACAACAATAATAGGAATTCACCCCCTGGACTTGAAGCCATGCTTAAAGAATTTATTAGTACACAAACTGCTTTTAACAAATCTGTTGAAGAAAAGCTTGGGAAAATTGATATACTTGCTTCTAAAGTCGATAGTCTTGCTGCTGATGTTGATCTCTTGAAATCGAAAGTTATGCCTAATGAAAATCATAATAATAAGATTGTTACTACAGCAAATGCCATCCAAGTTAGAATTAATGAGAATATAAGATTGATGGCCGAATTGCGTGCTAGGTGGGAAAAAGAAGAAAATGCTAAAGAAGATAATATAGCTAAAGTTTGGACTATTACCACCACTAGTAATCCTAATGCTTCACATGTTGCTGCACCTCCTACTAATAATTGTAAAAGAATTGGTGTTGGCAATGTTTCCACGTCTAATGCAAAGCGCAAAAAACTGCCTGAAACTGCTAAAACTGCTGAAACTGCCTGTGATAAAACTACTGAATTTTTTTTTAACATTGGGGATAATGATCCCATTGCTTTAGATTATAATGGTTTGGATTTTGATGAATGCCACATCTCTGAAGTTATAAAGTTCTTGCAAAAACTTTCTAAGAGTCCTAATGCTAGTGCTATAAATTTGGCTTTCACAAAACATATTACAAATGCTCTCATAAAAGCTAGAGAAGAGAAATTAAATCGCGAAACTTCTATTCCTAGGAAGTTAGAGGATGGTTGGGAGCCCATCATTAAGATGAAGGTCAATGACTTTGATTGTAATTCTTTATGTGATCTTGGTGCAAGTATTTCCGTTATGCCTAGAAAGATCTATAATATGCTTGACTTGCCACCACTGAAAAATTGTTATTTGGATGTTAATCTTGCTGATAACTCTACAAAAAAACCGTTGGGGAGAGTTGATAATGTTCACATTACCATTAACAATAACCTTGTCCCCGTTGATTTTGTTGTCTTGGATATTGAATGCAATGCATCTTGTCCCATTATATTGGGAAGACCTTTTCTTCGAACTGTTGGTGCAATCATTGATATGAAGGAAGGTAATATTAAATATTAATTTCCTCTCAAGAGAGGTATGGAACACTTCCCTAGAAAGAGAATGAAGTTACCTTTTGATTCTATCATTAGAACAAATTATGATGTTGATGCTTCGTCTCTTGATAACACTTGATATACACTTTCTGCGCCTAGCTGAAAGGCGTTAAAGAAAAGCGCTTATGGAAGACAACCCATGATTTTACTACTGTACTTTTATTTTATATTTGAGTCTTGGAAGTTGTTACTACTGTAGCAACCTCTCCTTATCTTAGTTTTGTGCATTGTTGTGCCAAGTAAAGTCGTTGATAGTAAGGTTCATACTAGATTTGGATTACTGCGCAGAAACGGATTTCTTTGCTGTCACGAATCTGGGCCCAATTCTCTGTAGGTAACTCAGAAAATTATGCCAATTTACGTGAGTGATCCTCAGATATGTACGCAACTTTCATTCAATTTGAGCATTTTTATTTGAGCAAGTCTGGTGCCTCTTAGAAATTAGTCTTTACGAACTGTTCTGTTTTGATAGATTCTGCCTTTTATTTCGCATTGCCTATTTTGCTATGCTTGATGGATTTTTCGATTCCATTGACTTTCAGTAGCTTTGTGCAATGTCCAGAAGTGTTAAGAATGATTATGTCACCTCTGAACATGTAAATTTTGATTGTGCACTAATCCTCTAATGAGTTGTTTTGAGTTTGGTGTGGAGGAAGTTTTCAAGGATCAAGAGAGGGAGATGATACAATATGATAAAGGAGAGTGAAAGCTCTAAGCTTGGGGATGCCCCGGTGGTTCACCCCTGCATATTTCAAGAAGACTCAAGCGTCTAAGCTTGGGGATGCCCAAGGCATCCCCTTCTTCATCGACAACATTATCAGGTTCCTCTAGTGAAACTATATTTTTATTCCATCACATCTTATGTACTTTTCTTGGAGCGTCGGTTTGTTTTTGTTTTTGTTTTGTTTGAATAAAATGGATCCTAGCATTCATTGTGTGGGAGAGAGACACGCTCCACTGTTGCATATGGACAAATATGTCCTTAGGCTTTACTCATAATATTCATGGCGAAGGTTGAATCTTCTTCGTTAAATTGTTATATGGTTGGAAACGAGAAATGCTACATGTAGTAATTGGTAAAATGTCTTGGATAATTTGATACTTGGCAATTGTTGTGCTCATGTTTAAGCTCTTGCATCATATACTTTGCACCTATTAATGAAGAAATACATAGAGCTTGCTAAATTTGGTTTGCATAATTGGTCTCTCTAAGGTCTAGATAATTTCTAGTATAGAGTTTGAACAACAGGGAAGACGGTGTAGAGTCTTATAATGTTTACAATATGTCTTTTATGTGAGTTTTGCTGCACCGGTTCATCCTTGTGTTTGTTTCAAATAAACCTTGCTAGCCTAAGCCTTGTATCGAGAGGGAATACTTCTCATGCATCCAAAATCCTTGAGCCAAACACTATGCCACTTGTGTCCACCATACCTACCTACTACATGGTATTTCTCCGCCATTCCAAAGTAAATTGCTTGAGTGCTACCTTTAAAATTTCCATTCTTCATCTTTACAACATATAGCTCATGGGACAAATAGCCTAAATACTATTGTGGTATTGAATATGTACTTATGCACTTTATCTCTTATTAAGTTGCTTTTTGTGCGATAACCATGTTCCTGGGGACGCCATCAACTACTCTTTGTTGAATATCATGTGAGTTGCTATGCATGTCCGTCTTGTCTGAAGTAAGGGCGATTTACCATGAGTTGAATGGTTAGAGCATGCATAATGTTAGAGAAGAACATTGGGCCGCTAACTAAAGCCATGATCCATGGTGGAAGTTTCAGTTTTGGACAAATATCCTCAATCTCATATGAGAGAATTAACTGTTGTTGAATGCTTAAGCATTAAAGAGGAGTCCATTATCTGTTGTCTATGTTGTCCCGGTATGGATGTCTAAGTTGAGAATAATCAAAAGCGAGAAATCCAATGCGAGCTTTCTCCTTAGACCTTTGTATAGGCGGCATAGAGGTACCCCTTTGTGACACTTGGTTAAAACATATGTATTGCGGTGATAATCCAGGTAATCCGAGCTAATTAGGACAAGGTGCGGGCACTATTAGTATACTATGCATGAGGCTTGCAACTTGTAGGATATAATTTACATAACACATATGCTTTATTACTACCGTTGACAAAATTGTTTCTTGTTTTCAAAACCAAAGCTATAGCACAAATATAGCAATCAATGCTTCCCTCTGCGAAGGGCCATTCTTTTACTTTTATGTTGAGTCAGTTCACCTATTTCTCTCCATCTCAAGAAGCAAACACTTGTGTGAACTGTGCATTGATTTCTTCATACTTGCATATTGCACTTGTTATATTACTCTATGTTGACAATATCCATGAGATATACATGTTACAAGTTGAAAGCAACCGCTGAAACTTAATCTTCCTTTGTGTTGCTTCAATGCCTTTACTTTGAATTATTGCTTTATGAGTTAACTCTTATGCAAGACTTATTGATGCTTGTCTTGAAGTACTAAACATGAAAAGTCTTTGCTATATGGTTCATTTGTTTACTCATGTCATTTACCATTGTTTTGATCGCTGCATTCATTACATATGCTTACAATAGTATGATCAAGATTATGATGGCATGTCACTCCAGAAATTATCTTTGTTATCGTTTACCTGCTCGGGACGAGCAGAAACTAAGCATGGGGATGCTGATACGTCTCCGACATATCGATAATTTCTTATGTTCCATGCCACATTATTGATGATATCTACATGTTTTATGCATACTTTATGTCATATTTATGCATTTTCCGGCACTAACCTATTAACGAGATGCCGAAGAGCCAGTTGCTGTTTTCTGCTGTTTTTGGTTTCAGAAATCCTAGTAAGGAAATATTCTCGGAATTGGACGAAATCAACGCCCAGGGACCTATTTTCACACGAAGCTTCCAGAAGACCGAAGGAGTCACGAAGTGGGGCCACGAGGTGGCCAAACACTAGGGCGGCGCGGCCTGGCCCTTGGCCGCGCCGGCCTGTTGTGTGGGGCCCTCGTGTGGCCCCCTGACCTATCTCCTCCGTCTACTTAAAGCCTTCGTCGCGAAACCCCCAGTACCGAGAGCCACGATACGGAAAAACTTCCAGAGACGCCGCCGCCAATCCCATCTCGGGGGATTCAGGAGATGCCTCCGGCACCCTGCCGGAGAGGGGAATCATCTCCCGGAGGACTCTTCACCGCCATGGTCGCCTCCGGAGTGATGAGTGAGTAGTTCACCCCTGTACTATGGGTCCATAGCAGTAGCTAGATGGTCAGCTTCTCCTAATTGTTCTTCATTGTCGGATCTTGTGAGCTGCCTAACATGATCAAGATCATCTATCTGTAATGCTATATGTTGTGTTTGTTGGAATCCGATGGATAGAGAATACTATGCTATGTTGATTATCAATCTATTATCTATGTGTTATTTATGATCTTGCATGCTCTCCGTTACTAGTAGAGGCTCTGACCAAGTTGATACTTGTAACTCCAAGAGGGAGTATTTATGCTCGATAGTGGGTTCATGTCTCCATTAAATCTGGGGGAGTGACAGAAACCTCTAAGGTTGTGGATGTGCTGTTGCCACTAGGGATAAAACATTGATGCTATGTCTGAGGATGTAGTTATTGATTACATTACGCACCATACTTAATGCAATTGTCTGTTGTTTGCAACTTAATACTGGAAGGGGTTCGGATGATAACCTGAAGGTGGACTATTTAGGCATAGATGCATGCTGGATAGCAGTCTATGTACTTTGTCGTAATGCCAAATTAAATCTCACAATATTCATCATATCATGTATGTGCATTGTCATGCCCTCTCTATTTGTCAATTGCCCAACTGTAATTTGTTCACCCAACATGCTATTTATCTTATGGGAGAGACACCTCTAGTGAACTGTGGACCCCGGTCCATTCTTTTAATCGAATACAATCATCGCAATACTTGTTCTACTGTTTTCTGCAAACAATCATCATCCACACTATACATCTAATCCTTTGTTACAGCAAGCCGGTGAGATTGACAACCTCACTGTTTCGTTGGGGCAAAGTACTTTGGTTGTGTTGTGCAGGTTCCACGTTGGCGCCGGAATCCCTGGTGTTGCGCCGCACTACATCTCGCCGCCATCAACCTTCAACGTGCTTCTTGGCTCCTACTGGTTCGATAAACCTTGGTTTCTTACTGAGGGAAAACTTGCCGCTGTACGCATCACACCTTCCTCTTGGGGTTCCCAACGGACGCGTGCTGTACGCGCATCAGTCACCCCACTTCGTATCTTCCCCGGTGTTCTGGAAGCTTCGTGGAAAAATTAGATCCTGGGCGTTGATTTCGTTCAATTCCTAGAATATTTCCTTACTAGGATTTCTGAAACCAAAAACAGCAGAAAACAGCAACCGGCTCTTCGGCATCTCGTTAATAGGTTAGTGCCGGAAAATGCATAAATATGACATAAAGTATGCATAAAACATGTAGGTATCATCAATAAAGTGGCATGGAACATAAGAAATTATTGATACGTTGGAGACGTATCAGCGCCAGAATCCCTGGTGTTGCGCCGCACTACACTCCTTCACCAACAACCTTCACGTGGCCTTCATCTCCTACTCGTTCGATAACCTTGGTTTCTTACTGAGGAAAAACTTTCTGCTGTACGCATGACACCTTCCTCTTGGGGTTCCCAACGGACGTGTGCTTCACGCGTCAGCAGCGGGAGGCGGCGTTGGTGGCGATCTGGGCGAGGCGGCGGAGGCCGACGTGTTGGCGGCGGCGATGATGGAGGCGCCAACAGATGTGGAGGACGATGCGCCAATGGAGGAGGAGGAGGCCGAGGCGGAGGAGACCGAGGTGGAGGACGACAACGAGTTCGAGTGGTCCGACGACGACGGGCCGCACCCGGACGAGACGGCCGATCAGCAACGCGCGCTCGTCGAGTCCTTCGAGTCGGAGAAGAAGCTCCAGGACGACGCTCGTGCCCGCGAAGAGGCGCAGATTCATCGTGCCGTCGAGCTCTCCCTCCAGGCGGCGCGGCAGGGGAGGGAGGAGGAGGACGCGCGGCGGGAGCGGAGCCGTCGGACCACCGCCGAACGCAAGAAGAGGAGGCGCGCGCAGGAGGAGCTATGGCGTAGGGGAGGCGATGACGGGGCGGGGCCGTCGAACGCACCGCCAGGCGGTCAGTAGGCTAGGTTTAGATGAAAGCTAGCCGTTTTCATTCAAACTTTGTAATATATAATCAAAATTGAATGAAAACCTTTACTTTCGTGCACCAATATTCATTTGGGGGACTCGGCTGGGGAGCGACGTCCCCAAACGCGGCACGAACAAAACACGTCCCCCAAACGGCTCGATCCGGCGCGGTTTGGGGAACGCTTTGGGGGACGCGGCTGAAGATGCTTTGCCCCAAGGAAAAAACCCTGCACTTGACGAAGTGCTGCATTTTTCTCTAGAAAAAAATGTTGTGCATGTACGCCCGCGCCTCGTCGCCGTTGGTGGCACGCCGACTGGCCGGTCGACGCACGCCCGGAGAGGAGACACAGGGCCGTACGTACGTGACGGCATCCACTGACGGTCTGACGTGAGCGCAGCGTGGGAGGGGAATATTTCCGTCCGTCCATCACTCCATCCGTGTGCCGATACCATGGAATGAGCGACCCGAGCCACATCGAATAATCTCATTCCAGTGCCGATACTATGGTACGGTTGAAATCTTTGATTCGCCATAGTGCACAGATTCTTTGATTCGCCGTATGCCACGGTTGAAATCTTGAATCTGTCGTTGATTTTGCAAGCAGCTGCTGTCCGGGCGGTGTCGTCTCTTCTCTCCCACCATACCGGTTTCTTTTTAATAAAGACAAAAAAGATTTGCCTTATCTGTTATAAAAAAGAGTTGAGTACTTAATTTTAAGGAAAAAATCAGACGAAAACATGCAGCAAGCTAAACCCACACAAACAATATACCCACAACTAAGCGTAAATATAGATCGACCCGAATAACAAGACCGCACCCATTCAAGCCAACACAAGGGGACCGTGGACGGATCCATCATGGATCGTGGGTGTGCAATGAACATCCAAATTTTTCTCATTATTTTTTTCTTATACATAATGCATATTATTCATGTATCAATTATGGCTTTTTTAAGTACAACTAGTTCGCATTTTCTCTTCCAAATTGGGACCAAATCTTGAATTAGCAAATACTCCCTATCTACAAGTAAGTGTACTTTTAACTTTTGTTCTAAGACAATCCTATTAAAATTTGACAGTCTTTATAGAAAAACATAATGTCATTTATGACACTAAATTAGTATAGTGAGACCCATTTTAATGTGCAGCTCCATAGTATATCACTTTGATGTCATATGTTCTTAATTTTTTCTATAAAGTTAGTCAAAATTTAAAAAGTACTTACGACCAAAGCTAGATATTATAATTATTTGTAGATATAAGGAGTAGTTCATACGGTGACCACATGTGACCCAACAAGCAGGCCCTATCAACTAGCCGAGACCGAGCGATGGAAAAACAGCGACCAACCTATACTTGCAAAGAAAAATGAGTAACAACATGTGACCAATGTTCTCAAAGCAAGAAGCAACCAATGACCAACATCCCCAAACCGAGAACCAACCCAATGCTAGGAGGTGCCCCATGGCTCCAATGTTGCTTGCACCGGGCTAAGCGGAGATGGAAAATAAGAAAGACGATGCGCTGATAGAGATAGGGGCGGAGGGAAGCCGTGCGGCTTCGAAGCTATGATAGATCATATTTCCGTAGTGTAATTTTCTTTTTTTCTTTTTACATGTTTTTCAACCTTTTGACATATTGTTGCTACATTGGTCCATCTGTACTTTAATGGGGTGAAGGCATGGGACATTTTAAAAATTTTCACCTTTAAGTTTTTTGATGGTTGAAATTTGAACACACAAAGTTAAATTTCTGGATCCGTCCCTGCAAGGGACCACAAGTAATCATGAACGAACACTTCAAACCGACACTCTCTAACACCATGCCGATAAAGACATGCCGTGACATTGACGGTCACCCATCAACTAACTATGGATCTATGATAGGCAACAACCAAGGTGGCAAGAAAATCACAAACCTCTCTCACGGCGATAGCCTCGGGCACTGTTGCCAAAACAAATAACATAGCAACCCCATCATCAATAGGAACTACATACCTGCCAAACTCAGGCAAAGAGAGACGGCAACGTCAACACCATCACTTTTTTGAAAGCCAAGTGCCTGACTTAGCGCAGAAACCACAACCTAGATCTCGTGCGAGTTGGACCTCACTTCCCCACACATATCATGTAGCTTTGGCATGATCAGTAGTATCAAGACCAAGATCCCGTCCGTGCGCTCGCTCACAGGGACAACTGACACAAAAGGCTGCGATGACTGGCAGGGACTGCCACGCGGAGAGAAACTATATATGTTCTTTCTCAACCACCAATGACTTCTTAGTGGAGCCAAGCGGCTGGATGGTGGAGAGCTCTGGCCCACCAAAAGAACATGCCTTCGTCGTCCCGAAAGAATCACCAACTCGTGCCAACAACAACTTGAGACTGGCCACCTCTTCATGGAGGGGGCGAGACGCCTCCTCGAAATGGTTAGCAACCAACTGAGTGTGCTCCATGCACAGCAAGGCAAACTAGCACTGAAGGCGAGAGTCGAAACTAGCGTTGATATTGAACTCCTCACAACACCTTGGAGAGGGCCTTGGCGGCGATGGTGCAGATGATGATGACGAGTGATGGTGCTTCGGGGACGGCGCCAGAAAATCTTGGTGGCGGTTGTTGTGGAAACTGTTGGGAAACCCCAAGAGGAAGGTGTGATGAACACAATAGCAAGTTTTCCCTCAGTAAGAAACCAAGGTTTAATCGACCAGTAGGAGAAAGGTGCGACTTCTGAAGGTGTTGCTAGCTGACTAGTGGCAGGGTGCACTACCGGCGTCAGCAACAATGTGGAACCTGCACACAACACACCAAAGTACTTTTCCCTAACTTACAGTGAGGTTGTCAATCTCACTGGTTTCCTGAACACAAAATATTAGATGTATCGAGTGGAAAGAGATGTTTGTAGTAACTAAAGAGAACAGAGCTTTGCAGTAAGTAAATAGAGCAGGATCGCAGTGGATGAATTTATCAGTGTAAAGGAAAGGACCGGGGTCCACAGTTCACTAGAGGTGTCTCTCCATAAAAATAAATAGCATGCTGGGTGAACAAATTACAACTGGGCAATTGATAGAATATCGACCATATATGACAAGATGATTACTATGAGATTCGTTTGGGCATTACAACATAATACATAGACCGTAATCCAACTGCGTCTATGACTAATAATCCACCTCCCGGTTATTGTCCGTACCACTTCCAGTATCAAGTTGCAAGCAACGGATTATTGCATTAAGCAATGTGTGTAAAGTAAACAATAGAATTTCCCTTGGATAAAACATTATTGTTTTCTCCCTAGTAGCAACATCACATCTACAATCTTAGAAGTTATTGTCACTCTCCCAGAAAACTAGAGGCATGAACCTACTATCGAGTATAAATACCCCCTCTTGGAGTCACAAGCATCCACTTGGCCAGAGTATCTACTAGCAACGAAGAGCATGCAAGATCGCAAATAGAATATGACATGAATATATAATCGATCCCAACATAGTATACAATTTTTATCGGATCCCAGCAAACACAATATGTAGCATTACATAAGGATGATCTTTATCATATAGGGCAGCTCACAAGATCTAAACATGAGGCACAAATTGGAGAAGACACCCATCTAGCATTACAATCTTCTGTTGCTCATCTCGAAAAGTGGTAAACTAACAAAAGTTAGATAATAACCTGGGGCATATGCCCAAAAAATGGCAGCTCAAAATTCCGCTCTGGCTATTTTTACGAATTTTTATGGTGACAACACATAATCTGTTTTCAGGACAGCAACTTCCCCAAATCTTACTTTCTTCCTATTAGAGGTTATTTTTGGCACAAAAACAAAATAAAAACGATAAGAAGAGGTTATTACAGAGGTAATAACTTCCAAGACTCAGCAAAAGAAAAATTACAGAAATAAAATATGAGTTATCTTCCAAGAGTGGTTTTCTTTAATGAATTTTAGCTAGGCGCAGAAAATAAGCGAGCATCAAGTATTATCAAGTGAAGAAGCATCAAGATCAATGCGACAAGTCTTTTCAATAAGAACTTGTATTTTATCAATATAAGTTTTAGAAGACCCTTTCTCAGCACTTTTAGGTTCACTACTTTAATCAAATGATTTTTCAGGAACAATCCAATCAAAATTCTTTTCCCAAGCTTCATGCATTGAGACTAATTTGAAAGGTATTGATATTTTACTTTCTCTCCTATTTTTGGTTTTTTCTATTTTTTCAAGTGTACCAAAGATATCTCCACATTATCCTAGCATGTCAAACCGATCAAAAACTTTCCTAACTTCTATAACAACATCTTTAAATTCTCTAAGCAAAGTTTCTAGGATAAAATGTTTCTTTTCATCATCTTCAACTTCATGGAGTTTAAGAAAAATTTGTTGCATTATAGGATTAAAGCTAACAAAATCTAGCCTCCAGCATTTGAACTAAATAAGCTGTAGCAGTTTCATAATTAGGAGCAAGTTCTATCACAGATTTTTCCTCAATATCTTTATTCTCACTAACATGATTGAAGAATTTTTCAATGTTATCTTTCCCAATTATAGAACCACTACCTACTGATAAGTCCTTCAGATCGTACTTAGGGAACAACATAATCAACTAGAAACAAAATAGCAACTATGAAAGAAACTAATGTTTTATGTGTTTGATATAATGAAGCAAACAAGACAAAATAAAATAAACTAAGCAAAACTATAACAAAGTAAAGTGAATGGAGATGATAGACTCCCCTTGCATAAATCCTCTTTCTCCCCGGCAACAGCGCTAGAAAATCTTGATGGTGCTCCGGGGATGGAGCCAAACAATCTTGGTGGCGGTTGTTGTGGAAGCGGTTGGGAAACCACAAGAGGAAGGTGTGATGAGCACAACAGAAAGTTTTTCCTCAGTAAGAAATCAAGGTTTAATCGACCAGTAGGAGAAAGGCGTGACTTCTGAAGGTGTTGCTAGCTGAATAGTGGCAGGACGCACTGCCGGCGTCAGCAACAATGTGGAACCTGCACACAACACAACCAAAATACTTTGCCCCAACTTACAGTGAGGTTGTCAATCTCACCGGTTTGCTGAACACAAAGGATTAGACGTATCGAGTGGAAAGTGATGTTTGCAGTAATTAAAGAGAACATAGCTTTACAGTAAGTAAACAAGGGAGGATTGCAGTGGATGAATTTATCAGTGTAAAGGAAAGGACCGGGATCTACAGTTCACTAGAGGTGTCTCTCCATAAAGATAAATAGCATGCTGGGTGAACAAATTACAGCTAGGCAATTGACAGAATATCGATCATACATGACAAGATGATTACTATGAGATTCGTTTGGGCATTACAACATAATACATAGACCGTAATCCAACTACATCTATGACTAACAATCCACCTTCCGGTTATCGTCCGAACTCATTCCACTATTAAGTTGCAAGCAACATATTATCACATTAAGCAATGTGTGTAAAGTAAACAATATAATTACCCTTGGATAAAACATCTACCATTACCAGCGGCTAGGAAGTAGGAACCACTTTGTCAGTACTGTGAGAGAAGAACGACCGAGAAGACCAAGAGGGACAGTGGCATGGGGAGCAAGATGGGAAGAAAGTTGGCAGAAAGGGCTTCTTATAGATGAGCATAGTCGCAGAGCATACGGATGGTCATGGAAGCCAAGGCGGCAACCATGCCATTAAGCCAACCATGCCCTTGGTTCCTGTATTAGTTATGGAGAAATAAGAGGAGTTGTAGAAGTTGTTTAGTCCATGAGTCGAAGATGAGCTGGCCGGACAATTTATTTTCTGAGCTATATGGGGACACCAAGGAAATTGTTTTGGCAAAGATTCAAGCGTACGCCTAGGCCTTACCAAGTAAATTAGTGACGTAGATGCTTTGCATGTCAAGCTTGCAAACATTAAATGACTATAATGGGGATCAACTTTATAGATATTATAGATTCGTATCTACAAAAAGTTGACCAGCTTTTTGTGGGGAGGAGAGAATACTCCCGTCTATCCATATTATTTTTCGCAAATACGAAATGTATCTAGATCTAAAATATACCTAGATATATCGTTACTTAGAGCATCTCCAGCCGCGTCCTCCAAAGCGTCCCCCAAAGCAATTTGGGGCGCGCCGGACCAAAAAATCGTTCCAGCCGCGTCCCCCAAACCCGAATTTTGTTCGGCGCCCCCCGATACGGTGTCCGGCGCCCCGAGCCCGTCCCCGTCCCATAGGGGACGCTCCGGGCACGCCGGACACAACGAAAAGCGAGGCGGGGAGTGGCGGGGCCGACCCGTCAGCGACACAGTTAATTTTAACCTAACCGTCGCCTACCTCGCGACGGAAGTTATTCGTGCACACCGTCGGCAGCGGCGGGAGGCAATGGAGCAGCAGGCCCGCCAGCAGCGGGAGGCGGCGCAGGCGGAGGATCTAGCGGCGTTCTGCGCCCATGGCCCAGCTGCTGGCGAGGCCGCGGTGGCAGCAGTGTGGCACGAGCAGCAGTGCGACACCGTTGCGGCGTTCGACGCCTCGACGGGACAAGAGGCGCGACGGTGCCGGTACCGGGAGGAGATGGAGCAGCGGTGGGTTGACGAGCGCCGGCGCCAGCGCGTTGAGCGGGATGCGCTGTACCGAGAACGGCGGGAGTCGATCGAGCGCCAGCGGCGGAAGTCGATCGAGCGCCAGCAGCAGCTGGCGGCGGAGGAGCGTCAGCAGCGGGAGGCGGCGCTGGCGGCGATCTGGGGGAGGCGGGCGAACCAGTTGGCGGCGGAGGCTGACGTGTTGGCGGCGGCGATGATGGAGGCGCCAACAGATGTGGAGGACGATGCGCCAATGGAGGAGGAGGAGGCCGAGGCGGAGGAGACCGAGGTGGAGGACGACGACGACGACGAGTTCGAGTGGTCCGACGATGACGGGCCGCACCCGGACGAGACGGCCGATTAGCAACACGCGCTCGTCGAGTCCTTTGAGTCAGAGAAGAAGCTCCAGGACGACGCCCGTGCCCGTGAAGAGGCGCAGATTCGTCGCGCCGTCGAGCTCTCCCTCTAGGCGGCGCAGCAGGGGAGGACGGAGGAGGACACGCGGCGGGAGCGGAGCCGTCGGACCACCGCCGAACGCAAGGAAAGGAGGCGCGCGCAGGAGGAGTTGCGGCGTAGGGGAGGCGACGACGGGGCGGGGCCGTCGAACGCACCGCCGGGCGGTCAGTAGGCTAGGTTTAGATGAAAGCTAGCCGTTTTCATTCAAACTTTGTAATATATAATCAAAATTGAATGAAAACCTTTATTTTCGTGCACCAATATTCATTTGGGGAGGCGTTTGGGGGACGCGACTGGGGAGCGACGTACCCCAAACGCAGCACAAACAAAACACGTCCCCAAACACTCGATCCGGCGCGGTTTGGAGAACGCTTTGGGGGACCGGCTGAAGATCCTCTTATAATTGCCCCAAGGAAAAAACCCTACACTTGACGAAGTGCTGCATTTTTCTCTAGAAAAAAAAGGTTGTGCATGTACGCCCGCGCCTCGTCGCCGTTGGTGGCACGCCGACTGGCCGGTCGACGCACGCCCGGAGAGGAGACACAGGGCCGTACGTACGTGACGGCATCCACTGACGGTCTGACGTGAGCGCAGCGTGGGAGGGGAATATTTCCGTCCGTCCATCACTCCATCCGTGTGCCGATACCATGGAATGAGCGACCCGAGCCACATCGAATAATCTCATTCCAGTGCCGATACTATGGTACGGTTGAAATCTTTGATTCGCCATAGTGCACAGATTCTTTGATTCGCCGTATGCCACGGTTGAAATCTTGAATCTGTCGTTGATTTTGCAAGCAGCTGCTGTCCGGGCGGTGTCGTCTCTTCTCTCCCACCATACCGGTTTCTTTTTAATAAAGACAAAAAAGATTTGCCTTATCTGTTATAAAAAAGAGTTGAGTACTTAATTTTAAGGAAAAAATCAGACGAAAACATGCAGCAAGCTAAACCCACACAAACAATATACCCACAACTAAGCGTAAATATAGATCGACCCGAATAACAAGACCGCACCCATTCAAGCCAACACAAGGGGACCGTGGACGGATCCATCATGGGTCGTGGGTGTGCAATGAACATCCAAATTTTTCTCATTATTTTTTTCTTATACATAATGCATATTATTCATGTATCAATTATGGCTTTTTTAAGTACAACTAGTTCGCATTTTCTCTTCCAAATTGGGACCAAATCTTGAATTAGCAAATACTCCCTATCTACAAGTAAGTGTACTTTTAACTTTTGTTCTAAGACAATCCTATTAAAATTTGACAGTCTTTATAGAAAAACATAATGTCATTTATGACACTAAATTAGTATAGTGAGACCCATTTTAATGTGCAGCTCCATAGTATATCACTTTGATGTCATATGTTCTTAATTTTTTCTATAAAGTTAGTCAAAATTTAAAAAGTACTTACGACCAAAGCTAGATATTATAATTATTTGTAGATATAAGGAGTAGTTCATACGGTGACCACATGTGACCCAACAAGCAGGCCCTATCAACTAGCCGAGACCGAGCGATGGAAAAACAGCGACCAACCTATACTTGCAAAGAAAAATGAGTAACAACATGTGACCAATGTTCTCAAAGCAAGAAGCAACCAATGACCAACATCCCCAAACCGAGAACCAACCCAATGCTAGGAGGTGCCCCATGGCTCCAATGTTGCTTGCACCGGGCTAAGCGGAGATGGAAAATAAGAAAGACGATGCGCTGATAGAGATAGGGGCGGAGGGAAGCCGTGCGGCTTCGAAGCTATGATAGATCATATTTCCGTAGTGTAATTTTCTTTTTTTCTTTTTACATGTTTTTCAACCTTTTGACATATTGTTGCTACATTGGTCCATCTGTACTTTAATGGGGTGAAGGCATGGGACATTTTTAAATTTTTCACCTTTAAGTTTTTTGATGGTTGAAATTTGAACACACAAAGTTAAATTTCTGGATCCGTCCCTGCAAGGGACCACAAGTAATCATGAACGAACACTTCAAACCGACACTCTCTAACACCATGCCGATAAAGACATGCCGTGACATTGACGGTCACCCATCAACTAACTATGGATCTATGATAGGCAACAACCAAGGTGGCAAGAAAATCACAAACCTCTCTCACGGCGATAGCCTCGGGCACTGTTGCCAAAACAAATAACATAGCAACCCCATCATCAATAGGAACCACATACCTGCCAAACTCAGGCAAAGAGAGACGGCAACGTCAACACCATCACTTTTTTGAAAGCCAAGTGCCTGACTTAGCGCAGAAACCACAACCTAGATCTCGTGCGAGTTGGACCTCACTTCCCCACACATATCATGTAGCTTTGGCATGATCAGTAGTATCTAGACCAAGATCCCGTCCGTGCGCTCGCTCACAGGGACAACTGACACAAAAGGCTGCGATGACTGGCAGGGACTGCCACGCGGAGAGAAACAACTATATATGTTCTTTCTCAACCACCAATGACTTCTTCTTAGTGGAGCCAAGCGGCTGGATGGTGGAGAGCTCTGGCCCACCAAAAGAACATGCCTTCGTCGTCCCGAAAGAATCACCAACTCGTGCCAACAACAACTTGAGACTGGCCACCTCTTCATGGAGGGGGCGAGACGCCTCCTCAAAATGGTTAGCAACCAACTGAGTGTGCTCCATGCACAGCAAGGCAAACTAGCACTGAAGGCGAGAGTCGAAACTAGCGTTGATATTGAACTCCTCACAACACCTTGGAGAGGGCCTTGGCGGCGATGGTGCAGATGATGATGACGAGTGATGGTGCTTCGGGGACGGCGCCAGAAAATCTTGGTGGCGGTTGTTGTGGAAACTGTTGGGAAACCCCAAGAGGAAGGTGTGATGAACACAATAGCAAGTTTTCCCTCAGTAAGAAACCAAGGTTTAATCGACCAGTAGGAGAAAGGTGCGACTTCTGAAGGTGTTGCTAGCTGACTAGTGGCAGGGTGCACTACCGGCGTCAGCAACAATGTGGAACCTGCACACAACACACCAAAGTACTTTTCCCTAACTTACAGTGAGGTTGTCAATCTCACTGGTTTCCTGAACACAAAATATTAGATGTATCGAGTGGAAAGAGATGTTTGTAGTAACTAAAGAGAACAGAGCTTTGCAGTAAGTAAATAGAGCAGGATCGCAGTGGATGAATTTATCAGTGTAAAGGAAAGGACCGGGGTCCACAGTTCACTAGAGGTGTCTCTCCATAAAAATAAATAGCATGCTGGGTGAACAAATTACAACTGGGCAATTGACAGAATATCGACCATATATGACAAGATGATTACTATGAGATTCGTTTGGGCATTACAACATAATACATAGACCGTAATCTAACTGCGTCTATGACTAATAATCCACCTCCCGGTTATTGTCCGTACCACTTCCAGTATCAAGTTGCAAGCAACGGATTATTGCATTAAGCAATGTGTGTAAAGTAAACAATAGAATTTCCCTTGGATAAAACATTATTGTTTTCTCCCTAGTAGCAACATCACATCTACAATCTTAGAAGTTATTGTCACTCTCCCAGAAAACTAGAGGCATGAACCTACTATCGAGTATAAATACCCCCTCTTGGAGTCACAAGCATCCACTTGGCCAGAGTATCTACTAGCAACGAAGAGCATGCAAGATCGCAAATAGAATATGACATGAATATATAATCGATCCCAACATAGTATACAATTTTTATCGGATCCCAGCAAACACAATATGTAGCATTACATAAGGATGATCTTTATCATATAGGGCAGCTCACAAGATCTAAACATGAGGCACAAATTGGAGAAGACAACCATCTAGCATTACAATCTTCTGTTGCTCTTCTCGAAAAGTGGTAAACTAACAAAAGTTAGATAATAACCTGGGGCATATGCCCAAAAAATGGCAGCTCAAAATTCCGCTCTGGCTATTTTTACGAATTTTTATGGTGACAACACATAATCTGTTTTCAGGACAGCAACTTCCCCAAATCTTACTTTCTTCCTATTAGAGGTTATTTTTGGCACGAAAACAAAATAAAAACGATAAGAAGAGGTTATTACAGAGGTAATAACTTCCAAGACTCAGCAAAAGAAAAATTACAGAAATAAAATATGAGTTATCTTCCAAGAGTGGTTTTCTTTAATGAATTTTAGCTAGGCGCAGAAAATAAGCGAGCATCAAGTATTATCAAGTGAAGAAGCATCAAGATCAATGCGACAAGTCTTTTCAATAAGAACTTGTATTTTATCAATATAAGTTTTAGAAGACCCTTTCTCAGCACTTTTAGGTTCACTACTTTAATCAAATGATTTTTCAGGAACAATCCAATCAAAATTCTTTTCCCAAGCTTCATGCATTGAGACTAATTTGAAAGGTATTGATATTTTACTTTCTCTCCTATTTTTGGTTTTGTCTATTTTTTCAAGTGTACCAAAGATATCTCCACATTATCCTAGCATGTCAAACCGATCAAAAACTTTCCTAACTTCTATAATAACATCTTTAAATTCTCTAAGCAAAGTTTCTAGGATAAAATGTTTCTTTTCATCATCTTCAACTTCATGGAGTTTAAGAAACATTTGTTGCATTATAGGATTAAAGCTAACAAAATCTAGCCTCCAGCATTTGAACTAAATCAGCTGTAGCAGTTTCATAATTAGGAGCAAGTTCTATCACAGATTTTTCCTCAATATCTTTATTCTCACTAACATGATTGAAGAATTTTTCAATGTTATCTTTCCCAATTATAGAACCACTACCTACTGATAAGTCCTTCAGATCGTACTTAGGGAACAACATAATCAACTAGAAACAAAATAGCAACTATGAAAGAAACTAATGTTTTATGTGTTTGATATAATGAAGCAAACAAGACAAAATAAAATAAACTAAGCAAAACTATAACAAAGTAAAGTGAATGGAGATGATAGACTCCCCTTGCATAAATCCTCTTTCTCCCCGGCAACAGCGCTAGAAAATCTTGATGGTGCTCCGGGGACAGAGCCAGACAATCTTGGTGGCGGTTGTTGTGGAAGCGGTTGGGAAACCACAAGAGGAAGGTGTGATGAGCACAACAGAAAGTTTTTTCTCAGTAAGAAACCAAGGTTTAATCGACCAGTAGGAGAAAGGCGTGACTTCTGAAGGTGTTGCTAGCTGAATAGTGGCAGGACGCACTGCCGGCGTCAGCAACAATGTGGAACCTGCACACAACACAACCAAAATACTTTGCCCCAACTTACAGTGAGGTTGTCAATCTCACCGGTTTGCTGAACACAAAGGATTAGACGTATCGAGTGGAAAGTGATGTTTGCAGTAATTAAAGAGAACATAGCTTTACAGTAAGTAAACAAGGGAGGATTGCAGTGGATGAATTTATCAGTGTAAAGGAAAGGACCGGGATCTACAGTTCACTAGAGGTGTCTCTCCATAAAGATAAATAGCATGCTGGGTGAACAAATTACAGCTAGGCAATTGACAGAATATCGATCATACATGACAAGATGATTACTATGAGATTCGTTTGGGCATTACAACATAATACATAGACCGTAATCCAACTACATCTATGACTAACAATCCATCTTCCGGTTATCGTCCGAACTCATTCCACTATTAAGTTGCAAGCAACATATTATCACATTAAGCAATGTGTGTAAAGTAAACAATATAATTACCCTTGGATAAAACATTGTTATTTTCTCCCTAGTAGCAACATTGCGTCTACAATTTTAGAAGTTATTATCACTTTTACAGAAAATTAGAGACATGAACCTTATCGAGTATAAATACCCTCTTTTGGAGTCACAAGCATCTACTTGGCCAGAGTATCTACTAGCAACGGTGAGCATGCAAGATCACAAATAACATATGACATGAATATATAATCGATCTCAACATAGTATACAATATTCATCGGATCCCAGCAAACAAAATATGTAGCATTACATAAGGATGATCTTGATCATGTAGGGAAGCTCACAAGATCTAAACATGGGGCACAAATTGGAGAAGACAACCATCTAGCTACTGCTATGGACCCATAGTCTAGGGATGAACTACTCACGCATCACTTCGGAGGCGGGCATGGCGATGTAGATGCCTCGGGCGATGATTTCCCCCTCCGGTAGGGTGCCGTGAAGAGCTTCAGAACCCTCCCGAGATGGGCTCTGCAATGGCGGCCGCGACGGAACTTTTCGTGGATGGAGGCTCGGGTATTCAGGATTTTCTCGAGATCGTGAATAAATAGGCGGAGGGGCAATGTCGGTGGAGGCCAGGGTGGCCCACACCACCCCTAGGTGCGGGCCAGGGCCAGGCCACGCCTAGGGCTGGCATGGCCACCCTGCTGCCCCCTTCGACTCCCCTATGGACTATGTTTTCATTAAGGAAAAATATTGACTTCGGCTTTTGTTTCGTTCAATTGCGAGAATATTTCATGTACAACTTTTCTGAAATACAAAACTGCAGAAAACAGGAAACTGGCACTGTGGCATCTTGTTAATAGATTGGTGCCGAAAAATTTATAAAAGTGCAACGAAGTATTAGCAAAACATATATGAATTAATGTAAAACAAGCATCGAGCATCAAAAATTATAGATACTTTTGAAACGTATCAACGAGCGGCACACAACCTCAGCCCACTCCGGGACGCCGAGGGACGACGAGGCTGAGCGGACGGAAAGTGGCTCCATTGGCAAGGGACACGTGCCTCCGAAGAACGAGCACGAGCGTATGGAGAGGGAGAACGAGCAGCGGGAAAGTGCACATGGGTTTCGATGGCCAGGACCACAACAATGGATGCATCTGAATGGCTCACGACATGTGCTGACCTGGTTAGTTGTCACACTCGAGGCAGCAAGAGCATCTCCCCAATCCCAACGCTTGAAGGCAAGACTACGCTTAAGACCTTCCTTCAGAAATAAAGAAGATGGCTCGCAGCCGGTCCTAACCCACCTATACCCAGTCTTCGGCGTCTCCAAGATCATCAGCAGCAACTGAGAGGCCGCGGCAGGCTTGGCCTCCTCAGTTAGAATGGTCCGTCGATCAGCGTCAGGAGCATCTAGCAGCTAGCCATGCATGAACATGAACAAACTCCATCGATTATCTTTGAGTGCCACTAAACAGAAATCAGGAGACAAAAGCCTCGAGATGGGCTGCAAAACCATGATCGAGCTAGCGCAAGAAATCCAAGGAATGACAGGTCGCAGGGCCAAGCTAAAGAACTATATACATACCTGTGAACGAATAGTAGCAGTCAGTCAGTGTGGAGGACCCCGGCTGTGTCCAGGTAACGACGACGATGGTTCAGAGAACAGGTGAGATCTACAAGCACAGTGCTGATTGATCATGATGCTGGCTACTCCAGTAAGAAGAATCTTTACTGAGATACGAGAAAGTACGTACGCGCCTGCATCTTCTATTGTTATGTCGTTCATCGCAGGAGCACGGCGCTTTTGCGTACGTGGCTCCATCAAATCTGCTCGTAGATCGACGCTGAGTATGCTAGCGTGTATGTAGGACCGGATGTCAGTATCTGTAGAAAGGAGTTTTGCTGGTGCCGGCCAGTAATCATCATCAGGGAAAAGTAGCGATTCCAGCAAACAACACCAGCATCAGTAACAACATCGAAGCTTTGTGCGATGTGGTGCACTGACAGTAATAGTCGCAGGAGATGAATGTAGAGCAAAGTAAGGTCATCTCCAACGGACCAACACATTTTAGACATCTAAATTGTCCGCACGCGTCCGTTTGCGTCGGTCACGGACGCCGAAATGGTAGCTAGGCTTAAATTGTCCGTTTCCGTCGGAGGCAACCCCAGCGGCTCGACGCATTTCATCCGGCGAGGAGGGCATGTGAAGAGCAAGAGGAAGAGATTTATATTCTTCTAGATGTGAAGAGCAAAAGGAAGAGATTTCTATTTCTCTAGAATGCCGCATAGATTTCTATGGTAGACACGATTGAGATATTCACATTTCTAGGTAAAATCGATATTTTGAAATTAGTGTAACATGTTCAAACAAATTAAATATACAAACTGCGAAAAAATATGTTCAAACTTTTAAACTAGCTACTTCTTCTTTGAAGGCCCCGTCTCATCATCCTCACGGAGACGCTTCCTGTTTGTCACCTCCTGGGAAGAGGTACTGGCGATCGACGTGTTTGACGAGCTTGAGTCCCCCTCCGATGAGTGGTCATTGGGGTCTTTGTCGTCGTCCGTGAATGGATGATGTGAATGCGCCTACGCCCTTGCCCGGGCTCTTGCCTCTTTCTTTGCCGCTGCTGCCTCCTCAGCCGCCTCCTCCGCCTCCAGCCGTGTCCACTTTGCATCTTCATCTTCTTCCTTTTCCTCCTCCTCGTGCTGGTCGTCGTGGCCAACAGCGTCCCCCTCATCATCCTGCCCGGTCGTCGGTGACGACATCCCCCTCCTCCTCCTCCTCGTCCGTCGGAGGGAGCTAGAGCTGCTCGGCATGGCAGCTCTATCCCACCAATGCCTCCATCCCGACGGTTTCCCCTCGCTATCAGTGTCCGATGGCAAAGATAGGTTTCTCATGGCTTGAGATGAATGGTAGGCCGGTTGGAGATTCTTAGCACAGACGCAGGAATCTTATTGAGAAGGGATTAATGGCCACGCATATACCGAAGAGGGCTGCGGTTGCTCTTCCGCGGCGGTTCGGCGATCCATTCCGGCGGTTCGCGCGTTATTTGACACGGTTACTACTCTGGCGGTTGGTCTCCCCGGCAGTTGCTGTGCATACATTTGCGCCGGCTCGATCCAGGGTCGCTGCCAGACGGGTCCGTGAGAGAAGCGAGCAGACGCTCGACGCGACCGCGCAGCATTCACGGAGATGCAAATGTGCTGCATATTTCCGTCGGTTTTGCGTCTCCGCGGACGACCTAGACACTATGCATCGCCCCGCTGGAGTAGGGTGCATACGTATTTTTCATCCACGTCCCGTTGGAGATGCCCTAAAGCAAAGCGAGCAGTAAAGCGCGTACTGATCAGGCAGTATCAGTTTTAACTTGAGATGGCTATGAGCCATCCACTGGCGGCGTTCATTGGAAGATCTATGCATACGTCTAGAGAGGACACACAACGCCTGATATATCCAACTGTTCCCCGCCGATGTAAAGCAGTAAAAGGCCTAGGAGAGGCGAAGAAAGCCACTGAACTGAAGATTCGATGAATGTTTGGCACCTGGGCAGCGTCAGCTAGATGCATGGACCTGACTCTGACTGTTCGTAGGGCTATGCATGCATGGTGTGTCCAAGCTATGTAGGCAGGTCCAGTGGCCGTTCATGGCCGCCCGATGGAACTTTCCTGGTGGTCTCATGGAGCCATTGGTACTGATCTGGTGAAAGAGGAAAGTTGCTCGTCTTCGAGCTACCCAGCGAGACGTGGATGTGATCCATCTCTTCTGAATTCAGCTCTCGCGTCATGTGTGCATGTATGTGTTCTTGTGAATCGTGCCAATCTTCGTCGAGGAAAGTACATCGATTCGGATGGCTAGATTGGTTGCCGCTGCCTCAAACGATTGGTTGCTCCATATTGGCCTCTTGCTGCTGGAAGAACCGGGTGTAAATGGTAATAAACGAGCACTCCAATTAGAAGAAATAAAATTCTTTTTACGCTATTGAATTTGATGATTTCACCCAAAAAAAATCTGAACTTGTAGAGAAGTGTGGGTTCACATTTTGACTCTACCAGGTAACAGACGTGAGGCTGATAAAGAATGCAAATATTATTTTTGTTAAATAGTGAGTTGCCTGGGTCATGAACAATATGAGAGTGGCCAATATATTTCAATACTCCCATTACGGCTAGGCTTCAGCGCGGATGGAAGCAGCCGGCAGCGACGCATAAAGGTGTCTCTTGTGCGGCGCATCCTGGCTTGCTGCACGCTCTGTGAAGAAGAGCTGACAGGTGGAGAGTCGACACTGATGTTGGAGTAGAGGCGCACAAAGACGACGAACGGTGGATGACACAAACCTTCATATAATATGATAATATAGCCGATGATGATAATGATATACAGTAGTATTTTTTTCTTCTACATGATGATATATTTTTCTACATATTTGATACAATTTTATGAAGTTAGATTTTACTTAAACTAAGATACACTATATTTTGACAAAGAGGGAGTACAACAATTCAGATTGTAACCTCTGCATATGCAATTGTGTGGTCTGTACACTGAAAGCAATAGTAGAATTACCGGCTGGAGTGTTCCTTAATTAGTTGGTACATTTGGAGATGCTGCAAGTGCAATACGCTGCATCTACGGGAGGCCAGTAATCTTGAGGTAGAGGGCCTGAGGTAACCACACTGTGCACCCTGCGGTTCTTCATATCAACGGCGAGAATCCACGACTTTGGATGCATGAATTTAACCCTGGCCGTCAGGTAAACAATATCACCGTCGCCATGTCTGTGATTCATGCCAAAGTGAGGGTCAGACACAAAGAGGTTCTGCAAGCCAAGTTGCTCAATCCCCGCCGCCTGACCACCGCCGCCGTGGTCCGGCGGTGAGAGTGGCAGCCCGGATTCGCTACAGTCGCCGACAAGGATGTCGCAGGCTCGGAGTGTGCAGTCCCTGTGCCAGTCATCGTAAGAATCGCTCAACACTCTGTTGCTCCAGGTGGTGATGGTCCAGCTTTCCGATCGGGAGCAGGGCCACCCGGTCTCCTTATCATGCAGGCGACGGCCAAGCTGAACAATGTGGAAGTCCAGCTCGACGAACCTGAGTCGGCCATTGATGAAGGCGATGCCTCGGTTATACCTCGCATTGGTCAGCACCCGCTCTGAGGAATCAGAGGCTGTGATTTGCTTCAGCGGAAGCGGCAACGGCACGCCCCGGAGCCTATGCTCCCTGGGGATCTCCACCGGGAAGTCCCTCTGGGGCGAGTCGACATGAAGCGCCCTGGAGGTCCAGACCTGGGTCTCGGAGTCGAGCAGGCGGAGCAGGAAATTGTTGGGCGTGCAGTCTTTGTCGGGAACGAGCGCGGCGACGGTGTAGTGCTCGTCGCCGCGGGGGACGACGTCGAGCTGGTGGATCTTGTAGAACCGGCCTTCCGGGTGCGGTAGCAATCTGAGCGACGGCCGTCTGGGGTCGGCGCGGTAGATGAAGAAGTCGCACTGGCGGAAACTGGGGTAGACATATTCAGAACCGACGTATGCGTGGAAGAGGATGAGGTCGTCCGCCATAGACAGGAGGCGAGGTGAGTGGCGGAGAGTGCCGTCCGGGCAATCCACGTGGAGGTTGGATGGGACCGGTGGGCGCTCGCGGGAAAAAGAAGCAAAGATCTTCTTCTTGTTCCTCGTGCTGGCCGTGGCGGTGGTGTCGTTCCGGATTTTGCCGACGAGGGCGTAGGCGTGCACTAGGACCCAGGAGGGGCGGGACGAGGACGACTCGCCGGAGGGGACGGCGGCGGTAGACATTGGAGCTGTCTTCTTGGATTAGGCAATTCCTATACACCCACAGACCCACTAGGTCGGCCCTTATGTCGCGCTGCACACCCCGTCGCACGCGGTATGGGCCGACCTGGTCGGCCCAGTTTGCTGTTTTTTCTATTTTCTGTTTCTTTCGGTTTTCTTTTCTCTTTTTCTTTTACTTTTATGTTTTTATTCTATTTTCTGCTTTTCTTTTTTGTTTCTTTTTATTTTTCCCAGATTAAAAATATAAGCTTATTAAAAAATGTATTAATTTTAAAATTGAGATTTTGAAAATTGTCATATTCAGAAATGTTCATTTTTAAAAAAAATATGTAGATTGAAAAAATGTTCAAATCTTAAAAAGGGTAACTTTTTGAAAGAAAAAAATTAAATTTAAAAAATTTCAAACTTGAGAATTGTTCAAATTCATAAAAATTCCATACTAAAAAATGTTCGTATTCAAATAATGTTCAAATTTAAAATTTATTCATATTCCAAAAATGTTTAATTTCGAAAATTTTGATTTTGAAAAACTGTTCAACCTCAAAAAAATGTTAAAATTTGAAACATGTTCAAGAAAACATTTAGATTTACAAAATAAATTTTTTTAATCAAAAAATTAAACTTTCAAATTTAAAATTTTAAAAATATTTCATCTTTTAAAAATTGTAAAATAAAAATGAAAATTTGTTCATATATTGAAATTCGTTCAAAATTCAAAATGTGTTCATATTTCAAAATTCGTTCAAATTCCGGAATACATTTTTTTTTGAAAAATGTTCCAATTTTGGAAATATGTATATTTTGAAAATTGCTAAAAATTTGAATTCCTTTAGATTTCAAAAAAAATCAAATTTCAAAATTAATTTGTTGAAAAATATTTTGATTTCCGACAAAAACGTTCGGATTTTGGAAAATGAGAAATAAACACAGAAAAACAGAGAAAAGAAAAAGAGGACGTACCTGATCTAATGGGCTGCGGCCCATCAAATTGCTGCTGTCTTGGGGTGTGCGGCACGTTGTTTCCGCTGACGGCAGACAGCAGCCCCCACAAGGTTATGTCTCACCGAATCATGCTGTATGGGCCCATTGTATGATTTCGCCCTGAGGCCTCCAAAACAACAATGCCGACCCTCATAATAATTTGATGTTTTAGCCTGGAAACGAGACAGTTTGCAGTTCTTCAGCTGTCATGTTTTCCATGTCAAGTTTATGGCTTTGACCTTCTTACATGTCTCATACCATGGCCAATCTTGAGAATTATTGTATTTGATCACATTCACATTTGGTATGATGTTGAGATGACTCACTCTACCGTTTACCAAAACTAAAACCCTCCAAAAATATTCTATTTTTTCTACTAAAACAAAACCTTTTATATTTTAAAGCTTTCTAAAGGAACCATATTTTCTATAGCTCTGAAAGTTCTACAAAAATTAGTGAGTGATCCCTAGAAAATAAATAGACAGTATCTGCAGAAATATTACACTACTGATCTTGGACCAAGTCTCACTTCATTGCTAGTTGTGTTTCTGCCCAAAACCTTCTTATTTTAAAATAGATATTTTTTTTTCCAACAAGGGGTAGTTCCCAAAATTGGTGCACGTACCAACACTTCTGTAAAAGCTTGTATAATAATCATTTCAAATACCAATTTTAAAGCTTTAAAAACCATTTGACTTATTTGTACTTTCAAAATTCTTCCATTACCAACTTTCAATTTTGACAAAACCTTCAACATGAAAAAGATTAGATTTGAAATTTGGCCTGAAATAGTGCGAGCCCCATCCCAAAGAGAACAATGAGATGAGAGAAACCCTTGAGGCCAACTATGGCATGGCTAGAGGGTCGCTCACCACCGGCAAGTGTAAGGGTATTTTACCTTAAGCGTTATTTTGGTTAATGATGACACCAAATCTAAAGTGTAACATTACATATATGTTTACATAGGCTTTAGTTCACAAGTGAATATGTATGGTTGTTTTTTGAGCCCCATCCCCCACCCTATGTCCCCATTTGCTATACAAGAGAAGTGATGGTGTTTATTTCTCTTTTTTATGTTTGAGTCAAATAGGAAACTCCGTACAATTTAGATGGGTGGTATGGATGATCTTGATAGGGATGTAGCAAAATACTTATACACATCATGCCACCAAATATATCCATCACTCAAAGGAGTTGACCATAGTATTTAGAGAAAATTCATTTTGGAAAGGTTCGGCAAAACCGGCGGCACCAGGCTCGGCGCCGGAATGATCGTTTCTTGCCGGCCGGTGCGGCTGATACATCTTAAATGTATCTACTTTTTCAAGCACTTTTCTCAAAGATTTGCTCCGGAATCTCACCATACTTGGATAAAACTACTGAATCTGACGTTGTTTTTATCAAAAGTCTTGCTTTTGTCAGTTTTCGTAGGAAATAAAATCGTGAAAAAAGACCACAAAAGTTTTTCACCAAAGGGGGGAGGACCTGGAGCTTTGGATCACGAGAGGGGAGCCACGAGGCCCAAATGAGACCAGGTGGTGCGCCCACCTGCATAGGGAAAGCAGGATAAAAGATGTTATGCAAATTCTCTTTGTTAGTATGCATAGCTATATTTGGGGCACACACCTACACACAACTGAATTAGAGATGTATGCTTTATTAGTTGGATTATATTATATGATCAATAACTTTCATGCAACACCCTAGTACTACCTCATGCCTACTCTTTTAGCTAATGAAAGTTACATAATACTACTTCTGGTGAAAACTGGAAATCTACTGCTACTGTTTACTTTGCTTTTTACTGTTTGAATCAACTGCTATAAAACCACCACTTGCTTTGTGAGTTTATTGATATACAGGTGTGGTTGAGAGTGATGTCTCAATTTCTAAAGTCTTATTGGTATTCTTGTGTTCCCCTTGGGTCGAACTATAAATTTGGGTAATACTTCACATCGAAGATTTCAGCGATCCCCTATACTTGTTTCTGGCATCATTGCCAGAGAACCTAGCTTTATTAGTAAGACCACTTGTTATCATTTACTGGATGCACTTATTTATTTCTCATCATGGGGAAGAATAAGGAACCTGCTAAGAACAATATTGTGCCATCCAATACAAGTAAAGGTACGGATTTGCCTTCTAGGCCACACTTTTCACCTAAAGTTGCTACTACTCCTGCTATGAAAAATAAATCTATTGCTCAAACAAGTTCACCACTATCTAGAATTTGTACTACAATTTAAAATGATTTGTTAGATGTTGACAAGGATAAAGAGGGGCCGCTAATTTATCTAAGTCTTTGTCTAATGAATATATGGAATCTGAATATGGAGAAGATGAACTTTATAATGAAGATGATAGTCCACTTAGTCCTAAAATGACACACTCTGAAGAATATATTGCCTTCACTGAAGCTTTTATGAATATTGATTTAGATGATTTGGATAAATTTGAAGCTAGTATGAGTTCTTACTTAGGAGATTTATTTGTTGTTGCTAGAGAAAGTGAAGCACCTGTAATATACATCAAAGATAAAGATTATGAATTTGATGTTGGCCCTGAGAAAATAGAGAAAGTTGAAGCAATTAAGTTTTATGGTAGAGCGGATGAACTTCCATATGAACACTTAATAAACCTTACTGAGCTAGCTAATGTATTTGGTAATCCAACAACACTATTACTTCTTGAAATTGTTTTCTTTCTCTTTAGGAGGAAAAGCAAAAGCTTGGGATAATTATTTAGCACCAAAGTCAATCACTAGCAAATAAGCATGCATTTACTTGTTTTACAATAAATATTTCACTGCTATTAAAATACATGCTATGGTTGCTGAAATTAATATTTTTTCTCAAGGTAAAGAAGAAGGTATTCCCCAAGCTTGGGGGAGATATTGTGCCCTGAGAGGAATTTTCCAGCTCATGGTTTAAAAGAGAACCAATTACTTGACATATTTTATAATGGGCTAACTGAAGGATTTAGATCTTATCTACACAGTGTTGCAGGTAATAATTTTAGGCACAAGAATGTGGAAGAAGCAAAAGAACTAATGAACACCATCAATCAGAACTATGATGATTGACATATTGAAGAGGTGGTAATCCATAATAGGAGAGGCATTCTTGAATGTCTGATACGTCTCCAACGTATCGATAATTTCTTATGTTCCATGCTACTTTATTGATGATACCTACATGTTTTATGCATACTTTATGTCATATTTATGCATTTTCCGGCACTAACCTATTAACAAGATGCCGAAGAGCCAGTTGATGTTTTCTGCTGTTTTTGGTTGCAGAAATCCTAGTAAGGAAATATTCTCGGAATTGGACGAAATCAACGCCCAGGATCTTATTTTTCCACGAAGCTTCCAGAACGCCGGGGGAGATACGAAGTGGGGCGACGAGGCGGCCAGACGCTAGGGCGGCGCGGCCCAGGCCCTGGCCACGCCGGCCTAGTGTGTGGGCCCCTCGCGTCGCCCCTAAACCTACCTCTCCGACTATAAGAAGCCTTCGTCGATAATAGTTCCAGTACCGAGAGCCACGATACGGAAAACCTTCCAGAGACGCCGCCGCCGCCAATCCCATCTCGGGGGATTCGGGAGATCACCTCCGGCACCCTGCCGGAGAGGGGAATCATCTCCCGGAGGACTCTTCACCGCCATGGTCGCCTCCGGAGTGATGAGTGAGTAGTTCACCCCTGGACTATGGGTCCATAGCAGTAGCTAGATGGTCGTCTTCTCCTAATTGTGCTTCATTGTTGGATCTTGTGAGCTGCCTAACATGATCAAGATCATCTATCTGTAATGCTATATGTTGTGTTTGTTGGGATCCGATGAATAGAGAATACTATGCTATGTTGATTATCAATCTATTATCTATGTGTTGTTTATGATCTTGCATGCTCTCCGTTACTAGTAGAGGCTCTGGCCAAGTTTTTGCTTGTAACTCCAAGAGGGAGTATTTATGCTCGATAGTGGGTTCATGCCTCCATTAAATCTGGGACAAGGATGAAAGTTCTAAGGTTGTGGATGTGTTGTTGCCACTAGGGATAAAACATCGATGCTATGTCTAAGGATGTAGTTGTTGATTACATTACGCACCATACTTAATGCAATTGTCTGTTGTTTGCAACTTAATACTGGAAGGGGTTCGGATGATAACCTGAAGGTGGACTTTTTAGGCATAGATGCATGCTGGATAGCGGTCTATGTACTTTGTCGTAATGCCCAATTAAATCTCACAATACTCATCATATCATGTATGTGCATGGTCATGCCCTCTTTATTTGTCAATTGCCCAACTGTAATTTGTTCACCCAACATGCTTATTCTTATCGGAGAGACGCCTCTAGTGAACTGTGGACCCCGGTCCATTCTTTTAATCGAATACAATCTACTGCAATACTTGTTCTACTGTTTTCTGCAAACAATCATCATCCACACTATACATCTAATCCTTTGTTACAGCAAGCCGGTGAGATTGACAACCTCACTGTCACGTTGGGGCAAAGTAATTTGGTTGTGTTGTGCAGGTTCCACGTTGGCGCCGGAATCCCTGGTATTGCGCCGCACTACACTCCGCCGCCATCAACCTTCAACGTGCTTCTTGGCTCCTACCGGTTCGATAAACCTTGGTTTCTTACTGAGGGAAAACTTGCCGCTGTACGCATCACACCTTCCTCTTGGGGTTCCCAACGGACGCGTGCTGTACGCGTATCAAGCTCTTTTTCCGGCGCTGTTGCCGGGGAGATCAAGACACGCTGCAAGGGGAGTCTCCACCTCCAATCTCTTTACTTTGTTTTTGTCTTGCTTTATTTTATTTAGTACTTTGTGTGCTGCATTATATCAAAATACAAAAAAAAATTAGTTGCTAGCTTTACTTTACTTGCTATCTTGTTTGCATTTTCCATACTAAAAACACAAAAAAATTAGTTACTTGCATTTACTTTATCTAGTTTGCTTTATTTACCGTTGCTAAAATGGGTACTCCTGAAAATACTAAGTTGTGTGACTTCACAACCACAAATAATAATGATTTCTTATGCACACCTATTGCTCCACCTGCTACTACAGCAGAATTCTTTGAAATTAAACCTGCTTTACTGAATCTTGTTACGAGAGAGCAATTTTCTGGTGTTAGTTCTGATGATGCTACTGCCCATCTTAATAATTTTGTTGAATTATGTGAAATGCAAAAGTATAAGGATGTAGATGGTGACATTATAGAATTAAAATTGTTTCCTTTCTCATTAAGAGGAAGAGCTAAAGATTGGTTGCTATCTCTGCCTAAGAATAGTATTGATTCATGGACTAAATGCAAGGATGCTTTTATTGGTAGATATTATCCTCCTGCTAAAATTATATCTTTGAGAAGTAGCATAATGATATTTAAACAATTGGATAATGAGCATGTTGCACAAGCATGGGAAAGAATGAAATCTTTGGTTAAAAATTGCCCAACCCATGGACTGACTACTTGGATGATCATCCAAACCTTTTATGCAGGACTGAATTTTTCTTCACGGAACCTATTGGATTCAGCTGCTGGAGGTACCTTTATGTCCATCACTCTAGGCGACGCAACAAAGCTTCTTGATAATATGATGATTAATTACTCTGAATGGCACACGGAAAGAGCTCCACAAGGTAAGAAGGTAAATTCTGTCGAAGAAACCTCCTCCTTGAGTGATAAGATTGATGCTATTATGTCTATGCTTGTGAATGGTAGGACAAATATTGATCCTAATAATGTTCCGTTAGCTTTATTGGTTGCTCAAGAAGAACATGTTGATGTAAACTTCATTAAAAATAATAATTTTAACAACAATGCTTACCGAAACAATTCTAGTAACAACTATAGGCCATATCCTTATAATAATGGCAACGGCTATGGTAATTCTTATGGGAATTCTTACAATAATAATAGGAATCACCCCCTGGACTTGAAGCCATGCTTAAAGAATTTATTAGTACACAAACTGCTTTTAACAAATCTGTTGAAGAAAAGCTTGGGAAAATTGATATACTTGCTTCTAAAGTCGATAGTCTTGCTGTTGATGTTGATCTTTTGAAATCAAAAGTTATGCCTAATGAAAATAATAATAATAAGATTGTTACTACAGCAAATGCCATCCAAGTTAGAATTAATGAGAATATAAGATTGATGGCCGAATTGCGTGCTAGGTGGGAGAAAGAAGAAAATGCTAAAGAAGATAATATAGCTAAAGTTTGGACTATTACCGCCACTAGTAATGCTAATGCTCCACATGTTGCTGCACCTCCTACTATTAATGGTAAAATAATTGGTGTTGGCAATGTTTCCACTTCTAATGCAAAGCGTGAAAAACTGCCTGAAACTGCTAAAACTGCTGAAACTGCTTGTGATAAAACTGCTGAAATTTTTTCCAACATTGGGGACAATGATCCCATTGCTTTAGATTATAATGGTTTGGATTTTGATGATTGCCACATCTCTGAAGTTATAAAGTTCTTGCAAAAACTTGCTAAGAGTCCTAATGCTAGTGCTATAAATTTGGCTTTCACGAAACATATTGCAAATGCTCTCATAAAAGCTAGAGAAGAGAAATTAAATCGCGAAGCTTCTATTCCTAGGAAGCTAGAGGATGGTTGGGAGCCCATCATTAAGATGAAGGTCAATGACTTTTATTGTAATGCTTTGTGTGATCTTGGTGCAAGTATTTCAGTTATGCCTAGAAAGATCTATAATATGCTTGACTTGCCACCATTGAAAAATTGTTATTTGGATGTTAATCTTGCTGATAATTCTACAAAGAAACCGTTGGGGATAGTTGATAATGTTCACATTACCGTTAACAATAACCTT
This sequence comes from Lolium perenne, assembly GCF_019359855.2. Lineage (NCBI taxonomy): Eukaryota > Viridiplantae > Streptophyta > Magnoliopsida > Poales > Poaceae > Lolium > Lolium perenne. Next base: position 192,697,498 of record NC_067247.2, on the reverse strand, counting down.
GTCCCCGTTGATTTTGTTGTCTTGGATATTGAATGCAATGCATCTTGCACCATTATATTGGGAAGACCTTTTCTTCGAACTGTTGGTGCTATCATTGATATGAAGGAAGGTAATATTAAATATCAATTTCCTCTCAAGAAAGGTATGGAACACTTCCCTAGAAAGAGAATGAAGTTACCTTTTGATTCTATCATTAAAACAAATTATGATGTTGATGCTTCGTCTCTTGATAATACTTGATACACACTTTCTGCGCCTAGCTGAAAGGCGTTAAAGAAAAGCGCTTATGGGAGACAACCCATGATTTTACTACTGCACTTTTGTTTTATATTTGAGTCTTGGAAGTTGTTACTACTGTATCAACCTCTCCTTATCTTAGTTTTGTTGCATTGTTGTGCCAAGTAAAGTCTTTGATAGCAAGGTTCATACTAGATTTGGATTACTGCGCAGAAACAGATTTCTTGCTGTCACGAATCTGGGCCTAATTCTCTGTAGGTAACTCAGAAAATTATGCCAATTTACGTGAGTGATCCTCAGATATGTACGCAACTTTCATTCAATTTGAGAATTTTCATTTGAGCAAGTCTTGTGCCTCAATAAAATTCGTCTTTACGAACTGTTCTGTTTTGACAGATTCTGCCTTTTTATTTCGCATTGCTTGTTTTGCTATGTTTGATGGATTTTTCTATTCCATTAACTTTCAGTAGCTTTGTGCAATGTCCAGAAGTGTTAAGAATGATTATGTCACCTCTGAACATGTGAATTTTGATTGTGCACTAACCCTCTAATGAGTTGTTTTGAGTTTGGTGTGGGGGAAGTTTTCAAGGATCAAGAGAGGGAGATGATACAATATGATCAAGGAGAGTGAAAGCTCTAAGCTTAGGGATGCCCCGGTGGTTCACCCCTGCATATTTCAAGAAGACTCAAGCGTCTAAGCTTGGGGATGCCCAAGGCATCCCCTTCTTCATCGACAACATTATCAGGTTCCTCTAGTGAAACTATATTTTTATTCCATCACATCTTATGTACTTTGCTTGGAGCGTCTGTTTGTTTTTGTTTTTGTTTTGTTTGAATAAAATGGATCCTAGCATTCATTGTGTGGGAGAGAGACACGCTCCGCTGTTGCATATGGACAAATATGTCCTTAGGCTTTACTCATAATATTCATGGCGAAGGTTGAATCTTCTTCGTTAATTTGTTATATGGTTGGAAACGGGAAATGCTACATGTAGTAATTGGTAGAATGTCTTGGATAATGTGATACTTGGCAATTTTTTGCTCATGTTTAAGCTCTTGCATCATATACTTTGCACCTATTAATGAAGAAATACATAGAGCTTGCTAAAATTTGGTTTGCATAATTGGTCTCTCTAAGGTCTAGATAATTTCTAGTAAGGGTCGAACAACAAGGAAGACGGTGTAGAGTCTTACAATATTTACAATATGTCTTTTATGTAAGTTTTGCTGTACCGCTTCATACTTGTGCTTGTTTCAAATAGCCTTGCTAGCCTAAACCTTGTATCGAGAGGGAATACTTCTCATGCATCCAAAATCCTTGAGCCAACCACTATGCCATTTGTGTCCACCATACCTACCTACTACATGGTATTTCTCCGCCATTCCAAAGTAAATTGCTTGAGTGCTACCTTTAAACAATTCAAAATTTATCACCTCTGATTTGTGTCAATGTTTTATAGCTCATGAGGAAGTATGTGGTGTTTATCTTTCAATCTTGTTGGGCAACTTTCACCAATGGACTAGTGGCTTCATCCGTTTATCCAATAATTTTGCAAAAAGAGCTGGCAATGGGATTCCCAGTCCCAAGTTAATTAACCATCATAATGTTACAAAAATAGACACTCCTCCATGGTATGTGATTGTTGGACGGCACCCGAAGGATTCGGTTAGCCATGGCTTGAGAAAGCAAAGGTGGGGAGGAGTGTCATCTAAATAAAACTAAAATAAAAAGGCACTCCTTGATGGTATGAGATTGTTGGCAGGAACCCGAGGATTCGGTTAGCCATGGTTTGTGAAAGCAAAGGTTGGAAGGAGTGCCACCCAAAAAAAAAGGGAGCCGCTCTTTGAAGGTTTGTCTGGCAAGGGGGTTAGAGTGCCCACTACCAATCGTTGACAACAACAAACACCTCTCAAAATTTTACTTTTATGCTCTCTATATGTTTTCAAAATCAAAGCTCTAGCACAAATATAGCAATCAATGCTTCCCTCTGCGAAGGGCCTTTATTTTACTTTATGTTGAGTCACTTCACCTATCTCTCTCCATCTCAAGAAGCAAACACTTGTGTGAACTGTGCATTGATTCCTACATACTTTCATATTGCACTTGTTATATTACTTTACATTGACAATATCCATGAGATATACATGTTACAAGTTGAAAGCAACCGCTGAAACTTAATCTTCCTTTGTGTTGCTTCAATGCCTTTACTTTGAATTATTGCTTTATGAGTTAAACTCTTATGCAAGACTTATTGATGCTTGTCTTGAAAGTACTATTCATGAAAAGTCTTTGCTATATGATTCATTTGTTTACTCATGTCATTTACCATTGCTTTGATCGCTGCATTCATTACATGTGATTACAATAGTATTGATCAAGATTATGATGGCATGTCACTCCAGAAATTATCCTTGTTATCGTTTACCTACTCGGGACGAGCAGGAACTAAGCTTGGGGATGCTGATACGTCCCCAACGTATCGATAATTTCTTATGTTCCATGCTACTTTATTGATGATACCTACATGTTTTATGTATAATTTATGTCATATTTATGCATTTTCCGGCACTAACCTATTAACAAGATGCCGAAGAGCCAGTTGTTGTTTTCTGCTGTTTTTGGTTTCAGAAATCCTAGTAAGGAAATATTCTCGGAATTGGACGAAATCAACACCCAGGATCATATTTTTCCACGAAGCTTCCAGAACACCGGGGGAGATACGAAGTGGGGCGAAGAGGCGGCCAGACGCTAGGGCGGCGCGGCCCAGGCCCTGGCCGCGCCGGCCTAGTGTGTGGGCCCCTCGCGTCGCCCCTAAACCTACCTCTTCGACTATAAGAAGCCTTCGTCGATAATAGTTCCGGTACTGAGAGCCACGATACGGAAAACCTTCCAGAGACGCCGCCACCAATCCCATCTCGGGGGATTCAGGAGATCACCTTCGGCACCCTGCCGGAGAGGGGAATCATCTCCCGGAGGACTCTTCACCGCCATGGTCGCCTCCGGAGTGATGAGTGAGTAGTTCACCCCTGGACTATGGGTCCATAGCAGTAGCTAGATGGTCGTCTTCTCCTAATTGTGCTTCATTGTTGGATCTTGTGAGCTGCCTAACATGATCAAGATCATCTATCTGTAATGCTATATGTTGTGTTTGTTGGGATCCGATGAATAGAGAATACTTTGCTATGTTGATTATCAATCTATTATCTATGTGTTGTTTATGATCTTGCATGCTCTCCGTTACTAGTAGAGGCTGTCAACACCCGGATTTTTAAGTCCAGATGCCTATTATGCCATTCATCGCAATCCCAGGAATATTGTTTTTGCGAGACATAATAGATTAATATCACAACACATCATTTATTACAACGCGTAATTGTCTTACAACACGGGATCACATGATCCAGTCTCATTACAATACTAGTTGATCTATTGATCAATTACAAAACACATAGCGGAAGCGAAGTAGCGTAGTAGTAGTCCATCTATTCCACAGGCAACTGTTGACGTCAGGAGTGATCCTAGTTGTCGTAGACGTCCTGCTGTCCTTCTTCCGGGTTCGGGTACTCTTCTTCATAGTCTGGCCATTTGAATAGCCAGGGACAAAGCCATGAGTACTTTAAAGTACTCGCAAACTAATACTAAAGTAAACACTATCAACTATAGTAAGGGGTTCTAAGCTCTAGTTTCATTTGCAGAAAGCCAGTTTTATTTCATAAACACTTTAATAATCAAAAACTTTCATTTGCTCGACTAACTCAAGTGGGAACATTAGTGTCATTCCCACAACTCCGTTGTGATTCAAAGTCACCTTTCAATTCAAGTCACAAGTCACCATTCACCTTTTCAAATTCAAAGCACCCTTCACATGTCACATTTTGAAAATGGTCTGATGACGGAACAGTATGGCCTTTCCAACCGTCCATAACCGAGGACGCGGCTATTCGAATAGATCTACACTCTGCAGAGGTCGTACACTTGTGCCACAACATTTGCAATAATCCGTCAGGGTTAACTGGCCCTGATTTACCACACTCCGTGTGCGGACTACCAACCATAACCTTTCACTTACATATCCTAGTATAGGCATCTCTCCCCATGAGCTTGGCCTCCCGGTGAAAACCAACTGTTAACCCGGGAACTGCACAGGGCTTGGGCCGGACATTCACCTCATATTCACGTCATTTCATATCACTTCACTTTTGTAGAGGCAGCCTCCAGCATAACCCCGATGACGCTTGTTTAGAGGGAACCCATACTAAGATACATAAACTTCTAGTTAAGCCCTACCCATATCAGGTATTGTGGGGGTACTTGCAAAATTGGAAAGGTATCGCATCCAAACCCAACCATCAGTTTTTGTAAAAAAATTCACCAAGTCATTCACCAGTCACATTCACCTTCAAAATCTTTCAATAGAATGACTCATCATTCCAAGGTTTTCAAAGTCATTTCAATTCACAAGTTCCCATCTAGAGTAGCCACTTTTGATATTGAGCACTAGCAACTAGTCCAGAGGGGTGCTAAACTAGCTTATAGCCTTCTAGGCTAAGTTTGATACTCTTGTAGTATTCTATCTCTAGACCAAAGTTAACTATAAAAGCAAGTTATAAATAATCAAAAACAAAAGCTTGTAAGAGTAAAACTGGGAAATAGGATCATTAAGCATAAAGTAAAAAGTGGTAGTGCCTTGCTCTTGTAGAGCTTTGCACTTTGCAAGTATATTAGCTTGCAATAGTCTAGCTTGCAAGGGTGTTAGCTTGCCTTGGTTGGTGTATTGATCAAAGTGGTCTTCTTCTCCTTCTTCTTGGTAGAATACCTCCTCTTCTTGATAGTCCCCGGTACTAGCGTCTATAAACGAATACGAGGATACAATCACCAAACAATTCATTGGCTATTCCAAACATCACATAAATTCACACAAACTATTCTATGCACACAAATAATACAATTTGGTGCATTGGTGGTCTTGCTTTGAGGAAGAATAATTTCCTCTTATTTTATATGTAAAAGAGATAGTTTCCATATAGTTCTTGAGGAATAATTTCCTCTCATTGAATCTTCTTTAAGATTTAATTTCTCAAACCATTACTCATGAATTTATGTTGACCTAAGTCAACCATTCATCATCATCATTTGAGAAAATGATTTAAATGAGGTAGGGATACCTCATACCATTTAATAAGGCCTATTATGATTTAAAATCTCCAAGTATTTCATGTGAGAGTATTTGACCAGGGGTTCAAACTTCATATGAAAATACTTGGGACAAGATTTAAATGAAGTGAAACACTTCATATAATTTACACAAGTAAACTAGCATCACTTATTACTATAAGTGGGTAAATGGGTTGTTTTCGTATTTAGGAAAAATAATTTCCTCTCATACTAAGTAAGGTGTTACTTTTAATTACTCAGAGAAATAATTTCCTCTCATCATCTTATTAAGATTTAATTTCTCTTATGCATAATATGTGACCTAGGTTGACCAAAGTCAACCTCTTCACACTTATCATTCAAGAAAAAGATTTAAATGAGGTTCCATACCTCATGCTATTTAATTCCTATTAATAACCTCAAGTGAGCATATATGAGACCCAACAAAAGGATCATCACATTACTTTAGGCCACTTGGTAAGTTGATTTAAATGAGGTGTTACCCTCATAGGTTTGAATCCTAAATTTGAACATAATTTAAATGAGGTGGTGCACCTCATGCATTTTAATAACACATAGTACAGATTTAATATCATCAACTAATTCAATATGAGATTTTTAACAAACCAGGGTATCTACCTCATATTTGAATTAGTTGAGACAAGATTTAAATGAGAGGGAAACTCTCATACATTTTAATAAATTATCTTGCCTAAATTTAAATGACCTAGAACTAGCCATATGGCCACTCTTTAAACTAGGCCATGATCATACACAGAACCTATATCATATTTTTACATAAACAAATAGAGTATTTGAAAAGTGAATTATGAGAGGTGGAATCACCTCAAAATTCAAAAGGGTTGACTTTTAAGATTTATTTGAAGTTTGAAAAGTTACTGATTTGTTATTTTTACTATTCAACAATTATAACAGATATTGGTTTGCATCCAGTGGGGTTGGATGGGGCCTTTCATGAGCTTTCTAAATATATAAAATTTGTTGAAATTGGCTCAGTAGATTTGGATCTATTAAAATTTGAAGCTAGCATCAGATTGCAAAATAAATGAAAAAGAATTAAACTCTTTTGAATTCAAACGGGGGCGGGAAGCTAAGTGGGCCGGCCCAGCTAAGCTGGCGATGCGGGCGGGCCGCCTGACAGTGGGCTCCACTGTCAGCGCCACTTAACCAGCCGAATCGGTACGATCAACCTGGCCCGCCCGATTAGAAACAGATCGGACGGTCCACGGCCTTCGTCGATGGCGACGAGAGGCGCGGCCACTGGCGGCGACGGTGGGGGGTCGGAGGCTCACCGGCGGCGCGGAGAGGGTCGGCGAGGCGCGGAGACGAAGTTGTCGAGGAAGGGGAGTCGAAAGAGGGTCGCAGCAGCTCCGGGGGTGCTCGGGATCGTCGGCGGCGTCGAGCTACTGCAGCGGCGGGCTCCGGCCAAATTCCGGCGAAGGAGGAGTGAATCGGAGAGGGGAAGAGGGATTGGCGAGCCAGAGGAGTGAGGGGAGGCGAATGGTGTGGATTTTGGAGGTTGGATCGTGCTCCTTTTATAGGGGCGAGGCAAGGCCGAGGCGGAGCGGGCAAGTCGTCGACGAGCTCGTCGGTCCAGGGTGACGAAGGGGCGAGTGAGGGGCGCAGGGTGTGGGCGATGTCAAGGTGATGCTGATGCGCGAGATTGTGGTGAAAACGAGGGCCTGGCGAGCTCTGGCGCGTGACGGAGGCGTGCAGGGCCGTGGCGGAGGACGTCGTCGATGGCGTTGTCCACAGGGCGTGCGAGGGCCAGTGGGCGTGTCCACTGCGTTGCTGACGTCGAGAGGAAGCTGCTGGTGAAAGGATAGGTCAAGGGGAGCGTGGAGTCGACGGGGCGAAGCGGTGTCCTGGCGCGCTCCGGGACGTCATCGTGCGTGTCCTGGCGCGCATGGGCGTCTCTGGGCGCGTCGGTTCACGTCCGTTTCTGGTCGGTGGCGACGTCAACTTGGTCAAGGGCTTGCAGGGGCAGCTTCAGGAGGGTCAAGGGGAGTCGATTGACAAGGTGAGAGGGGATGGATGTGAGAGTAGAGTGGGAGAGCATGGGGGGTGACATGAGGCCGGCATGGGGGCGTTCTGGTCAAAACTGGTCCAAAGCAAGTGGTGGCAAGGCTTGGCAGGGATGCAGAGGGGTGAGGTGAAGTGTCTGGGCAGCAGAGAGGGGCCAGGGTTGGACCAAGTCCAACCAGAAAATCAGTATGGGCTCAAGTTTGGTTGGTGCACACAAGGTGTTTGTGAATATGGCCGAAAGAGAAAAGTTTTCAAAATTTGAAAATTCCCTTGGTGGATCTCAATCATATATTCATAGAAGTGGAATGGTGGTGGTGGTGGTCAATTTGGTGAGGAATTGCAAAATGGCAAAAGTGAGATGATCTTCTCTTTATTTCAAAGTCTCCACTTGGCAACACTATACTGGTCAACCTGGTCAACAAGAGGTGTGGTGGTCAACATGAAAGTTGTTGACCTTGACATGGTCTTGGATGACATGGAGAGAGTTGACTAAGTTTGGTTGAGGAATCAGAAGATAAAAGGGTGCAAAGTGGTGAAGATAAAATAAAAGTGACATATGACCATTATCATATGTGAGATGGTTTTGAGATTTCCTTTGATTGGATTCTTGTTTCTTTGATGCAATTGTGTTTGTTTAACATATATAAGAGTTTTACAAGCAAGAGATCAAGCAAAGGTGGCCTTGGTTGAAGATTTGCAAATTTGGCTCTATGTGTAATTGAGTGAAAATGGGATTTTCTCACCAATTGATTTCTCTCCATTTGTTTTGACTTTGGTTGACTCTAATGTGATTCTTATTAGTTTAGAAACATTTCCAAACCATTGAATCCATTCAAAAAGGTCTTGATCCAAGATTTGCAAAATTGGCCATAACACATAAGAGGTGATGTGTTAAGTTTTATTATTTTTGAAAAGGGTTCACCTTGCTTCACTTGGACATGGGTTAGGGTCAATTTGGTGTTATATTAGGTTTGGAGAAGGTTTCACACCATTTGGTCAAGGTAGAAAAGCATAGGTCAAGATTTGGTGAAAAGGGCTATGGTTCTCATATGCCTCTATGCATATGTTGTATTGATTTTTGATTTGAGTGTTCTTGGCCCAATTGATGTTGTTGAGTATTGAAATGGTATTTGGAAGTGATCCAACCATTCACAACAAGTCCTAGGGTCAAACTTCTCAAATTCACAAATTTGCATTTTTCTCACATATGCCTCTATGGCATTTTTAGTTTCTTTTTATTTTCTTTGGAAACCACTTGGAAATGGTTTGGTAGGTACTAGGTAAGGTGTATGAAGGTTTTCTAAACCTCTAAGCAAAGTAGCAAGGCTTAGGGTAAAGTTTTATAAAAATAGCCATAGGCACATATGCCTTTTTCTTATTTAAATTCTTTTTATTTCATTTTATCTAGTAGTGGTGAAAAGAGGGGTGAGGTCTAGGGTTTAGTGGGGTTCACAAAGGTTCACCACCATTTAGCAAAATTAAAAAAAGTAGGGTTCAAGATTTACCTATTAGGGTTATGTGTTCCCATAGGTCTTTTATTTTATTTTGGGTTTCTCAAAAAGGATCCAAAGGATTTCTGGCGAAGATTAGGGTTTAAGGTTTTCTTATTTGATTTATTTCTCCTTTGTTTTATTTGGTTGGTGATCTTCACTTGATCACTTTGGGGTTTTAGGGTTTAGCATATAAGCATCATAACACTCATCATGGCAAAACACAAGATTTGAACAAGATCTATTTGTATCAATCTTATTTTAATAAAAGTTTTTGTTGGGTCCAAAATTTGGAACCAGGGAAATTCATTTGTTTTGTTTTGAAATTTTTGGGTTGTTACAAACCCTTCCCCCTTAAACAAATCTCGTCCCGAGATTTTAAGAAAAGTTAGGTTCCTAAGAGAGATTGAGTATCTTAATAACAGGAGGACATACTTGGCATGGTCTGGGGTGCTTCCTGAGCTTCGGTGGCAGTCATGTGGTAGAGACGGCCGTTGTTGTTGTTCTGGTTCCTTCTTCCTGCGAAGCGGCGCTGTTGTTGAGCAGGTGCTGCGGTGTTGGCGGCAATCCTGGCAAGCTTCTTGGGGCACTCCTTGGAGAAGTGACCCACAACTCCACATTCATAGCAGTTGACGGTGGACTTGTCTTTGGGGTTGACGGGAACAGCGTTGCTTCCAGTCCTCGGGGCAGTATTGGGGTTGCTGTGGTTTCCATTGTTGTGGGTGTTGGGGCGGTTGGTGTTGTTGTTGTTGTTCCCTCCGGGCTTCGGGGGTCCTCCGTTGTTGTTGGTGTAGTTGGGGCGATAATTCTGGGCAGGGGGCTTGTTGTATCTTGGGGTGAATCCTCCAGAGGAGTTATTGCGATACTTCTGATTATGGTGGGGTCCATTCTGGTTCATCATTCTTCTCTTGCGGTTCTCATTAGCTTGGTGGAGTTTCCCTTCCATCTGTATGGCTGAGTCCACGAGGGCTTCTAAGTCAGCGAACGGAATGTTCACTAACACAGTCTGCATCTCGTCGTGCAGTCCGTTCAGAAATCTTTCCTTCCGCTTCTCATTGGTGTCGGTCTCATCCGGGGCGTACCTCGACAGAGTAAGAAACCTGTCGCGGTATTCCACCACGGACATTCTTCCTTGCTTGAGTTCACGGAACTCGTCTCTCATCTTCTTAATCAGTCCTTGGGGCACATGGTATTTGCTAAACTTAGTCTTGAAGTCTTCCCAGGTCATCATCTGTCCTGCATTCATGGCACGGGTGCTTGTCCACCAGGCTCTGGCTGGTCCTGCTAAGTAGTGCGTGGCGAACAGCACTTTCTCTGCGGCTTCAACTTGGGCAACTTCGAGGTTATTTTCCATGGTCTGGAGCCAGTCATCAGCATCGAGGGGCTCTTCAGTCTTGTTGAATATCGGAGGGTTGGTGTGCTGAAAGTTCTTCAGCTTTGATCCTGGGTGATCATGATGGCCTTGATTGTTCTGAGCTATCTGTTGCAGTGCAGCAATGTTGGCTTGTCGTTCAGCTCTCTCGACTTCTCGGTCTGCCATCATTGTCTGCAGCAGTTGCATCATGGCATCTGGGGTGGCGTTGCGGGTTGGTGGGGCCATCTGAACATTGAGGTAGATGATAAGATAAGAGGGAAATTTCTATGGTTTGTTTTGTTAAATTTTTAAAAGTTCACAAATTGAAATTTTGAGTAGTGTTGCGGGGGTAAAAACCAACAACACTTTTTCATTCATACCAAGCATCACATATTACAAATCTAACACAACGTTGGTTTGAAGAACCATTCATCGCTCTACGATACAAGGGGGATCCTGATACACTCACACCTACTTAAGTGCTTAGAGATACTACTCTTTAGGGTGGAGTCTTCGTCTTCACGGGTGAGGTGCTTGGCTAGAGGCGAGGGCGTTGTCCAAATCCCTGCGGGTTTTGTACTGCCTGAAGTCCTGAGGTGCTTCATAGGGGTTCATCTTTGGTTGTGGTGGGGGCATGGTCATCGGTCTTCCCATGGAGTCATGTCTTGGGTAGTAGATGAAGCGAGTGTTCTTGATCTTGTCCTCATTTTGTCCACACAGACGGGAAATTGCTTCTTGCATAGCTTTGTCTAGTCCTTCCTTCCAAGTGTTTCCCGTTACAGAAAACCATATGGTTTCCCATACCGGGGCATCAAGCTTCCTTCGTAGATCAGTAGAAACGTCCCACCGAGGTGGTTCTCCTGACTGAGCCTTGAGGGGTATTCCGAAGAATTCGGGATACGGGTGTCCTAGATAGTCCACCAGTTGCTTCAACTCCTTTTCGAAACTTTCGGCGTTTCCGGATCCAAGCTTATAGGATTCCCATTGGTACTTCATCTGTGAGCAAAGAGGAGGAGTGAATTAAAGAAGTAGTCAAGTGTGCAAAATTTTAGATAGTGCTACAACGAAAGCAGAGTATGAATTTCTCATTTCGAAAAAGATTTCAAGGATAAGGGTGAGAATAAGTTTTTCACAATTATTCACTTCTTTGGTTTTTGAAACTAAGTTTTGCAGACGTCCATTCTAACTAGGGTCTCCTAAGGTCAACAATGGCTCTGATACCAACTTGTCAACACCCGGATTTTTAAGTCCAGATGCCTATTATGCCATTCATCGCAATCCCAGGAATATTGTTTTTGCGAGACATAATAGATTAATATCACAACACATCATTTATTACAACGCGTAATTGTCTTACAACACGGGATCACATGATCCAGTCTCATTACAATACTAGTTGATCTATTGATCAATTACAAAACACATAGCGGAAGCGAAGTAGCGTAGTAGTAGTCCATCTATTCCACAGCAAATCGTTGACGTCAGGAGTGATCCTAGTTGTCGTAGACGTCCTGCTGTCCTTCTTCCGGGTTCGGGTACTCTTCTTCATAGTCTGGCCATTTGAATAGCCAGGGACAAAGCCATGAGTACTTTAAAGTACTCGCAAACTAATACTAAAGTAAACACTATCAACTATAGTAAGGGGTTCTAAGCTCTAGTTTCATTTGCAGAAAGCCAGTTTTATTTCATAAACACTTTAATAATCAAAAACTTTCATTTGCTCGACTAACTCAAGTGGGAACATTAGTGTCATTCCCACAACTCCGTTGTGATTCAAAGTCACCTTTCAATTCAAGTCACAAGTCACCATTCACCTTTTCAAATTCAAAGCACCCTTCACATGTCACATTTTGAAAATGGTCTGATGACGGAACAGTATGGCCTTTCCAACCGTCCATAACCGAGGACGCGGCTATTCGAATAGATCTACACTCTGCAGAGGTCGTACACTTGTGCCACAACATTTGCAATAATCCGTCAGGGTTAATCGGCTGATTTACCACACTCCGTGTGCGGACTACCAACCATAACCTTTCACTTACATATCCTAGTATAGGCATCTCTCCCCATGAGCTTGGCCTCCCGGTGAAAACCAACTGTTAACCCGGGAACTGCACAGGGCTTGGGCCGGACATTCACCTCATATTCACGTCATTTCATATCACTTCACTTTTGTAGAGGCAGCCTCCAGCATAACCCCGATGACGCTTGTTTAGAGGGAACCCATACTAAGATACATAAACTTCTAGTTAAGCCCTACCCATATCAGGTATTGTGGGGGTACTTGCAAAATTGGAAAGGTATCGCATCCAAACCCAACCATCAGTTTTTGTAAAAAAATTCACCAAGTCATTCACCAGTCACATTCACCTTCAAAATCTTTCAATAGAATGACTCATCATTCCAAGGTTTTCAAAGTCATTTCAATTCACAAGTTCCCATCTAGAGTAGCCACTTTTGATATTGAGCACTAGCAACTAGTCCAGAGGGGTGCTAAACTAGCTTATAGCCTTCTAGGCTAAGTTTGATACTCTTGTAGTATTCTATCTCTAGACCAAAGTTAACTATAAAAGCAAGTTATAAATAATCAAAAACAAAAGCTTGTAAGAGTAAAACTGGGAAATAGGATCATTAAGCATAAAGTAAAAAGTGGTAGTGCCTTGCTCTTGTAGAGCTTTGCACTTTGCAAGTATATTAGCTTGCAATAGTCTAGCTTGCAAGGCTGTTAGCTTGCCTTGGTTGGTGTATTGATCAAAGTGGTCTTCTTCTCCTTCTTCTTGGTAGAATACCTCCTCTTCTTGATAGTCCCCGGTACTAGCGTCTATAAACGAATACGAGGATACAATCACCAAACAATTCATTGGCTATTCCAAACATCACATAAATTCACACAAACTATTCTATGCACACAAATAATACAATTTGGTGCATTGGTGGTCTTGCTTTGAGGAAGAATAATTTCCTCTTATTTTATATGTAAAAGAGATAGTTTCCATATAGTTCTTGAGGAATAATTTCCTCTCATTGAATCTTCTTTAAGATTTAATTTCTCAAACCATTACTCATGAATTTATGTTGACCTAAGTCAACCATTCATCATCATCATTTGAGAAAATGATTTAAATGAGGTAGGGATACCTCATACCATTTAATAAGGCCTATTATGATTTAAAATCTCCAAGTATTTCATGTGAGAGTATTTGACCAGGGGTTCAAACTTCATATGAAAATACTTGGGACAAGATTTAAATGAAGTGAAACACTTCATATAATTTACACAAGTAAACTAGCATCACTTATTACTATAAGTGGGTAAATGGGTTGTTTTCGTATTTAGGAAAAATAATTTCCTCTCATACTAAGTAAGGTGTTACTTTTAATTACTCAGAGAAATAATTTCCTCTCATCATCTTATTAAGATTTAATTTCTCTTATGCATAATATGTGACCTAGGTTGACCAAAGTCAACCTCTTCACACTTATCATTCAAGAAAAAGATTTAAATGAGGTTCCATACCTCATGCTATTTAATTCCTATTAATAACCTCAAGTGAGCATATATGAGACCCAACAAAAGGATCATCACATTACTTTAGGCCACTTGGTAAGTTGATTTAAATGAGGTGTTACCCTCATAGGTTTGAATCCTAAATTTGAACATAATTTAAATGAGGTGGTGCACCTCATGCATTTTAATAACACATAGTACAGATTTAATATCATCAACTAATTCAATATGAGATTTTTAACAAACCAGGGTATCTACCTCATATTTGAATTAGTTGAGACAAGATTTAAATGAGAGGGAAACTCTCATACATTTTAATAAATTATCTTGCCTAAATTTAAATGACCTAGAACTAGCCATATGGCCACTCTTTAAACTAGGCCATGATCATACACAGAACCTATATCATATTTTTACATAAACAAATAGAGTATTTGAAAAGTGAATTATGAGAGGTGGAATCACCTCAAAATTCAAAAGGGTTGACTTTTAAGATTTATTTGAAGTTTGAAAAGTTACTGATTTGTTATTTTTACTATTCAACAATTATAACAGATATTGGTTTGCATCCAGTGGGGTTGGATGGGGCCTTTCATGAGCTTTCTAAATATATAAAATTTGTTGAAATTGGCTCAGTAGATTTGGATCTATTAAAATTTGAAGCTAGCATCAGATTGCAAAATAAATGAAAAAGAATTAAACTCTTTTGAATTCAAACGGGGGCGGGAAGCTAAGTGGGCCGGCCCAGCTAAGCTGGCGATGCGGGCGGGCCGCCTGACAGTGGGCTCCACTGTCAGTGCCACTTAACCAGCCGAATCGGTACGATCAACCTGGCCCGCCCGATTAGAAACAGATCGGACGGTCCACGGCCTTCGTCGATGGCGACGAGAGGCGCGGCCACTGGCGGCGACGGTGGGGGGTCGGAGGCTCACCGGCGGCGCGGAGAGGGTCGGCGAGGCGCGGAGACGAAGTTGTCGAGGAAGGGGAGTCGAAAGAGGGTCGCAGCAGCTCCGGGGGTGCTCGGGATCGTCGGCGGCGTCGAGCTACTGCAGCGGCGGGCTCCGGCCAAATTCCGGCGAAGGAGGAGTGAATCGGAGAGGGGAAGAGGGATTGGCGAGCCAGAGGAGTGAGGGGAGGCGAATGGTGTGGATTTTGGAGGTTGGATCGTGCTCCTTTTATAGGGGCGAGGCAAGGCCGAGGCGGAGCGGGCAAGTCGTCGACGAGCTCGTCGGTCCAGGGTGACGAAGGGGCGAGTGAGGGGCGCAGGGTGTGGGCGATGTCAAGGTGATGCTGATGCGCGAGATTGTGGTGAAAACGAGGGCCTGGCGAGCTCTGGCGCGTGACGGAGGCGTGCAGGGCCGCGGCGGAGGACGTCGTCGATGGCGTTGTCCACAGGGCGTGCGAGGGCCAGTGGGCGTGTCCACTGCGTTGCTGACGTCGAGAGGAAGCTGCTGGTGAAAGGATAGGTCAAGGGGAGCGCGGAGTCGACGGGGCGAAGCGGTGTCCTGGCGCGCTCCGGGACGTCATCGTGCGTGTCCTGGCGCGCATGGGCGTCTCTGGGCGCGTCGGTTCACGTCCGTTTCTGGTCGGTGGCGACGTCAACTTGGTCAAGGGCTTGCAGGGGCAGCTTCAGGAGGGTCAAGGGGAGTCGATTGACAAGGTGAGAGGGGATGGATGTGAGAGTAGAGTGGGAGAGCATGGGGGGTGACATGAGGCCGGCATGGGGGCGTTCTGGTCAAAACTGGTCCAAAGCAAGTGGTGGCAAGGCTTGGCAGGGATGCAGAGGGGTGAGGTGAAGTGTCTGGGCAGCAGAGAGGGGCCAGGGTTGGACCAAGTCCAACCAGAAAATCAGTATGGGCTCAAGTTTGGTTGGTGCACACAAGGTGTTTGTGAATATGGCCGAAAGAGAAAAGTTTTCAAAATTTGAAAATTCCCTTGGTGGATCTCAATCATATATTCATAGAAGTGGAATGGTGGTGGTGGTGGTCAATTTGGTGAGGAATTGCAAAATGGCAAAAGTGAGATGATCTTCTCTTTATTTCAAAGTCTCCACTTGGCAACACTATACTGGTCAACCTGGTCAACAAGAGGTGTGGTGGTCAACATGAAAGTTGTTGACCTTGACATGGTCTTGGATGACATGGAGAGAGTTGACTAAGTTTGGTTGAGGAATCAGAAGATAAAAGGGTGCAAAGTGGTGAAGATAAAATAAAAGTGACATATGACCATTATCATATGTGAGATGGTTTTGAGATTTCCTTTGATTGGATTCTTGTTTCTTTGATGCAATTGTGTTTGTTTAACATATATAAGAGTTTTACAAGCAAGAGATCAAGCAAAGGTGGCCTTGGTTGAAGATTTGCAAATTTGGCTCTATGTGTAATTGAGTGAAAATGGGATTTTCTCACCAATTGATTTCTCTCCATTTGTTTTGACTTTGGTTGACTCTAATGTGATTCTTATTAGTTTAGAAACATTTCCAAACCATTGAATCCATTCAAAAAGGTCTTGATCCAAGATTTGCAAAATTGGCCATAACACATAAGAGGTGATGTGTTAAGTTTTATTATTTTTGAAAAGGGTTCACCTTGCTTCACTTGGACATGGGTTAGGGTCAATTTGGTGTTATATTAGGTTTGGAGAAGGTTTCACACCATTTGGTCAAGGTAGAAAAGCATAGGTCAAGATTTGGTGAAAAGGGCTATGGTTCTCATATGCCTCTATGCATATGTTGTATTGATTTTTGATTTGAGTGTTCTTGGCCCAATTGATGTTGTTGAGTATTGAAATGGTATTTGGAAGTGATCCAACCATTCACAACAAGTCCTAGGGTCAAACTTCTCAAATTCACAAATTTGCATTTTTCTCACATATGCCTCTATGGCATTTTTAGTTTCTTTTTATTTTCTTTGGAAACCACTTGGAAATGGTTTGGTAGGTACTAGGTAAGGTGTATGAAGGTTTTCTAAACCTCTAAGCAAAGTAGCAAGGCTTAGGGTAAAGTTTTATAAAAATAGCCATAGGCACATATGCCTTTTTCTTATTTAAATTCTTTTTATTTCATTTTATCTAGTAGTGGTGAAAAGAGGGGTGAGGTCTAGGGTTTAGTGGGGTTCACAAAGGTTCACCACCATTTAGCAAAATTAAAAAAAGTAGGGTTCAAGATTTACCTATTAGGGTTATGTGTTCCCATAGGTCTTTTATTTTATTTTGGGTTTCTCAAAAAGGATCCAAAGGATTTCTGGCGAAGATTAGGGTTTAAGGTTTTCTTATTTGATTTATTTCTCCTTTGTTTTATTTGGTTGGTGATCTTCACTTGATCACTTTGGGGTTTTAGGGTTTAGCATATAAGCATCATAACACTCATCATGGCAAAACACAAGATTTGAACAAGATCTATTTGTATCAATCTTATTTTAATAAAAGTTTTTGTTGGGTCCAAAATTTGGAACCAGGGAAATTCATTTGTTTTGTTTTGAAATTTTTGGGTTGTTACAGAGGCTCTGGCCAAGTTTTTGCTTGTAACTCCAAGAGGGAGTATTTATGCTCGATAGTGGGTTCATGCCTCCATTAAATCTGGGTCAGTGACAGAAAGTTCTAAGGTTGTGGATGTGGTGTTGCCACTAGGGATAAAACATCGATGCTATGTCTAAGGATGTAGTTGTTGATTACATTATGCACCATACTTAATGCAATTGTCTGTTGTTTGCAACTTAATACTGGAAGGGGTTCGGATGATAACCTGAAGGTGGACTTTTTAGGCATAGATGCATGCTGGATAGCGGTCTATGTACTTTGTCGTAATGCCCAATTAAATCTCACAATACTCATCATATCATGTATGTGCATGGTCATGCCCTCTTTATTTGTCAATTGCCCAACTGTAATTTGTTCACCCAACATGCTTATTCTTATCGGAGAGACGCCTCTAGTGAACTGTGGACCCCGGTCCATTCTTTTAATCGAATACAATCTACTGCAATACTTGTTCTACTGTTTTATGCAAACAATCATCATCCACACTATACATCTAATCCTTTGTTACAGCAAGCCGGTGAGATTGACAACCTCACTGTCACATTGGGGCAAAGTAATTTGGTTGTGTTGTGCAGGTTCCACGTTGGCGCCAGAATCCCTGGTGTTGCGCCGCACTACACTCCGCCGCCATCAACCTTCAACGTGCTTCTTGGCTCCTACTGGTTCGATAAACCTTGGTTTCTTACTGAGGGAAAACTTGCCGCTGTACGCATCACACCTTCCTCTTGGGGTTCCCAACGGACGCGTGCTGTACGCATATCAAGCTCTATTAAAGAAAAGGGCATTAAAATTTCTCACTTGAAGGAACTTTCTGAAAATGGTATCAAGCTTGATATTGATGAACCGTGCTTCCTTATTCAAGTACATGCTATATGCTCTCGTAAAGTTAATGAAGAGGTATCACTTCCTATTGAAATATCTTATGTCAATGGTTTAAATAATTCTACTTATGATCAGAGATGCTTTGAACATGATATTCAAAGAGATATAATGGAAATTTTTCTTAATATATAAATTATTCACAAAGAATTGAGTTCTTGTTTAGATCACAGTACCATATGATGAATAATCAAGTAGAGCAAATGATTTCTCTTGAAAATAAATTATATGAGAAGCTTCTTTCTGAGAAAAGACATGTATGTGGAGTTAATACTAGAGGAGGCTCAAATACTCATGACCCTGATTATCCTGAGGGACATTCAAAGAGAAAAGATCAAGAAGCTCGTAAGAAGAAATCTTTTGCAGGAGAATCCCCCAATGAAAGTGAAGAAAATGATAACTCTGAAGATCAAGATAATGATATATCTATTTCTTATGATAAAACTGAAGATGATAATAATAATAATAATAATAATAATAATAATAATGAAGAAGAAGAAGAAGAAGATGTGGAAATGTCTCCACCACATGAAGAATCACCTGAAAAATGAAGATCCTCAATCCTCCAAGGAGAAAAGTAAGAAGAAGAAAGCTCCACCGCAACCAAAAGGTAAAGAAAGGGATCCATGGGTTCATAGACCCATACCACATCCCCAAGAGGTAATGGAAACTGTAGATAATAAAATATTTGAGAAGTTCATTGAATTGATAAAGAGTTTATAATTGCAAATTTCTCTTGTTGATGCTATTAAGATTGCTCCATATTCTAAATATATGAAAGGCATTGTTAATAGCAAGAGGAAAATACCTAATGAAGCTATTACTACCATGCTTGCTGATTGTTCTTTTAAGGGAAAGTTACCAGAAAAGCGTGGGGATCCAGGTATTCTTACTATTCCTTGCACAATTAAGCATACCTATGTGAAATATTATCTATGTGATCTTGGAGAAGGGGTAAGTGTCACATGCCATTCTCTCTTTATAAGAAGCTCAACTTAAATAAGTTAATTCCCACATAGGTTTCACTTCAAATGGCTGATAAATCTACTGCTACTCCTATTGGTATATGTGAAGATGTTCCTATTATCATTGCTAATGTGAAAATTCCTACAGACTTTGTAATATTAGAAATTCCTAAAGATGATAACTTCTCTATTATTCTCGTAGACCTTCTCTAAATACTGCATGTGCTATTATAAATTGCACTAAAAGCAAGGTCACCTTCCATGTAAAAGGAAAAGAGCACACTATACATTTACCGAAGAAGAATTCTATTGAGTTACCAAAGAAAAGTGCCAATGCTATTGAACCAATGTTCTTAAAATTTGGAAGATTTGAAATACCAATTCCTCCTCCAAAACCAAAGTACCAAATATTAATGGTTGGAACAATTCCAATCCATTATGAGGTACCCTAAAATTTATTTTATTATTATTATTGAATCATTCTTTTTATCTTTATCACAGTGATAATGAGACTTGATCAGCCCATTCTTAATATGCTAATTATAAGATTATGATTCCTATTACATTATTGTTGCATTACTATCAAATTTAATTGCATTCTTCTACTTAGGATTTAATTCCTTTAATTATTTTCTTCTAGTTTTGAATAGTTTTTGAGTTCTAAAAAAATTTACACCGAAAATATTCTCCAAAAATCACCAAAAAATAACTAGGTCATTTTTCTACACAGAGAACCCACTAGAAAAAAGGACAAGGCAAAACAAAAACCAGGGAAAAATAGCACTAGTGGCGCGCCCTATGCTAGTGGGCGCGCCACCTGCCCTTGTGGGGCCCACATGGGGTGTTAGGTGAGGAGCAAGCTGCCAGGTCCTTCCCCTCGACTCAAAACCCGACTAGGTACAACTCGAAATTTTTCCTCTTCCCCGTTGCTGCTCCATTTTTGATCTCTAAATTTGGGCAGTCATTTGCAAATTCATTTGGAGGAATTACTCTTCGGTATGTGACTCCTTCACCCATCCAATTTATTTTTAATATGATACATTATTTTTTGAGGGAGATGTTGTTTTTGGTTTCACATATTATGCTTGAGAAATCCCTAGATTAGCAAATTTAAGGTTGAAATAACTTGTAGTTTTTCTTGGTAGAGTCTCTATGAGTATTTTTTTTTAGTATATATAACTTGCTACATCTAATTATTTAGTGGTTTTTGATTGGAGTGCTGAAAGGTATTACTCTCATGGATAAAAGAAAATGACTATTCATTGGGTTAAGATCAAGGAGAAGTGTCAAGGTTGCCATCAACTTGGATGATGATCAACAAAGAGAAGATGACATGATCATAAGGCGGATGCTTTGCATGTGCACACCACGAGGTGGCAACACCCGAGCATTCTAAGTGAGCTACATATAGATGAAGACTTCACCTTCTTTTTGGAGAGGATTATGCGGAGTGGATTCGCAAGCTGCCCTTACAAGACTTATGCGGAGATAACTCGCAACCTTCAGGTTTGCACACACCAAGGAAAATGTAGGGAAGAAAGGTAAGGGCATCCCTAGCACATTTGATGTTAAATTTTTTTTATGAAGCAACAAAGCGATTGATGTCCCAATGTTGTGAGTTGGGAAGAAATCCCCAGTGACTCTGATGCACTCCTCCGGGAATTTTGGAGGAGCATAAGTGTAGATGTGCCTTTGGATATCCGCAGGGGTAAACTTTCTCATATTCAACATCCTAGGCTCAAGTATTTTGCTTTGTTCTTAGTTAGGGGATTCCTAGCTAGGAAAATACAACCGCTTGCACTGGTCCTTTAATTTATTTGTTGAGACATGCAAAGGATGTGACATATACTGATTATAATGTGGGTGTAATTCTTGCTAGGATATTATCATATGATGTATCCTATAATGAATCTAAACCTCTTTATGCTGGATCTATTGCCACCATGGTCTATGAGCACATTAAAAAGGAAAGAAAATTTAGAAACATAGGAACTGAAGTCCTGTTATCACCAGATTTTAACCAAGTCAGGAGGTGGGCCGTGATTGAGATGGGCTTGGAGAATATACGCGGGAAATATTCATGATTCGGCCTCGTGCAAGAGTTTGGGCTGGATTGCCCGTGTATCTGTAAATTATAGTAGGTTACGTGTTGGTTAGAATTAAAAGATAGAGTTTAGCTCGTACACGGTTGGGATTATTCCCAAGTTAGAGAGTCTACGGACTATAAATATGTATCTAGGGTTATTGAGAAGGAAGACGATCACGTTCACAACAAACCAATCTAGGCGCATCGCCACCCCTTGTTTCGAGGGTTTCTTCCGGGTAAGCGCTATGCTGCCTAGATCGCATCTTGCGATCTAGGCAGTATCTTGTTTATTCGTTGTTCATGTGTTGCTCGTACTGAAGCCTTTTTGATGGCGAGCAACACCGTTATCATAGATATGTTAGGGTTTGCATTGGTGCTTTCTTGATGCATTCGCTTAGTCATGCTACCCCTGGATATCTAGCTGCCCTTGCACCCATCATAGGTGTGAGGGCAGCACCTTGCTTAGTTTTTATTTAGTAGATTCGATCTGTTACGGTTGTTCCTTGTTCTTCAAGGATTAGTTTGATATCCATATGGTTAGGCCTTGCAAACGAGTTGAATGATCCAGTAGTGCGTAAGGTCCGGTTTATTGATCCTAGAAGGGATGTTCCGAGGATCAACTCCATGTTGGTTTTTAGGCCTTTTCTAGGGTTGGTTTTCTGTTATCTTTCGCGTCTGCCAGGCTCAACTACGTGTAGGATGTTCCGGTTATGTGGTGAAAACCCTAAATCGTCGTAGATTGTTTTAGCTTATATTGATCAAGCAGGACCACCATGTTATCGTAGATCCAATACGAATCATGGGTGGATCAGCTCCCTGAGCCGATTCACAGGATAACCTGAGAGCCGATCGAGGCTCGTATTTAATGTTTACGTGTATGCCATGCAGGAAACTAGTCGGAGCAATCCATCACCTTCCTGACCAGGTATAGGTCAGGTGGCACGCCCTTGCACCAGCATTGGACGTGCGTGCCGGAGCATTGCGGGCCGTCGCCCGAGGGACCAGGGCCCACCAGCAGTCCTGGGAGCCTCCCGGCTCTACGTGTTGCCCGTCGCTGCTCGCCGGTGGGTTTTGGCAGGCAACACATTCTGGCACGCCCGGTGGGACATTCTTCTACATCAACTGCATCGACATCTGCATCAGAGATGGCGGAAGACCCAGTCACGTACGAAGATCTGACCGAAGAGCTCAAGAAGAAATACGATGAGCTCAAAGCTATCTTCGAAGCCGACCTCATCGGCTCTTTCGAGAGAACCCGTACACGTGGCGTTAGGTGGAAAGGGTTCTCAGCTGAAGGCGCTCTCGATGGGGTTGATCTGTCTACCTCTTCAGAAGAACGCACCAGAGCTCTACGCCAGGAAGTTAACTACATGGTAGCTCATTCGCTACACCGTCATTCTGAGAGCCTGGTGACCACTTTCGAGCGCGTTGCGCTTCGCGTGGTCCAGGAAATCATGAAGCATTAGTACTCTCCGTCAGGACCTACCCTAGGGACTCACCAAGGAGAGATACCGTTCCACACCAGACCGCAGCTGCCGTTCTCATTAGCAGCTCCAGAACCGCCGGGTTCACCGGCGTTTGTCGTCTACAAGATTAGAGGCGATCCTGCTGATTACCAGTTCATGCTGGAACCCCCTAAGGAAATCCCGCATGGATACACGTGCATGTATGTGCCAGACTGCAATAACTTGGCGCACACGAACCAGATTGCAGCAGGAGGAGTTTCTGGAGCCACAGGAGGAATTTCTGGAGTAGACGCTGATAAACAGGCGTGGCTGGCTAAATATGCCACCGCAATGAATCAGCAAAGTTCAGCCCCTGCAGCTAACACCGTGGACCAGATCAGTGTAATCTTGAGAGACCAGTTCGGCATGGTACCAAAGAGGAGGGCAATCGGCTATTCCAAGCCGTACCCCAATGAGTATGATTTGATTCCACTGCCGCCCAAGTATCGGCTCCCTGAGTTCTCAAAGTTTAGTGGCTCAGAAGGCTCTAGTTCAATTGAGCATGTGAGCCGATATTTGGCATAGTTGGGCATGATCTCAGCGTTAGACCAGCTACGCGTAAGGTTTTTTGCGCAGTCTCTCACAGGATCGGCTTTTGGGTGGTACACCTCGCTGCCACCAGATTCAATCCAGACGTGGAAGCAGATGGAAGAGCAGTTCCACATGCAATATCACTCAGAAGCTTCCGAGGCTGGCATTGCCGATCTGGCACAAGTACGGCAGAGGCGCGGAGAGACGGTATCGGAATACATTCAGCGCTTCAGGACCGTTAGGAACCGATGTTATTCGGCTCGTTTGAATGAGAAAGAAGCAGTCGATCTGGCAGTGTTGGGTCTCGCGTCGCCTCTCAAGGACATGGCTTGCCAAGCGGAATACGCTTCACTGGCGCATATGGTTCAGAAACTGTCATTGTATGAACAGCGCCACCCAGAATTGTACCAGGACAAATTCAAATGCCCGGTAAGCCTGGTTGAGACAGAAGAGGATGAAGACTCTGCAGGAGACCAGGAAGTAGCCGTGGCTGAATGGGCTCGGGGGGCAAACCCCGTATCCTGCAAATGGGTTAAGCCACAAGGTCCTGCAAAAGGGTTTGACTTCGACGTGAGCAAAGCTGAACAGATTTTCGATCTTTTGCTTAAGGAGAAGCAGCTGAAGTTACCCGAAGGCCATAGAATCCCTACGGCCCAAGAGATGAACGGAAGGCCATACTGCAAGTGGCACCACTCGTTCACCCATACCACCAGCGACTGCAAAGTGTTGCGTCAGCAGATCCAAATGGCGATAGAACAAGGCCGTCAGATTTTCAGCCAATATGCCATGAAAGTGGACACGCAACCGTTTCCTGCCGTTAACATGGTGGAGTGCAATCACCCCGTGAGACGCCAGCCAGATTTCTCGTTCAGTATTAATATGGCAGGGCCTGTATACCGCCCTGGCAAGGACAGAGAAGAGAGCAGTCGTTCTCGTGGTAAGGAAAAGGAGGAGGCCGGTTCACGCGACCGGCCCCGATATGATGACAAATGGTATGTCACCGAGGAACAAGTAAGAAGCGTGCGGTATCAACGACCACTCTCCGAGCACCTTCTTAACAAATATGAGCGTCAGTATGACCAACGCCGGCGGTATGACACAGCCGACGAAAGAGATCGTCGGCCTAACGTAAACGACAGAAAGTATCGTCGGTATGTTGGAGACGACGAAGGATATGAGCGCCGCGCTAAGGGAAGGTCAAGGGAGAAAGAAGACATGGACCGACACTGGGATTGTCCTTTCTTTAAACACTGCTGGGATTCAGGAATGAGCCGATTGCCTACAATCGAAAGCTGCCCAGAATGTAGACAGAAGAAGAAGGACGCAGGAGACGTGTCCGTGTTCAAACGTCTAGGGCCTCTCCCATCTCGGAACAAACAAGCTGAGTCCTCTCGAGTGGAAGATCTCGAGGAGTTAGAAGATGAAGAAGAAGAAGAAGATAGATACCACCGGCCAAGGTGGTGCCCTGATGGACTCAGTCACTCTCAAAAGCGCAGGGTTCAGCGGCTACGTAGCTTGGAGGAAGCCGAGAGGTTATACCTGCACACGTTGAGGAAGGCGCGGCCCGATCTGGCCGCGAAAATTCAGCAAACTTTGGACGAGGAGGGTCGTCCACAGAAGAAAGAATGGCGCCCCAAACCAAAGAAAGCCGATGATAAGGCATCGGCTGGCACAAACATGGTGTTCATACTTCCGGCGGAGTTTTGTGCTCCAAGACCAGAAGAGGCATCTGTAGCACAACTTGACTGCGGCCCACGACCAGTTATCTTTGAAAAGCCGCGAGAAAGGAGCTACAGACATCTGAAGGCCCTGTACTTGAGAGGTTATATCAACGGGCAGCCTGTCAACAAGATGCTGGTTGACACGGGAGAGGCAGTCAATATAATGCCATACTCCATGCTACGTCGCCTGGGACGCTCTAGCGCGGATCTGATCAAAACCAACGTCACATTGAGCGATTTCAACGGCCAAGCATCAGAAGCGCAAGGCGTTCTGAGCGTGGATCTGACTGTAGGCCGAAAAACAATCCCCACGTCATTCTTCATCGTCGACAGCAAAAGCACCTACGTTGTCCTGCTAGGGAGGGATTGGATTCACGCCAACTGCTGCATTCCATCCACAATGCACCAATGCTTGATACAGTGGGATGGAGATGAAGTGGAGGTCGTCCATGCAGATGACTCAACCGAAATCTCAACGGCTGGCATGAACATTTGGGACGCGGTAGACCAAGAGCCACTCTCTGGAGTCAGTTTGGACGGCTGTGAGCGCATCGAAGTGACAAAAAACGGGGTGAGGCTGGTCTTATCCACCGGCCTGACAGTGTAGCAAGAGCAAAGTCTATGGACGTACGTGACAAGGCCGATCCCTGTGATCGGCCCCAAAAAATTAGAAGTAATGATCTCAACTCAAGCATGTCACGTAGATATAGTAGAGCACGAACAAGATGTAAACCTTCATTGAGCAATGCAATCAAAATGGGGGCCGATTCCAGCAATCGGCCCATATTATCCTCGCCACACGTTTTGCCTGTGTTGAGCATCGATCTAGCAGGTGACGGAAAGCTAGGGTATGGGTTTACATCGGCTGATGAGCTAGAAGAGGTTGACATTGGTCCTGGGGATAAGCCACGACCAACTTTTATCAGCAAGAAGTTAGATCCGCATCTGAGGAGCCTGATGATAGCTCTGTTGAAAGAATACCCAGATTGCTTTGCATGGGATTACACAGAGATGCCTGGGTTAGACAGGAGCATAATTGAGCATCAGCTCCCTCTCAAGAAAGGATTTCGGCCGTTCCAGCAACGAGCACGTCAGATGAAGGCCGAAATTCTTGAAGAAGTCAAGAAAGAGATCAAGAAAATGTTGGCCGCCGGGTTCATCAGGCCATGCAGGTATGCTGAATGGATTTTTAGTATCGTACCTGTAGAGAAAAAGGACGGCCGATGGCGTGTCGCCATAGATTTTCAAGATCTCAACAGAGCTACTCCAAAGGATGAATATCCAATGCCTGTAGCAGAGACATTGATCAATGCAGCTGCTGGTCATAAGGTGCTAAGTTTCATGGATGGCAACGCCGGCTACAACCAAATTTTTATGGCTCCAGAAGATATACACAAGACTGCATTCAGAGTACCAGGATCAGTGGGCTTGTTTGAATATGTGGTCATGACTTTTGGACTGAAGAATGCCGGTGCAACGTACCAAAGAGCCATGAATTACATCTTTCATGATCTGATCGGCAAGTTGGTGGAAATTTACATCGATGACGTGGTGGTCAAGTCTGTCTCCATAGAAGGACACTTGGATGATTTGCGACGCATCCTGGAATGAATCCAAAGAAGTGTGCTTTTGGTGTGACGGCCGGTCAGTTCTTGGGTTTTTTGGTTCATGAACGTGGAATTGAGATCGGCCTGAAAAGTCAGGAGGCAGTACGAACCATGCAGCCACCTACCACGAAGAAAGAACTCCAATGTCTCATCGGCAAAATCAACTTCGTCCGACGGTTCATCTCCAATCTGTCAGGACGAATCGAGCCGTTCATGGCATTGGTGAAAATCAAATCTGATGACGAGTTTCACTGGGGGGCAGAGCAGCAGCGGGCGTTTGACGAGATTAAACAGTATCTAATGACGCCGCCTGTGTTAGTTCCACCTCAGCAAGACAGACCATTCTATATTTACTTATCAGTGGCTGACACTTCCATCGCCTCCGTGGTGGTGCAACTTTATGATGGTCTGGAGAGGGTGGCTTTCTACCTCAGCAGAAGGATGTTGGATGCAGAGACAAGGTACCCTGAGATCGAGAAGTTGTGCCTCTGCCTATTTTTCACCTGCACCAAGCTTCGTCACATCTTTCTGTCAGCAGAAATTGTCATCATATGCAAGTCAGACGTCATCAAACATATGTTGTCGGCCCCTGTGTTGAAAGGCCGACTCGGTAAATGGATGTTTGCATTGTCAGAATTTGATCTCCGGTATCAGCCCGCGAAGGCAGTCAAGGGACAAACGTTGGCCGATCTGATCGCTGAACGAATCAACACTGATATAGCAGTACTATCTGTACGTGCATGGGCCATGTTCTTCGATGGATCGGCTTGCGATGATGGTTGTGGCATCGGCATTCTACTCGTGTCACCTCGGGGGGCAACATATTCCTTCTCCATCAGGTTATCTACCCCTTGCACCAATAATGTCGCTGAGTATGAAGCAATACGCAAGGGAATGGAGTTGCTTTTGGAAGTCGGGGCAGAAGCGGTGGAACTTTTTGGAGATTCAAAGTTGGTGATTTCCCAGCTCACGGAGGAATACAAGTGCGAGAGTGAGTCACTCTTCCCATTGTGGATGCAATGTCGTGAGCTGATGGCACAATTTAGGTACATAAACTTTAATTGGATCCCAAGGTCACAAAATACAGAGGCCAACGATCTCGCACAGGTGGCATCAGGCTACAAGGACGTAACAGATGAAGCCGATGTTCAGGTGCAGTTCCTGGAACAGGATGACTGGAGAGCCGATATCTTCAATTACTTGAAAGATTCGGCTCGGGGGGCACCTAAACAGATAAGGTACAAGGCCATGAAATATGTCCTTATAGGAGATGACATGTTCTACAGGACTTTGAAGGGGTTACTTCTCAAATGCCTGGGACCAGCCGAGTCGAATCGGCTCTTACACGAGGTACACGAAGGCGCCTGTGGAACTCACCAATCGGCTCATAAGATGAAATGGTTGATCAGGCGATCAGGGTTTTACTAGCCCACCATGCTTGAGGATTGCTTTAAGTACTATAAAGGATGTCAAGCGTGTCAGATGTTTGGGAAAATTCAGATGGTACCCGCATCAGCAATGAACCCCATCATCAAGCCTTGGCCATTTCGAGGTTGGGGCATGGATATGATCGGCAAAATCCATCCTGCATCGAGTAAAGGCCACGAGTGGATTTTGGCCATTACAGATTATTTCACTAAATGGGTGGAAGCCGTCCCTATGAAGTCAGTAAAATCAGAAGATGTCATCAATTTTGTGAAAGAACATGTCATTCATAGATTTGGAATTCCCCAGACTATCACGACCGATGGAGGTTCGGTCTTCATTTCTAAAGAGTTCAGAAAGTTCTGCGACGACATGGGAATTAAGCTGATCCGATCGTCCCCATACTATGCTCAAGCAAATGGGCAAGCTGAAGCGTCCAACCAGAGCCTCATCAAGCTGATTAACAGAAAAGTTGACGAGCACCCTAGACGGTGGCATGAGGTATTGTCAGAAGCTTTGTGGGCTTATCGCATGTCATGTCATGGGGCTATAAAAACCTCGCCATACCAGCTGGTCTATGGACAAGAAGCCGTATTGCCTTGGGAAATTACGGCTGGATCGAGACATGTTACGTTTCAGAATGATCTAACAACTGAAGAATATGCAGCCCTGATGAGTGATATTATTGAGGATCTGACGGAACTCAGACTTTGGTCGTTGGAGAAGATTAAAGAGAACAAAGCCAAGGTAGCTCGCGCATACAATAAGAAGGTGAGACCAAAGGAGTTTCAGGTTGGTGATCTAGTATGGGAAGCTGTGTTGCCATTAGGAACTAAGGATAAAGCATATGGTAAATGGTCTCCTAATTGGCACGGACCGTACAGAGTCGACCAGGTTTTGAAGGGTAATGCATACATGCTCGAGCAACTGGACGGTGTTAAATTCCCAGTAGCTGTCAATGGTCAACATCTCAAGAAATATTTCCCAAGCATGTGGGATGAGGGACAGTGAAATATGGGGGCCGATGCATAAAATCGGCCAGTAAAAAAAAATTTACAGACAAATCACAGCCGATGTACAGACATCGACTTTAGGAAAATATGCAAAACAACAAGACACGAGTACAGTCGATGCGCAGACATCGACTTCAGATTAAAAGCCGATGCACTGCCATCGACTCTAGAGGAACAAGCTCAATTGAGCAGTTAACAGATTACTTTCAGGCCAGAGACCGTGGCATTGGTGTGGGATGATTCTGCCATTAGAGTTGAATCTGCGTGATTGAGATCTAAGATTCGCGTGACCGTGAATTGGATCTGTTCGAACGGCGATTTGGAGGATCTGAGTTCATTATCTCAGACAAAGATTGCAGGTTACCGTGTGAATAGGAGACTGATTTGGCCTTACTCGCGTTTTATGGTAAAAGCCGATGCGCTGCCATCGGCTCGTTGCGCGTTGACTTTCTTTGACGATCGGCAAAATTGATATGAAAGCAAAATCGACATAGAAACATTTTCTTCATTAATAGAAGGGGTTTTTACAGAGAAGAGCCAATTGCTCAAGAAAAGAAGAACAAAAGAGGAGCCGATTACTACTACTAGTCCTACGCTAGTAGTCCCTAATCTAAGGGCCGTCGCTGCCCTCGTCGTCGCCGTCGTGGCTGCCGTCGGCACTGCTGCCAGCGGGCTCCTCGTCGCTGATCCCGTAGCCCTCGACGGGGGCCTCTTCCTCCTCGTCGTCGTCGTCGTCGTCATCCGACCCGGCGCGGAAGCGCTTCGCCGGCGGGTATTCGTCGGAGGAATCGTCATCCTCCTCTTCTTCCTCCTCGTCCGAGGAGGTGAAGTCATCCCAGGAGAAGAGATCATCTTCGCTCTCCTCCTCCAGCTCCCCATCGGCGAGGAACTGGAAGTCGTCGTCTCTGTCGGTCAAAGACTTGTCATCCTCGGACCAGACGGAGGAATCGTGGTCCTCGAGGTCCCACTTCTCTGGGGCGCGGAGGTCGTACGCCGCTAGCGAGTCCCACTCTGGCGTGGGCTCACGGGAGGAAGAAGATGAGGAGGAGAGAACCGATGAGGCAGAGGAGGAGGAGGAGGAGGAAGACATGGCTACAGAGGAAGTGGGTTTTTTGCTGATGGCTAGTACGGAGAAAGAGGATGAAGAGGCGAACTGCTCGGCGCGGTTAAATAAAGGGGATATAGTGGAGATTTAATGCTACAGCGGTTTCTGAGGAAGTGATGCCAAAAAACTGTCAAATCATGCAGAGAAGTTGAGAAGGCAAGGCATCATGATGAAAGGATACTGCGACGGTTCTGCTCTGCCACGACATGACCCTACGAAGAAAAAACATAGTGGTTTTGGAATTATCATTGCCAAAACCAGGGGGGCATGTGTTATCACCAGATTTTAACCAAGTCAGGAGGTGGGCCGTGATTGAGATGGGCTTGGAGAATATACGCGGGAAATATTCATGATTCGGCCTCGTGCAAGAGTTTGGGCTGGATTGCCCGTGTATCTGTAAATTATAGTAGGTTACGTGTTGGTTAGAATTAAAAGATAGAGTTTAGCTCGTACACGGTTGGGATTATTCCCAAGTTAGAGAGTCTACGGACTATAAATATGTATCTAGGGTTATTGAGAAGGAAGACGATCACGTTCACAACAAACCAATCTAGGCGCAT
This sequence comes from Lolium perenne, assembly GCF_019359855.2. Classification (NCBI taxonomy): domain Eukaryota; kingdom Viridiplantae; phylum Streptophyta; class Magnoliopsida; order Poales; family Poaceae; genus Lolium; species Lolium perenne. The sequence continues at coordinate 192,666,774 of NC_067247.2, read as the reverse complement.
CGCCACCCCTTGTTTCGAGGGTTTCTTCCGGGTAAGCGCTATGCTGCCTAGATCGCATCTTGCGATCTAGGCAGTATCTTGTTTATTCGTTGTTCATGTGTTTCTCGTACTGAAGCCTTTTTGATGGCGAGTAACACCGTTATCATAGATATGTTAGGGTTTGCATTGGTGCTTTCTTGATGCATTCGCTTAGTCATGCTACCCCTGGATATCTAGCTGCCCTTGCACCCGTCATAGGTGTGAGGGCAGCACCTTGCTTAGTCTTTATTTAGTAGATTCGATCTGTTACGGTTGTTCCTTGTTCTTCAAGGATTAGTTTGATATCCATATGGTTAGGCCTTGCAAACGAGTTGAATGATCCAGTAGTGCGTAAGGTCCGGTTTATTGATCCTAGAAGGGATGTTCCGAGGATCAACTCCATGTTGGTTTTTAGGCCTTTTCTAGGGTTGGTTTTCTGTTATCTTTCGCGTCTGCCAGGCTCAACTACGTGTAGGATGTTCCGGTTATGTGGTGAAAACCCTAAATCATCGTAGATTGTTTTAGCTTATATTGATCAAGCAGGACCACCATGTTATCGTAGATCCAATACGAATCATGGGTGGATCGGCTCCCTGAGCCGATTCACAGGATAACCTGAGAGCCGATCGAGGCTCGTATTTAATGTTTACGTGTATGCCATGCAGGAAACTAGTCGGAGCAATCCATCACCTTCCTGACCAGGTATAGGTCATGTGGCACGCCCTTGCACCAGCATTGGACGTGCGTGCCGGAGCATTGCGGGCCGTCGCCCGAGGGACCAGGGCCCACCAGCAGTCCTGGGAGCCTCCCGGCTCTACGTGTTGCCCGTCGCTGCTCGCCGGTGGGTTTTGGCAGGCAACAAGTCCTAGTGTCAAATTTGTTGGATTTTGATATGTTGCTTAATATGGACATTATAAGAATGTGGAATGATGATTTTGTGATGTATAAGTACATGGTTAGGCGTGGTACTTTCACCTGCACTATGCTCCCCCGCCTTGAATATTTTGAAGCTCCAGCGAACGATGCATGGGAAGAAGCTCCAGACCATGATATATGGGAGGAGGAGGTTCCTGAACCTTCCCACCAGGAGGTGTTGGAGGAAGTACCTGCACCACCTCAGGATGCATGGTATGAGCCTGCAATGCCTACATTGGACACATGGTATGCGCCTGCACCTCCAGCGTCGGGCACCTGGGGGAATGCACCTGCAGCACCTGACTACCACCCTGGGGAAGGATCTTCTTCTTCCTAGTGGGGGGAATGTGGGTGATCCTTCAGAGTTGGCACAGTGGGGACAGCAAGGACCCTTCCATGGTGATGGATCATACGATTGGGGGCCGCGGCTATCCTGGCTACTAGCTTCACCCCAAGCTTGGGGGGTATGTGTTCTTCCCCTCTTTTCCATTGTCTATTGTCATGCTAGCTTCATTTCAGTTGAGTGCATTGTAGTTCTTGTTAGTTTACAATTTGAAAAAAATACCAAAAATATTTCTACTTTTTGTTTTTACATGTTGTTTCCTTTTAAGAAACACCAAAAAAAACCAAAAATATTTTAGTTTTAGTAAAACAATGAAAATAGAGCAACAAAATCTGCATGATGCTACTCACCGTTTTATTTTTAATTCTTAACCTGTAACTCCGATTGGTCCGATTTATTGGCAGAATTATAACTTTTCATCCCCCACAGTCCCAAAAAAATGGCAAAAAAATCCTGGGATGTTTAAGTAAAGCAAAACCTGGATGCATAGTTGTTGGAATTTGTTGGCAGATTTTGATTTTCATCACTAAAAGTGGCTAGTTGAACTTGTAAATGGTCCGAAATGAATGCTATACTTATATATGGATCCCAGCAACCAGAGCTATCATATTTACATCATTTTATTAAGATTTCTTCTGTAAGAATAAGATGCTTTGAGTGAAGCAAGTTTAAATTTCTTAATCCTATATGTGACATATTGCGTAGTTCAAGTCGGGAGAGGAAGAAAAATAATGATGAATATGTACGTGAGGAATGATGAAAGAGGTATGAAACCTTTGCTATATTCATGTATGGAATTTAACGGTAGCAAATACTTGTGCATAGTTCATCAATACTTGGGGAAGTGATATTAGATGTTTACTATCTTTGTGTTCTCCTCTTTATTTATGATGCAAACGAGATATTATTGAGGAATACTACTTATACATGATTGACAGGCAGTAGCTTTAAATAAAAGTTTGTGCATCCCATTGTGCTTCTTATTTCGAACTTGACACATATTCAATGATGAATTCAATTCCTATGTGTCTTTAAAATATGAAGGATGATGTCTTTGTGATGGTCCAGTCTTTTAAATGGCGAACCTCGTCGTCAAAGCATACATAAGTTGGCTGATAGTATCTTTAGTTTACCAACCAATCTCTTGCTAGCCTTTGAACCAATGGCCCACCACTTAGAAAGAAAATAAAATGAAAAAAGAGAAGAAATTAAAAAAAAAGAGAAAAGAGAAGAGAAAAGAGAAGAAGAGATAGAACCCAATGAGTCAGCTATTATGATGATGCCAAAGAAAGGGCTAAAACTAAGAAATGCCCGAAGCCACACCAAATTATTTTATGCTCCAAAGGGGAAGAACCCCTGCCACTCATAAAGTGTTAAAGCTAAGAAGCGAACACTTATCCCATTTCCACTCCAATATATGGTCAACTAAAGATACTAGCTACTCATGTATGAGTCTTCTATGAGAGTTTGAATGTTAAAGGACTGGAATGATACAACATCCTCCCATTTTTTGGTTTTGCAATGCAAGCATAATGAAATTACTAGTCATCAATTGAAAGAATCAAAGGTCCCAAAAACTTTGCCAATGATTCAATCAAATGTGATGTGAAAATGTTATTTGTTGCCACTATCAATTAATCATGTCCAAATAGTGTTGCCATATACTACCTCTTTTACACCATTCATAGATAGAGTAACATGAACATAGTGCATATTTAGTTACACTTCGCCATTCATTGATGAAGCTATGTATCGAATACTTGCCATGTTAAATTTTTTATGCATGCATAGATCAAAGTTCTTGTCAAAGTTTTTTATCACTTCTGCACTACGTTTGAATTGTTTGAGGACAAATAACGAGCTAAGCTTGTGGGAGTTGATACATCTCAAATGTATCTACTTTTCCAAGCATTTTGCTGAAAGATTTGCTCTGGAATCTCACCATACTTGGATAAAACTGCTGAATCTGACGCAGTTTTTAGCAAAAGTCTTGTTTTGTCAATTTTCACAGGAAATAAAATTGGGGAAAATGCCACAGATGTTTTTCACCAAAAGAGGGGACCTGGAGCTTTGTATCACGAGAGGGGATCCACGAGGCCCAAACGAGGCCAGGTGGCGCGCACACCTGCATAAGGAGCGCCACCAGGGCCCGTTGGGCCCTCGATCGTCGTCTCGTGTCCACCCCTTCGCGTGGTGCCTTATATACCCTAAAAACCTACCCCTTTGGAAGGACGAAGCATTTCGCGAAACAGAGCGCCGCCAAGACCACGATCTTCATTTCGGGGGTCGGATTGATCCTGCTCTCCACCCTGGAGAGAGGGATTTCGAGGGTTTGTTCATCATCACCGCCACCAACATCATCACCAACAACCATGGGCTCACTCTCCATAACCATGAGTGAGTAGTTCTATGTAGGCTTAAGAGGTAGATGGGCTTTGGATGAGATTGATCATGTAATCAGCCATACATGTATCAAGATTTGAGGTGTTTGTCTTGAAGATATTCATGTATTAGTGTTGGTACACCTTTTCTATGTTATGCTTGTTACTAGGGCCTGAGTGACATGATTTTAGTATTGAAACTATATTGCTTTATCATATATATGAGGTTCGTATCTATTTGCAAGGTGTATTACTTATTATTATGTTGACCCTGCGAATTAAGGTGACAGATAGGAAAAAAACAAGGGGAACATGTGATAGTTCGAGGATATTGTGTGTTCATGAAACTTAATGCTTTGTTCTGGGCTATTCGAAAGGATAGACCTTTATTTCTTGTAGTTCCAAGTTGGTCCCGGTAAAATGGGCAAGAAGGATAAAATATGTTATGCAAATTCTCTGTGTTAGTATGCATAGCTATATTTGGAGCACACACCTACACACAACTGAATGAAAGATGGATGCTTTGTTAGTTGTATTACATTATATTATATGATAAATATATTTCATGCAACACCCCACTACCACCTCATGCATACGCTTTTAGCCACTGCAAGTTACATAATACTACTTCCGGTGAAAACTGGAAATCTGTTGCTACTGTTTACTATTTGCTTTTTACTGTTTGAACCAACAGCTAAAAAATCACCACTTGCTTTGTGAATTTATTGATATATATGTGTGGTTGAGAGTGACGTCTCAATTACTAAAGTCTTATTGGTATTCTTGTGTTACCCTTGAGTCGAACTATCAATTTGGGTAATACTTCATCGAAGATTTCAGCAATCCCCTATACTTGTGGGCATCAGCGGCCGACGGTCACCAAAGGCTACACTGTAGGGCATTAGAAACTTCTTGGCACCTAGCTCGGTGGCAGACCATAGTTATAAACCAGAGATCTGACTTGCTCGTTCAGCAGGTTTTCAGACCGGGATGTGAACCGGTACTGCCGCCCAAACTGACTTGTGGTCCTGCTCCGCCGACTTACCGCCAGGTTGTTTTGCAGAGTTTTTCCAAATAGCTAGTTTTTCTCCCCTAGAATATATAAACCCCTTCTTCATCCTTGAGGAGGTTAGGTCAACCGTTCACTTAGTATCATTGAGCGCTCTATCTCTCTCTCACTCCATTTGAAGCACCAAATCTCCAGGATCCCCCATTCTACCCAACAACAGCCAAAGCCCTTTGGTAGAAATAAAGAGGAGTTCCCAATCTACTTTTCGACCAAGCTGTGTTTCATTCCCCCTTGCGTTCATCGAGTTTGCTTGTTACTTTTGGGTTCATGGGAAATCCTTGCCCAAAGGCATTTGGCTTTGATTTGCCCCGTGGAAAGTTTGTGAGGGTTTGGATAATACCTTAAGGTCTAGTACGAGTGAGTAAGCTATTCTTCCTGGTATAGGCTGCGGAGAAGAAGGTAGCATTTGTGGCATTTGGAATTCCTTCATGGGGTTCCAAACCTTTCCAATGTGATGTACCTTCCTCCCAAGGAAGGAAACACAAGAATACATCTTCGTCTCCGCGTGCCTCGGTTATTCCTATCTGAGCTCTTTACTTGTGTTGCTTACTTTTGTGATAGCCCTTATTATTGAAGTACATTTTATCATTATCTAGGTTGCCTCACCTAACTTAAATTAGGATCACCTACTTTTCCGCATAGACTAAAACTGCAAAAATAATGTAATTAAAGAAAATTTGTAGAACCTATTCACCCCCTCTAGGCTACCATTTCTATCCTTTCAATTGGTATCAGAGGAAGGGCTCTTTAGAAGGGATTTATGGCCTTAAGAGCAAGATGGGACTCTTTGATGATGAGGAGGGTAAGATCTACATGGTTGAAGATATGATGGAAATAAGGGCTTGTGATAAGGTCGCCTATGATGTTGATATCGATGAGTGTGTTAACAAAATAGTAGTTATGATTCTTAAGGAACACTACGGTAAGACAACACTTGGTGATCCCTCGGTTGCATATTGAGACAAACCAAAGGAACCATGTGAGGTTGGGTATGTTGAGCCACTCTTAAACGGTGGCTCCTCAAAGGCAACCCCATCATTTAATAGTGGTCCTTGCGTCTATCCTCAACCTACATTCTTGTGCCCATATTAATCATTTGGGTCCTTCTTCCCATTTTGATGGAACTCACTTTTACTTTTGGAAAATTTCTATACAATCTCATCTCCGCAATTGTAGTGAGGAGCTTTGGGACATGGTGTTTCGCGGATATAAGCCCGTGAACCCAACTAGCTTATATCCCCATGAGAGATATGATCACCAACTCAATGGCATGGCATGTGACAGGATTCAAAGAGATGTTCACCGTTCTCTTCGTGATCAAATTTTCAATCTTGAGTCTGTGAAGGAGCTATGGGAGAGGATTATGATTCTTCAAGAAGGAATCTCTCTCATTCAAAAAAAAAGTATGAGAATGCCAAGTCGGAGATGAGTCTGTTCATGATCAAGGATGGTGAATCCATTAGTAGGGCCTATGGAAGACTAGATGCTCTCCGAGTGAAGATCAAGGGTTTTGGATGTGAAAGTGCCATGATTTTTTTGATGTGAATGACGATTTCATCAAGTGCAAGATATTCTCAGTGATTGTGACCGATGATCAACAATTGGCCCTCAAGTTGCAACTCGTTGATGCTCGGAACAACTTCTCTTCGGAGGATCTTGTCTCCTACTTTGTTGCTATGGAGTAAAAGAAATGAACCATGCTATGAGAGCTTCTCTTAACATTGCGTTGAAGGCCAAGCTTGTGCAAGTCAAGGAAGACTATGAATAGATTGAATAATAATAACAATAATAATAATAATAATAATAATAAGATAATGAGATAACTTCAAGGAGTGATATCCAAGTCAATCTTGCTTTGTTCGCCAAAAAACGGAACAAAAATTTTAGAAGAAGGGAATGAGCTTCTCTAATGAAAACAACAAAACTTGTTACAATTGTGATGAGCCAAGTTACTTTGCCGACAAGTGTTCTGATGAGAAGAGATAACACAAGACCAAGCATGAGAGGGGGGGCTAAAAAAAGGTTGAAGCCAGATCCCATCAATGAAAGATACAAGAAGAACAATAGAAGATAAGATAAGTTTTTCTAGGTACCGATACACATCTCACGAGGAAACTTAAGACGAGGACACGTTGTCACAAGCTTTGGCTCGTGAGAAACAAGAGTCTTCGGCCCTAAGCAAAAAGGTTGTCGCAGTTGTAGGTCATCATCATGTATATATCCATTTTCTATCCAATCGTAATGCAAAGACATGAGCAGACCACCCCCTCCCCCCGCGTCAATAACCATTCATAGTGCAGGTTCTCTTAGCAACAAATGTACCAAACTAAACTATCTCCGTCGTATTATCTAACATAATATAGGTACCGATATATTACCTTTATTCCTTGTACCCATTCTAATCACAGTCTTGAACATAAGCATACTTAATTAGGACCTTGCTATCGGGCAAAACTTGAGGAAGCTCACACCCCTACGCACGATGGAATCGTAGCCTCATGTCGCAAGAAGCGGCGGCTCTAGTTTTTTGATAGAAAAGGGGGAGTTGCTAGGGCACACATGTCCTTAATCTTGGAAAATTATTCAGGGGTCGCACTGAGAACAATTTTTTAACCATGCAATAGAATTGCATGTGAAATATATTAGATAGAAGCAAAAAAAAACATAACAACCCAACACTAAGTTCCACACGGCTATGGCAACCAGAACAGCAGCAAAACCCGCCGCCACTACCCTGCCGCCACTAGAGGCAGCTGGGCAAAGCCCAAATGGCGGCGGGGACCTTCCGCGCGGGGCGACCTTGGAGTGGGGTGGCGGCCTCACGGCCTCCCCATCATGGCGGTGGTACATGGTGGCGGCGTTCGGAGCATGGCGAAGGGTAGTGGCGGCGTGGCCCGATCTCGGCCCTTGGGGACTAGTGGAGTCCCGCGTCGGCTGCACCTCTTGCGCGCGACGGACTGCTCCACCCGCATCATATGGAAGCCGGGACGGTGTCCCCGAGCACGGCGGCTACAACCTTGTGGGGCGAGGAGAATGTGGGTAGCAGCGGCTAGTACCCTGCGGCGTGGCGGCGCAGCTTCGCCGGCGTACATCGGGCGGGCCCGATCTGGGACGCGAGGCTCGTTTCTGGGCTGGGCGGACTTGATCTGGGTCGCGTAGGCCTTCATTGCTGCTTTTCCACTGACCTCTGAACCTCCTTCGCCGTCGTTGGACGGCGGATGGCGGCGTGGGGGCCTGCTCTTCTACATGAAAGAATAAAGGTGGCGGTCCTAAGTTTCCTCTTTTGCGAAGATGGTGACTGTACTGATGTCAGTCCTTCTTCATATGGCCGGAGTGGTGATTTTCGGAAGGCTCCGCCAGCGAATGTAACATTGCACCTTATGCATGGAGTTTGCTGGATCGGCTGGTATTTGGTCGTGCACTTCCATGCTTTAATCTGACTATTTGGTTCTGGAGGGAGCGATGCGAAGCTCTGTTTTGTGTTCCCATCAGATGATATTCTAGTCCATGGTAAAATCAGAGGCGGAGAATATCATGAAGGTCAGATTGTAGGACTTGCAATGGAGGTTCGGGTTTCTATAATGTTGATGGACTTGCTTGGTGTTCTGGGTTTCGCAGCAGCAGTATGCAAGTGGGGGCGGTATCACAGGTGAAGTTCAGAGTCTTATCTTTCAGGGTGAAAATCCAAGGTCTGGCCTTAATTGATAGTACCTGGCAATGGCCCCTTTATGACATTGGCTTGAGAGCGGGGACTATCTTTAGGGTGAAAACTTAAGATCTTTTGATCGGACGACGATGACGCTTGTGCACTACATCCTTCTTGAAGGCGTCACTTTTGGAGAGCCTGGAGTTCATGTGTTGTCTTGGTGGTAGATGTATTGTTGCTGCTAGGACTGACATACTGTAGCAGGACTTTTATTATATTAGTTTTATTTTTCTTTTTTTGAATGTGTGCATCAGCAGTGTTATTAGGGTTTTGCGTTGTTGGAGAGACGGAAGTAATTGGTATCTCTCAATATTAATATACTCCCTTTATCGAGAAAAGAACAACAACAATACACACTCCTCACAATGGCCAAGGAAAAGAACTACAAGAGGAGCAATGAACGCCCAAGTTATAACTATTTTAGCATATCTCCTCATGTAATAGGAAACTAGCCAAGGTCAGGCGCGGCGGCACGCCGCACTGATCTTATGGCTCCATCGTGAAAACTAACAAATATTATTATTATAGATTGGTGAGATATTGGTTTACCTCAGAATCGACAAACCATAATGCCCACAACCATAAACATCGCAATGACAGGCTCAGCGACAAAGTTGATCCCAAGGAATGACAACCGACTATCCCATGGATAAAGGAGACAATTAGTTTGGTAGTGACAACGACAAATGGATATCTAAAATTTATCCTCAATAATTCATTACTTCTACCAAAAGTAGAGAGACCATAATTATATCCTCACCTAAGAGTGCTCTACATAAGGGGAAACAAGAAAGATGTATCCTCCATAATTCATCACTTCTATCAAAAGTAGGAAACCATAATTATATCCTCACCTAAGGGTGCTATACATAAGGGGAAATAAGAAAGATATATGTTGTACATACATTGATATATAAAATAATGAAATTAACTCTTTGATGTTTCTTGTTCACCGTTATCTCTGCTACCCAAACCCTAAGAATAGAAAAACGGATACATATCATTGACAAAGAACTACCTACAGACAAATAAAATTGATACAACATGCAGCAGCAACATCCATAATTCCTAATTGGTGTTACTTTCTGGACTTCCACATAGAGCATTACTGCATCACCTCCTTAGGCATCATTTGGCCTTCCCTGCCTTGAGATGTCGAGAGACAGAAATATAGAGCATCAATTAAAACACGTAAAAAAGAGAGTAAATCTAATAATTTTTAACTACTCGAACTGAAGTAGCTCGGGTTGATGCACTTCTAACTCAGTTGATTTTGGTCGAGCTCAAAATTTGTGAAACATATGACAATGTTTGTGTATTCCTCTATCAGTTTAACCTGCAAACAGTACTCTCAATAATTGAACCATCTAACAATGATCAAAACAGTTTTAAACAATGAGAAGCCTCCCCAATTGTTAGAATCGGTGTTAGGCTTTTCTGATAATCATACAATCGAGCAGTTATCTTTTTCTAAATTACTATGCTCTCTTGCACATAACTTGGTTCCATAGTGGTGTTATGCAACATGAGGACGAACAATTTGTCATTTAGTTTATTACATATACTACAGAAATGCCAAAGAGAACTCTGCCAAGATGTACACGTCCAGATCATCATAAGGTATGAGACAAAATTGAGTGGATACGATTATTATGCCAAGATGTACTGCACATCCAGATCATCATAAGGCCTGAGCCGAAATTGAGTGGATAGAGTTATTATGAGCTGAAATTGAGTGGATAGAGTTATTATGAGCCGAAATTGAATGGATAGAGTTATTATGGCCTCGCAGTCAACTGTACTCTCTAGTAAGGGGAGTATTCTAAGCAGATTAAGACACAGTGATTCATAGGCAATATACTTGGAATAATTGGGAAGAAACAACTGACACATGATAGAAAGGCGGATAAAACCATTTAACAAATTATACAAGGATTCAAAAGAAACTTAAACCAATGACATTGACAATTTCATTTCTGAAGAGCATTCTACTCTATTTTCTACGATTATTTTATTCGAGTTGTCTTTTTCATAACAATAGGATGAGTTGAAGTGATACAAAAATACCGCTGCCCAATAGATTCTATAATTTGGAAGTGCCGATTTTTATTCCAATTAGTCAATTTCATTTCGAGAAAAAAGCCGATGTTGATACCTTTTTTTTTGCAATCCTTGGTGTGCCACTTCCAAAATGAAGATTGATTCTCGGATGACATCACCAAATATGAAGCTCATGTTTTTCCATCTATGCCAAGGGCAGGGTGGAGTCTCCTTTTTGGAGCCACAACATCTACAATAATGATTAGAGGATAAAGTGAATAAATAAAAAATACACAATGTCAATAATTTAAGACAAACCAGGCTAGTCAAAACATATCATGAATAGAATGGATAATTCACTTATTTTAGTATCATGTGAACTGAATCAATCATGAACTCCTAGAGCAGGTCAAGAGTATGAATTGACGAAGATTTGTAGCAATGCACTTTAAGTGAGTGAAACACATAACAAAAAAAGAAAGATGTGTTATGCCATTTATGAACCCTAAACCCACTTTTCCCTCTATGATGCACTATGTCTTGGGACAGACAAATTTCTGTAACTCGAAAGCATGAAATTATGTGAACGCCGGTATGAAGCCCTTCTCTTCTCCAACTCCAAGTTTGAACATATAATAGAGCACCCTTCCTTTTAATCTAGGTCAACCGCTGGGTACTTTCTTGTAAAATATATACACATTACAACCAAGATTAAAGTATGGATGAACGTCCAATTCCCCTTTATGTGATTTTAACTTGTTCATGTTGCAGAAAAAGGTAAGTTTATCAAATACCTCATTCTTCAAACTATGTATGAAAAATTAGTCCCACAATACCCCGTCAAACTCGACTTGTTAACTCATAGTATCAAGAGGCAATAAATGCTAAAGAATATTCATGTTGCAGAAAATTAACTGCCCATACTTAAGTAGTTAAGTATTCCTTTTGCTACTTTGATGAATTGAAATAATTAACTGCCCATGTTATACGTGCAGAGTATTTCATCATAGAGATGGGGATGCCGAACAAGTGGCCCTCCTATTTGATCAACACTACACATCTAACTGGATGCCTAACCTGTTTTTGATTGGTGGACCAGAAGAAAGACAAAACAAAGAAAAAATACATAAATGGTGATAGAAGATGTACTCTGTGCTGCCTTTGCTATATCTGTTCTCCTTGATCCGAACATAGCCCAACTAAGAAAAAAACATTCTGGACTGCAAGAAGAACTAACAAATCAAATAGTTGAGATGCAATCGATCATGCACTACTCACTACTCACTACTCACATTCTCTGGTGGTGACTGGTGACAGTCACAAATCTTACACACTGCTTCTGCCATCTAGATTCAGGTAACACCACGAAGTTGGGAACTCAAACTGCACATATCACTGATAGTACTTTCATTTTCGGATAAATGTACCGATACCACTCCCTCCGTTTTGTGCTCTACTGTTGCTACCTATGTTGTGCAAGTACATGACATTGATTTAACCTAGACCAATCCAGTCTGGTTTTGTACGTGTGCCCTTACCGAGAAACCTCAAGCTCAAAGTTAAATGATTGAAAGCGTATTCATTCTAGTTTGTATGTGCCCTTACCCCCAAGAAATATTCTGAAGTAGAAAATTCATTGGAAATTACACAGTGAGAAGCTAAATTTAGAAATGCATTGAACATTATAATATATATCAGTCGAATGCTTCATGAAACATATCACCACAAAACTAAAATAGTACTCACACGGTCACATACAGAACAATAGATAATTATGAATGTTAGGTTGAGACGTCCAATAAATAATTAAGGTGAATAAGCAGAAGCTTAACTCGTCGCATAAGAAGTAGAAAATGATAAAACATCAGGTGATAAATCATCCACAAAGATTGACATTCATGACATTATAGCCGTGTGTTTCAAATATAGTACTGAATAATCAGATATTTGAGAAAATCCACCCAGGAGTAGGGTTAAACTCACCAGGAAATCGCCGGTCACATCATGGCTCTAACGACCAACAACTTGTCTCCTCATTGTGTAACTAATTTCTGAGCTACAAAATTATAGAGTGTCAATGGGAAACAACTTGATGAAAAGCCATATTACTATATTAGTAAACCGAAACAGACATAGGATATAGGAATAAGAACAGGGAGGCCCCACATAAATCAATCATTGGCAGTTCTAGTTTTTCCCATGAACCTACAGGCACAACAACTCCTCACACGAAAATACATTCTCTAGAGGAAGGCAAATTCATTTCAACAGCTATAACCAGTGCAGAACAAAAAAGTATAATTTCGGTGGGAATGATAACCCGTCGATTACTTGCCATGATACATCAAAGAGAATCCATTCATATTAGACTTGCATATGGAAAATCTTTGGTTCTAACTCATCAGAGTAGGTTAAAAACATACAAATAAATAGATTCTTAAGTTTATAACTGGATACTAAAATCATGATGCTATCGCTGGCACTGATGAACTTATAGAGCAGATACATAAATTTTATTGGCAGATTTATGGGCAAGTTGTCAAACTTATTCACCAAAAATACGCTCAGCCTTTGGACGACGTAGTAGTTAACTAATCTGGCCTACAACATGACACACACATTGTAGGCTTGTTACATATGCTTCTTTTGTCGTCCAGATTTTAGCTGACACCACCGAGAAGTAGAGAACTCAAACACTGCAGATCATCGACGGTACTGTGATTTTCAGTAATATACTGATACATTGTGCTTTGTTGTTACTCCGGTGTTGTTCAAGTGTAGGACACTGACTTGCAAATTAAATGCATCAAGATGAAAGAACCACAATACATCAATGGAAGTATCTAGGCTGAAAGCTGAAAACACTCTTATTTATCATTTTGGTCCCATATACCATAAGAGTATAGTACATAAATAAGAACCTATTTTGGCACAGTAGATCTGAAAGTGCAGTAGTTCTGCTCCATAAATGCATTACATAAGGCAATCAATATGATATAAATTCCAAAATATCTAGTTAACTGTTAACTTACCAAAGAGTGTGCCCGATAGATCAATGTTGGCCTTAGGATAGTGTTTACAACACTCTTGGTTTTGTCATTCCCAGATTACTCATTACTATATACTATCCATAATTCTTTAGGTTACTTTTCATTTGGCACCTTCATCATAAATAATTTAAGTAGCATGAAACAGTACATGGCATCTCTTTCTACCCATGCATAAATTGAACTATTTACTATCAATGCACACTGCAAATGTATGAGGGAAAGCAATTTCCAGGCCATGAATAGATAACTCTGCAAAAATCTGAACTCGTATAAACCCCCTTAGGAAAAAATGCTGATCTTATATATTATAATAAGATGTATAAACTGAAGCAACTCTTACTATACGTGCAACGTTATACACTATAAGAATCACTTGTGATAAACAAAAATTCCACATCATTTTCTAGGAAACACTCTGTTGACTAAATCTGCTACTGCTACTTAATTAGTGAAGAAATACGTATAATGCACTGTATTCTATTTCAGGGGCTTTAACATTGTCTTGGGAGAAAATGTTGTGGGATTTTCCATACTACTATTTCTTTTTCCTTTTTCAGTCATAAGTTTCCACAGTCTCGTTAAAACAAATAGCAGTACCATATGTGTTCTCCAACACATTACCTCAAACACATCGTGAGCAGCGTGCATGTAGATGGACGTGGGGACAAATGAAGTATAGAAAATAGAACCGGACAGTGAAAAGATGCATTTTGCAAACTGAATTGTTGCCCTCGAAGGATCAATGCAGTCCAGGGTGGATCTCATCCTCGTCAAAGACAGTGCTGCAACCAAATGAATTTTTAACAGCAATAATATCATACATCAACCAATGTATTGGGGCTTAGTCTATGATACACATTAACATGCAACATGCAAATACGATGACAAAGAGAGATGAGCTTATGTGCCCTGGCTGGAAGATAAATTTTTGCGAGGTTGGACACATTGTATGAAAAGGCAATGCCTTCTTTTTTACCTCTAGCCATAAGCTGGACAGTGAGATGCACAAAAGATCAATCAGTGGCAATCCATGGTCGATGGTCTGGTATTGCAGTTGGTTGTCCAATTCTGTAGAACAGGTGGAGCCAAACTAATACTACATATGACTCTGACAACACTAAGAGCTTGCAGATTCTTTTTTGTTTGCATGAGATCGATGATGTGATAAACTATTTTTTTAGCAGATATGAAATAAACTCAAGAAGGCCTTACCAATATATTCATCAAAAATAAATGGTATGTATATTACTTGCTGCCAAATAACCAAAAGTAATTAAGCATATTGCTCCAGAGATTTGGAGATAAGCATACATGTTGGTACATCTGTAGGGGAGAGGAGAAGTATTCTCGATTCACTTCATTCTTTTCTCCAATAACTTGTACACCAATTTGTAGAAAGTAATCACAAGTACATCGTGGACATCTCAGGATTCAAGCTTATATGGCCCTCTATATAGTCATCACCCAGAAACATATCTAGAGCATATGAGACGTAATAAAAAAAACCAGAAGGAATGCACAAATATGAGCTCTTTGTTCCATCATAGTATTGGGCCTGGGAAAGAGAATGGATGGGGAACTCACGCACGCGACTAGACGGAGATGGATCCTCCAGTAGCTATGAGCCTATGACTTCTGTGAGCCGGGATCCGCCGGTCCGTCTTTCCTTCCAGCGAAGAAGATGGTACGATGCAACTACAAACCAAAATTTGTGGTGGTGAGAAGCAGCAGCGAATGACCCGTGCTCCTCCTGAGAGGATGGGAGAGTGCCTATGGAGGAAAGGGACTACTGCGGGGCAGCAAGCGGCTGCAGCACCCTGCACCAAAGTGCCCCCACAGGCCTACACGCGTGGTAGAGCGACCGCCGTCGTCCATCTAGATCCTAGGACGCAGCGCCGCGGCAGCACCGCCACGACCCACCAGCGCAAGTGACCCCTGTTGCGCCTCCACCGGTACCTCGGCAGCATCTTCTTGCCGGAGCCGGAGAGCCCCCACATCGATTTTTCAGATCAGCATCTTGGGAGAGAGGGAGGCATACGAGAGAGGCAACCCACTGGATGATGCGAGAAGGGGATGGGGCATGTTGCTCGCTCGATTTAGTCGGCGCCCTTCGCCGTGGAGGCACCTGCGATGGCCGTGCATCTCCGGCGCGGGCTCGGCCCCCATTCCAGAGGCGCGGGTGGTGGCGAGCAGCTCGAACGGAGTCACTACGGGAAAACAAATCTGGTCAAAGCGGTGGTATGGAAACCAAAAAAACTGACCCACCTGACATCACAGCTAAAACCACACTATCGACGCACCTAAAAAACAAACCAGCCCATTACCAAGAAGGAGAAAAATGAACATGGGAATGTCACCAAGATTCTGAGCTCTCGAAACTGTTACACAGCACCGGTAGTACACACAGGAAAAAACCAAAGCTATCAACATAACACGTGTTGCAACCGGCTTAATCCTCACTTAGGCTCAAAATTATGAGAAAAGAGATGTTTGTTCCCAAATAGTATAGTAGTTATGACCTCTACTGGCCATCGCCCACTGCCGAGCTTCAACTTTAACCTGGACAGGCATGAAAACCTTATTAAACACCCCTTTTATTTCTCTCACGCCAGAGTGTCGCTCTTCTTCCCTTGCAAGGTTTCACTCGCTGAACAGCACCAACTTTTGAGGGCCCGTGTCATGTTTAGGAGCAACCTGTTGCAATCCTGCCAAAAGGAGGACAGAATTCCATATAATATCAACGGCCCTGCAGCTCATGAACAAATGCTTCACATCCTCTTGAGCTGCGTTACAGAAAATACATTTTTCCTTTATGTAAGACGATATGTAGTCCAGATTCTTCCCCGAATGCTGAGCCATGCTACAAACTTATAGCGAAGGGGCGTCCATGAATGAGAAACTTAAAACGGAGACCGAGCTATATGTAACCCTTTATTTGCAAGCACTCAAAATTCGTATTTCAAAGTTTTAAAATTTTTGAAATAAAATTCTAGAGATAGCCAACGATATATGCTACACTAGTGTAAAATCTCAACAGAAACTAATTTATATTCTAGACTACACGAAATTGACAAAATCTAATGAATTTTAAAGTCATTCGCCGAGGCACATCGGATGTTTGGTGCACAGTATGATTTATATACCGATCTAGAGGAGAAACCCCCTTGAGCTCCCAAAACCAAATCCAAGCATCTTCCGATCCATGTCCAGAGTTAACCGGATACGTATTTCTTACAGCTTCCCAGATGGCCAAAACCTTTTTTTCTTTTTTGATCTGAGATGGCCAAAACCTGAAAAAAGATCTGAATGGTAATAGGTTCTCTTATGTCCTTTTATCGAATTCCCGTTTGTGATCGCTTCAGGCACACGTGCGTCTTGCCTTAATATATTATTGGCAGGATAAGGTTGTAGACATTAGGTGCAACGTCTTGAATAGTGCGCGCCGAGATCTTATGCATCACTAATTTAAATACAGTGCATACAGTGCCCTCGAAGTTGACTTACACGTGCAGACGTGCTTCACCCTTTTTCACTTAATTATTATTCAAGCAAAATGAATGATTACAACAACTAACCATTCGTTCACATTACAATACTAGAACACTTTATCGGTCGATCCAACATTTTCTTGTGCTAGCTGATGCTGCTTATTCGTATCTGCTATCTCAGTCTCTGCTAGTAGGAATTGAGATTGGCTTGGCGCAGCTTGCGCTCTTGAGAGAGCTTCGTAGCGATGCGCGCGAGCGCCTCCTCGTTAGTTCCCTCGTCCTCGACGACCTCGTATTTTCCTGTGTCGATGTTCACCCTGGACACCTTCTGCTTGAGCAAACTTTCACCAATCTGAATCAGCGCCTCCATGTTCTTCTTGGTGGCGATATCCACTGACGCGGTGTCCCCAACGAGTGAGTCCACCTGGATGCGGAGGTAGTTCTTCTCAACTCGGAGAGCCTTGAAGAGCACGGCGGCGTGGATGTCAACCATGTCAGCGCTGGCGTGTGAAAATATGTCGATGATAGGGGTGAAGCTGCCGTCGATGAGCCACTCGCGGAGGCCCCACTTGGCGCACTCCGGCGCGGTGTACTTCTCCGCCTGCTTGGGCGAGCCGGTACCTAAGGAGATGATGAGGTAGTTGTCGTACTCGGCAGGCTTACCGTGGTTGAAGTCCGGGTTCCGGGACAGCACCTCCTTGGTTATCATGGACATGGCGGCCATGGTGGGGTTGTTAGCGGCCACACCACCATCGATAAGGTGGTACTCACTGTCGGGGAGCTTGCCCGAAGGATCCTGGGTCTTGAAGTAGTGTGCGGGGAAGTAGGTGGGCGCCGCTGACGTGCTGATGCAGATGTCCGACAGATGGGCGTTCTTGAGCGGGTTCTTCTTGGCCTCGTACGTGTTGAAGATGATCGGCTGCAGGAACTTGACGTCGAACGTCGGCACAATGATGTTGGTGAGGGTGTCGGCCAAGGTCACGTCGTTGGTGAGGCTCTTGATCTTGTCATGCAGGTACTTGCCGTCGTACTTGGGACCCAGCAGCGAGCCAACCAATGACGTCACCGGAGCCAGGAACCCGGACCTGCAGTCGGCCGAACCCATTAATTATTAGTCGGAAGAAGCGATCGAGCGGCATGAAATTAAGACCTTTCTACGACGTACCTCGCCTGAGGGAAGATCTTGGGCCCGTTGTCGAGGTAAAACTTGTTGATGTCCTTGGCGGCGAAGAGGGGACGCTTGTTCTCGCCCGGCGCCGCCAGCATCGACGTGACCAGCGCGCCGGTGCTCGTCCCGGCGATCACGTCGAAGTAGTCTGCGATGCGCGCGTCCGGCCCGTCCAGCTCCTGCAAAACAAAGCACTCCCTCGGAATCAATCTATCAATCTATCTAGGACGACGACGATGCACCGAGGAGCTACGGACGGACGGTCGTACTTGGAGCTTGGCCTCGAGGCTGGCGAGGATGGTGGACGGGATGAGGCCGCGGATGCCGCCGCCGTCGATGCTCAGCACCGTGATGAGCTTCCCCTGGGACGGCGGCGGGCAGGTCATCGTCGCGTCGGCGTTGCTGCTCATGATTTGCTCACACTCCTATCGGTGGCCTCTCTAAATTGGTTAAAGACTTCTACTAGCTTTGGATCTCGGGAGTTCCCAACTGGAGGCTCGCAAAGCCATATAAATAGAAATTTGGCGTCAGTAAGCTGGTAAGATGGAATGTGAGGCTACAGACTTCACACTCATTTTTTGCGTGCGCGTGTGTCACGATTGATTAGCTGGAGTCCCTACTCGCCGGGGCTGGGCCAGGGGCTGAGCCAGTATTTTCATACTGTCAGGATTGCATATCTGAAAGACACATGCATCGCTGAAGACACACAGATAATGCCTACTTTTTTTCCGAAACACGGGTATTTCCATTTTGGCTTCCCAGCTTCAGTGGGCCGAAAAAGGGGTATTTGGTTTCTCCTTGAAAAAATATTATCTCCACTGTATGTTTCTTAAAGCAGCGAAGAGCCTCTATAAGACGAAATGTTTTTGCTCGGAGTGGAAACGCGGCGTTGAGCTTGTGCGAGCGAGAGATGGCGGAGCTCTCCGGCGTCTAAAAAAAATGGATGGAAGAAATTGGGTCACCTCCAGTCGATTGACACCACCTATTACCCCCACACTCTGGCTCACCGACAAATCCCGCGCCAACATTTCTTCCCATTTAAGCTCTCTATCTGCAAAAGCTGCTTCACCAACGAGCAGGTAAGCGGCACCATCAACTCCTGTTGGTGGAGCTCTTCTGCAACAAGTCTTGTCCCTCCAGTTTTTAGAGATGTCGTCTTCGTCATCCAATGGTTAGAGTTTTGTGAGTAACTTCTAATCAAGGAAAAAAATAGCGCGCTATAACAAAATAGCGTCGGCTAAAAAATACGCTATTAGCGTGAAATAGCGTGCTATAGCGCGCTAATAGCACGCTATAGCGCCGAAATGATGTAGCGTGGGCTGTCCAGAAACGCTACAGCGTGCTATTAGCGTTGAAATAGCGCGCTATTTTTTTCCATGCTTCTAACCCTATTCTGTCAGCTTAGATTTGTTAGCGTGTGGTTCATCTAAGTAGATGTGATTGTTGTATGGTAGATTTTTCATCTCTTGCTTCATGATGTATTGTGGGGATGATGTAGATGGATGTTTAAAGGTAGCGATGGCTGCTAAATGCTTTGCTCACCCCGCTTCGCTCCACTGTACCTATCATATCGGCACAATTTTCTGCACACTAGTACAGAACATGCCTTCACACATAGTTAAAATGGCCAGTCGTGGAGATTGCCGAAATTCTCAGAAGCGCTCTATGGAAAGTTCATCACCAAGGGACTCATGCTGCCTTGCCCCTGCATCCTATGGCCGAATGGCGGCTCACTTCCAAGATTTCAACCTCCATATGGAGGCCTTTCCTTTCTGCCAACCGTCTGAGCTCACTGTCGCTTCGCCTCCAAGTGATTTTGTCCCCGAAGGTGTAGAGATGGCCGACGAATTAGGTTATGCGTTGGCAATGAGATCACCACGAGCATCTTCCTCTGGGACCTCGGCGCGACATACGCCTTGAGGTTTCTGGCGAGTGGCGGAGAAGAAGCACAAGAACATGATTGCTTAGATTTTTTGTGTTAGGGTTCTTTTTAAAAGTTTAAGGCTTTATCATTAAAGAGTTGGTTTTCCAGGGCGATAGAAGCTAGAGGGCCTCCTTGTAATTCCGTGCCTTCAGCTTTTTATGAAGCTTCTAAGGGCATCTCCAACAGGTCGATGCATTTCGAACGCTCAAAATGTCCACGTGTGTCCGTTTGCGTTGGTCCAAATGATCGGAATCAATCAATCTATCTATCTAGGACGACGACGATGCACCGAGGAGCTACGGACGGACGGTCGTACTTGGAGCTTGGCCTCGAGGCTGGCGAGGATGGTGGACGGGATGAGGCCGCGGATGCCGCCGCCGTCGATGCTCAGCACCGTGATGAGCTTCCCCTGGGACGGCGGCGGGCAGGTCATCGTCGCGTCGGCGTTGCTGCTCATGATTTGCTCACACTCCTGGTTAAAGACTTCTACTAGCTTTGGATCTCGTGAGTTCCCAACTGGAGGCTCGCAAAGCCATATAAATAGAAATTTGGCGTCAGTAAGCTGGTAAGATGGAATGTGGGGCTACAGACTTCACACTCATTTTTTGCGTGCGCGTGTGTCACGATTGATTAGCTGGAGTCCCTACTCGCCGGGGCTGGGCCAGGGGCTGAGCCAGTATTTTCATACTGTCAGGATTGCATATCTGAAAGACACATGCATCGCTGAAGACCATGGAAAAAAATAGCGCGCTATTTCGGCGCTAATAGCACGCTATAGCGTTTCTAGACAGCCCGCGCTACATTATTTCGGCGCTATAGCACGCTAATAGCGCATTTTTCGGACGACGCTATTTTGTTATAGCGCGCTATTTTTTTTCCTTGCTGAAGACACACAGATAATGCCTACTTTTTTGTCCGAAACACGGGTATTTCGATTTTGGCTTCCCAGCTTCAGTGGGCCGAAAAAGGGGTATTTGGTTTCTCCTTGAAAAAAATATTATCTCCACTGTATGTTTCTTAAAGCAGCGAAGAGCCTCTATAAGACGAAATGTTTTTGCTCGGAGTGGAAACGCGGCGTTGAGCTTGTGCGAGCGAGAGATGGCGGAGCTCTCCGGCGTCTAAAAAAAATGGATGGAAGAAATTGGGTCACCTCCAGTCGATTGACACCACCTATTACCCCCACACTCTGGCTCACCGACAAATCCCGCGCCAACATTTCTTCCCATTTAAGCTCTCTATCTGCAAAAGCTTCTTCACCAACGAGCAGGTAAGCGGCACCATCAACTCCTGTTGGTGGAGCTCTTCTGCAACAAGTCTTGTCCCTCCAGTTTTTAGAGATGTCGTCCTCGTCATCCAATGGTTAGAGTTTTGTGAGTAACTTCTAACCCTATTCTGGTAGCTTAGATTTGTTAGCGTGTGGTTCATCTAAGTAGATGTGATTGTTGTATGGTAGATTTTTCATCTCTTGCTTCATGATGTATTGTGGGGATGATGTAGATGGATGTTTAAAGGTAGCGATGGCTGCTAAATGCTTTGCTCACCCCGCTTCGCTCCACTGTACCTATCATATCGGCACAATTTTCTGCACACTAGTACAGAACATGCCTTCACACATAGTTAAAATGGCCAGTCGTGGAGATTGCCGAAATTCTCAGAAGCGCTCTATGGAAAGTTCATCACCAAGGGACTCATGCTGCCTTGCCCCTGCATCCTATGGCCGAATGGCGGCTCACTTCCAGGATTTCAACCTCCATATGGAGGTGAAAGTATAGAGATGGTAAACCTAGGGGGGTGAATAGGTTTCTATAGATTTTAATTCTTTCTTTGCAATATTAGGCTTTGCGGAATATAAAGGTGAGCCTAATGCAAACTAGGTGAAGCAACCTATATGAGGATACAACTAACTCGAGCACGAAGGCTCTCACAGGCAGTTAAATCACAAGTAAGGAGGTCGGTTAGAGATAACCGATAGCACGCGGAGACGAGGATGTATTCCCGTGTTCCCTTCCTTTGCAAGAAGGTACGTCACGTTTGGAGGGGTGGAGGTTCCACGAAGGATTCCCCACGCCACGAAGGCTCACCCTATTCTCCGGAGCCTATTCCACGAAGGAATAGCTCACTCACTTGTGGTAGACTTTGAGGTAGCCTCCAAACCTTGACAATCTTGCCCGGAGCAAATCCACAGCCCGGATGCTTCCGGACTCCTCTTGCCCACCTAGGGTTTCCAAGGAACCCTAGGAAGCAAGCTTCTCGATGAATACAAGGGGGAATGAGATTTGGCTTGGTAGAACAGTAGATCGGGTCCTCCTCTAACGTTTCCCCAGAGGGATTTGAGTTTGGGTGGAGGAGGAGGGAGATCGGAGGCTTTTGGTGTTTCTAGCAATGGAGTAAGAGAGAGAGAGCTCAAGAACAGCTTGTAGTGTAGTGCCTAACTGTTCAGAGGTAGGAGAAGGCCTATTTATAGTGTTCTTCGAAATATGGCCGTTGGTCACTTGCCACCTCATCGTTTCTCTCGTCAAACCCGGTCAACCGGACCCCACACCGGATTGTCCGGTGCAGAGGCCGGTCAGACCGGACCAGTGACCGGACCTGCCAGTTGTGACCGGATGGTAGACCGGACCCAGACTGGAGACACTTTTGCGACGTCCAGGATGCTCCTCCGGTTGGCGCCCGGTTGGTGCCCGGTTGGCGCCCGGTCGACCGGACGGTGCGTCGGACCCGCCGGTCTGTAGGCCGGCTGACCGGGCGGCAAACCGGATCTGTTAGGTGCTCGTTTGGAGCCCGGTTGGCGCCCGGTTGGCGCCCGGTTGACCGGGTTGCTCGCCGGACTGGCCGGTTGTGAGGCCGGCTGACCGGGCGGCAAACCGGATTTCTGCTGTAGACCCCTTTTTGATTGTTGTTGAAGTGGGGGGTCTCTTTTAGCCTTCTTGTTCCTTTGATACACCATTTATGCCTCTTTGCCTAATACCTGAGATAATCCTTATAAATGTATTAGGCCAAATACTCTAGCACGGTGTCATTGTTACCAAAATAATGGATAAGGGTAAAATACCCTTACAATCTCCCCCTTTTTGGTATACGATGACAAACCGAGCGAGAGTCACATATAGATATTATGATAAGCTCTAAACCTTGATTCCATATAAGATATTATGACAGCTCCCCCATAATGTGTGCACTTGGAGAATTTGCGTTTGAATGCAAAGTGCACCATTTGTGGAATATGAGAAGCTCCCTCAATATCTTTAGGAAACAAGCATGGTATGGACAAGTATATCAAGATATATAAGCATAAAGCATGATTATCCGAATAGAGTGATTAAACATAGAAATAGTCGTCCATACACGTCCATACACAAATTATTCGAAGTAGCAAATGGTTCTTGAGAAATCAAAGCAAATAAGCACAAGCCATATAAGATTCAAATAAAGCAACACCCATGGCTTGTGACAATCAAAGAACCCCTGTGGTCCTAGACTCTACTCTCTTCTCCCCCTTTGGCATCGGAACACCAAAAAGGCGAAGAAAAGAGGAGAGATGCTATCGCACCCATCAAAAGAACTGATGCCCGACGGAGTAGGAGCCGCCATCATCGCGCGCAGCCGCATCACCTTCATCCTCATCACCATCATCATCAGTAGGAGTAGGAGCATGAGCAGTCCGAGGAGGAGGGCCACCATGAGCATACATGGATAGGTCGAAGTTCTGGAGCATCTCATCAGTAATGGGAGGCATCTCCCAAGCAGGTGCAACCACAGGCTCCATCTCAGGGCCAGAAGGAGGAACACAGGAGCATTCCGTGCAGCCATGAACTCACTTTGTCTCCTCCGTGTCTCCTGGTTCAAGGCAAGACTCTGATGTGCAACATCATTGGTATTCTTGCACATCTGCCACATGCTGGAGAAGAAGCGAGCGGCACCACGCTGAGGGCGCCGAGAGTAACTGGAGCTTGCTGCAGGATCATGGTGTTCCTTGGAACGGTGCTCATTGGAGGGCATCATGGAAGGAACTTCCGGGCGGCCGTCCTGAGTAGGGAACCTGAATGGTTCCATGATGACCCTTTCATCAAGAGTGTTGAGAGGAGCAGGAACAATGTAGTTGATGAGCTGCTGAACATACTGAGCATAGTTGGGAGTCATGCGGTCCATAACTGCACACTTCAGTTCACAGTGAATAAGATCACAACCATCAATCTTCCTTATCCTGGCAGGGTGGCAATAGTACATCAGATTCAGGTGGTAGTTCCTGACTTCACTAGTATCGCCTAACTTGCTGGTGAGACTCTCACGGAACATCTTGGCAAGAACAAGATATGAGTAGTACATCCCAGAGATAGTGGGAGACCCAGCTGTGGGGTTAGTGGGATAGCAAAAGGAGATGTCACCTCTAGTCATCTTAGGCCGAGTATGAATTCTGTACCCTTGAGCACGGTCACCACCAAAACCCATGGCTGCACAGAACTGAGTGTAGGTGCAGGAGTACTTCTCCCTGCCAGTCATCCAAGTCATGGTGCGGTCCGCATTATCATGGAAGAAGACGGTGCAATGGAACTGACGTATTAGGAGAGGACAATAGGTGGGATCTTCTTGTGCATCATCGGGCTTTAGGCACACAAGGTCATATAGTCCCATACCCTTCAAGGTTTCAACCACAAAGCGGTACTTTGTGGCTTCATGCAAGGCAAGCTCTTCAGGATTGATGGCCTTGGGCATCACAACAGCACCATTCTTCATACACTCTTGAGTATCATAGAAACCATTCCATAGGGCCGCTTGTGTCTTGGTCCAGAAGAACTTGTCCCCACCAGTGTAAGTCCGGTGCTCATAGCGGTACGAATTCACCGTCCTCACTTCCCGCCAATCACCACGGTGTGCATCCGCAAGATTGAAATCTAGCACTATTTCATCCTCTTGGGCGGCATGCTTATCCTTTTTCTTACCACCAACTGACTTGGTTCTTCTCCTCTCCGAGCTGCCAGTGTCAGTAGTCTGATGAGCTGCAGTGGGTACGCGACCACTAGCACGGCGGGGTGGATTCTCAGCAGTCCGTCCTCTCTTGGCAACAGTGCCACGTGGTTCACCACTCCAACTTCCTGTGAATGAGAGAATAGAGCGAGGATAGCAGTGTGGTAAGTGTACATGTCATCAATAAGAGGGAAGCCAAAAAGCATAGCATATATCCAAGTGTATTGATGAGATTGTGCGAAAACTGGGCGATCCGGCGCACAGGCCGGTCCAACCGGGCGGCAGACCGGACGAGCCGGTTGCCAATCCGGTTGACCGGGCGGCATGCCGGGCCGGCAGGTTGAGAGGCCGGTTGACCGGGCTGGTGACCGGATCTGTCGACTTGTGAGTAGTTGCCCAGATTTTCTACCACAAATTCATGCAAAAACTCAGAAACTTGAATATAGACTATAGCAATAGAGTGGAGTATGTGCATTGTGTTGTGAGACACTCTAAAGGCATGAGGTCTTACAAACCCTAACCCTAACCCTAAAATTTCCTCAAATCTTGTCAAGAAATTGCAATGTGTGATGAGGACTAGAAAATAGGGTGGAAGGGAGAGTACATTACCCGAAGACATGGTCCTCCTTGATCAAGAGAGCAAGAAGAACACTAGGTAGGGCTTGAAAACCAAGAACACAAAAATCCCCAAAAAAGCTTCAGAGGGGGCCAAATCCTTTGGTGGAGATGTTCTAAGGGGCCCGATCTATGGTTTGGTGGAGTTTGGGGGATTCTTGTGGTGGGAAGGTCCTATATCGTGGTGGAGGTGGTGGAGGCGGCGGCCATGGAGGTTTGGGAGTTGGGGGGTAATGAAGAAGATGACCCCAAGGGGTATCCCCTGCCAACACATATCAGGCCGCACGGCCGGTCGGGCGCCCGATCGACCGGACCTGGCGCCGGCTGGTCCGGCCCAGAGGCCGGTCCAACCGGGCCAGAGACCGGCCAGGGACTAACTGCCCAGTTTTGTCTCGTTTTGCCTCGTTTTGCCCCTATTCTTTGTGTAAATGTGTGTGAATGCTCAGATGATGATATGTACATATAGATAGATAGATGATGATGAGATGAGCATAGACGTGGGGTTGGAAACACAAAGTTCTCTAGGCATACCCATTGGAGAGAAAATCCAAACAAGATGCAAATAGCAACAATAGGCATGATTCGAAATATATATCAAGAATCATAAGTCATTTTGAAATGATTTTTGCAATAAGATCATTTGGCCTTATATAGTCAAATCAAGTTGTAATGAAGGCTCAATGAGGGGCGGGGGATTACTCCCCCTATGTGAAAGCGCAAATGTCATGAGACCTCGAAGAGACATGCTTGGGTCCATATAATGACATTGGGTCTATTTATGTTGCACACATATGTATGCATCATACCAAGACATGGTAGGATGACTATCCCCATACGTGCTATGCCTCTAAGCTAGATAGCAAGATAAATGCAAGAATATAGTGCAAGAAGTTAATCAATCCAAGTTTTTAGGATCAAGAATACCAAGTTCTCCTCTCAAGTTAACAAAACGGGCTTCATCCAAAGGCTTAGTGAAAATATCCGCCAATTGGTAGGTTGTTCCCACATGAGTGAGATCAATATCCTTATTGGCAACATGATCACGTAGGAAGTGATGGCGAATGTCAATATGTTTGGTGCGACAATGTTGAACCGGGTTGTTGGCGATCTTTATTGCACTTTCATTGTCACAAAGAAGAGGCACCGTACCAAGAGACACACCATAGTCTTTCAAGGTTTGCTTCATCCATAACAATTGAGTGCAACAAGATGCCGCGGATATGTATTTGGCTTCGGCGGTGGATAGAGCGGTGGAGTTTTGTTTCTTGGATGACCAACTCACCAATGACCGGCCAATAAATTGGCAAGCCCCGGAGGTAGACTTCCGGTCAACCTTATCACCGGCCCAATCGGAATCCGAATAGCCAATGACTTCAAAGGTTGACCCCTTTGGATACCATAGCCCGAGAGTAGGAGTGAGAACAAGGTATCTTAGAATCCATTTGACCGCCATTAAATGGCTCTCCTTAGGAGTGGATTGAAAACGAGCACATATCCCTACACTTAGCATGATATCCGGCCTAGAGGCACAAAGGTAGAGCAAGGATCCTATCATGGAGCGGTATACCTTTATGTCCACATCCTTCTCACCGTCACATGAGCCAAGTTGTCCCTTTACGGGCATGGGTGTCTTCATTGGGCTTGCATTGGTCATGTTGAATTTCTTGAGCATGTCCCTCACATACTTTTCTTTCTAGATGAAGGTGCCTTTTGCAAGTTGCCTCACTTGGAAGCCTAGGAAGAACTTCAACTCTCCCATCATGGACATCTCAAATTTCCTAGTCATCAATAGCTCAAAAGCTTTGTTATGATTGGGGTTAGTTCCACCAAAGATAATATCATCAACATATATTTGACATATAAATAGGCCACCCCCTTTAACCCGCTTGGTGAAAAGGGTGGAATCGACCGTACCCATGCAAAACCCATCATGTAGTAATAAATCCCTAAGGAACTCATACCAAGCACGTGGAGCTTGCTTGAGACCGTAGAGTGCCTTATGGAGTAAATACACGTGGTTGGGTCGGCA
This sequence comes from Lolium perenne, assembly GCF_019359855.2. Classification (NCBI taxonomy): domain Eukaryota; kingdom Viridiplantae; phylum Streptophyta; class Magnoliopsida; order Poales; family Poaceae; genus Lolium; species Lolium perenne. The sequence continues at coordinate 192,639,063 of NC_067247.2, read as the reverse complement.
TGGGTCTTCGAAACCCGGGGGTTGAGCCACATATGCGGTTTCTTTTAGGGGACCATTCAAAAATGCACTTTTCACATCCATTTGATATAGTTTGAAATTGTGGAAAGTTGCAAATGCAAGCAAAAGACGAATAGCTTCAAGACGGGCTACCGACGCAAAGGTATCCTCAAAATCCATACCTTCTATTTGGGCAAACCCTTGCACCACTAACCTTGCTTTGTTTCGTATGACAATGCCATTCTCATCTTGCTTGTTCTTGAATACCCATTTGGTCCCAATAACATTGATGCGATGATCCTTGGGTCTCTCAACTAGAGACCATACTTCATTACGAGTGAAACACTCCAATTCTTCTTGCATGGCAATTACCCAATCCGGATCAACCAAAGCTTCATGTACCTTAAGTGGTTCAAAACTAGACACAAAAGCATGATGTTGACAATAAGTGATAAGTAATGCATGGTGTCTACGAGTTACCACTCCTCTTGAGATGCTACCAAGGACTTGATCCACTTTCATGTCACTTGCTCTTGTAGCGGCCTTGATCTTCCGAATGGTTCCTTCATGATCAATGAATTCATCTCTTGCTAGTGCTTGATCATGAGGGATCACTTGAGCTTGATCATGAGTTGAGGATGTTTCTTGATCATCATCATGGTCTTCCTCCGTGGAATGAGGGTTTTCTTCTTGTTCTTCGAAACGTGACTCATCTTGAGTAGAGGATGGTTCTTGAGTTGCACTTGATGGTTTAGCTTGAGTTGAGCTAGGCTCCACTTGAGCCGTGCTTGATACATCTACTCCATCATCTTGATCATCATTATGAACTTCCATGGGCCGGATGTGTCCAATGCCCATATGCTTGATGGCACTAGATGGATCATCATTATTACCTGCAACACATGGAACAACTTGCTCCACTTGGGAGCCATTATCCTCTAAGAACACCACGTCACAAGATACTTCAATAGTCCCGGTGGACCGGTTGTAGTATCTATAGGCGTGAGAGTTCTCCGCATATCCAACAAATATACCCTCTATGGTTCTAGTTTCAAATTTACCGAGCTTTCCTTTGTTGTTCTTAACAAGACATTTGCATCCAAAAACACGAATGTACATGACATTAGGCTTGTTACCGGTAAGAAGCTCGTATGGAGTTTTGTTGTGGAGGGGACGGAGGAAGAGCCGGTTGGAGTAGTGGACGGCCGTAGAGATGGCTTCTCCCCAAAAGTTGTGGGGTGAGTTGAATTCACTCAACATGGTTCTTGCCATCTCAATGATAGTCCGGTTCTTCCTTTCAACAACACCATTTTGTTGAGGGGTGTATGGCGCCGAAAATTCATGCTTGATGCCCTTATCATCAACAAACTCTTGCATAGTGTAGTTCTTGAACTCGGTGCCATTGTCGGTCCTAATTGCCTTGATCTCAGATTCATACATATGTTGAGCTTTCTTGGCGAAGGTGATGAACTCTCTATGGGTCTCATCCTTAGACTTAAGGAGAAAGACCCAAGAGTATCTTGAGTAATCATCAACAATGACAAGTATATACTTGCTCCCACCAAGAGTATCATAATGTGATGGCCCAAAGAGATCCAAATGAAGGAGCTCCAAGGGCCTAGATGTGGTAACAATACTCTTGATAGGATGTTTCTTCTTGAGTTGCTTTCCGGCTACACATGCACTACAAACACGATCTTTCTCAAAAGAAATGCCGGTTAGTCCCACAATGTGCTCACCCTTTAGGAGTTGTTTAAGATTTCTCATGTTAACATGACCAAGGCGGCGATGCCACGACCAACCTTCGTCATGCTTGGCCGCCATTAGACATGTGGAGGGAGAGGAGCTCTCTTTCGAGAGGTCAACCACGTAAAGGTTGTTCTCCACATATCCAACAAGGACCAATTTGAGATTGTCACTCCTAAAGACTTTCACACAATAATTAGTGAAATATGAATTGTAACCGGCATCGGCAAGATGATATATAGAAAGTAAGTTATAGCCAAGGGATTCAATAAGCATAACCGTCTCAAGGCACAAGTCCTTAGAGATTGCTACCTTGCCATACCCAAGTACCTTTCCTTTTGAGTTGTCACCAAAGGTGATGCTTGACTTCTTGTTGATATCTTCAATGAATTGATCAAGCACACCTCTTCCTCCGGTCATATGATTGGTGCATCCACTATCAAACACCCATTTTGGGCCACCGGAGGAATACCCCTACAAAATCAAGTAGAGGATTTAGGAACCCATCGATTAATGGGTTCCTTTGCAATGGCAACAATATCTTTTGGTACCCAAATTGAGTACTCTCTATAAGCATAGCCATTAGGAGGGCCAACATAGTTAGCATAGACATCACCATAATAATCAACAAATAATGCATAGTGATCGTTTGGCCCCGTGCGGTCACCATTAGTGGCTTTGCCCTTTGAGGCTTTGCCATTATTAGTGACCTTCTTGTTCTTATCTTGAGCCGGTTTCTCCTTCTTGTAGTTGTTCTTCTTGTGAGACTTGGGAACATATCCAAGTCCAAACTTTTGATTGTTTGACCTTTGCTTACTCAAGAGGTCATCCAATCCCATCTTGTTCTTGGCGGTGGTGAACTTTGCAAGTTCCTTTGTTAACCTAACATTTTCCTCAAGAATAGATGCTTGCTCACAAGAAGATTCACTAGGATGATAGTTGATGTCTACGGGAGCTTCTATTCTTGTAGACAGTGTTGGGCCTCCAAGAGCAGAGGTTTGTAGAACGGCAGCAAGTTTCCCTTAAGTGGATCACCCAAGGTTTATCGATCTCAGGGAGGAAGAGGTCAAAGATATCCCTCTCATGCAACCCTGCAACCACAAAGCAAGAAGTCTCTTGTGTCCCCAACACACCTAATAGGTGCACTAGTTTGGCGAAGAGATAGTGAAATACAGGTGGTATGAATAAGTATGAGCAGTAGCAACAGCGCCAGAAAAGTGCTTTGCTGTCCAGGACTGGCGTGTAGTTGATGGTGGTAATATTGCAGGCAGTACGGATGCAGTAAAACAGTAAACAAGCAGCGATAGCAGTATTTAGGAACAAGGCCTAGGGATCATACTTTCACTAGTGGACACTCTCAACATTGATCACATAACAGAATAGGTAAATGCTAGACTCTACACCCTCTTGTTGGATGATGAACACCACTAACTGTGTAGGATTACACGAACCCTCAATGTCGGAGTTAACAAGCTCCACAATATTCGATGTTCATATTTAAATAACCTTAGAGTGCATGACAGATCAACATAACCAAACCAAGTACTAACATAGCATGCACACTGTCACATTCACGCTACGAAAGGAGGCATAGATCACATCAATACCATCATAGCAATAGTTAACTTCATAATCTATAAGAGATCACAATCATAGCCTACGCCAAGTACTACACGATGCACACACTGTCACCATTACACCGTGCAGGAGGAATAAACTACTTTAATAACATCACTAGAGTAGCACACAGATAAATTGTGATACAAAATACATTGCAATCATAAAGAGATATAAATAAGCACTTCACTATGCCATTCATAACAGTGAATAAGTATTCTGTGAAATATAGCCTAAGAGACCCACACGGTGCACACACTGTCACCTTTACACACGTGGGACAAGGAGTCTCCGGAGATCACATAAGTAAAATCCACTTGACTAGCATAATGACATCTAGATTACAAGCATCATCATATGAATCTCAATCATGTAAGGCAGCTCATGAGATTATTGTATTGAAGTACATAGGAGAGAGATGAACCACATAGCTACCGGTACAGCCCTTAGCCTCGATGGAGAACTACTCCCTCCTCATGGGAGACAGCAGCGGTGATGAAGATGGCGGTGGTGTCGATGGAGAAGCCTTCCAGGGGCACTTCCCCGTCCCGGCGGCGTGCCGGAATAGAGACTCCTGTACCCCAGATCTTGGCTTCGCGATGGCGGCGGCTCTAGATGGTTTCTCGTACCGTGGCTTTTTCGTATCGAGGTTTTAGGTCGAGGGGGCTTAAATAGGCGAAGAGGCGGCGTCGGAGGGTCAACGAGGCGACGACACCATAGGGTGGCGCGGGCCACCCCCAGGCCGCGCCGGCCTATGGCCTGGTGGGTCTGTGGCCCCCCTCTGGCCTCTCTCGGGTGTTCTGGATGCTTCCGGGGATTCTAAGATGCTGGGCGTTGATTTCGTCCGATTCCGAGAATATTTCCTTACTAGGATTTCTGAAACCAAAAACAGCAGAAAACAGCAACTGGCCCTTCGGCATCTCGTCAATAGGTTAGTTCCGGAAAACGCATAATAATGACATAAAGTATGCATAAAACATGTAGATATCATCAATAATGTGGCATGGAACATAAGAAATTATCGATACGTCGGAGACGTATCAGCATCCCCAAGCTTAGTTTCTGCTCGTCCCGAGCAGGTAAACGATAACAAAGATAATTTCTGGAGTGACATGCCATCATAACCTTGATCATACTATTGTAAGCATATGTAATGAATGCAGCGAACAAAACAATGGTAAATGACATGAGTAAACAAATGAATCATATAGCAAAGACTTTTCATGAATAGTACTTCAAGACAAGCATCAATAAGTCTTGCATAAGAGTTAACTCATAAAGCAATAATTCAAAGTATAGGTATTGAAGCAACATAAAGGAAGATTAAGTTTCAGCGGTTGCTTTCAACTTGTAACATGTATATCTCATGGATAGTTGTCAATGCAAAGCAATATAACAAGTGCAATATGCAAGTATGTAGGAACCAATGCACAGTTCACACAAGTGTTTGCTTCTTGAGATGGAGAGAAATAGGTGAATTGACTCAACATAAAGATAAAAGAATGGCCCTTCGCAGAGGGAAGCATCGATTGTTATATTTGTGCTAGAGCTTTGGTTTTGAAAACAAGAAACAATTTTGTCAACGGTAGTAATAAAGCATATGTATCATGTAAATTATATCCTACAAGTTGCAAGCCTCATGCATAGTATACTAATAGTGCCCGCACCTTGTCCTAATTAGCTCGGATTACCTGGATTATCATCGCAATGCATATGTTTTAACCAAGTGTCACAAAGGGGTACCTCTATGCCGCCTGTACAAAGGTCTAAGGAGAAAGCTCGCATCGGATTTCTCGCTATTGATTATTCTCAACTTAGACATCCATACCGGGACAACATAGACAACAGATAATGGACTCCTCTTTTATGCATAAGCATTCAACAACAGTTAATTTTCTCATATGAGATTGAGGATATTTGTCCAAAACTGAAACTTCCACCATGGATCATGGCTTTAGTTAGCGGCCCAATGTTCTTCTCTAACATTATGCATGCTCTAACCATTCTAGCGGTAAATCTCCCTTACTTCAGACAAGACGAACATGCATAGCAACTCACATGATATTCAACAAAGAGTAGTTGATGGCGTCCCCAGGAACATGGTTATCGCACAACAAGCAACTTATTAAGAGATAAAGTGCATAAGTACATATTCAATACCACAATAGTTTTTAGGCTATTTGTCCCATGAGCTATATATTGTAAATGTGAAGGATAGAAATTTAAAGGTAGCACTCAAGCAATTTACTTTGAAATGGCGGAGAAATACCATGTAGTAGGTAGGTATGGTGGACACAAATGGCATAGTGGTTGGCTCAAGGATTTGGATGCATGAGAAGTAATCCCTCTCGATACAAGGCTTAGGCTAGCAAGGTTATTTGAAACAAACACAAGGATGAACCGGTGCAGCAAAACTCACATAAAAGACATATTGTAAACATAATAAGACTCTACACCGTCTTCCTTGTTGTTCAAACTCTTTACTAGAAATTATCTAGACCTTAGAGAGACCAATTATGCAAACCAAATTTTAGCAAGCTCTATGTATTTCTTCATTAATGGGTGCAAAGTATATGATGCAAGAGCTTAAACATGAGCACAACAATTGCCAAGTATCACATTATCCAAGACATTCTACCAATTACTACATGTAGCATTTTCCGTTTCCAACCATATAACAATTAACGAAGCAGTTTCAACCTTCGCCATGAAAATTAAAAGCTAAGAACACATGTTTTCATATGAACCAGCGGAGCGTGTCTCTCTCCCACACAAGCATTTATTCAAACAAAAACAAAAACAAAAGCACACAGACGCTCCAAGTAAAGTACATAAGATGTGACCAAATAAAAATATAGTTTCAAGAGAAGGAACCTGATAATTTGTCGATGAAGAAGGGGATGCCTTGGGCATCCCCAAGCTTAGACGCTTGAGTCTTCTTGATATATGCAGGGGTGAACCACCGGGGCATCCCCAAGCTTAGAGCTTTCACTCTCCTTGATCATAGTATATCATCCTCCTCTCTTGACCCTTGAAAACTTCCTCCACACCAAACTCAAAACAAACTCATTAGAGGGTTAGTGCATAATCAAAAACTCACATGTTCAGAGGTGACACAATCATTCTTAACACTTCTGGACATTGCCTAAAGCTACTGGAATTTAATGGAACAAAGAAATCCATCCCACATAGCAAAAGAGGCAATGCGAAATAAAAGGCAGAATCTGTCAAAACAGAACAGTACGTAAAGACGAATTTTATTGAGGCACCAGACTTGCTCAAACGAAAATGCTCAAATTGAATGAAAGTTGCATACATATCTGAGGATCACTCACGTAAATTGGCATAATTTGCTGAGTTGCCTACAGAGAATTTTGCCCAGATTCGTGACAGCAAAGAAATCTATTTCTGCGCAGTAATCCAAATCTAGTATGAACCTTTCTACCAAAGACTTTACTTGGCACAACAATGCAACAAAATAAGATAAGGAGAGGTTGCTACAGTAGTAACAACTTCCAAGACTCAAATACAAAATAAAAGTACTGTAGCAAAATAAACACATGGGTTATCTCCCAAGAAGTTCTTTCTTTGTAGCCATTAAGATGGGCTCAGCAATTTTAATGATGCACTCGCAAGAAATAGTATTTGAAGCAAAAGAGAGCATCAAGAAGCAAATTCAAAACACATTTAAGCCTAACATGCTTCCTATGCATAGGAATCTTGTAAATAAACAAGTTCATGAAGAGCAAAGTGACAAGCATAGGAAGATAAAACAAGTGCAGCTTGAAAAATTTCAGCATATAGAGAGGCATTTTCGTAACATGAAAATTTCTACAACCATATTTTCCTCTCTCATAATAACTTTCAGTAGCATCATGAGCAAACTCAACAATATAACTATCACATAAAGCATTCTTATCATGAGTCTCATGCATAGAATTATTACTACCCACATAAGCATAATCAATTTTATTAGTTGTAGTGGGAGCAAATTCAACAAAGTAGCTATCATCAAATATAGGAGGCATATTGTAATCATAATCAAATTCATCCTCCATAACAGGCGGTACCAAAAGACTACTATCATTATAATCATCATAAATAGGAGGTAAAGTATCATCAAAGTAAATTTTCTCCTCAATGCTTGGGGGACTAAAAAGATCATGCTCATCAAAGCTAGCTTCCCCAAGCTTAGAATTTTCCATATCATTAGCAACAATGGTGTTCAAAGTGTTCATACTAATATGTTCCATGGGTTTTTTAATTTTCGGATCAAACCATCCATGTCTTAAATCAGGAAATAGAATAAGAAGCTCATTGTTGTCCATTATACCAAACTAGTGTAAACAAGAAACAAAAAGATGCAATTGCAGGATCTAAAGGAAATAGCTTCGAGCACAAACAAAATGGCGCCAGAAAAGTACTGTTACCTGGAACCGGAGTATGAGTGCCTTTTACCTTTCCTCCCCGGCAACGGCGCCAGAAAAGTGCTTGATGTCTACGGGAGCTTCTATTCTTGTAGACAGTGTTGGGCCTCCAAGAGCAGAGGTTTGTAGAACAAGACAAGTTTCCCTTAAGTGGATCACCCAAGGTTTATCGATCTTAGGGAGGAAGAGGTCAAAGATATCCCTCTCATGCAACCCTGCAACCACAAAGCAAGAAGTCTCTTGTGTCCCCAACACACCTAATAGGTGCACTAGTTCGGCGAAGATATAGTGAAATACAGGTGGTATGAATAAGTATGAGCAGTAGCAACAGCGCCAGAAAAGTGCTTTGCTGTCCAGGACTGGCGTGTAGTTGATGGTGGTAATATTGCAGGCAGTACGGATGCAGTAAAACAGTAAACAAGCAGCGATAGCAGTATTTAGGAACAAGGCCTAGGGATCATACTTTCACTAGTGGACACTCTCAACATTGATCACATAACAGAATAGGTAAATGCTAGACTCTACACCCTCTTGTTGGATGATGAACACCACTAACTGTGTAGGATTACACGAACCCTCAATGCCGGAGTTAACAAGCTCCACAATATTCGATGTTCATATTTAAATAACCTTAGAGTGCATGACAGATCAACATAACCAAACCAAGTACTAACATAGCATGCACACTGTCACATTCACGCTACGAAAGGAGGCATAGATCACATCAATACCATCATAGCAATAGTTAACTTCATAATCTACAAGAGATCACAATCATAGCCTACGCCAAGTACTACACGATGCACACACTGTCACCATTACACCATGCAGGAGGAATAAACTACTTTAATAACATCACTAGAGTAGCACACAGATAAATTGTGATACAAAACACATTGCAATCATAAAGAGATATAAATAAGCACTTCACTATGCCATTCATAACAGTGAATAAGTATTCTGTGAAATATAGCCTAAGAGACCCACACGGTGCACACACTGTCACCTTTACACACGTGGGACAAGGAGTCTCCGGAGATCACATAAGTAAAATCCACTTGACTAGCATAATGACATCTAGATTACAAGCATCATCATATGAATCTCAATCATGTAAGGCAGCTCATGAGATTATTGTATTGAAGTACATAGGAGAGAGATGAACCACATAGCTACCGGTACAACCCTTAGCCTCGATGGAGAACTACTCCCTCCTCATGGGAGACAGCAGCGGTGATGAAGATGGCGGTGGTGTCGATGGAGAAGCCTTCCGGGGGCACTTCCCCGTCCCGGCGGCGTGCCGGAACAGAGACTCCTGTCCCCCAGATCTTGGCTTCGCGATGGCGGCGGCTCTGGATGGTTTCTCGTACCGTGGCTTTTTCGTATCGAGGTTTTAGGTCGAGGGGGCTTAAATAGGCGAAGAGGCGGCGTCGGAGGGTCAACGAGGCGACGACACCATAGGGGGGCGCGGGACACCCCCAGGCCGCGCCGGCCTATGGTCTGGTGGGCCTGTGGCCCCCCTCTAGCCTCTCTCAGGTGTTCTGGATGCTTCCGGGGATTCTAAGATGCTGGGCGTTGATTTCGTCCGATTCCGAGAATATTTCCTTACTAGGATTTCTGAAACCAAAAACAACAGAAAACAGCAACTGGCCCTTCGGCATCTCGTCAATAGGTTAGTTCCGGAAAACGCATAATAATGACATAAAGTATGCATAAAACATGTAGATATCATCAATAATGTGGCATGGAACATAAGAAATTATCGATACGTCGGAGACGTATCAATAGTCAAGACCATATTTGGTCACCAAGGATTCAAGATATGCATTGGTCTCAACATGCAAAGAGAGTTCCTCTTGTAAACGAACATGTTCCCCAACAAGTTTAGCATGCTCACTAGTAAAGGAAGTGGAGGAACAAGCAAGCTTTTCAAAAACAATGGGATCCTTCATTGATCCAAGAGCCTTTTTGTAGGTTTCTTGGAGTAGGTCATGGTTCTCTCCAAGTTTCTTGAGCTCTGATGACCCACAAGTATAGGGGGTGTATCGTAGTATTTTCGATAAGTAAGAATGTCGATCCCAACGAGGAGCAGAAGGTGTTGACAAGCAGTTTCGATGAAGGATTCACTGTAAATGCTCACAGACAAGTATTCAGGGGGTTTTGATGTAGCAGATGAATAAAATACGAGTAAGTAAAGTGCGAGAGTAAAAATTGCAGCGAGTGGCCCAATCCTTTTTAGCACAAAGGACAAGCCGGTTTGTTTACTTATAATGACTAAACGTTCTTGAGGACACACGGGATTTTAGTCTAGTGCTTTCGCTGCATATGGCTAACTAATCTTCATTGTTTTGATAAGTGTTGTGTGGGTGAACCTATGCTAATGCACCGCCCTTCCTAGGACTAATAAATACTTGTGATTATACCCCTTGCAAGCATCCGCAACTACAAGAAAGTAATTAAGATAAATCTAACCACAGCCTTAAACTCTGAGATCCTGCTATCCCTCTTGCACCGATATACCAACGGGGGTTCAGGTTTCTGTCACTCCGGCAACCCCGCAATTGGCAAACGAATACAAGATGCATCCCCCTAGGCCCATAATGGTGAAGTGTCATGTAGTCGACGTTCACATGACACCACTAGAAGAATAACACCACAACTTAAATATCATAACATTGAACATTACTCAACCATACTTCACTACTAACATTTAGACTTCACCCATGTCCTCAAGAACTAAACGAACTACTCACGAGACATCATATGGAACATGATCAAAGGTGATATGATGATGAATAACAATCTGAACATAAACCTTGGTTCAATGGTTTCACTCAATGGCATTAATAACAAGTAGAAATCAACACCGGGAGAGTTTCCCCTATCAAACAATCAAGATCCAACCCAAATTGTTACAGCGGTGACGATGTGCAGCGGTGGAGACGGCGGTGATGATGATGTAGATGATGACGATGGTGATGGAGATGATGTCCAACTCGATGACGGTGACGATGGCGTCGATTTCCCCCTCCGGGAGGGAATTTCCCCGGCGGATCTCAGCCTGCCGGAGAGCTCTTTTCTCTCTGGTGTTCTCCGCCCCGCACAGGCGGCTGTGTATCTTCGCGACTATCCTCCTGGAGCTTAGGTTTTCAGGACGAAGAAATACGCGAAGGAGAGGAGGCCAGAGGGGGCTGTGGGCCCCCTCCCCACAAGGCGGCGCGGCCAGGCCTTGGCCCGCGCCGGCCTGTGAGGTGGGCCCACGGCGGCCCTCCTCGGCTCCCCCTTCTGGCTCCCTTCGTCTTCTGGAAAAATAGGAATTTACATATAATTTCCGGCAATTGTTGATCTTCCGAAATATTGCATTCTGACGGCGCTTTTTCCAGCAGAATCCTGACTCCGGTGCGCGATCCTCCAATAATCATGAAACATGCAAAATAGATGAAATAACATAAGTATCATCTCCAAATATGAAATATATCAATGAATAACAGCAAATTATGATATAAAATAGTGATGCAAATTGGACGTATCAAGCTCATCCTTAACAAGGTTGTTAGCCTTTTCAAGGTGGTCAAGATCCCTAGTGAGAGAAGCATGAGCAACTTCAAGCTCCTCCTTTGAGGCATTGAGCTCTTGAGTCAATGATTGATCGCTATCAATAGTTTCTAGGTCCTTAACTTTATCAAGTTCTTAAGTTTCAATTTGTTGCTTAAGGCCTTGAGATATGCACCTTTCGGTTTTTAGCTCTTGTCTTAGGAGATTGAATCTCCATTCCTTCTCATTCAAATGATATTCTAATTCCTCAATGGACTCATCCTTTTCCTTGAGTGAGTCCATCAAGAAATCAAACTTGACAAGAGCTTCACCAGAAAGGGTGCATCTAACATCATAGAGTTCCTTAAGCACAATTAATTCTTCTTGATTTTCGTTTTCATCATCAAGAACACTAGATAGGGAAGGTGGAGGTTCCATTACCTTGGTTTCCCTTGCCATAAGACAAGAGCCAACGATTGTAGAGGAGGGAGAGTCATTGGAGTCATCATCTTGAGTTGTTCTTGCCATGAAGGAAGATCCAACATCATTCTCCGTGGAGTAGTCCTTGGAGTAGTCGTATGTGAAGAGTGACCCGGGCTTAGAGAAAGCCAAACCGGCCACCCCGGCCTACTTCTCCTCATCTTCCTCTTCATCATCGGACAAGTACTCGGCCCCAACAAAGGCTCTTCCCTTGTTCTTCTTGTATCGATCGTTGATTGGGTTTGGCTTCAATCTTGGCTTGACCCCTTTGATGAATCTTGGCTTGTCTACCCTTTTCTCATAAGGGCACTCATTTGCAAAGTGGCTATCTTCATCACAATTGTAGCAAGTTCTCTTCTTCTTCTTGTCATTGAGGAGCATTGGGAACTTTGCCTTGTATTTCTTGGCAAAGAAAGCAAAGTCGGTAGCAATATCACTCGATGGCATTAATAACAAGTAGAAATCAACACCGGGAGAGTTTCCCCTATCAAACAATCAAGATCCAACCCAAATTGTTACAGCGGTGACGATGTGCAGCGGTGGAGACGGCGGTGATGATGATGTAGATGATGACGATGGTGATGGAGATGATGTCCAGCTCGATGACGGTGACGATGGCGTCGATTTCCCCCTCTGGGAGGGAATTTCCCCGGCGGATCTCAGCCTGCCGGAGAGCTCTTTTCTCTCTGGTGTTCTCCGCCCCGCACAGGCGGCTGTGTATCTTCGCGACTATCCTCCTGGAGCTTAGGTTTTCGGGACGAAGAAATACGCGAAGGAGAGGAGGCCAGAGGGGGCTGTGGGCCCCCTCCCCACAAGGCGGCGCGGCCAGGCCTTGGCCCGCGCCGGCCTGTGAGGTGGGCCCACGGCGGCCCTCCTCGGCTCCCCCTTCTGGCTCCCTTCGTCTTCTGGAAAAATAGGAATTTTCATATAATTTCCGTCAATTGTTGATCTTCCAAAATATTGCATTCTGACGGCGCTTTTTCCAGCAGAATCCTGACTCCGGTGCGCGATCCTCCAATAATCATGAAACATGCAAAATAGATGAAATAACATAAGTATCATCTCCAAATATGAAATATATCAATGAATAACAGCAAATTATGATATAAAATAGTGATGCAAATTGGACGTATCAACTCCCCCAAGCTTAGACTTCGCTTGTCCCCAAGCGAAACTGAACTCGGTAAACAGGACCACATGTTTATGGAGTGAAGAGTCGATAAATAAAATACGGACAAGAAGCATCATATTCATTCACACAAGACATTCTAGTAAACAACTTCCTCATATAATTCAACTTGAAACAAGTATAAGGTAATCACAAATAAAGGTGCATAAGAAATCATAATTGGTGATGGCAAACTTTGTTCTTGGTCAGAGAACAATTAACAGGTTATACTTATCTATTGAGCAGCGCTTTCATGTTAAAGTTTATATGGCACAACTTGCATACTCAATCATAATAATCTCCTCATAATCATTGATAACTTTCAAAGCTATATTCATTCGGATAAAACTTGTACTAAACAAGGAAGAGTAAAAGACATGATGAAGTAAATCACAATATAGATGGTTTGATTACAACAACTCAAATGCTTGCTTAAGATGGAGAGAAATAGGTTTACTGACTCAACATAAAGTAAAAGACAGGCCCTTCGCAGAGGGAAGCAGGGATTAAATCATGTGCTAGAGCTTTTTCAATTTTGAAATCATATAAAGAGAGTAAAAGTAACATTTTGAGAGGTGTTTGTTGTTGTCAACGACTGGTAGCGGGTACTCTAACCCCCTTGCCAGACAAACTCTCGAAGAGCGGCTCCCATAAATTTTATTTTAGGTTGGCACTCCTTCCAACCTTTGCTTTCACAAACCACGGCTAACCGAATCCTCGGGTGCATGCCAACAATCTCATACCATGAAGGAGTGCCTTTTTATTTTATTTTTATTTAGGTGACACTCCTTCCCTCCTTTGCTTTCTCAAGCCATGGCTAACCGAATCCTCGGGTGCCTTCCAACAATCACATACCATGGAGGAGTGTATATGTATAAAGTTATGAAGGTTAATTAATCGGGGCTGGGAACCCCATTGCCAGCTCTTTATGCAAAATTATTGGATAAGCGGATGAAGCCACTAGTCCATTGGTGAAAGTTGCCCAACAAGATTGAAAGATAAAACACCACATACTTCCTCATGAGCTATAAAACATTGACACAAATAAGAGATAGTAAATTTTGAATTATTTAAAGGTAGCACACGAAGTATTTACTTGGAATGGCAGGAAATACCATGTAGTAGGTAGTTATGGTGGACACAAATGACATAGGTTTGGGTTAAGGTTTGGATGCACGAGAAGCATTCCTTCTCAGTACAGGTTTTTGGCTAGCAAGGTTAATTAGCAAGCACAAGAGTTGAGGGAAACAAACAAATATACATGTGATAGAAACAATCATGCATCTTTCTTGTAAGCACAAACAATTTTAACTTCAGAATAATAAGCTATGAGCTAACAAGAAAAGAAGACAATGAGACAACTACATGTATTTCTCTTTTCTACTTAAACCTCAAAGTGTTATTGCTATTGACCAATGCTAAGTTTGCCAAAACCAAATAGATTTATTCAATGCTCCCAAAGTGATACCAATACTAATAACAAGATCAATCATATAAAAGAGATTGCACACTAAAATAAGATGTGCAATATGTAAATGATAAGACTTCTCATTAATATTCCATAACGATAACTCACACCAAGGGGTACATAGACAACCAACTAAAGGAGAGATACTTCCACACTGCAACCCATCTTATATGATAACTTCCCTACTCATGATATGACACTACTTGATAGTAAAAAGTAAAAGATAGTGATGATGTGATTCCGCAACACTCCCCCAAGCTTGGAACAAACCAAGGGGATGCCAATACCGATAATGAATTACTCCTTCGGCGATGGTGGTGATGAATTCCCATCATCAGACTTCCAAGGAAGAGGCTCTCCATCAACAAACGACATCTTGGTCTAGGGAATCCTGAAACTAGCAGCATAGCTTATGTGTTTAAACCTGTTTTCATACTCACAGTTCTGATTCTGAACGTCATAGAGTTGAGCTTGGAGTTTGTTGGTGGTGTCGTGAAGCGAGAGGATGTCGTCCCACAGCCTTGCAGTCTCCTTCTTGTGTGCATCAATAAGTTCAGACACAATCTTGTGGAAGATGTCCACTTCACGCTCAGCCATCTTCTTGTAGTTGAAAACCTCTTGTTCTAGCTTCTCCATCCTGTCTTCCAAGCTTCCTTCTCCTTTAGGACCCTGGACATCTTTGATCTGCAACTCTCCATCAACGAGCAGCAACTCCTTGGGGTGCATCTTCAGCTCGTTCATGTACAGGTTGACGACGTCCTCGCAGAAGCTGTCCTTCGGAGTTTCTGATGAAGACATGATGGATCTAGATCCGGAGCAGATCCTGGCAGAAAATAGCTCGAAACAAAACACGTCGAGAAAATGATATACGGACCTCCAGGGGTCCGGGGGATTATATAGCAGGAATTTTTACGACAAAAGGAAAGTACCAGGTCGAACCAGAGTCGGAGAGGAGCGACGAGGTGGCCACCTCATAGGGCGGCGCGGCCAGGCTGGGGCCCGCGCCGGCCTATGGGGGCACGCCCTCGTGCGTCTCCTCCACTCCGTTTCGATCTCGTAATTTTTCATATTTTCCAAAAATAGCAAAAACATTGTTCGGAAAGTAAATCGCGAACTTTTTATTACCAGTACTGTTACCTATTCAAAATCGAGTTCTGGCGGACTGTCAATTTGACCTTTGATAAAAGCCTCCGGTGTTTCTACTTGAATAACGTCAACATCTTCATTATAAGAATCACCTGAGATATAATGCTTGAGTCTTTGTCCATTCACCACTTGTGAGGCATCGCCTTGGAGAGAGCTAATTTTAATTGCTCCTGAACGATACACCTCCTCAACGACATATGGTCCTTCCCATTTTGAGAGTAATTTCCCTGCAAAGAATCTGAGACGAGACCGATACAATAGGACTTTGTCCCCAATATTAAATTCTCTTTTGATAATTCTTCTATCATGCCATTTCTTAACTTTCTCTTTAAAGAGTTTAGCATTTTCATAAGCTTCACTTCTTCATCTAAAGAACTTAATTGTAGCAACCTCTTCTTACCGGCTAGTTTAGGATCTTTATTTAATTCTCTTACAGCCCAATAAGCTTTGTGCTCTAGTTCTAAAGGTAAATGACAAGCTTTTCCATAGACCATTTTATAAGGTGACATACCCATGGGATTTTTATAAGCAGTTCTATAAGCCCATAGTGCTTCCTTCAATTTACTAGCCCAATTCTTTCTAGTTTTATTAACAATCTTTTCCAAGATAGATTTAATCTCTCTATTTGATAATTCTACTTGCCCACTAGTTTGAGGATGATAAGCGGAAGCAATTCTATGATTAATACCATATTTAGCAAGAGTTTTTCTAAAACCACCATGAATAAAATGAGAACCTCCATCAGTCATAATATATCTAGGAACTCCAAATCGAGGAAAAATAATATCTAAAAGCATTCTTAAAGAGGTCTCACCATCAGCACTTTTTGTAGGTATGGCTTCCACCCATTTAGTAACATAATCAACAGCAACAAGTATATGAGTGTTACCTTCTGAAGAGGGAAAAGGTCCCATGAAGTCAAATCCCCAACAATCAAACGGTTCAATAACAAGAGTATAATTCATAGGCATTTCATTGCGTCTGGAGATATTACCAACCCTTTGACATTCATCGCAAGATAAAATAAACTTCGTTGCATCTTTGAAGAGAGTTGGCCAATAAAAACCTGATTGTAGAACCTTTTGCGCGGTTCTATCTCCGGCGTGATGTCCTCCATAAGCACTACCATGACATTTACTCAATATCTCTTGCTGTTCATATTCGGGAACACATCTTCGCAGAATACCATCCACTCCTTCTTTATATAAGTGTGGGTCATCCCAGAAATAATGCCTCAAGTCATAAAAGAATTTCCTCCTTTGCTGGGCTGAAAAGGTTGGAGGCAAGTACTTGGAAACAATAAAGTTAGCATAATCAGCATACCAAGGACTGTCTCGCGAGCTCACCTTTATTACAGCCAATTGTTCATTTGGAAAACTATCATTAACAGGAACATGATCATAAGCAATATTTTCCAATCTAGACAAATTATCAGCAACAGGATTATCAGCACCTTTCCTATCTACAATATGCAAATCAAATTCTTGCAACAAAATCACCCATCTAATAAGCCTTGGTTTAGCATCTTTCTTTTGCATAAGGTATCTAATTGCAGCATGATCAGTATGAATTGTAACTTTTGAATCAACAATATAAGATCTAAACTTATCACAAGCAAAGACTATAGCTAACAATTCTTTTTCAGTAGTAGCATAATTTCTTTGAGCAGCATCAAGAGTTTTACTAGCATAATGAATAACATTCAATTTTTTATTTACTCGCTGTCCAAGAACAGCGCCTACAGCAAAATCACTAGCATCACACATAATTTCAAATGGTAAGTTCCAATCAGGAGGTTCAACTATAGGAGCAGTTGTTAAGGCTTTCTTTATAGTTTCAAAAGCTTCCTTACAATCATCATCAAAAACAAAAGGTACATCTTTTTGAAGAAGATTAGTAAGAGGATTTGAAATCTTGGAGAAGTCTTTAATAAACCTCCTATAAAACCCAGCATGACCAAGAACACTACGAATACCTTTAACATCCCTAGGATAGGGCATCTTCTCAATTGCTTCAACTTTAGCTCTATCAACTTCAATACCTCTCTCAGAAATTTTATGTCCCAATACAATTCCTTCATTAACCATAAAGTGGCATTTCTCCCAATTAAGAACAAGGTTAGTTTCTTCACATCTCTGCAAAACTTTATCAAGGTTCCGCAAGCAATTATCAAAAGAATTCCCATAGACGGAAAAATCATCCATGAATACCTCTACAATACTCTCGCAAAAACCATGAAAAATAGCAGACATGCATCTTTGAAAAGTAGCAGGAGCATTACATAAACCAAAAGGCATACGTCTATAAGCATAAGTTCCATAGGGACAAGTGAAAGTTGTTTTCTCTTGATCCTTAGTTTTAACAGCAATTTGTGAAAACCCAGAATAACCATCAAGAAAGCAAAAATGAGTATTTTTGGATAACCTTTCTAACATTTGATCAATAAAAGGCAAAGGGTAATGATCTTTCTTAGTAACCTTATTAACTTTTCGATAATCAATGCACATTCTATACCCTACAACTACTCTTTGAGGGATGAGCTCATCATTATCATTAGGCACAACAGTCATTCCTCCTTTCTTAGGAACACAATGCACAGGACTAACCCATCTACTATCAGCAATAGGATATATAATACCAGCTTCAAGAAGTCTTAATACCTCATTTCTTACCACATCCTTCATCTTAGGAATTAGACGATGCTGATGTTCAACAACATGCTTTGCATCATCTTCCATATTAATGGCATGTTGGCAAATAGAGGGAGAAATCCCCTTCAAGTCATCAAGAGTGTAGCCAATAGCTCCTCGGTATTTCTTCAGTATTTCCAATAACCTTTCTTCTTCAAACTCT
Source organism: Lolium perenne (assembly GCF_019359855.2). Taxonomy (NCBI): domain Eukaryota; kingdom Viridiplantae; phylum Streptophyta; class Magnoliopsida; order Poales; family Poaceae; genus Lolium; species Lolium perenne. The sequence goes on along the minus strand of NC_067247.2, from coordinate 192,620,627 downwards.
GAAAGCTTAGAACTAATAATAACAGGATATATTTTCTTATCATCAATATGAGCATATTTAAGATTATCAGGCAATGGTTTCAAATCAAAGACAGGATCTTCCTTTGGTGGTGGTGTTGTACCTAGATCTTCTACCGGTAAATCATGCTTAAGAATAGGTTGACGAAGGAAAATTTCGTCAAGCTCATTTCTTTCTTCCCTAAAAACTTCACTCTCACTATCCTCCAAATGTTGCTGCAAAGGATTATTAGGAGCAAGAGCAATAGATGCACACTGTTCAACTCTAAAATCATTATTAGGTGAATCACCTTTATAAGGAGTTTTGGCAAATTTAGAGAAATTAAACTCATAAGATTCACCAGCAAATTTAGTCAAAATTTTCTCTTTCTTGCAATCTATAACAGCACCACAAGTATTTAGAAAAGGTCTACCAAAAATGATAGGACAATATTTACTAGCATCGGAACCAAGTACCAAAAAGTCAGCAGGATATTTAATCTTACCGCATAGAACTTCCACATCCCGAACAATACCAATTGGAGAGATAGTTTCTCTATTAGCCAGCCGAATAACCATATCAATATCTTCAAGTTCACAAGAACCAATTTCATGCATAATCTCCGTGTAAAGCTCATAAGGAATAGCACTAATACTTGCACCAATATCACATAAACCATAATAACAATGATCACCAATTCTAACGGATAGCATTGGAACACTTGTTTTCTTGGACTTATTAGGATGTGAAACAATATTAGAAGCATCTTCACAGAAAATAATATGACCATCCTCCACATTTTCAGTCACAAGGTCTTTAACTATTGCAACAGCAGGTTCAACCTTTATTTGTTCTTCAGGTTCTATAGGTTTCTTTTCACTTTTATTAACCGCACTATTTATAACAGAGTACTCCTTCATTTTAGCAGGGAAAGGAGTTTTTTCAATATAAGCTTCAGGAATAACATGATCAACAGTTTCAACTACAACACATTTATTTATAGATGAATCAATTTTATCTTTATACGATTCATGATACTTATCAAAATTCTTCTTAGGCAATTCATAATGAGAGGCAAAAGCTTTATAAAGATTTGCAGCAACTTGAGAATCAAGACCATAAGTAGCACTCATATTACGAAATTTATCAGTATCCATAAAAGCTTCAATGCATTTATAATCATAATTTATACCTGATTCTCTATCTTTGTCGTTCTCCCATCCTTCAGTATTCTCCTGGATCCGATTAAGAAGGTCCCTTTTAAACTCTTCTTTGTTGCCTGTAAATGATCCAGAACAAGAAGTATCCAGCAAGGTCTTGTCTTGAAAAGAAAGTCTTGCATAGAAATTATCAATAATAACATTACCAGAAAGCTCATGAATGGGGCATTTGAGCATTAAAGACTTCAATCTCCCCCACGCTTGGGCAATACTCTCTCCATCATGAGGCCAAAAAATATATATGCGGTTCCGATCCTTGTGAATTTCACTTGGAGGATAGAACTTAGAATAAAACCGGGGCACAATATCATTCCATTCAAGAGAATCCCCATTATCCAGTAATTTATACCAATGCGCCGCTTTACCATTCAGCGATATAGAGAATAGTTTCTTCCTCACTTCATCCATAGCAATACCTGCACACTTGAATAAACCGCATAATTCATGTAAGAACAGTAAATGATCTCCAGGGTGGACAGTTCCATCCCCTGTATAACGGTTATCCACTACACGTTCAATAATTTTTATAGGTATTTTGTATGGTATTTCTCCCTCACCTGGCGCCTCATCCACTACCTTTGCAGTAGTAGTAGATTTTCCAAATAAAAATTCAAGAGAAGATCTCTCCATAATGAAATATGGCAGCAGGCAGAAATAAAATCAGCACAAACAGTAAAAGTTTCCCTTACCAATTCCACTTACCAATAGCGCTTCACTCCCCGGCAACGGCGCCAGAAAATAGTCTTGATGACCCACAAGTATAGGGTGTATCGTAGTATTTTCGATAAGTAAGAATGTCGATCCCAACGAGGAGCAGAAGGTGTTGACAAGCAGTTTCGATGAAGGATTCACTGTAAATGCTCACAGACAAGTATTCAGGGGGTTTTGATGTAGCAGATGAATAAAATACGAGTAAGTAAAGTGCGAGAGTAAAAATTGCAGCGAGTGGCCCAATCCTTTTTAGCACAAAGGACAAGCCGGTTTTTTTACTTATAATTACCAAACGTTCTTGAGGACACACGGGATTTTAGTCTAGTGCTTTCGCTACATATGGCTAATTAATCTTCATTATTTTGATAAGTGTTGTGCGGGTGAACCTATGCTAATGCACCGCCCTTCCTAGGACTAATACATACTTGTGATTATACTCCTCGCAAGCATCCGCAACTACAAGAAAGTAATTAAGATAAATCTAACCACAGCCTTAAACTCTGAGATCCTGCTATCCCTCCTGCACCGATATACCAACGGGGGTTCAGGTTTCTGTCACTCCGGCAACCCCGCAATTGGCAAACGAATTCAAGATGCATCCCCCTAGGCCCATAAAGGTGAAGTGTCATGTAGTCGATGTTCACATGATACCACTAGAAGAATAACACCACAACTTAAATATCATAACATTGAACATTACTCAACCATACTTCACTACTAACATTTAGACTTCACCCATGTCCTCAAGAACTAAACGAACTACTCACGAGACATCATATGTAACATGATCAGAGGTGATATGATGATGAATAACAATCTGAACATAAACCTTGGTTCAATGGTTTCACTCAATGGCATTAATAACAAGTAGAAATCAACACCGGGAGAGTTTCCCCTATCAAACAATTAAGATCCAACCCAAATTGTTACAGCGGTGACGATGTGCAGCGGTGGAGACGGCGGTGATGATGATGTAGATGATGACGATGGTGATGGAGATGATGTCCAGCTCGATGACGGTGACGATGGCGTCGATTTCCCCCTCTGGGAGGGAATTTCCCCGGCGGATCTCAGCCTGCCGGAGAGCTCTTTTCTCTCTGGTGTTCTCCGCCCCGCACAGGCGGCTGTGTATCTTCATGACTATCCTCCTGGAGCTTAGGTTTTCGGGACGAAGAAATACGCGAAGGAGAGGAGGCCAGAGGGGGCTGTGGGCCCCCTCCCCACAAGGCGGCGCGGCCAGGCCTTGGCCCGCGCCGGCCTGTGAGGTGGGCCCACGGCAGCCCTCCTCGGCTCCCCCTTCTGGCTCCCTTCGTCTTCTGGAAAAATAGGAATTTTCATATAATTTCCGTCAATTGTTGATCTTCCGAAATATTGCATTCTGACGGCGCTTTTTCCAGCAGAATCCTGACTCCGGTGCGCGATCCTCCAATAATCACGAAACATGCAAAATAGATGAAATAACATAAGTATCATCTCCAAATATGAAATATATCAATGAATAACATCAAATTATGATATAAAATAGTGATGCAAATTGGACGTATCAAGCTCATCCTTAACAAGGTTGTTAGCCTTTTCAAGGTGGTCAAGATCCCTAGTGAGAGAAGCATGAGCAACTTCAAGCTCCTCCTTTGAGGCATTGAGCTCTTGAGTCAATGATTGAGCCCTATCAATAGTTTCTAGGTCCTTAACTTTATCAAGTTCATAAGTTTCAATTTGTTGCTTAAGGCCTTGAGATATGCACCTTTCGGTTTTTAGCTCTTGTCTTAGGAGATTGAATCTCCGTTCCTTCTCATTCAAATGATATTCTAATTCCTCAATGGACTCATCCTTTTCCTTGAGTGAGTCCATCAAGAAATCAAACTTGACAAGAGCTTCACCACGAAGGGTGCATCTAACATCATAGAGTTCCTTAAGCACAATTAATTCTTCTTGATTTTCGTTTTCATCATCAAGAACACTAGATAGGGAAGGTGGAGGTTCCATTACCTTGGTTTCCCTTGCCATAAGACAAGAGCCAACGATTGTAGAGGAGGGAGAGTCATTGGAGTCATCATCTTGAGTTGTTCTTGCCATGAAGGAAGATCCAACATCATTCTCCGTGGAGTAGTCCTTGGAGTAGTCGTATGTGAAGAGTGACCCGGGCTTAGAAAAAGCCAAACCGGCCACCCCGGCCTCCTTCTCCTCATCTTCCTCTTCATCATCGGACAAGTACTCAGCCCCAACAAAGGCTCTTCCCTTGTTCTTCTTGTATCGATCGTTGATTGGGTTTGGCTTCAATCTTGGCTTGACCCCTTTGATGAATCTTGGCTTGTCTACCCTTTTCTCATAAGGGCACTCATTTGCAAAGTAGCTATCTTCATCACAATTGTAGCAAGTTCTCTTCTTCTTCTTGTCATTGAGGAGCATTGGGAACTTTGCCTTGTATTTCTTGGCAAAGAAAGCAAAGTCGGTAGCAATATCACTAGTTGAAGTCATCTCTTCATCTTCTTCAATTTCATAGTCTTCTTTGCTTCCATGATCGGCCCTAGCTTTGAGAGCAAGGTTGTGTGGCGCTTCATGGTTGTGTGAGGCTTCATCAACACGGTTCATTGACATGAGCCTCTTTCCCGCTTTGGCCATGTTTTCATTGGCGGCCACATAGGAGACTAGATCATCGGAGTTGAGATCGGCACTCTTGGTCATGATTTGCAAGTTGAGAGCAAGGTTGGTGTCTTCTTGATTGACGGCAATCATAGCAATGACCTTGGACTTTATGAATGCTTCATTCATCTCGAAGCCGTCATTGTACTTCTCAACTCCAAGTCCCTTGACCCTTACTCTAAGAGCACCTAGCCTTGCATAAGCATCGGCCACGGATTCTCCTTCTCGGATCATGAATTGATGGGCCTCTTGCTTTGCGGTCTCATAAAGAGCTGATTGGATCAAATCGGTTCCCTCTTGGAGTACTATGATTCGATCCCACAACTCTTTAGCGGAGTCTATGTCATTGACTTGATCAAGGAGCTTGCGGTTGATGCCACTCCTAATCTTGTCACGTGCGGAGGCATTGAGTTGACGGTTGTAGAATTCGGTGGAGGTCAACCGAATGGGATCTTGTGGCTCCCGGTATCCATGAACGATGATCTCCCATAACTCCACACTGCAGCTGCGATATGAGATTCCATAGAAGATTTCCAAAAAGGAAAGTGAGTTCCATCAAAATGGGGAACATTCCCACTATGGTTTATATGAGGCATGGGTGAAGTGTTTTTGGGATAGTCATGGTTGACTTCACGATAGCTCCCTAGGGAGGCCGAAGCCGTACTAGGAGGCCCACTAGTCAAGTTCTTAAGCATGGCAGACATCTCTGCCATTTGGCTTTATAGTTCATCCTCCTTTTTCTTCTTCTCGGCATCATATGCCAAGAATCTAGATTTCATCTCTTTAACCGAAAGGTTAGAGTCTTCATCTAGACTCTCGAATAGTTTATCCATCTCACTCTTAAGGCGGTGAAGCCCTTAATAAGAGTCCAGGCTCTGATACCAATTGAAAGTATAGAGATGGTAAACCTAGAGGGGGGTGAATAGTATTCTATAGATTTTAATTCTTTCTTTGCAATATTAGGCTTTGCGGAATATAAAGGTGAGCCTAATGCAAAATAGGTGAAGCAACCTATATGAGGATACAACTAACTCGAGCACGAAGGCTCTCACAGGCAGTTAAATCACAAGTAAGGAGCTCGGTTAGAGATAACCGATAGCACGCGGAGACGAGGATGTATTCCCGTGTTCCCTTCCTTTGCAAGAAGGTACGTCACGTTTGGAGGGGTGGAGGTCCCACGAAGGATTCCCCACGCCACGAAGGCTCACCCTATTCTCTGGAGCCTATCCCACGAAGGAATAGCTCACTCACTTGTGGTAGACTTTGAGGTAGCCTCCAAACCTTCACAATCTTGCCCGGAGCAAATCCACAGCCCGGATGCTTCCGGACTCCTCTTGCCCACCTAGGGTTTCCAAGGAACCCTAGGAAGCAAGCTTCTCGATGAATACAAGGGGGAATGAGATTTGGCTTGGTAGAACAGTAGATCAGGTCCTCCTCTAACGTTTCCCCGGAGGGATTTGAGTTTGGGTGGAGGAGGAGGGAGATCAGAGGCTTTTGGTGTTTCTAGCAATGGAGTAAGAGAGAGAGCTCAAGAACAGCTTGTAGTGTAGTGCCTAACTGTTCAGAGGTAGGAGAAGGCCTATTTATAGTGTTCTTCGAAATATGGCCGTTGGTCACTTGCCACCTCATCGTTTCTCTCGTCAAACCCGGTCAACCGGACCCCTGACCGGATTGTCCGGTGCAGAGGCCGGTCAGACCGGACCAGTGACCGGACCTGCCGGTTGTGACTGGATGGTAGACCGCACCCAGACCGGAGACACTTTTGCGACGTCCAGGATGCTCCTCCGGTTGGCGCCCGGTTGGTGCCCGGTTGGCGCCCGGTCGACCGGACGGTGCGCCGGACCCGCCGGTCTATAGGCCGGCTGACCGGGCGGCAAACCGGATCTGTTAGGTGCCCGGTTGGCGCCCGGTTGGCGCCCGGTTGACCGGGTTGCTCGTCGGACTGGCCGGTTGTGAGGCCGGCTGACCGGGCGGCAAACCAGATTTCTGCTGTAGACCCCTTTTTGATTGTTGTTGAAGTGGGGGGTCTCCTTTAGCCTTCTTGTTCCTTTGATACACCATTTATGCCTCTTTGCCTAATACCTGAGATAATCCTTATAAACGTATTAGGCCAAATACTCTAGCACGGTGTCATTGTTACCAAAATAATGGATAAGGGTAAAATACCCTTACAGGAGGCCTTCCCTTTCTGCCAACCGTCTGAGCTCACTGTCGCTTCGCCTCCAAGTGATTTTGTCCCCGGAGGTGTAGAGATGGCCGACGAATTAGGTTCTGCGTTGGCAATGAGATCACCACGAGCATCTTCCTCTGGGACCTCGGCGCGGCATACGCCTTGAGGTTTCTGGCGAGTGGCGGAGAAGAAGCACAAGAACATGATTGCTTAGATTTTTTGTGTTAGGGTTCTTTTTAAAAGTTTGAGGCTTTATCATTAAATAGTTGGTTTTCCAGGGCGATAGAAGCTAGAGGGCCTCCTTGTAATTTGGTGCCTTCAGCTTTTTATGAAGCTTCTAAGGGCATCTCCAACAGGTCGATGCATTTCGAACGCTCAAAATGTCCACGTGTGTCCGTTTGCGTTGGCCCAAATGGTCGAAATCCACCGCGCGTCAGTTTGCATCGAGGGGTGCCCCTAGCAGCTGATATGTCTCCAACGTATCTATAATTTCTTATGTTCCATGCTAGTTTTATGCCAATAGCTACATGTTTTATATATATGCACTTTATACCATATTATGACATTTATTGGACTAACCTATTAACAAGATGCCACAGTGCCAGTTTCTGTTTATTATGTCTGTTTATTGTAGAAAAGGACCAAAAACCAAATTGCTCGGAAAAATCCAGAAAAATTACAGAAATTCTATTTTGCCAGAAGACCCACGGAGCCAGAAGGGCCAGGCCAGAGGAGGCCCACGGTCTCCTCCCCATCCACTGGCGCGGCCAGGAGGGGGCGGCGCCGCCCTATGGGGCGGGCCCCTCAGGGACCCCCTTGCGCCGCCCTTTCGCCTATATTAAGCTCCTGCCCTGAAAACCCTAAAGAGATCGACGATTTCTCCAGAAGAGTTCCGTAGCTCCGCCGCCACCAAAAACCCTAATTCGGGGGACAGAAGTCTCTGTTTCGGCACCCTGCCGGGACGGGGAATTGCCCCTGGAGCCATCTCCATCGACTCCATCGTCATCTTCATCGCCGTTGCTGTCTCCCATGATTTGGAGGGAGTAGTTCTCCCCCGAGGCTGAGGGCTCTACCGGTAGCTATGTGGTTCATCTCTCTCTCCCATGGTGTGATCTTTATGTGATCATGAGTTTTGTAATCTAGTTGAATATGTAGATGTTACTCTTGTCTATTATGCACTCTAGAGGTTACTTTAATATGAACTCCGGAGTCACTGTCCACGGTTTGATGGTGACAGTGTGCGCATCGTGTATGATTCCTTTATGACGTTGTGGAGCTTGTTTACTCCGGTTTGAGGTGTGCTTTTGCAGCCCTACACAATGAATGGTGTTTGTTATCCAACAAGAGAGTGTTTGAGAGTAGCATTTATTTATTCAATGATGTGATCATTGTTGAGAGTGTTCACTAGTGAAAGTATGATCCCTAGGTCTTGTTTCTAAGCATTGAAACACCGTTTTCAACAAGTTCTGCTACATGTTCGCTTGTTGTCATTTTATTTCAGATTGCAATTACTACTTATAATCATCCATATTACTTGTATTTTACTATCTGTTCGCCGAACTAGTGCACCTATACATCTGACAAGTGTATTAGGTGTGTTGGGGACACAAGAGACTTCTTGTATCTTCATTGCAGGGTTGCTTGAGAGGGATATCTTTGACCTCTACCTCCCTGAGTTCGATAAATCTTGGGTGATTCACTTAAGGGAAACTTGCTGCTGTTCTACAAACCTCTGCTCTTGGAGGCCCAACACTGTCTACAGGAATAGAAGCGTGCGTAGACATCAAGCTATTTTCTGGCGCCGTTGCCGGGGAGGTAAGGTAAAAGGTATTCACATCCTCCGACTACTAAGCTATTTCCTAGCACTGTTGCCGGTGTGTGAGTGCTCGAAGCTATTTCCTTTACATTCTGCAATTATATTTTTTTGTTTCTTGTTTTTATTTCACTAGTTAGGCTTAATGGAAAACAACAAAAAAACTAGAGATCTTTATGAAGTTTATATTGAATGAGGACATGATGCTTTTGAAGAGAAAATTAAAAAACCTATGGAAGTTTGTCTGCATAATAGTGGTAGTAATGTTATTAGTATAAATTTTCTGGACACCATTATTTTTAATTCTATGGAAAAACCCAAGCTTGGGGAAGCTAGTTTATATAAAAATAATCTTTTTTGCTCCTCAGCTTTGGATCAAGTATTTTGCCTTGATAATGCTTTGTCTCCAATATGTGGTAATTCGAATGATGCTTGTGATATTTTCAGTCCATCTACTATTGAGGATAAAATTCATTATGATTATTCTATGCCTCCAATTTATGATGATTATAATGATGGATGTGATAGTTTTACTCCCACTATTACTAATAAAATTGATTATGCTTGTGTGGAGAGTAATGATACTTTTATGCATGTGGATCATGATAAGAATGCTTTATGCGATAGCTATATTGTTGAGTTTATCAATGATACCACTGAAAATTATTATGACAAAGGGATACATGGTTTTATATATCTCAATAATATTAAGTCACCTCTCTTTTTGTTGAAAATTTTGAAGTTGCACTTGCTTTGTCTTTCTATGATAGTAGCTTCATGCTTCAATAATTTGTTTTCTTACAAGATTCGTTTGCATAGAAAGTGGGTTAGATTTAAATGTGTTTGGTATTTGCTTTTGATGCTCTCTTATATTCAACTCTCATCTTTATAAGAGCATCATGAAAATTATCATGCCTAGCTAAAAGGCTTTAAAGAAAAGCACTCTTGGGAGACAACCCATTGTTTTATTTCTGCAATTTTTGTTTTATTTTTGAGTCAAGGTACTGCATACTACTGTAGCAATACATTTGTATCTTTATCTTCTTGCATTGTTGTGCCAAGTAAAGTCTTTGATAGAAAGTTAATACCAGATTTGCATTTCTGCGCAGAAACAGATTTTTAGCTGTCACGGTTTTGAGTTTTTCTCTTTGTAGAAAAATCTAAAAATTCTGAAAAAATTTATGAGTAATCCTCAGATATGTACGCAAATTTCATTCAACTGGAGATTTTCCATCTGAGCATGTTAAGTGCCTCGAAAAAATTCGTCTTTATGGACTGTTTAGTTTTTGACAGATTCTGTCTTTTATTTCGCATTGCCTCTTTTACTGTGTTTGAGTGGATTTCTTTGCTCCATTAAATTTTAGTAACCTTGGGTAATGTCCAGAAGTGTTGGAAATGATTGTGTCCTTGCTGAACATGTGAATTTTTGATTATGCACTAACCCTCTAATGAGATTGCTATGAGTTTGGTGTGAAGGAAGTTTTCAAGGATCAAGAGAGGAGGATGATATAATATGATCAAGAAGAGTGAAAAGTCTAAGCTTGGGGATGCCCCCGTGGTTCATCCCTGCATATTTCGAGAAGACTCAAGCGTCTAAGCTTGGGGATGTCCAAGGCATCCACTTCTTCATCAAACTTATCAGGTCACCTCTAGTGAAACTATATTTTAATTCCGTCACATCTTATGTGCTTTACTTGGAGCGTCTGTGTGCTTTTATTTTTGTTTTATTATTTTCATTCTCTGAATAAATCGGATCCTAGCATGCTTGTGTGGGAGAGAGACACGCTCCGCTTTTTCATTTGAACACTTGTGTTCTTCGTTTTATTTTAATATTCATGGCGAAAGCTGAAAGCCTCAGCACTTATTGTTTATGTTTATGGCGAAAGCTGAAAGCCTCAGCATTGATTGTTATTTGTTTGAAAACAGAAAATGCTTCATGTGGTAGTTGGTATATTGTCTTGAATAATTTGATGCTTGGCAATTGTTTTGAGCTCTCAAGTAGATCATGTTTAAGCTTTTGCACCACGTAGTTTAAACCTATTAGTGGAGAACTACCGTAGAGCTTGTTGAAATTTGGTTTGCATGATTGGTCTCTCTAAGGTCTAGATATTTTCTGATAAAAGTGTTTGAGTAACAAGGAAGCCAGTGTAGAGTCTTATAATGCTTGCAGCATGTTCTTATGTAAGTTTTGCTGTACCGGTTTATACTTGTGTTTGCTTCAAACAACCTTGCTAGCCAAAGCCTTGTACTGAGAGGGAATGCTTCTCGTGCATCCAAAACCTTGAGCCAAAACCTATGCCATTTGTGTCCACCATAACTACCACCTATGTGGTATTTTTCTTCCATTTCAAGTAAATACTTCATGTGCTACCTTTAAACAAATCAAAACTTTATTACTCCTTATTTGTGTCAATGTTTTATAGCTCATGAGGAAGTATGTGGTATTTTATCTTTCAATCTTGTTGGGCAGACTTTCACTAATGGACTAGTGGCATATACATCCGCTTATCCAATAATTTTGCAAAAAGAGCTAGCAACGGGGTGCCCAGCCCCAATTAATTAACTTTCATTAATAATTCTCTTCACATGTTTTGCCCTGATTTATCAGTAAGCAACTTAATTTTGCAATAGACACTCCTCCATGATATGTGAAATGTTGGAAGGCACCCGAGGATTTGGTTAGCCATGGTTTGTGAAAGCAAAAGGTTGGGAGGAGTGTCATCTATAAATAAAACAAAAATACATGTGTAAACAAAAGAGAAGAGGGATGATCTACCTTGCTGGTATAGATAACGTCCTTCATGGGAGCCGCTCTTTGAAAGTCTGTTTGACAAGGGGGTTAGAGTGCCCACTACCATTCGTTGACAACAACAAACACCTCTCAAAACTTTATTTTTTGTGTGCTCTCTTTATGATTTCAAAAACTTAAAAACTCTAGCACATGATTTAATCCCTGCTTCCCTCTGCGAAGGGCCTTTCTTTTACTTTATGTTGAGTCAGTTTACCTACTTCTTTCTATCTTAGAAGCAAACACTTGTGTCAACTTTGTGTGCATCATTTCTTATGTGCTTGCTTATTGCACTCATCATATTACTTTGTGTTGACAATTATCCATGCGATATACATGTTAAAAGTTGAAAGCACTTGCTGAAACTTAAATCTTCCTTTATGTTGCTTCAAAAACTTTTATTAAGAATCTATTGCTTTATGAGTTAACTCTTATGCAAGACTTTTTGATGCTTGTCTTGAAAGTACTATTCATGAAAAGTTTTTACTATATGATTCAGTTGTTTAGTCATTATCTTTTTGTTAGCAAACTATAGACCATTGCTTTGAGTCACTTCATTCATCTCATATGCTTTACAATAGTATTGATCAAGATTATGTTGGTAGCATGTCACTTCAGAAATTATTCTTTTTATCGTTTACCTACTCGTGGGGGAGTAGGAACTAAGCTTGGGGATGCTTGATACGTCTCCAACGTATCTATAATTTCTTATGTTCCATGCTAGTTTTATGCCAATAGCTACATGTTTTATATGCACTTTATATCATATTATGGCATTTATTGCACTAACCTATTAACAAGATGCCACAATGCCAGTTTCTGTTTATTATGTCTGTTTATTGCAGAAAAGGCCCAAAAAACAAAGTGCTCGGAAAAATCCAGAAAAATTACAGAAATTCTATTTCGCCAGAAGACCCACGGAGCCAGAAGGGCCAGGCCAGAGGAGGCCCACAGCCTCCTCCCCATCCACTGGCGCGGCCAGGAGGGGGCGGCGCCGCCCTATGGGGTGGGCCCCTCGGGCACCCCCTTGTGCCGCCCTTTCGCCTATATTAAGCTCCTGCCCTGAAAACCCTAATGAGATCGACGATTTCTCCAGAAGAGTTCCGTAGCTCCGCCGCCACCAAAAACCCTAATTTGGGGGGACAGAAGTCTCTGTTTCGGCACCCTACCGGGATAGGGAATTGCCCCCGGAGCCATCTCCATCGACTCCATCGCCATCTTCATCGCCGTTGCTGTCTCCCATGATGAGGAGGGAGTAGTTCTCCCCCGAGGCTGAGGGCTCTACTGGTAGCTATGTGGTTCATCTCTCTCTCTCCCATGGTGTGATCTTTATGTGATCATGAGCTTGGTAATCTAGTTGAATATGTAGATGTTACTCTTGTCTATTATGCACTCTAGAGGTTACTTTAATATGAACTCCGGAGTCACTCTCCACGGTGTGATGGTGACTGTGTGCGCATCGTGTGTGATTCCTTTATGACGTTGTGGAGCTTGTTTACTCCGGCTTGAGGTGTGCTTTTGCAGCCCTACACAATGAATGGTGTTTGTTATCCAACAAGAGAGTGTGAGGGAGTAGCATTTATTTATTCAATTATGTGATCATTGTTGAGAGTGTCCACTAGTGAAAGTATGATCCCTAGGTCTTGTTTCTAAGCATTGAAACACCGTTTCCAACAAGTTCTGTTACATGTTCGCTTGCTGCCATTTTTATTTCAGATTACAATTACTACTTATAATCATCCATATTACTTGTATTTCACTATCTCTTCGCCGAACTAGTGCACCTATACATCTGACAAGTGTATTAGGTGTGTTGGGGACACAAGAGACTTCTTGTATCTCAATTTCAGGGTTGCTTGAGAGGGATATCTGTGACCTCTACCTCCCTGAGTTCGATAAACCTTGGGTGATTCACTTAATGGAAACTTGATGCTGTTCTACAAACCTCTGCTCTTGGAGGCCCAACACTGTCTACAGGAATAGAAGCGTGCGTAGACATCAGCGGCACGATGCATTTTTTCAATATAAAAACATAATTTACATAGTAAAGAAAGGAAAATAAAAAAAACATAAAAACTAACCCCTGCGCCTACTCGTCGTCATCGTCGAGCACGATGAAATCCGGTACTGGCCATGACTAGTTGCAAACCGGCGGAACATACGCCGATGCCGCTGGCGGTGGAGGTGGAGGTGGAGCAGCCCATGCCGGTGGATGAGGTGGAGGTGGAGCCAGCCACCGATTGTACGCCGGAGGTAGAGGTTGAGTAAGAGGCGGCGGTTGCGGGCTTGAGTTCTGGAGCGCCCGTTGTAGGGCCTCTTCCTTCGTGAGGCTCGACGGCATGATGCCGGTGGCGTAACGGGACATCGACGGCTGCAACGGTCAGTCCACCTCTGAGACGAGGATGCCGAGCCTCTCGATCTCGTCATCGGTCATCGTCATCGGGAGGTTGAACTTCCGGCCCTCCGCCATGGCCGCCTAACAATCCTGTAAAATGCAGGCGATGAAGTCGTCGCTGTCGTCCTTGGCCTCCTTTTTTTGGTAGGCCAGCGCGTCACAGTCCTCGTCGTCGTCGTCCTGTGGAGGCATCGGTGGCTGCCGTGTTCTACGACGAGGTGGCGGTGGCCTGTCAAACGGGAAGTCCCGGTTGCTGAGGAAAACCGCTTGCCTCCTCGGAGCCTCCTCGGTCTGGCGCCAGTTGTGCCAGCTGTTGGAGTCGACGGCGAAGACGGGATCGGCGTGGAGGTCCGGCGGCAGATACCACCGCCTGCGCCGGATCTCGGCGCTCCTGCCTGGCTCGCGTAGATGCACAGGCGGGATAGGCAGCCGGAGGTGGCTGAGCCGCCAGCCGCCGCCAGCCGGATGAAACTCCCGCCAGCCGTCACATGGCATCCAGTTCTTGTGCATGAGAAACGCCACCTTGACGGGTAGCGACACCCTGTTTGTTCGCTCTGGCTGCGTGGTGCCGCTGTCGGATGCCTCGGAGTCGTGCTTCTTCTTTCCCATAGTTATGCGATGGCGCGCGGCGGTGATGGGTGGGAGTGGAGGTGTCGGTGGTGTGGGCAATGGCAGGGACGATGTCGGTCTACTTTTAAAGGCCGAGCGCTCGCGGGATACGATGCCATTGGTGGCGGCGCAGAAGCCCAGCTGGTGCCCGCCAGTGCACGTGTAGAAGAGGCAGCCGCAAAGCGATGACCGCTAAAGCGGCGACCACGGAAGCGATGCCCTCGATACAATCTTATGGCTCGGGAGCCCGTTGAAAAAGCTGGCGGTCACTTGGCGCGTCCACGCACCGTCCGCCATGACGCATCCCAGGCTTAAATATGCGCCGTCTTTGCGTCCCCGCGGACGACCCGGTCACTATACGTCTGGCCACTGGACCTGATTCCTGGACCTGATTCCTGACGCATTTTAAACCCGCGGGGACCTAAACTAGAGATGGCCTAAGTAAACAGGCCGATTTATGTTCAAGAAAAAAGACCTCTCCTAGCTTGGATCTCGTGATTTCTGAACTAGAGGCTCACGAAGCCATTAAGAGCATCTCCACCGTGGCCCCGATAGCAATTTGGGGGTCGGGAGCGAAAATGGGCTCGCACCGGCGCGTCCCAAACGGCGCCGGCCAATTTTCGAGCCCAATAGAATCGCCGGCAACCCCGTGCCAGCCCCTTGGCCAAGGGCGCGAATCGGGGGGGCGCCGGTGCCTCGCGGAACGACGGTTTTCGTGGGTGGGACGCCTTGTCAGCGAGGGGACGCGCGGTTCGCATCGGAAACGACGCGGGGAGGTTGGTCATCGGCGTTAATGGCCTCCCACACGGAAACCAAAATGGTGAGGGCGGCGACTGGCCACGCGGCGTCCACCTACCTTACCCACGCGCCTTCAATGAGCGTCCGCCGCCTCCGTTAAAACCCCACCGGTGCGCACTTCTCTCTTTTTCCCACCGTCCAACCCTAGCCGCCGCCGTCCTCAACCTCCGCGTGAACCACCACCCACACGCACCCCGCCGACGCGATGGCGCACAACGACTAGGCCGACGGCAGCGGCGGCGGCATGCTCCGCACGACGCAGCTGACGTTCGATGAGGCCGACGTGCTGTAATGGCACCGCATCCCTGTGCCAGTACAGTACAAGTTGCCGTAAGGTTGGCACGTCTCCAAGGGCGGCTTCGCCATGCCGCCGCCGCCACTGCGAGGGCCGCAGATGCGGGCCCTCGCCAGGGAATTGCGGGCCGAGATGACGCCGGAGGAGAGAAGCCTGCCGGAGAACACCGTCGATAGCCCGTCCTGGGCAGGGCGCTTCAAACACGAGCGCGCCGCCGAGCTCGCGCGGATGGACAACCCCTCGGGCGGCCGCTTCAACATCGGCCGTCGTGCCTGGTGGTACAGTCGCTCCGTCGACGACACGCTCCGCGAGCACGGCTTCCAGCCACGCGTCCGCGGGCAAGGGGAGCCGGTATACTTCCTGCATGGCGAACATGGCGCCGCCGCGTACGACGCAGAGGGCGCCGGAACGGACCGCGGCGTCCGGAACCTCACGCACCGGATCGTCTGCCATCACGCGCACTCGCTCGGCCGCGCCTGCGCCTCCTTCCGGAGGCGTCGTCATCCGCGACGACGCGAGGCGCGCATCCTCTGCTCTGGCTCGTCGGACGACGGGTGGCCGCCGCTCCCGCGTCAAGGAGGTGGACGCCTCGCCACCACTTCCGCCGGCGAAGAAGAAATGGTGGGAGAAGGAGGCCGAGGCGCAGGCAGCCCTCTGTGGCGACGGCGACGAGGCGGAGTTCCCCGTCCTACAGTACATTGTCGGCCGCTCCGTCGACGGAGACTACCGGCATATCGTGATCGACCCGCGACAGGCGGCGGTGTGGTCCGCCAGGGACCACGGCAGCAACTACGTCGACCTCGCCGGACCATCTGAGTTGCCGGCGCCAAAGGAGGAGAAAGCCGACGAGGAGGAGGCCGACGACGCCGACAGCTGGTCCTTCGGGTCGTCCAGCGGCAACGAACTGAACTTCAGCGCCTTCGACTCCCCGCGCCGCTAGATTTTTTTTAGTTTTTTCGTATGAATATCGTTTTCAACATTTCAATTTGATTTTCTAAATATATCGGGGCCGCCGGTTTGAGAGCGCCAGTGTGGAAGCAGCGTTTCCAAATAAAGGATGTTGTGCCGGTGTCCTCCAAACAAAGATGTCGGCGCTCTGTCGGCGCCTATTTGGGCTGCCGGTGGAGATGCTCCAAATTACAGCCGGGCAAAGTTCGGGTCGGACCGGGCTTAAAAAAGCCCGCTGGTAAAAAGTCAGGCCCGAGCCTGGCCCGGCCCGACCGTCGGGCCCGTAATTTAAGCCCGGACCCGGCCCGAACAAGTAAAAAAGCCCGACCCGGCCCGAGAAGCCCGGCCCGACCAATCTAAAATGCACGAAAATGAAGACCCGAGCCCAGCCCGGCCCGGCCTGACATTCGGGCTCAGATTTCAGGCCCGAGCCTGGAAGTGCAAGCCCGACCCAGCCCGGCCCGGGATTTTTGGGCTGGCTCGGACCGGGCCGTCCGGGCCGGGTTGCCCATGCCCAGATGTACTCCAAATGAAGGTTTGGCGTCATTAAGCAGTAAGCTGGTACATGGAATCTTCGAGACTACTGACTTCACACTAATTTTTTTATGCGCGCGTGTTGCACGACTGATGAGCTGGAGCCCCTGTTCGACGGTGCTGGGCCAGTGGTTTGGACACATGGTCAATGCCTCATTGATTGCGGGAACACGGGTAGTAGTGCTTTAATTTTCTTTAAAACACTTTGATTTTGTTCCCAATGCCCCCCAAAAAAAGCCCCCAAAAAAAATAGAAGGAAAATAAGAGCCGGCTTGTGCGTCTCCGTTGAAAATCTTACTATTTCTCAGTAGACTTTGCAAGAGTAGCCATCTAAGAATATGTTCATCCTGCAGGAACAATTTGTTCATTTCAAGGTAGAAAAATATTAGTATTATTGAAATAACAGAAACAAACTCATTTATTAGCTGACTTTACAGATCTGTTATTGTTGTAGATTTATATATATATTAAAATTTGTTCACGATGCATGTTACAATTCGTTAATCTGATGCAAACAAAAAGTAGTACATATTTTCTTTTTGAGTTTACAAAAATTAAGGACCCCAATAAGCCATGTATTCAGATTTTGAAAAATCGCTCGGATGCATGCATCTCCATTGTAGCTGTAGCTGCTGCACACGGTACATACAGGAATACATGAATCTAGGCCAAAGCTTTTGAAGCCATCACGGTCCGTTGGCAAGCGATGGAGCCCCACATTGCAGACCGCACCTGCCATGCGTTGATGTGATGGTACCATCCATCATTGAGCCTGAAGGAGCCAAGGAGGTGGGATGAACCGTGAAGGTACCCAACACCCGAAAAACCCTAGCTCTCGGTCCCTCCCGCGAGCGACCCGAGGGCTCACGGCGGCGCCTCGTCGTTGTCAAGTGTATTGTTTGTCTTTGTTGTGTAACAAGTTCTTACCGAGTGTATTTTCGTGAAAACTCGGCAAATGTTGTCTTTGTTAAGTACGTGACACATGGAAAATAATAAAAGAGCCAACAACGATTCGTTTTCTGGTAGCGAGGTCATGGCATTTTAGGGCAGAAACTAATGAGAGCTTGCCATGTGGTTTGGTGGGAAAATTGGTAGCGAGGTCATGGCATTTTAGGGCAAAAACTAATGAGAACTTGCCATGTGGTTTGGTGGCAAAATTGGAGTAGCCATCCGATCGTCGTTGGATAAATCAGCAGGCGACAATCTTTCTGCCACGTCGTGATGCAATTGCAGGAACCTACATGCGATATAGTTTTGAAGATTAAAGTGTTGGGTGAGTTAATTTCAAAAAAGCACCACATTACAGCGTCAAGTTCGAAAAACCACCAATATTTTACGAAATTGCAAAAAACCACCGAAATTGAGCGAATTCATTCCAACGTGCACTGATTGTTGATTTTAAACACGTTAACAAGTTTTCTGACAAGTGGGACTCGTTGTTAGTCCCACGTGGCAAAACTGTACCTGTGTAAGGAGATTAATTATATATATATCTAACTTTTGGGTTTCTTTTGCAAATTTTCTGTGTGGCGTTGACCAACATCCCTTGCACGGAGGAGATGCGCCATGCCCGGAGAAGTGCCGGCCGCCCCGAGCTCGCCGGCTGGAGACACGGCATACCCCGACGGAGCTCGCCGTTCCCGCCTATGCGGAGCTTGCCGGCGCTCGCCCCTAGCTCATCCGCCCGCGCCGGCACGTCACGGAGCTCGCCGCCGACGCCCGTACTCGGCCAGGTCGCCCTGGTCCGCCTCGCCGGCGCAGGCCACGTGGTCGCCAGCGCCCGTGCTCGCCCATGTCGCCCTCTTCTGCTTCGCCTGCGCCGGCGCCCGTGCTCGCCCATGTCGCCCTCAACCGCCTCGCCTGCGCCGGCGCCCGTGCTCGCCTAGGTCGCCCTCGTCCGCCTCGCCTGGGCCGGCCACGTGGTCACTGGTGCCCGTGCTCGCCCTAGCCCGCGAACCGGTAACTGTGCTCGCCCTCGCCCGCGGACCGCCTCGCCTGCGCCTGCCCCTTGCAGTTGCAGAGCTCGCCCGTGGCGGAGCTCGCTGGGCCTCACCTGCGCCGGCGACGTGCTCGCCGGCCCCATGCCCACCGGGCCTTACCTGCGCCGGAGCCGGCGCCCGCCCTCGCCATCCCACTTGCGCCAGCCACGTGCTCGCCGGCCCCGAGCTCGCCTGTGCGGTTGGAATTTTTGTCAAAAAGGACCACCCTCCCCAATTCATTGACAAAAAGACCACCTGTGAGTAGAATTGACAAAAAGGACCACCTCCTGTGTGGCGGCAGAGCCCCCAAGCGACACGTGTCGCCTGCCGCCACAGCCGGAGGTGGCAGGGCCTGCCGCCGTTGCCCGTGGCGGCATGTCCACCGTGATCAATGAATAGTATCCTGATCGATGAACAGTGCACGTTAGCTACAAAATTTGTTGAATTTGTCTTTTTTTCTGAGCCCAAAATACAACGTATTTTACAGTGAATTTTTGCACGATTGTAGTGCATAGAGTTAGCTACATGTAGGTATTTTTTTCGAATTTTTTGAGATGTTTTAAAAAAAATCAAAACGGGCTACTATTCATAGATCAGGATAATGTGGACATGCCGCCACGGGCAACGGCGGCAGGCCCTGCCGCCTCCGGCTGTGGCGGCAGGCGACACGTGTCGCCTGGGGGCTCTGCCGCCACACAGGAGGTGGTCCTTTTTGTCAATTCTACTCACAGGTGGTCCTTTTTGTCAATGAATTGGGGAGGGTGGTCCTTTTTGACAAAAATTCGTGCGGTTGTCGATCCGTGGATGGAGGGCGGGGACGGAGCAGGACACACGGTGGTTGATCTCGCTGATGGAGGGTCGAGGCTAAGAAGAACTGATGCCGAGGAAGGGGAGCACTGGAGGTGGGCTTGGGACCGGGCCAAGCGGCCACGGTCAACGCCTCGCTCCGGCGAGCTGGCTCGTTGTTTCCAGAATTCCATTGAATCAAGATTGGTGAGATTTTTTGCGAAAAAAGACCCTAGATTTTACCTGATTCATATCAGGTAGCCCCTGTTGTTTATAAAGTTCTTCACATAATCCAATGTGGATCCATAGTGTCATTCTTAAGTTCTTCTGAATTTGAAGATGAAGACCTAACAGTCAAAAAAATTCTTCACAAAAAATGCATTGTGTATCCATTGTTGCTATTATAGGTATCATTGGTCAGATCTCTATAAACTTCTTCACGGATCTTTATACAAAAACTACTTTGGCATGAATATCCTTTGCACTCAAGATTCAGAGTACAGCTGTACGGGTAGAGTTGCAATACTGCACTCAGATTAATTAGTCCAAGCTTCAACCCTCCTTCAGCACACAGCACGTACGCAAGTAAATGGGTTCTCAAAAGAGGGTTGAATTTGCACTTGAGATTAATCCAAGCAATTTTCCTTGCTTACCTCTTAGGTGAAGGGACTACTTGCCTTTGATATGGTGTTAGGTAGCCCGCATGGAAAGCATGGTTTCATTGTTTTTGCACAAGGCAGAAGGAGACATTTTTGTACATACTATATGTGAGCCTATCTACAAGCTGACTTTGTGTACCGGGACATTTGCTCAAAGAAAAACACTGAATCTGTTCTTTGGTGAAACTTGCTAGCTACGAGCAGCGGAGTTTAGCGCTTCCATTTTCCACAAAATCATGAAGATATACCTCCTAATGACTTGTGATTTGTACTCGGCTTGTCAGATCTGGTCTTAAGACGAACACATATTGAAGCTTTCAATTCTCTACGTATAAGTTTCTTGTGTCGCACTCGCGCATCAGAGGCAAGTGTTAATTGAACTAGTTGGTGAAAACGATTCTATATAATGTTATCTTTATAGCCTACATTATTGTGGCGAGGCCATGGTCATTGTCTGCATGCACGGTCTATTCGCTGATGTGTGCATTTTTCGATAAAAATATATATTAATATCAGGAGATACCAGTTACACTCAGTCTCCGCAACAACGCACAACCCTAATGATAGTAGATGCACACAACCAAAAACAGAAAAAGAAAACTAAAAAATAAAAAGTCCCGCTATGGCATTCCAGCTCTAGCAGTAACATTACAATCACCACCAGTGTAACACCCGAACTCCAAGCTCTTCAAATGGGACATCTTCAAGAAGGGAACAATGCACTAACACCGTCGTCGCCCTATCAAAAGATTTCAAGTTTTCACTCTGAAGATAGTATCCGCTCTCAAACCAATGTCTTCAACAAGATCATTATTGGCACAACCGATTAAGGCCAGACATTGGATTTTCACCCTAAAAGATAAGAATCTGAACTTCACATGTTTTGCCACCCCCTCTTGCATACTGTTGCTGTGAAATCCAGAACACCAAGTCAGACCCTCAAACCACAGAGACACGAACTTCCATTGCCAGTCCTCGAAACCTGCTTTCATGATATTCTCCACCCCTGATTTCACCATGTATCAGAATGTTATCTGATGTCAACACAGAATAGAGCTTCGTGCCGCTCCCTCCAGAACCAAACGACCGAAATAAAAGCATGGATGCTGCACACGACCGAACACCAGCCGATCCAGCAAACTCCAGGCATAATGTGCACTGTTACACTTGCTGGCGAAGCTTTCCGAAACTCACCATTCCGTGCAGAAGAAGAAGAACCGACCTTAGGAAAGTCACCATCTTCGCGGAAGAGGGACCAAGGGGAACCAGCTTTATTAGGCAGAACAGCAGGTGCCCACACCCCCGCCCGCCGGTCGGCCTTATCGGAAAGAGGAGGCCGCCAGCGACCACAGATCCATCGATGAGACGTTCGCCGCCACCCCCAACCGAAGAAGGCCACCATCGTGAGCCGTCGGGGAGGATTGGCGCCAAAAGCCCGCAGACCACCGCCAAGCGCAGCCGCGTCGCCAGGGGTGCTAGAGCAGGCCCGCATGGAACTCGCCGTGAAGGGAGCCACCAGCCACCGCCCGAGCCCACCTCCACGCCGCCATGGTAGGTTACCGCGCCCAAGCACGGCGCGCAACCGAAACCACCTTCCCGGGGCCGCCGCCACGGTGTCCACGCTAGAATAGGCCGCGCCACCCTCAACCAGCCTCGCGGCTTGGCCGCCGCCGAGCAGAAGACACCACCGCTGCCCCAAGCGCCCTCCCTCACGCCACGACGTGAGACGAGATCCCCGCCGCCGCCCACTACCGAGCGGGCTTTGCTCGTCGGAGCACCCAGGCGGTAGCGCAGAGGAGGAGAGGTGGGAGGGAGGCGGACGGCCCGGCGGCTAGGGTTTGCGCGCCCGGGTCGCCTGTGCGGGAACGACGCGCGGGGGGGGGGGGGGGGGGGGTTCTCTGGCCGGCTATTAGGTTCCGTTTTCCAGATTTCTTAGATGTGTGTTGCATGTTGTATATCCGTGAAGTTCCAGCTCTGATCTTTTAAAATTTGTTATGCGCTTGGTTGCATGTGTGTTGCATGTTGTACATCCCACTCAGATTAATCGACAATCGTATCCTCTTTTGACTACTTATATCATAATTAAGCGGGCGTGATCCAAAATGAAAGCAACCAAATCATGTGGTTGAGATAGAGAAGGTATACCCCCTGCTTAAGCTTATATTGCTTTGTAAAGAAAAACTTATATTGCTGGCTCTATATCTTCATGTGATTGACTGACATGCCCGCTACTTAGGTTTGCAAAGAAGGTATCCCCCAAACTTAAATGTAGGTATATGAAAAGTTAAACATGTATTAATCTTAAATAAAATCGCACTAGGTTGATATTTAGAACACCTATATGCTTTGCTCGCAGCCCTACAGCTACTTCATGTGGTCGAGAACTTGAGATACAGAAAGCAATCAAATTACACGCCCGCTACTTCGATCTGCTGAAGTCAACCGGTGGTACAAAGCTCAGAAGATGCGCGGAAACTCACATCATAGAGGAGGAGGAGGGGAAAGATCAGGCCGACATATCGTCGGTGTGCCTGTTCCCGGGGCTAAGGCCATCTCCAACGGGGTGATCCATCCCGCGCCCTCGCGTCCGGATGGGTCCGGCTCCATCCGGACAAAAACCCGGTCCAGCACGCGGACCCATCCCTAAAATGGATAGCCGCGGCGTCCGGAACGACGCAAACCCGGCCTAAACTGGGCCGAGTTTGCGTGGCCGCGGACGCGAAGCGCGTCCGCTCGCGTTCGCCCCTTGTCCGCCCCTGGCCCGCGTGTCATAGACATAAACATTTGTTTTCATCAAAAACAACCCATTACAATTTTTTTTAACTACTACTTCTATCCTACTACGTACGGGGCCGGCGGCCTCGCCGGCGTCTCCTCGCCGACTCGCCGTCGGGGCCGTGGATTTCACTCGACGCGGGCGGCCTGTACGCGTGAGGATTCCACTCCAGCTTACCAGCTGGGTGGCGCGGCGGCGGCGGCGGCGGCTTCGGCGGAGGCCTTCATCCTCCTCCTTTCCGTCCGCGCACCTCGGGCGCGCTCGCGCTCCGCCTCCTGCGGCGGAACCATCCGCTTCCCGCATACCTCAAGCTCCTGCAGGGCAGCGCGTTCCACAGCGGTGCGCGCCTCCAGGCGGATGCGAGCGGGGGCCTGGGCCTCGTGGTTCTCCTGCCGCCGGCGCATGCGCTCTTGCCGGCCGCGCTCCGCCGACTCAGCATCCTCCCGGGCGCGCCGCTCGGGCGAGGGCATCTGGATGAGGTGACGGGCTGCTCGCATAGCGATCAGCTCGTTCTTCTGACCGAGGAGGTCGCCAAATCGGCGGCGGCCGGCCCGCCAGGTGGCCTCGTGCTCCTTCGTCACGCACGTAAGATCGGCGAGACGCTCCTCGATGGCGGCGTTGATATTCGCCAGCGCGAGGTCCTCCTCGTCGACGGGCTCCTCCGCGGCGGCCGCCCCCTCATCCGCGGCCTCGTACCAGCCGTCCGCGGTCTCGTGCCAGCCGTCCGCGGCCGCCTCCACCATCTCGGCGTCGCCTGACTTCTTTGCCGCCACCTCGGCAGCGACGCGGAGCGCCTCGTCGTCGGCGACCCACCGCGAGTCCGCGCGCTCCTCCTCCTCCGTCCGCGGGAACCTGGCCCGGGCGGCGAGGGAGAGCTTGGCCCACGTGGCCTGCAGGGTGCGTGGCATGGCGCCGGAGAAGGTGGAGTGGCCGCCGGAGAAGGTGGAGTGGGAGAGGAAGGTGATTCGGTCTGTGTGAGACCGCCGCCGTCTTTTATAGCCGGTGGCCTGGCGGGAAACTAGGGCGCGAGCGCGCGCCAATGACGTTTTCGCGCGCGCGGGAACCTTGGTGCGCGCGGGATCTTTCCCACGCGTTCCACCGCCCACCATGGCTATCCCGTCGAGGCCTGCCATGGCGCAGCGCCGCGCAACGAAGACGAACCACGTGGTGTCTCTTTGGATCACCGCGTTGGACGCCGCGTGCGACCCAAACGGACACGCGGACGCGGGGCGCTGTCCGCGTGTCCGGCCGGCCACGCAAACGGCCCAAAACGGATGGCCCAGCGCGTCCGTTTGGGTCGGGCGGTTGGAGATGCCCTAACGAACAGGATTCCAGTCAAACACTACTACACTACGCGATAGGTTCTTGATCCATGTGGGGTTTTCATGATTTCCCTTTGTTTTTTTTTTTTTGAAAGAAAGACCCAGCGGAACTGCTTTTTAGTGGCAGTGAAGTTAGCTCGCGTAATTCAGAGCAGACCTTCAGAGCTTGGTGGCGCTGCAGCAAGCATCAGAGCGAGGTTCACCGGAGGATGCAACTGATAGAAACATTGGATGGTGTAGATCTAATTATGGTAGTGGAATCAAGAACTGGCACTGGTGATTTAGAGCATCTTCTGTCGTTGGGCTCCCCAGACCGAAATTTAGCGCCGGATGGATGTGTTTTTTAGTATGGGAAAACCCATTTTCTCAGCGGCGGGTCCAGGATGGATCAAAACTTTTGACAAAAAAAGCGAATACAGACAAAACAAGGCGAAACTAGTTCAAACATAAGCGAAATTTAAAAATTTTAAGTTATATAGACGTTCGTACATATATAGGCCAATTCGTACATATATTTGAATTCGACCAGACGAAAACATAAACTATAAGTAATAACGGCCTTCTACATGCTGAAATGGTGGTAGAAGGCCGTGTAGTCGCCGCCGTCGTCGCTCGAGTTGCCGGCTTCCTCGAGCAGCGGCGCCTCGTACCAGCGGCTAGAACCCTGGCCAGGGTCGCCGGCGCGTGGCGGCGTCGGCCGGTAGAGCTCGTCGTTGCTGCTCTCATCGAGCTTGATCAGCGGCATGGGCGTGACGTTTGTTGAGACGGGTGCGACGGCGCGGACGGCGCGTTGCCGCGCGACAGCCATGTCCAGCAGGCGACGATGTTGTTATGCCTCCTGCCGCTCCCAGTCCCGCCTGGACCAGTCCAGCGCGGCGTCGATGGGGAGCGCATTGTCGGCGGGGACCAGGTCGTTGAGCGACCTGGCGATCGCCTCCGCCACCGCGGCGTCCTCGGCGTGCTTGGCCTCCTCCTCGGCGAGCTGGTTCGCGGCGGCGGCCTCCTTCTTCGACGACTTCCTCTTGCGCCCGCACGAGGGAGAGGAACATTGGTCACAGATTACGAGGGTGCCGCTGCTGCGCTCGCTGGTCGGCGGCGGAGACGCCGCTCCTTCTTGACGAAGCGCGACGTCGACGGCGGAGGAGCCGATCCACCGAACCTGGACGCGAACCTCGACCTAGACGAGGAGGAGGACGGCGCCTTCCTCCTCGATGTCCAGGAACTACCGTGCCAGCACGACACGGTAGCCGCCACCAGTGGCGGCATCCCCAGAACGGGGGAGTTCGCACCCTCGATGTGCACGAGCACATTCTCGAGGGTGCGGCCAGGCGCGCTCCACCTGCGGCGGTGGCCGGTGGCGTTGTTCCTAACTGGAGGGGGAGGAGGCCCGTCGTACTGGGCGAGTTTACGTTCGTACCTCTGTCGGAAGAAGTGTGTCCATGCCTCGTAATTGTCCGACCGGAAGCACGACCGATCGGCGGCGGCGGGATCGGGACGCCGCCCGCGCTGAGTCGCCATCCTTCGGGCGCGCGGAAGTCTGGCGGTGCAGGGTAGCCCGCCGTGTGCAGGAGCCGCCCCTCCCGTTGGTGGAGAGAGCGGCGGCCGAATCCATTGTTTGCCGCGCCGTCGTTCGCCATTGCTGATCGCCGCTAGCTCTCGCTCGATGAGATTGGGGAAGATTGGTGGTGTGAGAACATGGAGAAGGCATGGTGAATGCGGCCATACGCGGTAGTTCGGCGATAAATAGAGGGCGACACACGTGAAAATGAGGCGACGGCATTAACTCGCCGCGTGGAAGCTACACGTCCGACGAAGACTGACCGGCGGCAGGCTTTTACAGCGCGCGGAAGACGATGCGATGAGGACGATGATCGGATTTTCTCACCGACAAGTCAGGGCCACCAGCCGCGCAGGAACTTTTTTCGACGTTTCCCGCGTTTTCGTTTCGTTCAGAGTCCCCGAGCGCTCCCCGGGGGGTGGGGATCACCTGGGCTCCCCGGATGGATAAAAGTCCAAATCCAGATGAAAACGAGGATTCAGGGTGCGACTGGCCATTTTCGTCCATCTGGAATGAAAAAAAGACACCCTGGAAACCTTCCCGAGAAGACAGGTTGGAGATGCTCTTATTAACTGCGAGTGCGAGAGATTGAGAGGAGTAATTTCTCCCTGGACCTGGCTAGAGGAACGAGAGGGGTTGGACATTTCGGTACATATATGTCAGAGTGTACCTACAAGCTGACTTTGTGTACCGGGACATTTGCTCAAAGAAAAACAGTTAATTAATCTGTTCTTTGGTGAAACTTGCTAGCTAGGAGCAGCGGATAGCTCGCGCAAATCTAAAAGCTCCATGGTTGATAATGATATAGCAAAACATTTAGCGCTTCCATTTTCAACTAAATCAAGAAGATATACTTCCTAATGACTTGTTCTTTGTACTCGGCTGGTCAGATCTTCAATTACCTACGTATAAGTTTCTTGGGTCGCACTCGCGCATCAGAGGCAAGTGTTAATTGAACTAGTTGGTGAAAACGATTTTATATAATGTTATCTTTATAGGCTACATTATTGTCGCGAGGCGATGGTCGTTGTCTGCATGCATGGTGCATTTGTTGACGTGTGCATATAGCAAGCGAAACTTGATTTCTTAGATGTATGTATACCCGTGAAGTTCCAGCTGTGATCTTTTAAAATTAGTAATGCGCTTGGTTGCATGTGTGTTGCATGTTTTATTTCACACTCAGATCAATCAAAACAATCGTATCCTCTTATGACCCTGCTACTTATATCATAATTAAGCGGGCGTGATCCAAAAAGAAGGGCGTGATCCAAAAAGAAAGCCACCAAATCATGTGGTTGAGATAGAGAAGGTATACTCAAGCTTAGGCTGTTCATAGTGGGGAGTAACTTCGATTAGTAATATATATCATGTTATTAGTCTAAGTTACTACCTTCATAGTGCGTATAATAACTTATATATGATGTCATGCATTGTATCATTTACTATGTTGTAGACTCATCTTGACTTGAGGTGTGTGATGTTATGGTAACATAACTAGTAACCATCTCCCTCTTTTTTTTATTTATTAGCATGCTATGTCACCAAAATGGCTTAAGATATGTGATGTTACTAGCTATGTTACTCCCACTATGAGCAGTCTTGTATTGCTGGCTCTATATCTTCATGTGATTGACTGACATGCCCGCTACTTAGAGTTGCAAAGCAGATGTCACGCAAAACTCGCATGTAGCTATATGAAAATCTTAAATAAAATCGCACTAGGTGGTATTTAGAACACCTATATGCGATGCTGGCAGCACTACCTCTACTTTATGTGGTTGAGAACTTGAGATAGAGTCATAGAGAAAGCAATCAAATTACACGCCCGCTACTTCGATCTGCTGAAGTCAGCCGGTGGTACAAAGCTCAGAAGATGCGCGGAAACTCACATCATAGAGTAGTAGGAGGAGGAGGATCAGGCCGACATATCGTCGGTGTGCCTGTTCCCGGGGTTAACGGACACGATTCCAGTCAAACACTACTAGTACTACACTACGCGATAGGTTCTTGAATCTTGATCCATATGTGGGGTTTTCATGATTTCTCTTTGTTTATTTTTTTGAAACAAAGATCCAGCGGCACGGCATATGATGAAATCTTTTTAGAAAATCTTACAAATAAGACCCAGCGGCACTGGTTTTTGGTGGCAGCGAAGTTAGCTTGCGTAATTCAGAGCAGACCTTCAGAGCTCGGTGGCGCTGCAGCAAGCATCAGAGCGAGGTTCATCGGAGGATGCAACGTCATCCAGTACGGTTCCGGAAGAAGATATACCGCCAAATGATCTTTAGGATGAAGGATTCAACACGAAGAACGATTTGTTCCATCAGGGCATCTCCAGCGGGCCGACGTACGTATTTCGGACGTCCGAAATGTCCGTTTGCGTCAGCCCGCGGATGCCATGTAGCCCAGAGCGATCGATGTTTGCGTCTGGGATACCTCCAGCGGTGCTGACGCATTTTTAGCGGGGACAGTGTCCAGCTCGCTAATGGCGTTTTACGGCCGTCGAGGACTGCCGCCGGCGATTAACTGTTCCCGCGCGACGACGATCGTTCCCGCGCGTGCCCAACACATTGGCAAGTTTCGCCGGTGTTTCGCGCGCGGGAAACGGCCTGCACGCTAACACCGTTTCCCGCCCGGGAAACGGCCTGCACGCCAACACCGTTTCCCGCCCCGCAGTGGCTATATATGGTGGACACCGGCGAGGGGCGACGGACACACCTCAAGCTAATCCATCCATGGCCGGGCAGAACCTTAGTTGGGAGCACGTTGTTCAGATGTGCCGCCACCTCCACCCGGAGGAGGAGGAGGAGGTAGTCGCCGCCGGCGTTGAGGCCCAACAGCTGGGCCTGGAGGCGGCGGCGGCGGAGGTTGTGGAGGCGGTGGCGGAGGCGGCAGCGCGCGCGGAAGGGCGCCTCGCGGCGACCAAAGCAGAGATCGCCAACGCCATGGCCGAGCTCGCCAACGCCAGGGCGGAGCTCGCGGAGGCGCGGGCGGCCATGGCGGCCCCTCCAGCGGATGCCGTCATCCACGACATCGCGGACGACGACGACGCCCCCCCGTGCCCGGCGGCTTCGAGTGCGCCGGCGACCAGTCCGTACTGGTCGCGTCCTTCGAGTCCCTGGCTGGGGACGCCCAGCGCCGTTAGGATTGGTTGGCGGAGGAGGAAGCCCACAGCTATGCGATCGTCATGGCTCGGGGGTTAATATGCTCCGACCTAGACTCGCTCCAGCGTAGGGGCCCTTCTCCCGCGTGGGTCGAGCAGGAGAACCGGGAGCTGGCGGTCGCCATCGCCGCCAGGGACGAAGCGGTGTCGGAGGCGGCTAGGGACATGGCCCGCTTAGTCGCCCAGCTGGCGGGGTTGCAGGCGGCGGCCCAGGCGGTGGCGGAGGAGGCGGCGGCCCAGGCGGCAGAGGAGGAGGCAGCGGAGTAGGCGACAGCCATGTGGGACACCTCCCTGGCCGAGGCCCTCGAACGCCGCAGGCGGCAGGACGAGGTGTCCCATGTGCGGCGTGCGCGGCGCGCGGAGTAGGCCACGAAGCGCTCCCGCTTCGACGATGGCGTCGGCCCTTCCGGCGGCCAGTAGTAGGCCGCACGACGGCGAGTAACTGAGGCCGGTGTAGGCCGCACGACGGCAAGTAGGTACGGCCGTTGTAGTTTTAGGTTAACTCGACTAACCATCTCTATAAAGATGGTCCTTTTGGCCAATCAACAATAATGAAAAAATCTTTTGCTTACCTACTCACTGCCGACCGGGCCCGGATGCACCCAACGCGGACACTTTCCGCGACCGCGGAGCGTCCGCGGAGATGCAAACCTGCCGCATATTTGGGCCAGGTTTGCGTCTCCGCGGACGGCCCGGTCACTTTACGTCGCTCCGCTAGAGGTGATGCCAGACGCATTTCCGGTCACGGCGGACAAAAACGGTCGCTCAGCGTCCGTTTGCGTCGCACCGCTGGAGATTCCCTTACTAGAATGAATTTGTGCTTTGTAAAGCTAGGTATAAGAAAGATAGGCAGAGGCCCCCACGTCACTCCCCCCCTCGGCGACATGGGCGGCGAGATAAATCGCGCCGGCAAACCACCCCACCTCATCCACCACCTCATCCCTTGCTGTCGCCGGTGGTCTCCGCCGGCAAAGCCTACGCGGAGCCGGTGATGGTAGGATCTGTTTCTTCTCTGGCTGGCGGAGGCTCGCTCGCAGGTTAGGGAAACCGTGGCGGCGGGATGCGGCCTAGGTCATGGCGGCTGAAGGAGGAAGATGCGGCGCTGGGGGCGGCGGCGATGGTGGTCGCAACGGGGGGGACCTACGGTGGCCCGAGGCGCGGCTGCTGGCGGCGGCGTGGCGGGCCCGATCTAGGCTCAGCTTGGACCGAGTGGGCCACGGTCGATGCAGACACTTGGAGGCTGCATGGGCGCTTGGCGGTCGGTTCTGGGGCAGGAGGAGGCGGCCGGGGTGTCGCTGCAGCATGGAGGCCCTGGGGCGGAGGGGCTGGAGGATGGAGCGGTGGAGCATGGCTCGCTGGTTGGGGGGAGGTCGTGCTGCTCCGCTGATCGGCATGCTCCAGGGGCGAGGAAGTTGGGGCCGCGGCCCCGGGGCTGCAGCTTGGGCGCGATCTGGCATGGCATTTGCCACAACATGAGGTGTTGCAATGGATGCGCCATGCGGTGAAGCTCTATGGTCGATGACATGGTCTGGCCGTTGGCAGCGCCTTCGGGCGTCGATTTCCTTCTTGTTGGCGTCGTTGTGGAGTTTCGACCCCGACCGACGCGAGTGGCTTCAAGTTCTCTGGGTGAAAACCTAAGCTCCGTTGGAAGCAGGCGGTGGTGGCGGACGCGCCACTACCTTGTTGAAGGCGTCACCTTGGAACTCTTGGCTCTTGCGGTGCGACGGGTTAGCGGCGGTGGGGATACATGACTATCTAGTTGCAGGGAGCGGATGCCAGAGCAGCGACCCCGGACGGTGGTGGCACTTCGAGGTGCGGCCTCGGTCTCCTTTGCATTTGCAACGGTCCTGTGGAGCGAGATCGTGGCACTGCTTGGCTCTGGGTGGCGATCCTCTGGTGATGCGTGGGCACAAGGTTGTCGATCTGGCCAATTCGTCTTCGGGCTATGCGTAGGCTGTCCTGGTTGCTACATCGGGCCGGCGGCCCCAAAGGCATGGTGCTTGGGTGGTGACTTGGAGATCTGTGTGGACATCAAGTATGTTGGCCTGGTTGGTTCGTCTTCGGACAATGGGGAGGTCGTTCTGGCTGGTACGTCGAGGCGGCGGCTCCGGAGATGGAGGTGTGTTTATTACGTTGGTAGCTGCGTTGTGTGGATAGCGGGCCTCCTCGCTTGTGTGTTTTTTTTGTCTCGGTTTTCCCTACAAATGCAATGTATGATTTTTGGATCCGGTTTTCCTTATAAACTGGGTTGTTATGTGCATAGCATTTTTTTTATCTAATCGGATGGCAAATACTGCTTTAAACTCAAAAAATAAAAATTTATGCTTTGTACTCTGCCGGTCAGACATGATCTTCGGACGAGTACATAGTATAGAACCGAGAAAGTATCTAGTGCTACGTATGGTATGGGTGGTACCAGTTTCCCCATTGATCTTGGTCGTCCGACCTGGTTCAATGGACATGATGGAACCCAACATCCCACCATAACATATATGCACATTAGCCACTGCTGCTCTTCGAATTTCTATCACATAGTCCATAAGTTTCAATGGCTGTAGCACTGTTCGCACAGTTCAAACCGTCCCAAAATTCACTAATAGGATTACAAGCAGGCTACTAAATCAGGAAATTGGAAGAAGACAGTTAGATTCTTGGCAAGCCGACGTGCTCACAGTTTTTCTGTCCAGTGGGGATGGCCGCGCATGTTGTTGAGCCATGGCGAGTTCAGCTCGACTGCCGATGAAAAGGCAGTGCGAAGAACAGCTGCGAGTGGCTGACACTTCGCCTCCGTTCGGGAGGGTTTGTCTAGCTCTGCGGTAGTCAGCGCCATTGCCCACGGGTTGAGCTCTGGCTGCATCTCACTCCAGCGATTTGAGGATTTGGTGCGATCTGAGCCTGAGCGGACCTTCAGTCTAAAAATTCAGGGTCATGTGCCACAATCCCAACGAAATAGAGGGTCGATTATGCATATATGACATGGTCAGAGAAAGATTCTTGGTCAAACCTGATTCTGGAATCGAGTAGCACCTATATGCCTGGGAGTACTAGATATGTTCTCAGTATAGAACCTTTCGGGAGTGGTGTTTTGGAACATGGGAGCATATGCTCCCTCTATTTTGAAATGCATCTTACATATATTTTGAATTTTAAAAAATTGAAACCAAAAATTCGCATGTAAATCTTGTCGTGCTACACGCTTACAAAGTTGTTTCATAAAAAATCGACTTATCATATGACGTATGTAAAAAAGACAAAACTCAGTGCTTAAAATAATGCTTTTCACAAGATAAGTTTTCTCTTTTTTATATAGATCACAAAAAATGTTGGTTTTTCGTGAAACTTGACGAACGAACATATATTATGAAGATGTACATGTAAAAAAATCTGTTAAATTTTTTCGACATTTCAAAATATGATTTTTTGGTAGAGGATGCATACGCACCTGGGAGCCGAATTGAATTTCCGGAACCTTTCAGTTCTCTATAAGAAATTACTTGTGTCCTACATCAATGGCCAATGCATGATTAGCCTAGTTCGTGATAATCTATCATATTGCATTTATACTCTACATATTTGTCGTGAGGCGATGGTTGTATGTACAGTGGTCAGCAACCATGTGCTTTCGTAAGCTTATAACAAAAGCAATTTGATTTCTTATGTGTAGTATATATATATGCGATGTAATCCGTGCAAATCCAGATCTCATCTATTTAGGTTATTTTGTCTGGTCGCATGTGTGTTGCACAATTTTATATCCAACATGATCAATCAGCCAGCATGTCGACGTAATTTCTTTCGAATGCTAGCCTGTCACCATAGTGATATTCGTAATACTCTACTCAAGGATCTAGCTGACTACAGGTATACCTCCTGAACACTGTGATCAATTTATCATCTTCTATCATGGAACCAATAATTTGATGAAGATGCGGTGTTCGGAGGTAGGTATGACGCAGCAGCGCAGCCACGGTGACCCTTTTAATCATATCCTCTTATGGCTTATCCTAATTCAGCAGACAATGATCCAAAAATATAAGCAAGCAACCATGTAGCAGTTGAGATAGAGAAGCTAGCTATATATTGCTCTCCAGTGCGCTGTGCTTCGAGGTACTACTTCAGTTAGCTTGCTTAGAGCAAGGGCAATAGAGGAGCCGGCTGCTGGCTATATGGTCATGCCATGTCAGCTAACCGGTAGCTTAAAGTCACATGCGTATAGTAAGCTGACTGTTATGATGGCTATATTAAATATTAAAGTATTTAATGGTTGCATGCATATACCATCTGTTGTGATCTACTAGAACCTGTATCTTTGTAGCTTTGCAACATTATCACGAAGGATCATCTAGTTGTTCAAATAAAAATTAACAATCCTAACCGTAGGTGCATCAGCACTGAACGCATACCATGCTTGTAGATCAGAGTCGTCGATAATCCCAGCTAGCATGTACCAAGGATATGCAGAGCCACCAATCCCGGCAGGCGGTACCCAACAAGGACCTTGAACCAAAAAAACCTGCTATACTTTGATGCAGTGATGGATCTAATTTGCTGCTCCAGGGCGTGGCACCAGCAGGGCAGCAGGTCAGGCAGCAGGTCAGGATGAGGCAGTGGCGTGACGGGCTGAGGCTTCAGCGGGAAGACAAGCTGAGGCGCGGCCGACAAGCCAAAATGAGTCGCCGGCGGAGGGACTTGCAGAGGCGCCGGCGCACGCGCGGACAACTGACCCATCTCTGTGATGCGGCGGCTCAGCTTGACTAGGATTTCAGTGGCGGCGATTTGGGGGAACTTGGGGACGATTTTTTTTTTTTTGAGCCAAACTGCGTATATTCAACAGATACGGATTACAGGAACCCAAGTACACGCACAGGAACACACGCAGGCACCGCAGCCAGCGGCAGCACCGACATCACCGGAGAAGAGGAGGTCGAACCACCATCTTACCCAAAGCAGAGAGCACCTACTCGCATGAAGAAGGCCGCAGGATCCATCCGCCACGCAGTGACGGAATCTGAATCGATGAACAGGCACGGCCAGCGCCCCCACAAGCCTGCTCCTCCACCTCCCGACGACCACCAACCTCGACGACGCCGGCACAGACCACCGGCAGCAGAAGCTCCTGTACAGGTGCGGCACGCCGCACCACCCCCAGACCCTCCGCCGCAAGAACGGAGCCCTCCTTGCCGCGACGAAGAGAGGGACAGGGGACAAAAGCTCCAGACGCAGGCCGCCGTCTTCGCAGCACCGACCACGCCCCGAGCACCAGAACATGCCGGATCGACAGATCCGCGCAAACACA
Source organism: Lolium perenne (assembly GCF_019359855.2). NCBI lineage: Eukaryota > Viridiplantae > Streptophyta > Magnoliopsida > Poales > Poaceae > Lolium > Lolium perenne. The sequence goes on along the minus strand of NC_067247.2, from coordinate 192,586,167 downwards.
CCGGCTGCAGCTCGCCGACTTCGCCGAAGACGACGCCGGGAAGGGGATCGAGCTCCAGCACCAAAACTCCAGGAAGGCACCACCATCCCCCACTCGCCGGCGCCCTCGGAGAAGCTACTCCTACTATCTACACGCCGAGAACGCAGAACCAGGGTTCCCCCACTCTCCCGCCGCCGGAGCGGCAGGCGGAGAGGAGGGGAACCACCGGCCTGGCCGGCGGCGGAGCGAGGAACTTTGGGTCGCCTCCTTATCGCCTGGGAGAGGATAAGGACGAGTCCGGGGCTCTCTAAACTTGGGGACGATTTGCAGCTTAAGAGGCTCGATTTGACGCGCAGGAATTGACGCGAGATAATGCAAGATTCCACGCGTTGTGGGGAAGAAGAAGTGCGGGAGGCGAGTGATGTCTACGCACGCTTCTTTTCTTGTAGACAGTGTTGGGCCTCCAAGAGCGGAGGTTTGTAGAACAGCAGCAAGTTTCCCTTAAGTGAATCACCCAAGGTTTATCGAACTCAGGAAGGTAGAGGTCAAAGATATCCCTCTCAAGCAACCCTGCAATTACGATACAAGAAGTCTCTTGTGTCCCCAACACAGCTAATACACTTGTCAGATGTATAGGTGCACTAGTTCGACGAAGAGATAGTGAAATACAAGTAATTGGATGATTATAAGTAGTAATTGCAATCTGAAATAAAGATGGCAGCAAGCAAACATATAACAGAACTTGTTGGAAACAGTGTTTCAATGCTTAGAAACAAGGCCTAGGGATCATACTTTCATTAGTGGACACTCTCAACAATGATATCATAAAGGAATATAAATATAAGCTCTTAACTATGCTATTCTGAATTACTCTCTGGCAGGATAACGAACACTAATTCACCATGTAGGGCTGCAAAAGCAAACCTTAAAGATGTATTCCCAAGTACTAATAAACACCCCCACGCTGTCACTGTGAGCATTCATAGGAGGTACTAACACACCACAATTTCATAGAGACATCCAACTCAAATCATAACCCAGTGAACAAGTATTCTATGAAATATAGCCTAAGAGACCCACACGGTGCACACACTGTCACCTTTACACACGTGGGACAAGGAGTCTCCGGAGATCACATAAGTAAAATCCACTTGAATAGCATAACGACATCTAGATTACAAAGCTCATCATATGGATCTCAATCATGTAAGGCAGCTCATGAGATCATTGTACTGAAGTAATGGGAGAGAGAGATGAACCACATAGCTACGGGTAGAGCCCTCAGCCTCGGGGGAGAACTACTCCCTCCTCATCATGGGAGACAGAAATGGCGATGAAGATGGCGGTGGTGTCGATGGAGATGACTCCGGGGGCAATTCCCCGTTCCGGCGGCGTGCCGGAAAAGAGATTCTGTCCCGCGAATTGGAGTTTCGCGATGGCGGCGGCGCCCCTGGAGTCTTTCTGGAGTTTCTTCCATTTGTATCGCATTTTTAGGTCACGAGGGGTTAAATAGGCGAAGAGGCGGAGTCAGAAGGGCCAGGGGCCCCCCTCCCCATAGGCTGGTGTCGTTGCCTAATTGACGGTACCTCGGAGGAGGGATCCTCACGAGGGGGAGAAGAAGTAGGGGCCATAGGGCGGAGTGCACACGGGACGGTGGTACGCGAGTTACCCAGCTTCGGAACACCTGCACGATGACAGGGCCTACTGCTGCTTGTCTGGAATTATCTGGGCGCTTTCGCGTTGTTACAATGAGTTGTGGTTGTGCCTCTAGGGCTCCCGGGATCCGGCTTATATAGGCGCACGGATCTAGGGTTTACATGGAGAGTCCTAGCCGGAATACAAGTTGCCTAACTACGGTACAATGTCTTGCCGTGTACGTCAAGGATCCGCCTTCCTTCTAGGCCGTGCTGGATCCGGATACTTCATGGGCCTCCACGGATCCGGCCTCCTTCGTAGGTCGGTTGAGATCCGGCTTCCTGTTCCTGGGCTGGACTTCATCCTTCATGATCTACAGCAACTGGGCCGCCCGATGGGCCACATGCCTCACCACCAACTATGGGCCACCCGGGCTTGCCGGATCTAGGCCATGCCGTTGATATACCCATAAAGTATACCCACAACAGTAGCCCCCGAAGTTCTCCGAGATTCATCATTCCTCCGACTTCATTCAGCTCGGATCCGAAGAGAATCTTGAAGAGCTTCAAAACTTTTACTTGATTCCGGGTTCATTCACTCGAAAGTCCTTCATCTTCAGATCACGTATAACAACGGAGACTCCGCTTTTCCCGCGCACAACCTCCTTATTTCCCGCGCTAAATTTTCGCAAATGCAAATCTTTAGCCGGAATTTTCGGGAGTGCATGGTTAAGTTACCTCCACGTCGTTTTACCGCACTTGACCTAAAACACGTGTCGTCCATTCAACGGTGTGACCGTTCCGTTTCCACCGTCGGATCCGAATCCCGAATCTCCGCGTGCGGCCTATAAATACCCCGCGGCTCGGTAATTCTTCATTCTTTCACCTCTCCTCACCACTTCATCTTCCTCCTCGCGCCGCGCCGCCCGACAGATCTTGACTCCGGCGAACCTTGCCACGGTGAACTCCGCGCGCCGCCAGTCCAAGCCTCTCCTCGCGCCAAGACCGCTTCGGTTGAACGGGAAATCCTCCCCGCCGCCGATTCGTGGTCACGCGAGGTGATTTCCTGCAAGTCCGGCGACCTCAACTTCACCGGAGCTCCGTCAAACCACCGCGCCATTAACGGTACGTGCGCCGGCCTTGTAGAAGACAAACGTAGTGTAGATCCGGGTACTCAGATAATTTGCATGGGCGCAACCGGAAGCATGCCACTTGATTCATCGCATTGTACTGGTAGCTCTCCGAGTAGCCCGGATCCCAATCCATTAGAACCAATATGTCCGGATCCCATAGCATACCTGCCACCATATGTTTCCGACATTAGGTTAGCTCAACCGTTTTTCGCATCTTCCAGCACCGCTCCAGGCCGGATCCCCTCCCTCAAAGAGCTTCAAGAAGAACTCGAGGGACAAGCTAGGATGGCAGCCAAAGTACAGGAGGCGGAAAACAAGAGGGCGTCCAAGGCCCGGATCCGTGAAGGAGAGCAGGGTCAGTGGTGGCCCTGCGCAACTACTGATGTGGAGCTTAGAGAGCTCCAGAACGAGGGTATGATCTCCACTCACTGGAGCTTCACACGCGATTCCGACGTCCCCAAACCCGAAGCCGGAGAAATCGTTATGACTAAAGCTTGGGTGGAACGCGGATTATCACTCCCTTGCTCGGAATTTTTCCTCTCTATCCTCAACACATACGGGCTCCATCCCCACAACATCTGCCCAAACTCATACCTCCTCCTTTCCAACTTCATAACTCTTTGCGAAGGGCACCTTGGGATCCGACCAGATGTCAAATTATGGCAGTTCTTCTTCCGGGTGAAGAAGGAAACAAAAGATAAAGCAATGGTGAACTGTGGGAGTATGACGTTCATGCTCCGACCTAGCCGCATGTATCCTCCCCACGATTCGCACGAATCCGTCCGGTACTGGAACGCCGGATGGTTCTATGAAAAGAACGCCTCAGTTCCGGACATCCACGATGGCTTGCCCAAGTTCATCAACGAGCCTTCGGAAGAGCTCGCAAGCTGGAGCTTCGTTCCTTCGCTCGCCCAAACCCCTATTTTGGAGAAGGCAGCGCGGAGAATCTCCTGGCTAGTCCACGACGGACTGACTGGAGCCCAGCTCACCCTCAGCTGGTTTTCCCGGAGAATCCAGCCCCTGCGCTACAACGCACGCCTGATGTGCGCTTATACCGGGGAGGACGATCTCCTCCCAGTCACTCGCCACGATCTTCCGGCCGACTCCCTCAAGAGAAGGTTCAAGACGTTGGTGAAGATTCCTAGGGGCCAACAGGTCCCGGAACTGATCAAGGATATCTACACAAACGACCAGTGTCCTCCGGTAAGCTTTGTTCTTTTCGTTGCTTCAAACTTCACAAGTTTTTGGATGTTAACTCTGACTTTTATTCATTTTCCTCCCAGCTCAACACTTTGGCGGAGGAAAACTTCCGCACCATCCTTCGTGTCCTTGTCAGTGGCGACGCGGCGGAGGAGGTTCCGGAAGACGATGAGGAGGAAGAGGAACAGGCACCCCGCAAGGCAGCTCCTCGACCTTCGAAGCGTCCCCGCGCCAAAGCTTCCGGCTCAGAAGCCGGAGCTAGCGGCGAGGCCTCCACCAAGAAGTCCAAGACCGTAAAGCCACCTCCGCTAGACTCGAGGAAAGCGGAACGTGCACGCCTGAAGATGCTTTCAACAGTTGGCAAACGCTCGCGCCCCAACATCCCCGGCGCCCCGTAAGTTTCCGAATATGGTGCACCTCTATTTTGGCGAAACTATCTCTTATTCGATCCCTTTCACTTGTTTGCAGGAATCTGAGTACCACTGCCACGCGGACCATCAGCCAAGAGCCTATTACTAAATACATGAAAAAGTCTCCGGCAGTTGATCCTACTACTCCAGCTCCGCCAAGTACCTCCCACCCTACTCCTCGGCCGTCTCCCCCTCAGGCTAATCAATCTCCCCCTCCTGCCGCAAACACTCCACCGGAAATAATTCCGGTTAGCAGCGAGAAAGTGGGCGGAGAAGATCCTAAGGCCAAAGGCCCTGCCCAAGAAGACGCAGAAGAACAAGGCCAAGGAGAGGCTGAAGTCACTTCTTCTGAGAAGGCCGGAGACGGCGCTGGCGACATCGTCGTTTTTCTGAAAAACTTTGGAGATCCGGCTGACACCACTTCCACCCCCAAGGCATATGCTACCAAGTTTTTCAACAAGTTAACCGAGGCGGAGAAATGGGAGCTTGAACAAGACTTGCTCAACGCCATGCTGAACAACGCCTGGGGGAAGCCTGACACCGCGACATCGGAAATCCAGGACTTTAAGAAGAATGTCGGCCAGTTCTTCGACAAACTCATCTGCAAGCAAAAGGTACTCCCCCGTAGCCCCCAAGCATGTAGGCGGAAACTCAAATAATAGTTAGCGCTTAGATGCTTAGAGAAAGATTACTTCCGGGAAAGTTTGTAAATTGGATCAGTAGCCCCCAAGCATTATGGCGGAAAGGTTCCGGCAATAATGCTTTGAAGGAAACCACTGTTACAGGCCGAATTTTTACTCCTGCCCTGTCTATGTTTTACAGGAACAGCAACGCTGCATTATGAGCTGCACAAGAACATTGCCCTTCAGCGCCGCGTTACTCTGAATCAGGCGGAAAATATCCGAACTCTGAAAGATGCGAATGCGGAACTGAACAAACAACTGGCGGACGCCCAAGGTTGGTTTCCGTCTTTTTTGTCATTAGTTCACATTCCAACTTTGAACTTGTTTCTGACTTATGCTATTATAGGTGCATCCTCTTCCCTTGCTACAGCCTCGTCGGAACTTGAGAACCTGCGCTCCTCGTACCAAGAATTGGAAACGAAACTAAAGGAGGCGGAACTGAAGAGGGAGCAGGCCGAGAAACAGCTGGCGGAGAAAAACTCCGAGCACATCAGGGAAAAGGGCGAATTTATATTGAAAAGAAATGCTGACAGCGAGACCATCAAGAGGCAGCAGAAAGAGCTCAATGGACTCCGGAAATATATGGAGACCGCGGAACATCACTGGGACTTGCTCAACGAGAACATCTTGGGTACTATGCTGAAACCTTGTCTAGATGTTTGCTCCGAATTTTTTTTTTCTTTGTGCTCAAATCGCATGCTTATATCCTGATTATCTTATGTAGAGCCGCTTGGGTATCCGGAAAAGCGTCGGAATTTGTTCCCACGAGACGACCTTCTTCAACTTGCAGGCGATGATTGCAAAGATCTCATCTCCGCCTCCCGCAAGATATGCTACAACTTATCCATCAAGAGGAGTCGCACTTGCAACGTTCGCAAACTTGTTGGAAAAATGGACGTTCTTCCGGAGCTGGTGACGGATCTACAAGCATCATCAGCCCGAGGCGCAGCTGCAATGACCTTAACTATGTGCTTAGCACATAATTCGGAGCTTGATCTTGAGCAGGTAACCACGGGCGTTCCTCCGGATGCGGATGTTAACGCGCTCCTGGATGCAGTGAGCGGCTACGACACTCGTATCGCGCGCAGGATCCGGCATGATGAATTCTACGACAAGGTCGTTCTTCCTGCGGACGAGCCCTTGGAAGCCGAACTTCAGAAGGAGCGCGACGCGGAGGCGCGACCTGCGGAATCCGGAACCCAATTTACCTGGACCAGCTCCAAGGACGCTCCCCAAGAGGAACCCAAGACCAGCGCTGCAGCTTCTGAAGAAGAGGAAGAAAGTGATGAAGACGTGTCATCTCCGGCCGAAGACGCCAAAGGAAAAGATCCAGAGGGCAAGACTTCTCCGGCTAAGGGGGAGTGAAAACTTTTATTCCTGCGGGAGAAACAATGCATCATTTTGGCCCCAGCGAGGGTTTGTAATATAACTTTAAATTCTTAAGTATCTAGGGACGAAACAATTATGTGTGGGCGGAAAACTTATCCTGCTATCCGTTAGAATTATTTGCATGTTTCGTTTGTTAAAAGCAAGTGCTGGTTTGTTAATTTTCCGGCTTACTCATTTGACCTTCCACGAGCCGGAAAACCTTTGGCCGGAAACGCTCGCCTGCGGCGACGAAGCCCAATGGCGTCCGTCCATAACCGCGGAAACAAGCCCCCAGCCTAGGTGCCGGAAGTCGCTACCAGGAATCCACGAGTTCGCAACGAAAAAAATTTCCACCAGAAAACTTAGGCTTACGTCCTAGGGGACGATTTTGAAAATCACAACTTTCATACACGCCTAGGCGGAAACATCCAGCTCTGCGGTTTTAGTCGGAAAAACATACACGATCTAAAATGAACAAGTAAAGGAGGTAAAAGACTCAAAGAGTGAACCATAAGCTTTATTTCATTGATCATGTATATTACAGAGTTTGTAACTCGGAAAAAATATGCTAAGTGTAGAAAGGACGTAGCTGTGCGATGTTCCAAGGGCGATCTGTTTCGTCGTAGATGTCATCCGGATCCTCACGCTTGCGTTTCCGGTGCCAATTAGCAGGTCTATCCTTCAGCTCACGGAAATCAACAAGGTAGTACGACCCGTTATGAAGCACTTTGCTAACGACGAAGGGTCCTTCCCACGGAGATTGCAGCTTATGGTCTTTCACCTGTCGAAGGCGGAGGACCAGGTCTCCTGCCATGAAAGAGCGATTCCGAACTCGACGACTATGATAGCGTCGGAGCTTCTGCTGGTAGATGGCGGAGCGCTGGTCAGCTAAGTTCCGAGCTTCCTCAATCAGGTCCACAGATAGCTGTCTGGCCTCATCAGCTGTTTCTTCATTGTAGGCGGAAACTCGCGGTGAATCGTGGATGATGTCGGAGGGAAGCACGGCTTCGGATCCGTATACAAGGAAAAATGGGGTAAACCCTGTTGATCTGTTAGGGGTAGTTCGCAAACTCCACAACACAGCTTCCAACTCGTCAGCCCAAGCTCCAGCTGCTCGTCGCAGCGGTTCTTCTAGGCGCGGTTTAATTCCTGATAATATTAGGCCGTTAGCCCTTTCAACCTGACCATTGGATTGTGGGTGAGCCACAGATGCAAGGTCCAATCGAATCCCTACTGTCTCACAATAATCCCTCAACTCTCCTTGAGCGAAGTTTGTGCCATTATCTGTGATTATGCTGTGTGGGATGCCGAATCTCATCACGAGGCTGCAGACAAATTTTAGTGCCGTAGCACCATCGGCTTTCCTCACTGGCTTTGCCTCGATTCACTTGCTGAATTTGTCAACAGCGACCAAGAGGTATTCAAAACCGCCAGGAGATGATCTTTTTAACTTACCAACCATATCGAGCCCCCAAACCGCAAATGGCCAGGTGATAGGTATGGTCTTCAGCTCTTGGGCTGGAGCGTTTGGTTGAGTAGCGTAGTACTGACAACCTCGGCAGGTCTTGACTATTTTGTCAGCATCTTCTTTAGCTGTGAGCCAGTAAAAATCTAACCGAAAAGCTTTTGCAACGAGTGACCTGGGGGCGGCATGATGCCCGCAGTCCCCTGCATGGATCTCTCTGAGGATTTCAATGCCATCTTGATTGGAGACGCATTTGAGAAATACCCCTGTTGCACTTCGTTTGTAGAGCTGTCCATCAACAATTGTGTAGGATCTTGCTCGTCTGACGATCTGTCGCGCGAGGACCTCGTCCTCTGGCAACTTCTGATCGATGAGGTAGTCCAGGAAAGGCTGGGTCCAAGCCGGAATGATAGCCATCACTTCCCTAGCCGGAGATACTGCCACTTCTGGGTTTTCCGGGTTAGCGCCCTTAACTGAGGGTATCCGGAGATGCTCCAGGAAAATGCCTGGCGGAATTTGCTTCCTTCCGGATCCGAGCTTGGATAGCATGTCTGCCGCTGTGTTATCGTCTCTCCTGATGTACTTGACTTCGTATCCGAGGAAGCACTTGGCGATCTCGTCAACTTCGTCTCTGTAGGCCACCATGACGGAGTTTCTGGCGTTCCAGGTTCCGGCTACTTGTTGTGCCACCAGGTCGGAATCTCCACAGCATATAATGTGCTTGATCCCTATTTCCTTAGCGATGCGCAAACCGTGTAGTAGAGCCTCGTATTTCGCCATGTTGTTTGTAGCTTCGAAGTGGATCTGCAGAACATACTGCAGTTCTTCTCCGGTAGGGGACTTCAGGGTGACTCCGGCTCCTGAGCCTTGATGCTGCTTGGATCCATCGAAGTGCATGACCCATGTTTCTGGTTCCGGCTCCAGACTTGCATCCGGAGCTTCTGTCCAATCTGCGACGAAATCTGCCAAGACTTGGGATTTGACTGCGGTCCTAGGCTTGTAAGCGATGTCGAAGGCGGATAATTCGATGCCCCATTTAGCCGTGCGTCCTGTTGCGTCAGCGTTGTTGAGAATTGTTGACAGCGGAGCCTTGCTCACAACTGTTACTGGGTGCTCTTGGAAGTAATGTCTCAGCTTCCGGCTGCCTAGGAACACTCCATAAGCTAGCTTCTGAAAGTGAGGGTATCTTTGTTTTGACTCCGTCAGTACCTCGCTAATGTAGTAGACAGGTCTTTGGACGTCATATTCATGACCTTCTTCCTTTCGCTCCACCACGATGACGAGGCTGATGACTTTGTTAGTGGCTGCCAGATAAAGGAGCATCGGCTCTGACTCTGCTGGGGCTGCCAAGATAGGTGGGGAGGTGAGTATTTCCTTCAACCCCCGAAGAGCTGCGTCGGCTGCGTCGTCCCAGACGAATTTGTCTGTTTTCTTCAGCAGCTTGTACAGAGGTAGCGCCTTCTCGCCAAGACGGCTAACAAACCTACTGATTGCTGCGACGCAACCAGTTAGTCGTTGCACATCTTTGAGACAAGTTGGCCGTTTGATACTCAGGATTGCCTTGATCTTTTCCGGGTTAACCTCAATGCCTCTGTGAGAGACTATGAAGCCAAGGAGTTTTCCGGCTGGCACGCCAAAGACGCACTTCAGCGGATTCAACATCATCTTGTACCTGCGGAGGTTGTCGAAGGTTTCTGTGAGGTCGCTGATGTCTACGTTCCCCCTCCTTTCCTGTAGACAGTGTTGGGCCTCCAAGAGCAGAGGTTTGTAGAACAGCAGCAAGTTTTCCCTTAAGTGGATCACCCAAGGTTTATCGAACTCAGGGAGGAAGAGGTCAAAGATATCCCTCTCATGCAACCCTGCAACCACAAAGCAAGAAGTCTCTTGTGTCCCCAACACACCTAATAGGTGCACTAGTTCGGCGAAGAGATAGTGAAATACAGGTGGTATAAATATATATGAGCAGTAGCAACGGTGCCAGAAAATAGCTTGCTGGCGTGTAGTTGATGGTGGTAGTATTGCAGCAGTAGTAACGCAGTAAAACAGTAAACAAGCAGCGATAGCAGTATTTAGGAACAAGGCCTAGGGATCATACTTTCACTAGTGGACACTCTCAACATTGATCACATAACAGAATAGATAAATGCATACTCTACACTCTTGTTGGATGATGAACACATTGCGTAGGATTACACGAACCCTCAATGCCGGAGTTAACAAGCTCCACAATTAATGTTCATATTTTAGTAACCTTATAGTGTAAGATAGATCAAAAGACTAAACCAAGTACTAACATAGCATGCACACTGTCACCTTCATGCATATGTAGGAGGAATAGATCACATCAATATATCATAGCAATAGTTAACTTCGCAATCTACAAGAGATCATGATCATAGCATAAACCAAGTACTAACACGGATGCACACACTGTCACCATTACATCGTGCAGGAGGAATAAACTACTTTAATAACATTGCTAGAGTAGCACATAGATAAATTGTGATACAAACACATTGCAATCATAAAGAGATATAAATAAGCACCTCACTATGCCATTCAACAGTGAATAAGTATTCTGTGAAATATAGCCTAAGAGACCCACACGGTGCACACACTGTCACCTTTACACACGTGGGACAAGGAGTCTCCGGAGATCACATAAGTAAAACTCACTTGACTAGCATAATGACATCTAGATTACAAGCATCATCATATGAATCTCAATCATGTAAGGCAGCTCATGAGATTATTGTATTGAAGCACATAGGAGAGAGATGAACCACATAGCTACCGGTACAGCCCCGAGCCTCGATGGAGAACTACTCCCTCCTCATGGGAGCAGCAGCGGTGATGAAGATGGCGGTGGAGATGGCAGCGGTGTCGATGGAGAAGCCTTCCGGGGGCACTTCCCCGTTTCGGCGGCGTGCCGGAACAGAGACTCCTGTCCCCCAGATCTTGGCTTCGCGATGGCGGCGGCTCTGGAAGGTTTCTGTGGGTTTCGTCGAACGTATCAGGGTTTTCGATCCAGGGGCTTTATATAGGCGAAGAGGCGGCGCAGGAGGGTCGAAGGGGCGACGACACCATAGGGCGGCGCGGCCAGGGCCTGGGCCGCGCCGGCCTATGGTCTGGGGGCCCAGTGCCCCCCCTCTGGTCCTTCCCGGGTGTTCTGGATGCTTCCGGTGAAAATAGGAACCTGGGCGTTGATTTCGTCCGATTCCGAGAATATTTCGTTACTAGGATTTCTGAAACCAAAAACAGCAGAAAACAGGAACTGGCACTTCGGCATCTTGTTAATAGGTTAGTTCCAGAAAATGCACGAATATGACATAAAGTGTGCATAAAACATGTAGATAACATCAATAATGTGGCATGGAACACAAGAAATTATCGATACGTCGGAGACGTATCAGTCGCTGATCAAGTCGGATCCTTTCCGGGTCATGACCGCGATGTCGTCGACGTAAGCGTGCACGTCCCGGCCAATTTGGTCCTTCAGGCACCGCTGCATCGTACGTTGGTAGGTGGCACCTGCATTTTTCAAACCAAAAGGCATGGTAACATAGCAGTAAGTACCAAACGGGGTAATGAATGAAGTCGCCTTTTGGTCGGACTCCTTCATCCGGATCTGATGATACCCGGAATACGCATCAAGAAAACACAGAAGTTCTGCCCCCGCCATCGAATCAATGACTTGGTCAATGCGCGGCAAGGGGAACGGATCCTTCGGGCAATGCTTGTTCAAGCCGGAGTAATCGATGCACATTCTTAGTATTTCAGTGTTCTTTTTGGGTACAAGGACGGGATTTGCGACCCAATCGGTGTGGATAACTTCTATTACAAAACCTGCCTCTAGTAACTTAGCTAGTTCCATTCCTATGGCGCGGCGCTTCTTATCTCCAAAGCGTCGCATAGCTTGCTTCACCGGTTTAGCCCCCGGATTTATGTTGAGGTAGTGCTCGGCGAGTTCCCTAGGTACTCCGGACATGTTAGAAGGTTGCCATGCGAAGATATCCATGTTAGCGCGGAGGAACTCGACGAGCGCGTCTTCCTATTTGGGGTCCATGTTGGCTCCGACTGAAACCTGCTTGGAAGGGTCGCCTTTGATGAGGTCGTGCTTCTTGGTTTCTATCGTGGCCTTGAAGGAGGTTTTCTGCTCGGAGATCTGCTTCTTGGTGGTCTGCATCTCAGTCGGATCCACCGCGGCTCTGTAGCCTTTCAGCTCCTCTCCAGATATCACAGATTCTGCGAAGGCGGCTTCGCCTAACTCGCACTCATGAGCTTTTTTGTAGTCTCCGGATACGGTAATCATACCTTTAGGACCCGGAATCTTGAGCTTGTTGTAGATGTAGCACGCTCTTGCGTGGAACTTGTGGTAGGTGGGCCTGCCGAAGATGACGTGGTAGGATCTCTTGAAGGGCACAACTTCAAACGTGATCTTCTCTTCGCGGAAATTGTGAACATCGCCAAAAGCCACGGGAAGTGTGATGCTGCCGAGGGAATTCGCCTTCTTACCCGGAACCACGCCATGAAACTCAGTGTTGCTGTGTTTTAGCTGTTCCTTGGTGAGGTTCATCCGCTCTAGAGTCTCCAGGTACATGATGTTCAAGCTGGCTCCACCATCCATGAGGCACTTGGAGAAGTCATACCCGTCTATGCGGGGACTTACAACCAAGGCGTAGCATTCTTTTGGCACAATGGCGGGGTGATCCTCCCTATCAAATGTGCACGGGATTTCTGACCACCTGACGTACTGCGGCACAGCCGGAACTGTGGCGTTCAGGATCCGGGTAGCTGACTTGGCAGCGCGGACTGTTGGGGTTCCGAGGAAAGTGTGGTAAGCCCCCACGCTCTTTTTTTCGAATGGGTTGGATTTACCTGCGGATCCTACCTTGGGATCCGGCGAGTTATCATCCTCATCCATCGCCTCGGAACTATCTTCCTCTTTGTCCTTGTTCTTGCCCTTGCCTCCTTTGCCGCGTGGGCGGTGCTTCCGGGCTCGCTTGTATCCTGCCTCCGGGTCGTTCTTTAGATCATTGACCCACTTGCAGTTGCGGTTGGTGTGAGTGGACTTCCCTGTAACCGGATCCAGGTGGGCCAGGCAGGGCATGTCTCTGTACTCCTCGTAGGTTTGCGGGGCGCGTGATCCGCCAGCTATGACCTCAGTGGTATGCTGCTGACCCCTGCCGGCTCCGCCTCCACGGCCGCGTCCTCTTCCGCCTCCTGAACCTCCGCGTTGAAACGCCATGGCGACCATCTCGGATCCGCCACTCTTCTGGTCATCAGGGTTCTTGCGCTTATGGCTGCTGCTATTGCCGTTATCACGGTTCTTCTTTTGTTGATGTAGGGGGATTGCTGTAGCTGCGAGATCACCGCCTGCGTCATCATCGGCGGCAGTATGATCACTGGCAATGGAGATCATCTCATCCAAAGTCAGCTTATTTGAGTTAGCCAAACGAGTGAGCGTATGCCTCAGCAATCCTCCCCTCTGCAGTCCACCAATGAAAGCGTACATGGCGGTGGTGTGGTCGACGTTTTCGCACTCATTCCTGCATGCCAACCATCGTGTGAGGTAGTTTCTTGAGGTTTCTCCCTTCTTCTGGATGCAGGCTTGCAGGTCGCTTGCCGTGGCAGGTCTTTTGTAGGTGCCTCTGAAGTGTTTCTCGAAAGCGGTCTTCAGGTCGAACCAGCAAAAGATGGAGTTCTTCTCGAGGTCACTGAGCCAGATCCGGGCTGGACCTACAAGGTACAACTGGAGCATGCGGCAGGCGATGTTAGGGGTTCCTCCGGCAAAGGTTACTGCATTATAGTAATCCTCAATCCAGGTATCCGGCCTTTCGGTGCCATCATAATGCTTCAGGTTTCCGGGTAGCTTGAGGTTCATCCTTGGCTTTGGTTCCTCTCGAATCATTCTGCCAAAGCACTTTGGGCCGATGTAATCGGTTCTGTATTCGTTAAGGCGATCCCGCGCGTCGCGCGGGCCGTGATGAGGAGATTGTGAGCGAGAGCGAGATCTCCGGCCGTCGCCTCCGCCTCCACCTCCGCCGCCACCGCTAGGTGGTGGTGAGGGAGACCTGCGAGGTGGTCGGTCCGATTTCTTGCTTCCGCCTTCCGATTCTCCTCGGCCTTCCCGGTGCTGACTCCGGCTTCTGTGGCTGCCATCGCCATGGCGCTGGCTGCCCTGGTCGTTCCGGCGAGGCTCCGGGTCGCGGCTCCGGCGAGGCTCTGGGTCGCGCTCCTCATTCCGACTCCTCCTGGGCTCGGGCTCACGAACGTTGTTCTGGTTCCGGCGAGGTTCCGGCGAGCGCTCCCTGTTTCTGTTTCTTGGCAGCACATTGTCGCGGATAACAATCCCACCATGCCCTGGGGGCCTGATACGTCTCCAACGTATCGATAATTTCTTATGTTCCATGCCACATTATTGATGTTATCTACATGTTTTATGCACACTTTATGTCATATTCGTGCATTTTCTGGAACTAACCTATTAACAAGATGCCGAAGTGCCGATTCTGTTTTTCTGCTGTTTTTGGTTTCAGAAATCCTAGTAACGAAATATTCTCGGAATTGGACGAAATCAACGCCCAGGGTCCTATTTTGCCACGAAGCTTCCAGAAGTCCGAAGAAGAGACGAAGAGGGGCCACGAGGGGGCCACACCCTAGGGCGGCACGGCCCCCCCTTGGCCGCGCGGCCCTGTGGTGTGGGGCCCTCATGTCGCCTCTTGACCTGCCCTTCCGCTTACTTAAAGCCTCCGTTGCGAAAACCCCAGTACCGAGAACCACGATACGGAAAACCTTCCAGAGACGCCGCCGCCGCCGATCCCATCTCGGGGGATCCAGGAGATCGCCTCCGGCACCCTGCCGGAGAGGGGAATCATCTCCCGGAGGACTCTACGCCGCCATGGTCGCCTCCGGTGTGATGTGTGAGTAGTCTACCCCTGGACTATGGGTCCATAGCAGTAGCTAGATGGTTGTCTTCTCCCCATTGTGCTATCATTGTCGGATCTTGTGAACTGCCTAACATGATCAAGATCATCTATCTGTAATTCTATATGTTGCGTTTGTTGGGATCCGATGAATAGAGAATACTTGTTATGTTGATTATCAAAGTTATATCTATGTGTTGTTTATGATCTTGCATGCTCTCCGTTACTAGTAGATGCTCTGGCCAAGTAGATGCTTGTAACTCCAAGAGGGAGTATTTATGCTCGATAGTGGGTTCATGCCTGCATTGACACCTGGGACAGTGAGAGAAAGTTCTAAGGTTGTGTTGTGCTGTTGCCACTAGGGATAAAACATTGATGCTATGTCTAAGGATGTAGTTGTTGATTACATTACGCACCATACTTAATGCAATTGTCTGTTGCTTTGCAACTTAATACTGGAGGGGGTTCGGATGATAACCTGAAGGTGGACTTTTTAGGCATAGATGCAGTTGGATGGCGGTCTATGTACTTTGTCGTAATGCCCAATTAAATCTCACTATACTCATCATGATATGTATGTGCATGGTCATGCCCTCTTTATTTGTCAATTGCCCAACTGTAATTTGTTCACCCAACATGCTGTTTGTCTTATGGGAGAGACACCTCTAGTGAACTGTGGACCCCGGTCCAATTCTCTTTACTGAAATACAATCTACTGCAATACTTGTTCTACTGTTTTCTGCAAACAATCATCTTCCACACAATACAGTTAATCCTTTGTTACAGCAAGCCGGTGAGATTGACAACCTCACTGTTTCGTTGGGGCAAAGTACTTTGGTTGTGTTGTGCAGGTTCCACGTTGGCGCCGGAATCCCTGGTGTTGCGCCGCACTACATCCCGCCGCCATCAACCTTCAACGTGCTTCTTGGCTCCTCCTGGTTCGATAAACCTTGGTTTCTTTCTGAGGGAAAACTTGCTGCTGTGCGCATCATACCTTCCTCTTGGGGTTCCCAACGAACGTGTGAGTTACACGCCATCAAGCTCTTTTTCTGGCGCTGTTGCCGGGGAACGAAGAAAGGTTACACCACAAAGATTTTCAACTCCCACGTCAACAGCTCTTTTTCTGGCGCCGTTGCCGGGGAGATCAAGACACGCTGCAAGGGGAGTCTCCACTTCTCAATCTCTTTATTTTGTTTTTGTCTTGCTTAGTTTTATTTACTACTTTGTTTGCTGCACTAAATCAAAATACAAAAAAATTAGTTGCTAGTTTTACTTTATTTGCTATCTTGTTTGCTATATCGAAAACACAAAAAAAATTAGTTACTTGCATTTACCTTACTTGTTTCATTATGTTTCCTCCTAAGTTTGTTCTTAAAGATGTACCGGTAGGTCGAGGATCTATCCTTGGGAAAGACAATATAGAAGATTTTTTCACTCATATTAGTACGGTCGAAGATTTTGAAGATAGACACTTGGTAGAACTTGCTCCCACTTATGAAATTGCTGTTGCTTCCTTAGTACACGCGTTAGAAGCTAGATTTGTTAATCTTAATCCTGTGATTCAACATATGTTTCTTACACTCAGTGATATGGAAGAAGGAGAAAAGAAAGACTTTGTATTAGAAACCCTTCTTAAAGAATTTGGGGGAATAGCGAGAGAAGCTAGGAAAGTTTTCACTAAATATAATATGCTAGGCTCTCATACCAACTTTGCCAGTACCCTTGAGAAGATGGAAAAGGATAGACAAAAGTACACCAATAAAGTTAATTATGAGGGGGATATTAAAACATCAATACCTTGTAAGCTCTTGGGAATGTGTGAGGCATTAGAAAAGAATTTTGATTGGATTGTTCCTGAAGATTTGTTTGATGAGAGTAGCAAGCCCAAGACTAATGAAAAGGGAGCCTCTGAAACTCACATAGAAAAGATAGTATGCATAGTTGAGAAAACTCCACACCCCGCTGAGAATGCACCACCCTTTGATAATACTTGATATACACTTTCTGCGCCTAGCTGAAAGGCGTTAAAGAAAAGCGCTTATGGGAGACAACCCATGTTTCTACCTACAGTACTTTGTTTTTATTTTGTGTCTTGGAAGTTGTTTACTACTGTAGCAACCTCTCCTTATCTTAGTTTAGTGTTTTGTTGTGCCAAGTAAAGCCGTTGATAGAAAAGTTCATACTAGATTTGGATTACTGCGCAGAAACAGATTTCTTTTCTGTCACGAATCTGGGCTGTTTTCCCCTGTAGGTAACTCAGAAAATTATGCCAATTTACGTGAGTGATCCTCAGATATGTACGCAACTTTCATTCAATTTGAGCATTTTCATTTGAGCAAGTCTGGTGCCTCGATAAAATTCGTCAATATGAACTGTTCTGTTTTGACAGATTCTGCCTTTTATTTCGCATTGCCTCTTTTGCTATGTTGGATGAATTTCTTTGATCCATTCATGTCCAGTAGCTTTATGCAATGTCCAGAAGTGTTAAGAATGATTGTGTCACCCCTGAATATGTTAATTTTTATTGTCGCTAACTCTCTAATGAGTTGTTCTAAGTTTGGTGTGGAGGAAGTTTTCAAGGATCAAGAGAGGAGTATGATGCAACATGATCAAGGAGAGTGAAAGCTCTAAGCTTGGGGATGCCCCGGTGGTTCACCCCTGCATATATCAAGAAGACTCAAGCGTCTAAGCTTGGGGATGCCCAAGGCATCCCCTTCTTCATCGACAACATTATCAGGTTCCTCCCCTGAAACTATATTTTTATTCCATCACATCTTATGTGCTTTTTCTTGGAGCGTCGGTTTGTTTTTGTTTTTGTTTTGTTTGAATAAAATGGATCCTAGCATTCACTTTATGGGAGAGAGACACGCTTCGCTGTAGCATATGGACAAGTATGTCCTTAGTTTCTACTTATAGTATTCATGGCGAAGTTTCTCCTTCGTTAAATTGTTATATGGTTGGAATTGAAAAATGATACATGTAGTAATTGCTATTAATGTCTTGGGTAATGTGATACTTGGCAATTGTTGTGCTCATGATTAAGCTCTTGCATCATATGCTTGCACCCATTAATGAAGAAATACATAGAGCATGCTAAAATTTGGTTTGCATATTTGGTTTCTCTAAGGTCTAGATAATTTCTAGTATTGAGTTTGAACAACAAGGAAGACGGTGTAGAGTCTTATAATGTTTTCAATATGTCTTTTATGTGAGTTTTGCTGCACCGGTTCATCCTTGTGTTTGTTTCAAATAAGCCTTGCTAGCCTAAACCTTGTATCGAGAGGGAATACTTCTCATGCATCCAAAATACTTGAGCCAACCACTATGCCATTTATGTCCACCATACCTACCTACTACATGGTATTTTCCGCCATTCCAAAGTAAATTGCTTGAGTGCTACCTTTAAAATTCCATCATTCACCTTTGCAATATATAGCTCATGGGACAAATAGCTTAAAAACTATTGTGGTATTGAATATGTAATTATGCACTTTATCTCTTATTAAGTTGCTTGTTGTGCGATAACCATGTTTACTGGGGACGCCATCAACTACTCTTTGTTGAATTTCATGTGAGTTGCTATGCATGTCCGTCTTGTCTGAAGTAAGAGAGATCTACCACCTTATGGTTAAGCATGCATATTGTTAGAGAAGAACATTGGGCCGCTAACTAAAGCCATGATCCATGGTGGAAGTTTCAGTTTTGGACATATATCCTCAATCTCAAATGAGAAAATTATTAATTGTTGTTACATGCTTATGCATAAAAGAGGAGTCCATTATCTGTTGTCTATGTTGTCCCGGTATGGATGTCTAAGTTGAAGAATAATCAATAGCGAGAAATCCAATGCGAGCTTTCTCCTTAGACCTTTGTACAGGCGGCATAGAGGTACCCCTTTGTGACACTTGGTTAAAACATGTGCATTGTGATGATCCGGTAGTCCAAGCTAATTAGGACAAGGTGCGGGCACTATTAGTACACTATGCATGAGGCTTGCAACTTATAAGATATAACTTACATGATACATATGCTTTATTACTACCGTTGACAAAATTGTTTCATGTTTTCAAAATCAAAGCTCTAGCACAAATACAGCAATCGATGCTTTTCCTCTATGGAGGACCAATCTTTTACTTTCAATGTTGAGTCAGTTCACCTATTTCTCTCCACCTCAAGAAGCAAACACTTGTGTGAACTGTGCATTGATTCATACATACTTGCTTATTGCACTTATTATATTACTCTATGTTGACAATATCCATGAGATATACATGTTACAAGTTGAAAGCAACCGCTGAAACTTAATCTTCCTTTGTGTTGCTTCAATGCTTTTACTTTGAATTATTGCTTTATGAGTTAACTCTTATGCAAGACTTAATTGATGCTTGTCTTGAAGTGCTATTCATGAAAAGTCTTTGCTTTATGATTCACTTGTTTACTCATGTCATATACATTGTTTTGATCGCTGCATTCACTACATATGCTTTACAAATAGTATGATCAAGGTTATGATGGCATGTCACTCCAGAAATTATCTGTGTTATCGTTTTACCTGCTCGGGACGAGCAGAACTAAGCTTGGGGATGCTGATACGTCTCCAACGTATCGATAATTTCTTATGTTCCATGCCACATTATTGATGTTATCTACATGTTTTATGCACACTTTATGTCATATTCGTGCATTTTCTGGAACTAACCTATTAACAAGATGCCGAAGTGCCGATTCTTTGTCTGCTGTTTTTGGTTTCAGAAATCCTAGTAACGAAATATTCTCGGAATTGGACGAAATCAACGCCCGGGTCCTATTTTGCCACGAAGCTTCCGTAAGTCCGAAGAAGAGACGAAGAGGGGCCACGAGGGGGCCACACCCTAGGGCGGCGCGGCCCCCCCTTGGCCGCGCGGCCCTGTGGTGTGGGGCCCTCGTGCCGCCTCTTGACCTGCCCTTCCGCCTACTTAAAGCCTCCGTTGCGAAAACCCCAGTACCGAGAACCACGATACGGAAAACCTTCCAGAGACGCCGCCGCCACCGATCCCATCTCGGGGGATCCAGGAGATCGCCTTCGGCACCCTGCCGGAGAGGGGAATCATCTCCCGGAGGACTCTACGCCGCCATGGTCGCCTCCGGTGTGATGTGTAAGTAGTCTACCCCTGGACTATGGGTCCATAGCAGTAGCTAGATGGTTGTCTTCTCACCATTGTGCTATCATTGTCGGATCTTGTGAGCTGCCTAACATGATCAAGATCATCTATCTGTAATTCTATATGTTGCGGTTGTTGGGCTCCGATGAATAGCGAAGAGTTGTGATGTTGATTATCAAAGGTAGATCTGGGTGTGGGTTATGATCGTGCGTGCTCTCCGTTACTAGTGGATGCTCTGGCCCAGTATATGCTTGTAACTCCAAGAGGGAGTATTTATGCTCGATAGTGGGTTCATGCTGCATTGACACCGGGACAGTGACAGAAAGTTCTAAGGTTGTGTTGTGCTGTTGCCACTAGGGATAAAACATTGATGCTATGTCTAAGGATGTAGTTGTTGATTACATTACGCACCATACTTAATGCAATTGTCTGTTGCTTTGCAACTTAATACTGGAGGGGGTTCGGATGATAACCTGAAGGTGGACTTTTTAGGCATAGATGCAGTTGGATGGCGGTCTATGTACTTTGTCGTAATGCCCAATTAAATCTCACTATACTCATCATGATATGTATGTGCATGGTCATGCCCTCTTTATTTGTCAATTGCCCAACTGTAATTTGTTCACCCAACATGCTGTTTGTCTTATGGGAGAGACACCTCTAGTGAACTGTGGACCCCGGTCCAATTCTCTTTACTGAAATACAATCTACTGCAATACTTGTTCTACTGTTTTCTGCAAACAATCATCTTCCACACAATACGGTTAATCCTTTGTTACAGCAAGCCGGTGAGATTGACAACCTCACTGTTTCGTTGGGGCAAAGTACTTTGGTTGTGTTGTGCAGGTTCCACGTTGGCGCTGGAATCCCTGGTGTTGCGCCGCACTACATCCCGCCGCCATCAACCTTCAACGTGCTTCTTGGCTCCTCCTGGTTCGATAAACCTTGGTTTCTTTCTGAGGGAAAACTTGCTGCTGTGCGCATCATACCTTCCTCTTGGGGTTCCCAACGAACGTGTGAGTTACACGCCATCAGGGCCTGGTGTTTCCGGCTGGACTACGGCGGCGAGGGGGTCGCGGGTAACCATTAGGTGGAGGAGAGGGGTTGCGATATTTGTCTCGTCCAGAGTACATTGCATCCTTTCCCTTTCTTGGATCTGACGAAGGCGTCTTTGACGGAACGGGGATCGGATTTGGGTGTTCCCTGGTTCTTCTTCTACGCTCTGAGGATCCGGTGTGTGATTCATCATCGGGATGCCGATCGGCGCGGGCGTCCTTCTGCGCGGTAGATACACAGTTATCCGGATTGGATTCCAACCTGCGCGAAGTATCCGCCTTGCTTTGCTGCTGCATTGCTGAAGCGACAAGTGTGCGGAGGTAGTTGATATCAACCTCTTCGTCCTTCTTCTTCAACAGCTCCGCAGCTTTTAGCATGTTGTCCTTTGGGGTTTCCAGCGGCCGCTGCTCTGCGGGCGTGGCGAAGTTGATTCTGCGAGGCGGAATTGCTTCTCTAACAATTCGATCGGCCTCCGCCTGCGCATAGGTCATCTTTACTTCCCACTCTTGCGCCATACTCTTGACATGCTCGAGTGTGGCAGCAATTTCGCGATCCTGTCTGTCGAATTGGTCCACCAAACCTGCAGCTTCTGCCCTTTCATCCCTTAACGCGGCTACGGCATCGGCGAGCTTCTTGGCTGTGGCTAGCATTTCCTTTCTAGTGGCCTCTAGAGCCTCCGGATCTGCAGCGTCGCCCGGGGTTATAGGTTTGTTAAGAACTGCTCGCGCAACCATCTCTTTAGCTGACAAGAGTTCCTCCGAGGAAGAATCCCTGTGGGGTCGCTCCCGTGACATTGGAGATACTTGGTGGGATGGCTGAGGGTCAGATTGGTTGGTTGCCTCTTCTGATCCGGGTTGCCCCAGCGCTGCTACGGTTGTGAGAACCTGCTTAGGCTGGGCGGAGTCGACTTCAGGTTGATCACCGAAACCGTACTCCCCTAGCTTGCGGTTAAACTCGTCAGTATCCATGGAGGGGGTGTCTCCGGAAATTGGGCTCAGGTTGCCCAAAATCGACTCTTCAACCGGAGTTTCGCTTTCTCCGACAGGCTCAGCCTGATCCGGATCCGCGTCGTTTTCCGGTGCCTCTACCTGCTCAGGACCAGCTCCGTCTTCTTGAGGGGCGGTTCCGGCGGTATGGGCCAAGAAGTGTACGAAGTGGCACCTCTGCTTTTCTAACACCTGGGAGACCCAGGCGGATCTGCATTGGTCTTCCACCGTTGTTTCCTGCTCAGGGGCGGATTGGGTGGGCTTTGAAAATTCCAGATCTGAGGCGGAATCTTCCTTGGGAAGCTCCTGCATCTCAGATCGGATCTTCGCGACAGCGTCCAGCTCTGCGGCGGTCGCGTCTGCGTTACTTACCAGTGGGTTTCCGTCGGAATCGACGGTTTCCCCGATGAAGATGTGTATGCCGCCAATTGGGACGTTGGAGAGCTTGACGGGGTTTGTCCTAGCCGGAATCCAACACTCATCCGGAGGGACGATCGGCAGATTTTCGGCGTAGAGGACGCGCCCCACAGCGATGGTGTCGTCGTAGCTTCCCATGGCGGAACCCTCCCGGTTCCGGCCTCCAGACGCCACAGGCCCCACGGTGGGCGCCAACTGTCGTTGCCTAATCGACGGTACCTCGGAGGAGGGATCCTCACGAGGGGGAGAAGAAGTAGGGGCCATAGGGTGGAGTGCACACGGGACGGTGGTACGCGAGTTACCCAGCTTCGGAACACCTGCACGATGACAGGGCCTACTGCTGTTTGTCTGGAATTATCTGGGCGCTTTCGCGTTGTTACAATGAGTTGTGGTTGTGCCTCTAGGGCTCCCGGGATCCGGCTTATATAGGCGCACGGATCTAGGGTTTACATGGAGAGTCCTAGCCGGAATACAAGTTGCCTAACTACGGTACAATGTCTTGCCGTGTACGTCAAGGATCCGCCTTCCTTCTAGGCCGTGCTGGATCCGGATACTTCATGGGCCTCCACGGATCCGGCCTCCTTCGTAGGTCGGTTGAGATCCGGCTTCCTGTTCCTGGGCTGGACTTCATCCTTCATGATCTACAGCAACTGGGCCGCCCGATGGGCCACATGCCTCACCACCAACTATGGGCCACCCGAGCTTGCCGGATCTAGGCCATGCCGTTGATATACCCATAAAGTATACCCACAACAGCTGGCGCGGCCAGGGGGCCACCCGCGCCGCCTTATGGTGTGGGTCCCCTGCTGCCCGCCTCTGACTCTTCTTCGGTGTTCTGGAACCTTCCCAGTGAATTAAGATATTTGGTCTTTGTTTTGTCGAATTCCGAGAATATTGCCCGAACAGCCTTTCTGGAACCAAAAACAGCAGAAAACTGGAACTGGCACTTCGGCATCTTGTTAATAGGTTAGTTCCCGAAAATGCGTATAAATGATGTAAAATGTATATAAAACATGTGAGTATTGTCATAAAACTACCATGGAACATAAGAAATTATAGATACGTTTGAGACGTATCAAGCATCCCCAAGCTTAGTTCCTACTCGCCCTCGAGTAGGTAAACGATAACAAGGATAATTTCTGAAGTGACATGCTACTATCATAATCTTGATCAATACTATTGTAAAGCATATGAGATGAATGAAGTGATTTGAAGCAATGGTAAAGACAATGAATAAACAACTGAATCATATAACAAAAACTTTTCATGAATAGTACTTTCAAGACAAGCATCAATAAGACTTGCATAGGAGTTAACTCATAAAGCAATAGATTCTTAGTAGAAAGTTTTGAAGCAACACAAAGGAAGATATAAGTTTCAGCAGTTGCTTTCAACTTGAACATGTATATCTCATGGATGATTGTCAACACAAAGTAATATGATGAATGCAAATAAGCAAGTATGTAGGAATCAATGCACACAGTTGACACAAGTGTTTGCTTCTAAGATAGAAAGAAGTAGGTAAACTGACTCAACATAAAGTAAAAGAAAGGCCCTTCGCAGAGGGAAGCAGGGATAAAATCATGTGCTAGAGCTTTTCAAGTTTTGAAATCATATGAGAGCATAAAAGTAAAGTTTTGAGAGGTGTTTGTTGTTGTCAACGAATGGTAGTGGGCACTCTAACCCCCTCATCAAACAGACTTTCAAAGAGCGGCTCCCATGAAGGACGTTATCTCTACCAGCAAGGTAGATCATCCCTCTTCTCTTTTGTTTACACATGTACTTTAGTTTAGTTTATTTATTTATTTATGGATGACACTCCTCCCAACCTTTTTCTTTCTCAAGCCATGGCTAACCGAATCCTCGGGTGCCTTCCAACATTTCACATACCATGGAGGAGTGTCTATTTGCAAAATTAAGTTGCTTACTGATGAATCAGGGCAAAACATGTGAAGAGAATTATTAATGAAAGTTAATTAATTGGGGGCTGGAAACCCCGCTGCTAGCTCTTTTTGCAAAATTATTGGATAAGCGGATGAAGCCACTAGTCCATTGGTGAAAGTCTACCCAACAAGATTGAAAGATAAAACACCACATACTTCCTCATGAGCTATAAAACATTGACACAAATAAGAGATAATAACTTTTGAATTGTTTAAAGGTAGCACATGAAGTATTTACTTGGAATGGTAGAAAAATACCATGTAGTAGGTAGGTATGGTGGACACAAATGGCATAGGTTTTGGCTCAAGGATTTGGATGCACAAGAAGTATTCCCTCTCAATACAAGGCTTTGGCTAGCAAGGTTGTTTGAAGCAAACACAGGTATGAACCGGTACAGCAAAACTTACATAAGAACATATTGCAAGCATTATAAGACTCTAGACTGTCTTCCTTGTTGTTCAAACACCTCACCAGAAAATATCTAGACTTTAGAGAGACCAATCATGCAAACCAAATTTCAACAAGCTCTATGGTAGTTCTTCATTAATAGGTGCAAAGTACATGATGCAAGAGCTTAAACATGATCTATTGAGCAAAACAATTGCCAAGTATCAAATTATTCAAGACAATATACCAATTACCACATGAAGCATTTTCTGTTTCCAACCATATAACAATGAACGAAGCAGTTTCAACCTTCGCCATGAACATTAAAAGTAAAGCTAAGAACACATGTGTTCATATGCAACAGCGGAGCGTGTCTCTCTCCCACACAAAGAATGCTAGGATCCGATTTTATTCAAACAAAAATGAAAATAAAAACATACAGACGCTCCAAGTAAAGCACATAAGATGTGACGAAATAAAAATATAGTTTCACTAGAGGTGACCTGATAAGTTGTCGATGAAGAAGGGGATGCCTTGGGCATCCCCAAGCTTAGATGCTTGAGTCTTCTTGAAATATGCAGGGATGAACCACGGGGGCATCCCCAAGCTTAGACTTTTCACTCTTCTTGATCATATTGTATCATCCTCCTCTCTTGATCCTTGAAAACTTCCTCCACACCAAACTCAAAACAAACTCATTAGAGGGTTAGTGCATAATCAAAAATTCACATATTCAGAGGTGACATAATCATTCTTAACACTTCTGGATATTTCCCAAAGCTACTGAAAGTTAATGGAACAAAGAAATCCATCCAACATAGCAAAAGAGGCAATGCGAAACAAAAAGGCAGAATCTGTCAAAACAGAACAGTCCGTAAAGACGAATTTTTTAGAGGCACTTAACTTGCTCAGATGAAAATGCTCAAATTGAATGAAAGTTGCGTACATATCTGAGGATCACTCACGTAAATTGGCAGATTTTTCTGAGTTACCTACATAGGGGGCTACTCAAATTCGTGACAGCAAGAAATTTGTTTCTGCGCAGTAATCCAAATCTAGTATCAACCTTACTATCAAAGACTTTACTTGGCACAACAATGTAATTAAATAAAGATAAGGAGAGGTTGCTACAGTAGTAACAACTTCCAAAACACAACAAAACAGTAGCAAAATAAAAACATGGTTATCTTATCTCCCAAGAAGTGCTTTCTTTATAGCCATTAAGATGGGCTCAGCAATGTTAATGATGCTCACGTAAGAACGAGAGTTGAAGCAAAGAGAGCATCAAAAAGCAAGTATGAAACAAATTTAATCCTAACCCACTTCCTATGAAAAGGAATCTTGTAAATAAACAAGTCATGTAAGCATAATGCAACAAGCATAGAAAGGCAGCACAAGCACAACTTCAAGATTCTCAACATAAAGAGGGGAAACTTAATATTATTAACATGCATATAACCATGTTTCCCTCTCTCATAATAACTTTCAGTAGCATCATGAACAAACTCAACAATATAACTATCACATAAAGCATTCTTATCATGAGTCTCATGCATAAAATAATTACTACTCCCAACATAAGCATAGTCATTCTTATTAATTGTAGTGGGAGCAAATTTAACAAAGTAGCTATCATTATTATTCTCATCACCATAATCATCAAATGTAGGAGGCATATTGTAATCATAATAAACTTTATCCTCCATAGTTGGTGGCACCAAAATACCACTATCATTATAATCATCATAAATGGGAGGCAAAGTATCATCAAAGAAAATTTTCTCCTCAAAACTTGGGGGACTAAAAATATCACAACCAGCTTCCCCAAGCTTAAATTCTTCCATAGCATTAGCAATAATAGTGTTCAAAGAGTTCATGCTAATATCATTGCTACAACTATTTTGCAAACAAAGTTCCATGGGTTTTTTAATTCTCTCTTCAAACACATCATGTCCTAATTCAATATAAAGTTCATAAAGATCTCTAATTTTTTTGTTGTTTTCCATTAAGCCTAACTAGTGAAAATAAAAACAAGAAACAAAAAGATATAATTGCAGGATCTAAAGGAAATAACTTCGAGCACTCACACACCGGCAACAGTGCTAGGAAATAGCTTAGTAGTCGAAGGATGTGAATACCTTTTACCTTACCTCCCCAGCAACGGCGCCAGAAAATAGCTTGATGTCTACGCATGCTTCTTTTCTTGTAGACAGTGTTGGGCCTCCAAGAGCAGAGGTTTGTAGAACAGCAGCAAGTTTCCCTTAAGTGAATCACCCAAGGTTTATCGAACTCAGGGAGGTAGAGGTCAAAGATATCCCTCTCAAGCAACCTTGCAATTAAGATACAAGAAGTCTCTTATGTCCCCAACACAGCTAATACACTTGTCAGATGTATATGTGCACTAGTTCGGTGAAGAGATAGTGAAATACAAGTAATATGGATGATTGTAAGTAGTAATTGCAATCTGAAATAAAGATGGCAGCAAGCAAACATGTAACAGAACTTGTTGGAAGCGGTGTTTCAATGCTTAGAAACAAGGCCTAGGGATCATACTTTCACTAGTGGACACTCTCAACAATGATATCATAAAGGAATACAAATATAAGCTCTTCACTATGCTATTCTGAATTACTCTCTGGTAGGATAACGAACACTAATTCAACGTGTAGGGCTGCAAAAGCAAACCTTAAAGATGTATTCCCAAGTACTAATAAACACCCCCACGCTGTCACTGTGAGCATTCATAGGAGGTACTAACACACCACAATTTCATAGAGACATCCAACTCAAATCATAACCAAGTGAACAAGTATTCTATGAAATATAGCCTAAGAGACCCACACGGTGCACACACTGTCACCTTTACACACGTGGGACAAGGAATCTCCGGAGATCACATAAGTAAAATCCACTTGAATAGCATAACGACATCTAGATTACAAAGCTCATCATATGGATCTCAATCATGTAAGGCAGCTCATGAGATCATTGTATTGAAGTACATGGGAGAGAGAGATGAACCACATAGCTACCGGTAGAGCCCTCAGCCTCGGGGGAGAACTACTCCCTCCTCATCATGGGAGACAACAATGACGATGAAGATGGCGGTGGTGTCGATGGAGATGACTCCGGTGGCAATTCCCCGTCCCGGTGGCGTGCCGGAATAGAGATTCTATCCCCCGAATTGGAGTTTCGCGATGGCGGCGGCGCTCCTGGAGTCTTTCTGGAGTTTCGTCAATTTGTATCGCGTTTTTAGGTCACGACGGGTTAAATAGGCGAAGAGGCGGAGTCGGAAGGGCCAGGGGGCCCCCTCCCCATAGGCTGGCGCGACCAGGGGGCCACCCGCGCCGCCTTATGGTGTGGGTCCCCTGCTGCCCGCCTCCGACTCTCCTTCGGTGTTCTGGAACCTTCCCGGTGAATTAAGATATTTGGTCTTTGTTTCGTCAAATTCCGATAATATTGCCCGAACAGCCTTCCTGGAACCAAAAACAGCAGAAAATAGGAACTGGCACTTCGGCATCTTGTTAATAGGTTAGTTCCGGAAAATGCGTATAAATGATGTAAAGTGTATATAAAACATGTGAGTATTGTTATAAAACTAGCATGAAACATAAGAAATTATAGATACGTTTGAGACGTATCAGCGAGGGAGACGCACGGGATCGAAATCGCCGGCGCTAGCGCTAGCATCAGGCTACAAGCGGGCGGCACTTCCTCGTATCTTGCGTTGTAGCCGAGCGATATACGGAGCGCCCGCTTCTTTCTCTTTCCTCTCTTCTCACCCCTCCACCTAGGATTTTAATGACGTGGATTGCCTTATAGCCTGCTGACTGTGCTCTATTATACTTGCTCTTAGGTTAGGTAGCTGAGCTACTGCAGACCTTTTGGCCCCAAACAAGCCCCCAACTTAAAGTTGGTTTGGAGCCCAATAAACACTTCTCGTGTCGGTATTTCATCCGTCCTCGGCCCACCGTCAACCACACCGCGCTTACTCTCACATCTCCATTCTCTATACTGGCAGCGATTCCTTTCTCTCCCACTGCTCCACCGGCAACTGACACAATATTTCATCACCGCCTCCTCCCATCACTATCACCGGACCACCCACCGCTGTTATTTCCCCCTTTTTTGGCCATGGACAAGCTCGGGCGCCAGAACGGAATGGGCATAGCCCGTGCGCCTCATCATCGTCATCATCATCCAAGTCCTAGAGGCGTCCAGCTGAATCGAGGGACGAGTGTGCCTCCGTCGCCGGGAACAGAAGGTTGGCCTCGCCTATTGTAGGTCTGCCAAAAGCCGTGAGCAACCACACGGTTTTCTCAAGGTGTTGGGTGGTTTGCCTGAACAAGATTTTTTAGGTGGATACTATCACAAACTCTCTCTGATGACTTCATATGGACATTGTGTGTCTGTTGTTGCATTATTTTGATTCGAATGTAACGAAGGGTAGCTGCGACGAGTTTTTCTGGAACGAATTCATGGATTTATTGTTCTATGATTCTTCCAAGGGTGACAAAGATATTTGGATTGCAACGTCTATTGTGCTCTATGAGCAACAACAAAAAGAATGCAATTCCCAAATTCAAAGGGACGATATCGGGACATCAAGTGCTCAATCCTAACAGAGTCACCCGTCATTAACATCTTTTATTTCCTTTTTTTCTGGTTGCATCTGGCTTCCCAAACTCTTTCCAATTCATGAATTATTTGCACAGAACGCATCGCCTGGAAATTATTTGGACAATAATTATCTTTTATAACTTTCTCAGAATGTCCCGAGTCACGAGCATATAGATAATAATTTAACAACCAAAAAATTAGCAAGAATGTTTTTGTTTTTTTTGCAATTAGTAGACCTTTTTTTTTTGTTTCTAATGATCTCGTCCATGTATTTCTGTAGCCTATTTGTGTCTCCTTTTTTGGCCCATTTGGTTCGTATGTATTATAGAGTTTGATGGGCTAAATACTAATCACATGCTCTGGAAGTAACCACTAGAGGATATATCTAAGAATTATGTAACTTTTCTACTATATTCAGGTTGAGGAGCAATACTTTGGGAATGATATGTTTTGTTGTTCTCTTTTATTCATTTTATCTTTTGGGCCTTTAATTCATTTTGAAAATGTGCAAGATGTGTACTTGTAACCGTGAGAACACTTCCATTAAATTACTATTAATTGTAACTTGAATTTTGAATTATATTTACTCGTATATTTATTTATTTTAAAAGTTTGGCTTATATGTTGCAATCTTAATATGCATGAATTGTGCCTTTTGAAATCATGCAAAATGTGTATTTGTAATGTGCAACTATTTAGTGTTACCGAACAATAACTTTTCACCTAGTTTTCTCAACTGAGTATGGATTTGTTGCCACCCGGTGGCACTGCCCCCTACTGACTACCGTCCGATGTTATCTTGAGATTCGTTCTACAGTGGCTAATCCTCTCCGGATCACATTCATGATGCCATGCAAACCTAAATAGCTCCTAATTTCACGTCGATATGCAGCAGGGGCAGAGGTACAGCGGCAAAAACGGCCTGTTTGGTTTCACGCAGACCATGCTGAGGCCCTCAGTCATTATTGATGGTCTGTCGATAAGCTACTCTGGGCATCTAATGCTCTTTTATGTCAGAAAACAGTGTACCAGTACATGACTCAGATCGCCGGAAAATGCGAGCAAGTTGCTGGAGACATCTGCTCCGGGCAGCCGCTCATTTAACACTGCTCCAAACATGTGGTGGGTACCAAGCAAATGAGTAGTAGCAAATGACTCAGATCGCTGGAAAATGCAAGCCTGTTTTTTGTGTGCGCGCGTATGAATAGTACTAGCTGAATTACAAGGATTGATCAGGTCAGCTTGTATGACCATCTCGCCGGATTCTCTTGCGAAGTTCGATTTAATTTTTAGAGCATCTCCAGCCGCGTCCTCCAAAGCGTTTCCCAAACCGCGCCGGATTGAACGTTTGGGAGACGTGTTTTGTTCGTGCCGCTTTTGGGGACGTCGCTCCCCAGCCGCGTCCCCCAAACGCCGCCCCCAAACATTTAAAATATTTTTTTGTCATTTTTATTTCAATTTTCACGAGCTAATACATAATTGGGAACGTGGTTTATAAGAAAACACAGTTAGGCACATAGTTTTCCACAAACTAATACATAGTTTGAACCGTCGTGGGAGAGAGACGCTAGGGTTTGTGTGTGAGAGAGACGATGAGAGACGGCCCTTTTATAGGCCGGAGGGAGGCGGAGGAGCAGTGGCGCTCATTAACGCCGGCACGCAGAGCTAGGCGCGACGGGACGCGTCGCTGCGTCGCTGCGGGAACTGCACCGCCAATAACTTCTGTCGCGAGGTAGACGACGGTTAGGTTAAAAAATTATTGTGCCGCTGACGAGTCGATCCCGCCACTCCCCGCCTCGCTTTTCGTTGTGTCCGGCGTCCCCAGTGCGTCCCCTGTGGGACGGGGACGGGCTCGGGGCGCCGGACACCGTATCGGGGCGCACCGGACAAAAATGGTCTTTGGGGGACGAGGCTGGAACGGTTTTTTGGTCCGGTGCGCCCCAAATCCCTTTAGGGACGCTTTGGGGGACGCGGCTGGAGATGCTCTTACAGTTCACGAGCGAGGAGCGACTACCTGTCGGCGACGGAAGCACGCACAGCGGCACAAGCGGCTAGCCGTTGGCGATGATGGTGTGGATGGTGGCACGAGTCGATGGAGTCACGGGGGCGTGGGCGAATCAGTGGAGGTGCTTTCGGATCAACGGGGCGCCGGTGTGGAAGAGCCGTCATCGACGAGCTGTACTCACGCAAGTATGGCGCTAGCCGCTGAGGGAGCTGGACATGGACGGAACTTGCGAGTTTCCTTTTTTTCAGAGGACGAGTCAGTTTTACAAAGCAAAGTTAGAGGCTGATTTCTCTTCTTCGGGAGCCAGTTCCGCAGACCACAAGTTAAAGCTTTTTTTGGTTGGGCCAACGACATAACAGTTCACGGATGTTGTAGACAATAAAGACTCGAAGCAGCTGAGCAGACCAGCTCTGGACCTTCTACATGTAGTAGTGCAGAAGCCTAATGACTGCCTAGATGGCCTAATTAAGAAACGATGGGGACGGTCGGTCAACACTGCCATAGCTGCAGTCCGAGCAGCGAGTTTGCGGGTTGGGTGCAGGTAATTAGCAGCATGGTAGGTGATAGCTGATTTGCATCCAGTGAGAATCTTTAAGCTGGATCGGACAGACACAGCCGTATGGTGCCTGCTGCTTGCATCTGCAACTTCTCCCAGTCATCCTTGTCCATCTTAGCCGGCATGACATCCCGCAACGCCTTCAAACATCCTTGTTGAGCCAACGGATCCTTCACCCTTGTCTGCCATAACGAGAAGTTTCCAGTCCCATCGAACTTTTGCACTTCAAACCTGGTACCCGATGGTGCCATGATAGCTGACTCGCGATGGATAATTTCTGCTCAACCTTGACGCCTTGCTTTGCCTTGATCGTCAAACGCCTCCCAATGAACTACTGTACCTCTGTATCGCTGATTGGATTTTCCGCCAAAGAAAATTTGCCACGATCTGTCAAGAAACCTTAAACCACACCCGTCGACTCGCCCTTCAGAAATTTCCGTAGAACCTTGCTGTATCGTGCAGCCTGCTCCACCTTTTTCTGAACTTGCAAATTGGTTTTCTGTGCGTTTAGCTAGCCTCCGCCACCACGCTTTTATACACGGCCTTCTTTCCTTGTCAGTTACGGAAACTAATTAAGTCTTAGGCTGTTACGACTTGCATTGTCCCTTGATAGAGTCCGATCTGACTCAAAAAAAAAAAACACACACACACACACACACACGTCGCCTTTCCAAATCGATACCTCACGCTGACATGTTGTCCTTAGATAAATCCAAACTTGCATCGTGTATGTGCACGCATAGCATGTACGCAAGTATGGTAATCCCCTGACTCCAATGGCAATACGTAGTTCCTGATTTTTCTTTTTCGATGTATTGCAAACAACAACGGATTGCCTGGAAAAACTTCGCCGATCTAATCTGATGACAAGAGCTTCACCCGTTTCTAGACTTCTCGCCCGCGATTTGTTGCCTGCCCTGCAGCCCTGTCGAGCGTACCATATCGCCGACCCTGTGACAACAGCCGCCTCCTCACGCATCTCTGTAACATCCCAAATTTCAATAAAAGAAAGTTAGAAGAATTACAGAGAGCAAAATTTCAAAGCAACAAAAACTTTTTAAATTGCATATAGTGCCATGTATAGGACTTGTGCATTTGATTGATATGCCATGATGATTGTTATTATGTGTATATGATAAACCCTAAAACCCTAATGTGATCATGAGAAGATCACCAGCCAAATAAATCAAAAAGAGAAAGAAATCAAATAAATGCAAAATCCTAAAAACCCTAACATATGCCCTATGGCATTTTTATAAATTTTGACCCTAGACCAATTTGGTCTTCACCATTAGTTGAATAATGTTACTAAACACTTATTACAACTTTTGGAATCAAAGAATCACAATTCAAATGAATTTCAAATGTAAATCTTGCTCGCATATGATAATGGTCAAAACTGCAAATTATAGTCTGATCACTACTTTGAGCCATTACAATTCAATTTTCTCAAACTAAATCTTGCTAACTCTTTACACCACATCCAAGTCAACATCAAGGTGAACACTTTTTGTAAAGATCACCATGCCAAATCCTTTCTTGATCAAGAGCTATGCTCAACCAAAGTTGCAACTTTTTAACATATTCAACAATCTCCCACTTATCAATTTTTGCAAAACTTTGCATTCAAAAATTCCACCACCACCTCTCATCACCTCTGATCATTTAGAACTCAACCAAACACACACAATTCAAATTGGTCAACCATTTGAATTCAATCAAAAATTGGATAAATTTGCAAATTGCAAATATGGCACTATTTGACACTATTTGAAATAGTGATCTACCACCATCCTAATCTACCCCAACCTATTCTAAATGGTCCCCCTGCCCCCTCTCAACCTTAATGGCACATAGTAAGCCTAAGGAGGAGTGGCTAGCTCACATGTGCATGGCATGCCGGCCATGGCGCCACCATGCCGAGCCACCCCTCCTCTCCTTCATCGCCAACCCTGGCCCTGGTGCCCACACTCGCCACCACACCTCCCTACACCTCCCTAGCCACGCCACTGTCAAGCTCGACGACGACCAACGCCGGAGGACGCGCGCCCAGAACGCGCCCGGATGCCGCTCGTGTCGCGTGTGTGCACGCCGTGGACAAGCTCTGGACACGCGCCGTCCCACGCCCTCGCGCTCGCCCTGGCCCCGCTTGCTAGCCGTTGAGCACCGTGTGGCGACCAGGGAGCCACCAGACACGTCCACGACCACGACCCGTGCCCACCGCCACCGGAGAAGGAGACCCCGATCCGCCGCGGACGCGGCAGACATGGAAACAATGCGACAATCCAGGCGCCGCCCGACCAAGCTGTTGCCACCATTCGCTTCGCCTGGACAAGGAGAACGTTGCCACGCCCTCGCCTAGCTCGACCGCTCGCCGGAGACGCCGCGAGCATGTCGACCACCACCCTGCCCCGCAACCCTCAGTCGATTCTATAAATAGGGAGTTCCCTGGAAGCAACGGAGCACACCACCTCACTCCCCACTTTTCACTGCCTCTCCTCAACCACTTAGCTCACTCGATCGTCGCCGGAGCAAGCTCAATTGGGAGATCACCGCCGCGGAAGTCCTGCAGCAATCGCCGGCGATCCCGACCACCTCAGGCGACGCCACCTGTACCAGGAGAACCGCCATCGTCCACAACTTCATCAAGCATACTGCCAACCCTAGCTGGAGCCGCCGTAAGCCCTCCGACCCCCTACCTGAGCCGCCGGCGAACTCTCTCTCTCGCCGGCGAGACGATGAACCTGAGCCGTTGATCCGTGTTCTAATCCAACGCGCCAGAGTGATCTATACCGCTTCGGGTTTTAAGACTCGCTGACGGGTGGCCCCCTGCTGTCAGGCAGCCCACGCGGGCACAGACGCGTGGTGGGCTGGCCTTGGGCCGTTTTAAACCATTTCGGCCCGTTAGCTTTTCCCGCCGGCCTGTTTAATTCAAATTCTATTTAAACAATTCCAAACATTTTCAATACTGCCCAAACTTTGAAATTCAATAGATTCAAATTGGCTCAACCAAATTTAATGAACTTTATATTGTTGGAAAGCTAATGAAAATATCTACACAATGCCACTGGTCCCATGCCAAGATTTATTGTAGAATTAATTTGATAAAAATAAGAAGGCAGGGACTTTTGCATACTCAAATAATTATTAAAAATCAACCAAAATAGATATTAAGTTAATTCCAACTCTAATAGCTCACATTTGACTTACATTAATTGATTATGCAATAAAATGGTGTGGTCACTTTGCATGATCATGCCCTAGTTAAATTGATGGACAATATGGCTAGTTTACTTAGTTGATATTATCCAAAACTATTAAGTAAATCATATGAAGTATTATACTTCCTTTAAATCTTGTCTCACATGAATTCATGGGATGTTTGGACCCCTGGCCCAAACTCTCTTATATGAATTACTTAGAGATTTAAATCCTATGTAGTGTTATTAAATGATATGAGGTGATCTACCTCATTTAAATCATTTTCTCAAATGATGATGATGAACATTTGACTTAGGTCAATATAAGTTCATATATGATTGTCTGAGAAATTAAATCTTAAGAAGATTTCAATGAGAGGAAATTATTTCTCAAGAACCCTATGGAAACTATCATTTACATATTAAATGAAAAGAAGTAAATTCTCCTCAAGCAACACAACCCATGCACCCTAATTAGATTATTTGTGTGCATAGAATAGTTTGTGTGTTTATATGTGATGCATGGAATAGCCATTGAATTAGTGAGTAATTATACTCGTATTCAAATTTGACGCTAGCACCGGAGAGTACACCGAAGAAGAAGAAGGTTGCTACCAAGAGGAGGAGGAGGAGAATTTTGAGAACTACCAAGGCAAGCTAATATTCTTGCAAAGTGCAAAGCCCCTTGGGGCAAGGCACCATGAATCTTACCTTTTCTTACATAAGCCTATCCCAAGTTTATACTTTACAAGTTTTACTTGTTGTTTTCCAAGAGTTACTTTTATAGTTAACTTTGGTCAAAGTAAAAGTTGGTTCCTAGAGTAGTGAAGTAGTCTCAATCAAGCAAAGCAAGATAGCACCCCTCATGATTTAGAGCTAGTGCTAATGAATAAAACTTGACTACTCTAGATGGGAACAATGTGAATTGAAATAAATTTGAAACCTTGGAATGATGAAGCATTCCATTGAATGATTTTTGAAGGTGAATATGACCAAGAGAAGATGGTGATTTTTGATAAACATGATGTTGGTTTGAATGCGATACCTTTCCAATTAGTAAGTACCCCCACAATACCTGATTATGGGTAGGGCTTAACTGGAAGTTTATGCATCTTAGTATGGGTTCCCTCTGAACACACGTCATAGGGGTTACGCTTGAGGCTGCCTCCGTTGTTGAGAAATGATGTGAAATTGAGGTGAATTGTACGGCCAAGCCCTGTGCAGTTCCCAGGTTGACAGTTGGTCTTCACTGGGAGGCCAAGCTCATGGGGAGAGGTGCTCATACTAGGGTTTGTAAGTGAAAGGTTATGGTTGATGATCCGCGTACTGTGTTACGATGATTCGGGAAAATCCCGACGGATGAAATCAAATGTTGTGACACAAGTGTGCAACCTCTGCAGAGTGTAAATCTATTCAAATAGCCGCGTCCACGGTTACGGAAGGTTGGAAAGGCCATACAGTTTCTGATGTCATATCTTTGAAAAATGATGTTGAAAGAAGATGGTGAAATGACTTGTGGTGAATTGAATTGAAATCACCACTTGAATGGTGGGAATGACACTAATGTTCCCACTTGAGTTAGTTAACACTTGAATAAGTTTTTCTCAAATACTTGTGAACTAAAATTAGCTTTATGCAAATAAACTAGAGCTTAGCAAACCATACTAGAAATGTCTAGCACTTACATTAGTATTAGTTTGCGAGTATTTGAAGTACTCACGGCTTTGTCCCTGGCTATTCAAATGGCCAGAGTATGAAGATGAACAAGGAGATGACCAGCAGGTCGCCTACGACAACTAGGAGTCTTCCGACGTCAAGCGTTGGCCTGTGGACTCGAGAGTCCTTGTATCTTACGCTTCCGCTATGAACTTGTGTTTGTTCGTTGATCAATAGATCAACTATTCGTGTAATATGGATCATGTGATTCCAATTTGTAAGACTTATGATTTGTAATGAATGATGACTGTGATACTTAACTATTATGCCTCGCAACAACAATATTCCTGGGATTGCGATGTATGACATAATAGGCATCCGGACTTAAAAATCCGGGTGTTGACAATCTCCGTGCACGAGCCGTATTGTATCCTGGCCATCTACGTCGTCGACACAAACCCGTCCGCAGTGCCACGCCGTCGCCCCTGTACGACACCCGAGCGCATCTTTCGATGCTCTCCCGCTCCGATCTCTTCGACCGTCCCCACGTCTGGTTGCCGATCTGATCGCGAGCCGAAGTCGCCGCTTCCTCGACACCTTCTCCAGCCACTTTGCCAGCCCGGCCGCCACGCCTGGCGCGTCCCTGCTCGCTGCAGCTTATCGGACGGTTCAGGCCACCTGCCCGAAGTTTCCGACACAACCGACCGCATCCGCGATCGCTGCCATGCTCCACCTTGC
Source organism: Lolium perenne (assembly GCF_019359855.2). Classification (NCBI taxonomy): domain Eukaryota; kingdom Viridiplantae; phylum Streptophyta; class Magnoliopsida; order Poales; family Poaceae; genus Lolium; species Lolium perenne. Next base: position 192,548,663 of record NC_067247.2, on the reverse strand, counting down.
GCCTATCGGACGTTTCCAGGCACCAGCCGAGCATGATCCTCATTTCTCTAGATGATCTTCTGCATAACCCGCCTCACCTAGGCTGTGATACCACTTGTTATGATAATAACTGCCATGCACGATCATAAACGACACTGAGGCACGATGTTTGGTAACGCAGTTCAGCATAAGCCTACTCAGCGGGGCAATGATTATGGGCGCTCCTCCCCACTGATACCGCAACGGCCGCCCTAGGCGCCGGCACAAGTCGCCGGCTCCCCCTGCGAGCCTATTGCTATCAAGTCGTCATAGGTTACAACCGTGCGGTACCCCCCACATTATATAGGAGGCCCAGGCTACAAGAGTTCCGACACAACTCCTACTAACCTATCCACACATGGTACAACTCAGAGTCCTAACGTAACCCAACTTGTACATACTATATTCGACACAAATACAACAGGATGCGCTCTCGGACAAGCTTGCAGGCAACATCGGCGGTAGCCAGGAGTGCGGAAGGAAAATACTGGGCGGAGCTTGGCAACGCCATGGATAGCGGAGACGGAAGGAGGGAGGCTAGATTTGCTCCCCGATGTCCCCGACCTTGCTTCCTACCTCTACTCCCGCGGGGAACCAAACCACCTGCAGAGAGGCAACAACTCGTGAATCACGCGGAGGAGGTCTGAGGCGGCGCTCGGCCTGGTGAAGGATGGTCGAAGATGGACGTGGGGGCGGCTGACCAAAACGGGAGCTGGTGCTCAAAGCACACTAAGAGCATGTCTAACAGGCCACGTATTTCGCTGCCCTGTATAACGCTCGCATTTCGCTCCGTATCGAAAAATTGCTAACGGAAGAGCCATTCCGTCTAGCAGACCCCGTATTTCGCCCCGTATTTTCAAAAATAAAAACCCCGGGAAGTTCATCTTCATTGATCATACTACGGATCATACATACGGATCAACGATTCTACATCCAGAATGCGCGATCCTACTCGGGGAGGTCGACTAGGTACGAGTCCGCCTCCGCCTCCCGCAACTCCGCCTCCTTCGCGGCGGCGATGGCCGCCGCCACCTCTTCCTCCTCCGCCCTCTTCCTCTTGGCGTCGTCTTTGAGGAACTGTCGTAGTGCCTTCAACAAGTCGGGGGCCTCCTCCTCCTCGCCGGCGAGCGGAGCTCCTCCAGCGCTGGTGCTCCCGCTGCTCCAAGCCTCCTTCGCCCAGCGGCGGCGCTCCCAGTCGGCGCGCCACTCGTCGAACTTAGGCCCGCTCATCGGCTTCATCGGCGGATCCTCGTTGTACCAGCGCCCGCCCCCCGCGAAGTCAACGAGCTTCGGCGGGACGTACGTGGCGCCGGCGTACCTGCAGGCCGCACGCCGGCTCCCGGCGGCGGATCTCTTGCATTGGCGCCGCCACGCATCCTCCACGTTGTCCGGCGAGCAGGATCGCTTCGATCCGCTCGCCGGCGAGGCGGTACTGCGGCGGCGGGCGTCCATGCCGGATCTGGGGTGGAATGCGGCGCGGGGGAGTGAGGAATTGCTCGCCGGAGCTAAGTACGGAGGCGGCGGCGCACGGCGAAGCTAGGGTTGCGAGTGAGGGGTTAACCCCCCACTCGCACCTGCGCCCAGTATAAGTAGGGGGCGACGGGGCCGATTTCCTGGGGCCCGTATTCCGCCGAAACGGGCCTGCCCGAATACGGGGCCTGCTAGACGCCCCAAATCGCGCATGGCCCGTATCCCGCCGGAATTTTACGGGGTGGGTGGGTTATACGGGGCCTGTTAGACATGCTCTAACGAGTAGTGACCGCTCGTGCTCGATGCGGACGAGCATGGACATGCTCTGCCAGATCCCCAATTGGGATTTCGTGCTTAAAATCTAACTGAGAGAATGCTATGAGCGGTGGATTTGGGCTTGGAAAATGGAAATTGCCTTTTTGTGCTTGATTTGGTACGAGTTTTGGTGTTCAAGTGAAAATTTTGGGGAAGATTGCTAGACTAGGTGAGAGAATTTGGGGTGAAGAAAACCTGTACCAGAGCACGTTGGGATGGAACAATAGGGGCCTATTTGTAATTTCCGTCTTGTTGGAAGTCCTCTGTGTAAAGCGTCGGGTCAGCTTGTTGTTTCCGGAGTATTCTAGCCGTGTGTCAACGTGTTGTACTCTGTATCCTACCGTATGAATCAATGGACACGTGACAACTCTCAAAAAAAAAAAATGTGGCCTACCACCGTCCCGGTTGGCTATTTTGTTCGCACTCCGCAAGATCAGTTTTTTTTTTTCGTCAGGCTCTCTCTCCATATGCTGGCTTTGAACGTCTCCCCACCCGGCTCCGCTCGCGTCTGGATCAAAGAAAGTTCAACGTTCGGCCCGTCTATCTACTTGAGCTAACGAAAGCATCGCCTTCGTAAGAGATTTTAGCAACCTTCAATAGTCCCACCTCGATGGCTTAAACATATTCTCACCGATTTATATGCGTAGTGTTAAGGATTGTCAACAAGCTGCCGTTGGAAAGCAATTAAGTACGAGCACCATTGTTTGCTCTCAAAATCCAATGATGAGGAAGGATGATGGAAGAAATTACACGCTGGGATTTGGGGAAAGAGGAAACCACATAAACAAGAGAGGTTTGTATGTACATTGCATAATTAAGTGTATGGGGTGTGAGTTAATTAAAGAGCGGAATTAAAATGTTAACATGAAAGGTTTACCGGAGCGTTTGAAAATTTGTTTCTCACGAGTCCGGTGGAATGCACGGGCATTTTTCCTAGTTTAATTACAATGCATATATAGCCCTCGAAGTTGACTTACACGTGCTTGGCCCTTTGCTACTTAATTACTCAAGAAAAATGAATGTTTACAACAACTAATCACTCATTCACATTACATTACAATATTACCACTCTTGATCGATCGATCCAACATTTTTTTTTTGTGCTAGCTGCTGCTGCAGCTGCTTCGTCTTTACTAGTAGGAATTGAGGGTGGCTTGGCGTAGCTTACGTTCTTGGGAGAGCTTCCTGGCGAAGCGGGCGAGAGCCTCCTCGTTAGTTCCCTCGTCTTCGACGACCTCGTACATCCCGGTGTCGATGTTCACCCTGGACACCTTCTTTTTGAGCAAATTTTCACCGATCTCGATGAGCGCCTCCATGTTCTTCTTGGTGGCGACATCCACTGACGCTGTGGGCCCAACAAGCGAGTCATCCTGGATACGGAGGTAGTTCTTCTCAACTCGGAGAGCCTTGAAGAGCACGGCGGCGTGGATGTCGACCATATCAGCGCTGGCGTGTGCAAATATGTCGATGAGAGGGTTGAAGTTGCCGTCGATGAGCCATTTGAGGATGCCCCACTTGGCGCATTCCGGCGCGGTGTACTTCTCCGCCTGCTTGGCAGAGCCGGTGCCGATGGAGATGATGAGGTAGTTGCCGTACTCGGCGGGCTTGCCGTGGTTGAAGTCTGGGTTCCGGCATAGCACCTCCTTGGTGATCATGGACATGGCGGCCATGGTGGGGTTGTTAGCGGCCACGCCGCCGTCGATAAGGTGGTACTCACGGTCGGGGACCTTGCCCGATGGATCCTGGGTCTTGAAGAAGTGCGCGGGGAAGAAGGTGGGCGCCGCCGACGTGCTGATGCAGATGTCGGATAGGTGGGCGTTCTTGAGCGGGTCCGCCTTGGCCTCGTACGTGTTGAAGATTACCGGCTGCAGGAACTTGATGTCGAACGTCGGCACGATGATGTTGGTGACAGTGTCGGCCACGGTAACATCGTTGGTGAGGCTCTTGATTTTGTCATGCAGGAACTTGCCGTCGTACTTGGGACCTCTCATCGCGCCGAATAATGTCGTCACCGGAGTCAGGAAACCGTAGCTGCAGTTACTCAAATACATCGCCGTCGGCCGAACAGATTAATTACCAGCTGGTAGCTAGTCGGACGAACTGATGGAGCGGCATGAAAGACCTTTCTTAGGTATGACGTACCTCTTCTTCTGCGGGAAGATCCTGGGCCCGTTGTCCAGATAGAACTTGTTGATCTCCTTGGCGGCGAAGAGGGGGCGCTTGTCCTCGCCGGGCGCCGCCAGCATCGACGTGACCAGGGCGCCCGTGCTTGTCCCGGCGATCACGTCGAAGTAGTCTGCTATGCGCGCATCCGGCCCGTCCAGCTCCTGCAAAACAAAGCAAACCAATCAATCTATCTATCTAGGACGACGGCGACGACGATGCATCAATGCAATGGAGATGGCCAATCGACCAGCTTCAGCACGACGGACGTACTTGGAGCTTGGACTCGAGGCAGCCGAGGATGGTGGACGGGATGAGTCCGCGGATGCCGCCGCCGTCGATGCTTAGCACCGTGATGAGCTTCCCCTGGGACGGCGGCGGGCAGGTCATGGTCACGTCGGCGTTGCTGCTCATGCTTGCTCACCCCGCTGAATACCCTATCGTCGGCCTCTAAATTGGTAGCAAGAACTCGGCTCAATGGCTTCTCCTATGTATCTTGGATGTTGTGTTTCCAAACTAGAGGCTCGCAAAGCCATTTAAATGGAAATTTGGCATCAGTAAGCTGGTGAGATGGAATCTCCGAGTAATATATTGCGTGCGCGTGTTTCACGGTGGATGAGCTGGACACCCTACTCGCCGGGGTTGGGACTGTGGCTGAGCCAGTATTTTCGTTGTCGGGATTGCAAAGTGAAAGACACACATTCATCGCTGATTTGGACACACGGTCAATGCCTCATTTTTTTTGCCGGAACACGGGTAGTGCTTTCGATTTTAATTTAATTTTTTTCTTTAAACACTTTGATTTTGTTCCCATTTCCAACACGTACCAAAAAGGACCCCCCAAAAGAAGAACATGGGAAAAAAGTAAGGATATGTGTGAGTCTCGGTTGAGGGGGAATTTTTTTTCTCAGTCAACTTTGCAAGATTACTCATAGAAACCTAAGAATATATCCACCCTGCAGTAACAATAAGTGGTACAGTAGAAAATATAGTAACTTCGCAGTAACAAAAAAAAATCTCATTTCTTAGCTGACTTTAAGTACAAATCTATTCATATAGATTTAAAAGTTGTTCACTACGCAATGTAATCAATCGTTAATTTTGATGCCAAAAGGCAGTGTTTTTTCCTGAGTTTCCAAAAATAAAAATAAAGTGCTATAGATGGATCTCAACATCGAATCAGGGTTCCCCACATCCACCCGGTGAGAATTAGCAAAACCGTTAATATAGATCCACAAAAGCCAAAATATACCCCACGAGAATCTTGGAGCTAGCATATGCATGGGACGGTTGAATCTTTGAGCTGCAAATAGTTCTGAAACTTGGGCATGTGCAAGTCCGCAAGTACGTGCACCTTTGTCCATTTAGGACGTAAGCTTAGACAAATATACTATAACTCAAATGGTTTATCATGCCAAGAATACTAGGGCCCAAGTGCAGGCAGCACGCAAGGTAATGTGTTCTCTCAAGGAGGGTTGAATATGCACCTGAGATCAATCCAAGCAATTTTATTTGCTTATGTCTTAGGTAAAGGGACCCTTGCATTTGATACGGACATATGGTATTGGGAAACTCGCATGGAAAGCGTGGTTTCATTGTTTATGCACAAGGCAGATAGAGAGATTTGTGATCGATGTCAGCCGCTGACTTTATGTACCGGGACATTTGCTGAAAGAAAATCAGTGAATCTGTTTTTTGGTGAAACTTCCTGGATTAATAACAGAGAGGAGCAGTAAAGCTAGCTCGCGCAAATCTTAAAGCGCCATGATTGATATAGCTAACTCGACATCTAGCGCTTCCACTTTCTATAAAATCCCATGTTGATGAGTTTATATGCTGTTCAAGCTCCTTTGTCAGACTTCCATACAGGGTGAGTACGAAGAAGCTTTCGATTATCTATAAGAAAATGCTTATGCCGCACATAAGAGGCAAGAGTTCCTGGAAAATAATTTAATATTATGTTATATTTACATCCTACGTTATTGTGGCGGGGCGATGGTCGATTGGTCGTATGCATGGTGGTTAGCAGGCATGCATGTGCTTTTCCAAGCATCCATATAATAACAAAAATAAAGAAACTTGATTTCTTAGGACTCCCTCCCGAATTAGTTATCACAGATTTTTCTATATTGGCATATATCTAGACAAATCTACGACAAAGTATGTATGGACAGAGGGAGTAAATTTGCATGTATATCCATGCAGTTCCAGCTCTGGTCATCTTAGATTTTTTTTGTGAGAATCATAGAGATTTTATTCCTTAGAATTAAGGTTACAATCAGCTAATACAAGCTGTGAAGCACAGTTGGGTATAAGGCATAACCAACAAGCGGTACTGCCATCCGATCTACTATAATTTGCTAGACAATGTATAACCCTATTTTGTTTCCGGTCTAAATTCACGAGGACAAAAACTCAAAGACTGAACTGGTGTACTGGATCATTCAGCAGTGACAGTATCGAAGCGCAGTCTGTGTGAACAATAATCAGCAAGTCAGAGCATTGGAGTTGAAGAGATATTTCTTCCATTAGAGCGCATACTTGAGATTCTAGAGCATCATTGCAGCAAAGAAGAGAACGGTATGCAGAGAAAATGGCAGCACCATTACCATCTCTTTAGATCATCCCTGTCCCAGCGCGGCCATATGCATCAAATGAGCCATCCACAGATAAGGCAGCCCATCCTTGCTGCGGCTTTGCCCAATGAGGACATGGCGGTCTCGATGCTTCCCCTCCAGGCTTGACGGCATTAACACATGGTCCCTTTCCCTCCATAATTTCTGACACCGAGCGTTGTTGGATTTGAAATGCTTCAAAATAACTACAGTACATAGGAAGTTCTGTGTAACCTCAGCGGTTGGGATTGATTTCAAATGCGTCAGGTCATTTCGCAGTTGCCAGATTCTCCACAACATCATAATGATCATGACATCATGTCTCTCGTTTCTGATGCTAATGTATCTATCCTGTATAGTATCAAACAACCATTCATTTCCGTTGTTGTGGATTAATAATGAGTCTGGTCGCATGTGTGTTGCATATTTTGTATCCCACCGGATCAATCAATAACCAGCTTGCTAGCCTGTCAATATATTGACATTCAGTCAAGGAATCAATCATGTGATGAAGATGAGGTGCGCGCATCAGGCGGCAGCGCAGGCAGGCATGGTGACCTTTCTAATCATATACTCTTAGTATGGCTGCATGCATGGTGACCTTTCTAATCGTATACTCTTAGTGTGACTTATATCATAATTAAGCGGGCAAAGATCCAATAAGAAAGCAAAGCAAGCAAATCATGTGGTTGGGAGACAGAGTAGATATAATTGCTGGCTCTCCAGTGCGCTGTGTTTCAGTACCTTCAGTTGGCTTATTAGTTAATTAGCTACCCAGCCTACCCGTAACAACCGGAACGCCTCACGTAATTCAAATCCAACTGATGCATGATTTCGTATACGCGCTAGCTGTGCTTCGACTGAGATGCCCGTGATCGATGTGCCTGCCCTGCCCTGCCCTGGGTACAGACCTCTGAAGTTGCGTGGAAACTCACATCAAAGGAAAAGAAGAAGAAGCATACTGACAATTTTGTATCAGTTCGCTAGCAACCACCCACCGATGGGCGATGGCTAGTCCGACATATATCGTCGTTGCGCCTGTCCCCGGCCATGGCTAACGGACACGATTCGAGTCAATAACTATGCGATACTTTCCTCATCCGTGAGTGGTTCTCATGATTTCCCTTTGTTAATTAATACCTGGTGGTTTGCTAAGGAATAGTTCTAAACACAACCTCTTGTGGAAACCTAGCCGCCGCCTCTAATCCAACCTCCGTTCCCCTCCGCCGTTGAGGATTTCCGTCTGAGATCAAGCGCAGCAAGATTTCCTCCCTTTGATTTTGGGGTCTGGTGTTGTCTCAAATATATGTCCTCCAGCTTCAATCGTCTCGGTGGGGCTTGGTTTGGCGTTGCCAGGGAGCTTTGGAGTTTGTACTAGTCGTTGTTTGTTGGAGTGGCACCACCGGCACTGTCCGCAGCAACGTTTTTCTCCAACAACCTCTTTTTTCGACCCTTTGGGAGCAAGATCGTCGGCCTGGTCTGGCGATGCTAAAGGGTCTGTGTGCCTAGATCAGGGCAGTGAAACCGTTGACATGCTTCCCACGATTGCCATTCTTAGTCGCACGTGACGGTCAACCATTGCGGCGTTTCAAACAGGTCTTCCCGGGTTTTTTTAGTGGGCGAATTTTTCGGCATTGTACATCAGTGTGAGTTATGAGGGGCAACAAAAACAAGTTCGGCCACAGCTTTGGCGACAATTTTAAGGCTTATGTATTTTTTTTTCTTTGTTTAGGCTTACGTCTATGGTAGAATTAACTCGCCTTCTTCAACAATCCAGTGAAAATGTGATCGAACTATGCAAACTCCCCACGTTTTAGGATACATTTTCGTGAGTGAAAGGCACTCCACCTTTCCTGACACAGTGGGTGACAGAGAAATCGTTGGACGTGACCAGCCGGATCAAAACGGAGACCATATACAACCCCCCGCCAGCATGATTAGTGTGCACTGCGTGGCAGCTCATCCTCTTCATACAGGACGGATCATTTGCGACATTGACTAATTAAATTTGATCGATCCACTTTCCTAGCTGTCGTTATCGGCAAACAAACTCGCTCAATAATTGACAACGTTTGTTTCTTCCTATGTATTCATTATGTTTTCTCGGAGAAGATAAAAGAATTATCGGTTTCATTTATTAATAAGTTTTTACGGGTTTTACAAACCAGATGCTGCCTCCCCGTTCCATACTTTTTTTTATCGCAAATTCAGATTTAATTATGCATAAAATGTATCTACATGCATCTAAATCTAAGACAAGAATTACAAAACAGAGGGCTACTGACCAAGAGGATAAAATTAAAAATAAAACATACTCGCAGCATTGCATTACTCGGGGCTTTTGCTCTGGCGAGACTCCACATAACCGCCTCTCTTTTTTTCGACCCAAACATGATCGATGTAGAGGCTTGGTTTTCGAGTAATACTTTCAAATTTCCCATGGTACTGGCATCGTAAGAGAAGCCATAGCCTTCTTAGATTGTTTGTTCTTTTGGATTACATCATTTCACTAGTTCTTGACGGATCGTATAGATTGGGCCTAGCCAATTCTTCAAAGTGTTCCAAACAAGAATGGTGAACCTACATTTGAAGAGGAGGTGGGAGGTGGATTATTGCACTTGAGATTAATCAAAGCAATTTCCTTGCTTAGGGCATTTCTAGCGGCCCGACTTATTTTGGACACCAAATGTGCATGTTTCGGTTCGTTTGGGTCGAGTCATGGACACGAAGTAGGCTGAATTGGTCCCCATATCCGATTACGCGGTAGTGGCTCCAGCGGTGTCATTGCGTGTTCGATGGTACTCCGGTGAGGGGAGCCTCACGGGAGAGAGAGAGAGGGGGGGCATTGGGCAAGGAGTCACTAGAATAGGGACACACGAGGAGAAATTGACGAAGTTAGCAGAAAGTCTATCAGATGACGGTATGGATCAAAGGAATCCTCCTATCTTCGATTGAACACCCTTTTTCTGGGATTTCGCATTCCTAGGAAGAAGCCTTTCTTTCTGTTCGTGTCGCCCTATGGCGATTTCTTACTCAACATTTGCACTTTCTTACCAACTCTTGTACAAGTTAGGTTCAGCGTTCTTCTGATGATTAAGATTTATCTGTTTGATGGAGAGCCTGACCTTCAACAACCTGCATCACTTCTCGATAGCTTTAGTGCTCGGAGAGTAAGCATAGCATATTGTCAGCTAGTTATTTATTGATAGCAAACAGCTAGTAGGTCAAGCCGGAGCCTTCACTCACTCAGCTTGGGTCAGCACCGTATCTCTAATTTGCAGAGACGAACTCCAATCCACCCACTTCATTTATTTCCCAAGGGGGGTCATCGGCGAGTCCGCTCTCCCCAAAGTACCCAGCTTCGGAAACCTCACATCGGTGGCGAGGCCCTACTTCTGCTTGGCTGGAATTATTGAGGCAACAAGTATGAGATTACAATGAATTGATTTGTCTCTCGATGGCTCCCAAGATCCGGCTTATAAAGGCTCTAGATCTAGGGTTGCAAGGGTAGAGATCCTACTGGATACGACTAAGCCTAGACTACGGTAAGTCCTTGTTGTCTTGCACGTCAAGGATCCAACCAACAAAAGTCATGGGTTGGATCCGGCAGCTTGTCTCCAGGCCAGATCCCACCACTTCTGTTCTCCACCAACTGAGCCGCCCGGTTGGGCCTTAAGCCTCACCACCATCTATGGGCCACCCAAGCTTGTCGAATCAAGGTCATGTTGTGGTATACCTAGTTGGCATATCCCCAACAAGCGGCCCAGCGCATTTTATTTCCGCCGTCAATTAGGGGTGATGGCGATTAGCGTCTCGTCGATTCTTCCCATTTGTAATTATCGATTCCCGCTCGCGGTGGTCGGTTCCCACGCGCGGGAAAGGGCACCCTTTTCCATCCCGATGGCTCCCAAATGTAGGATATCAATCGTAGTACTTTTCAATGAGAAAGGTTGTCGAACCCACGAGGAGTTGAAGGTATTGGTTAGCGGATTTTACAAGTAAGCAATAATAATAAAGCAGTAGTTCTGGTGTTTTGATTGTATAGTTTGCAATAAAGTAAAGTGTAGAAAGTAAATTGCAATATGTAAATGCTCTCAATGAGAGAAAGCTCAATCCTCTAATCAGCTAGAGGACAAGCTCAAGTGTATGTGTGCGCTTTATATGAGACAAATGTTTCTGAGGCGACATGGATTTACTAGCATCAGAGTTCTACACATCATGGTAAATATTTTGTCAAGTTTCATTAAATTAGCAGGGGTGGAGCCTAAATTAGGTGCATCCATAAATATGGATTTTCTGTCAGCTTGTTCCTCATCCCCCTTTTCTACCATCACCGTTGGCAATGGATCCTCTATCCTCTATTCCAATATCATGCACCGGTCATTCTTATATCATTAATCCAAACACAATTTTTACCCTTCGAGATATTTTAGTTGCCCCATCATCAACTAAAAATCTAATATATATTCATAAATTCACAATTGACAATAATGTTTCAATAGAATTTGACCCCTTTGGTTTATCTCTGAAGGATCTAAAAACGGGGGCGGTCCTCGCTCGTTACAATAGTTCGGGCGATCTCTATCCTCCACACCTTAAGCCATGATTGCCTCCATCAACTTATGGCATCGTCCTCTCGGACACCCCAATAAAACTACGGTTTCATCCATGCTGCAAGAGTTTAGCATCCCTAGTTCTAGTTCTTCCCATGATCCCTCTATTTGTAATGCATGTCAATGCAACAAACATATTAGATGACCTTTTGGAACATCAACTACATCTAGTACTTTTTATTTTGAGTTATTACATTGTGATTTATGGACCTCTTCCGTCCCAAGTGTTTCAGGGTTCAAATATTATCTTGTTATCTTAGATGATTACTCTCACTATGTTTGGACATTTCCTCTTCGTGCCAAATCTGATGTTAACAAACCTTTCATTAATTTTAGGCAGTATGTTCTAACTCACTTTGGTCTCCCAATTCGTTTCATCCAATGTGAAAATGGAAAATAATTTGATAATAACCAAAATCAAAATTTCTTTCTCTCACAAGGCATCCTATTTTGTTTTTCCTGCCCATACACATCTCCTCAAAACGGCAAGGATAAAGGTTCTCTTCGTTCTATCAACGATATCTTACGCACCCTACTAATTCAAGCATCTCTCCCACCACATTTTTGGGCAGAGGCTCTACGGACAGCCACATATCTTTTAAACATACGACCAACTAAAACATGCCCTCTTTATTCTCTCTTCCAATCTCTCTTTCTATCTCATCCCGATTATTCTAATTTGCGTATTTTTGGATGTCTATGTTTTCCTAACACCTCCTCTACCGCCGCCCATAAACTAGCTCCAAGATCTTCGCCATGCATATACTTAGGTCCATCCGATGATCACAAAGGATCACGATTTTTTGATCCATCCTCTGGTCGTTTTCTTATATCCCGTCACATCACCTTTGATGAAAATATTTTTCCCTTTTCCCTTTTCAGTCGTTCAGTCCCCGCTGATCCCTAACTCTATTTCACCGTCACCTACCCCCATAATGCGTCATTTTTTAGTCCCTCCCAAAACTCCCACCGTGGAAGCCGAACCCCCTGCCGCGGCAGCACCACCTCTAGCCGCGGCAGACCCTCCTATCAGCACGTCCTCTAGATCAGTCTCTCCCGCGTCCACTACACCTTCTTCTCTAGCAGCTAATCCACTTCCTCATAATGCCATTCCCATACCTATCCCTACCAATGATCATGTCATATGTACTCGTGGTAAAAAGGGTTTTCATATTCCCCGACGTTTTCTCAATCTCTCAGCTACTCCATCGATCTCACCTATCCCAAGCTCCTACAAACGTGCTCTTCTTGATCCATTATGGCACTCGGCCATGAAAGATGAATTCGATGCTCTTATTCAAAATAATACATGGACTCTTGTTCCTAAACCATCCGGTGCCAATATTGTCTCGGGGAAGTGGGTTTTTCGTCATAAGTATAACTCTGATGGGTCTTTAGCTCGCTACAAGGCTCGTTGGGTTTGCAGAGGTTTTTCTCAACAACAAGGAATTGATTTTTATGAAACCTTCTCTCATGTTGTCAAGCCAAGCACTATTCGCATCATTCTCAGTCTTGCAGTTTCTTCATCTTAGCCTATTCACCAACTTGATGTTAAAAATGTCTTTCTTAACGAAACTCTCAATGAAACCGTTTATTGTTAACAACCATCTGCATTTGAATATCCCTCTAATCCAAATCTTGTCTGTCTTCTCAAGAAATCCCTCTATGGTCTTAAGCAAGCTCCTCGTGCCTGGTTTCAATGATTTGCTACGTTCATTCAAACTATTGGTTTTATCCTTTCTAAATCTGACACATCTCTCTTTATTTTCCAATCTTCCTCTCACACAGCATATCATTCTCTTGTACATAGACGATATTTTTCTTACAGCTTCCTCTAATTATTTTCTTAAACATATCATCACTCTTCTTAACAAAGAATTTTCTATGACTGATTTAGAATCACTTCATTATTTTCTTGGTGTCACCGCCACTAGAACATCTTTTGCCCTTTCTCTTTCTCAACGATAATATATTATTGATCTCTTAAACCGAGCGGGCATGATTGACTGTCAACCCTGTCGTACACCGGCTGATGTTGGCACCAAACTCTCGGCTGACGGTGATCATGTTCCAGATCCAACCTTATATCGTAGTGTCACTGGTGCTTTACAATATGCTACTCTCACCCGACCCGACATCTCTTATTCTGTTCAGCAAGCATGTCTCTATATGCATGATCCTCGTTTACCTCATTTTTCTCATGTCAAAAAGATTCTTCGCTACTTAAAAGGAATTCTTGATCATGGCCTATTACTTAACTCATCTTCCCCTACAAGCTTGACAGTTTATTCTGATGCAGACTAGGCAGGATGTCGAGACACTCGAAGATCCTGATACGCGTACAGCACGCGTCCGTTGGGAACCCCAAGAGGAAGGTGTGATGCGTACAGCAGCAAGTTTTCCCTCAGTAAGAAACCAAGGTTTATCGAACCAGTAGGAGCCAAGAAGCACGTTGAAGGTTGATGGCGGCGGAGTGTAGTGCGGCGCAACACCAGGGATTCCGGCGCCAACGTGGAACCTGCACAACACAACCAAATTACTTTGCCCCAACGTGAGAGTGAGGTTGTCAATCTCACCGGCTTGCTGTAACAAAGGATTAGATGTATAGTGTGGATGATGATGTTTGCAGAAAACAGTAGAATGAGTATTGCAGTAGATTATATTCGATGTAAAGAATGGACCAGGGTCCACAGTTCACTAGTGGTGTCTCTCTCATAAGAAATAGCATGTTGGGTGAACAAATTACAGTTGGGAAATTGACAAATAAAGATAGCATGACAATGCACATACATGTTATGATGAGTAGTGTGAAATTCAATTGGGCATTACGACAAAGTACATAGACCGCTATCCAGCATGCATCTATGCCTAAAAAGTCCGCCATCAGGTTATTATCCGAACCCCTTCCAGTATTAAGTTGCAAACAACAGACAATTGCATTAAGTATGGTGAGTAATGTAATCAACACAAATATCCTTAGACATAGCATTGATGTTTTATCCCTAGTGGCAACAACACATCCACAACCTTAGAACTTTCTGTCACTGTCCCAGATTTAATGGAGGCATGAACCCACTATCGAGCATAAATACTCCCTCTTGGAGTTACAAATAATGACTTGGCCAGAGCCTCTAATAATAACGGAGAGCATGCAAGATCATAAACAACACATAGATGATAGATTGATAATCAACATAACATAGCATTCCATATTCATCGGATCCCAACAAACGCAACATGTAGCATTACAAATAGATGATCTTGATCATGTTAGGTAGCTCACAAGAACCGACAATGATAGCACAATGAGGAGAAGACAACCATCTAGCTACTGCTATGGACCCATGGTCCAGGGGTGAACTACTCACACATCACTCCGGAGGCGACCATGGCGGTGAAGAGTCCTCCGGGAGATGATTCCCTTCTCCGGCACGGTGGCGGAGGCGATCTCCTGAATCCCCCGAGATGGGATTGGCGGCGGCGGCGTCTCTGGAAGGTTTTCCGTATCGTGGCTCTCTGTACTGGAGTTATTATCGACGAAGGCTTCTTATAGGCGGAAGAGTAGGTTTAGGGGCGACGCGAGGGGCCCACACAATAGGGCCGCGCGGCCAGGGGCTGGGCCGCGCCGCCCTGGCGTGTCGCCGCCTCGTCGCCCCACTTCGTTTCCCTCTCGGACTTCTGGAAGCTTCGTGGAAAAATAAGATCCTGGGCGTTGATTTCGTCCAATTCCGAGAATACTTCCTTACTAGGATTTCTGAAACCAAAAACAGCAGAAAACAGCAACTGGCTCTTCGGCATCTTGTTAATAGGTTAGTGCCGGAAAATGCATAAATATGACATAAAGTATGTATAAAACATGTGTGTATCATCATAAAACAAGCATGGAACATAAGAAATTATCGATACGTTGGAGACGTATCAGCATCCCCAAGCTTAGTTCCTACTCGTCCTCGAGTAGGTAAACGATGACAAAGATAATTTCTGAAGTGACATGCTATCATAATCTTGATCAATACTATTGTAAGCACATGTAATGAATGCAGCGATTCGAAGCAATGGAAAAGACAATTGAATCATATAACAAAGACTTTTCATGAATAGTACTTTCAAGACAAGCATCAATAAGTCTTGCATAAGAGTTAACTCATAAAGCAATAAATTCATAGTAAAGGCATTGAAGCAACACAAAGGAAGATTAAGTTTCAGCGGTTGCTTTCAACTTATAACATGCATATCTCATGGATATTGTCAACATAAAGTAATATGATGAATGCAAATATGCAAGTATGTAAGAATCAATGCACAGTTAACACAAGTGTTTGCTTCTAAGATAGAAAGAAGTGGGTAAACTGACTCAACATAAAAGTAGAAGAATGGCCCTTCGAAGAGGGAAGCATTGATTGCTATATTTGTGCTAGAGCTTTTATTTTGAAAACAAGAAACAATTTTGTCAACGGTAGTAATAAAGCATATGTATTATGTATAAGATATCCTACAAGTTGCAAGCCTCATGCATAGATTACCAATAGTGCCCGCACCTTGTACTAATTAGCTTGGATTTACTTGGATTATCATCGCAATACATATGTTTTAACCAAGTATCACAAAGGGGTACCTCTATGCCGCCTGTACAAAGGTCTAAGGAGAAAGCTCGCATTGGATTTCTCGCTTTTGATTATTCTCAACTTAGACATCCATACCGGGACAACATAGACAAAAGATAATGGACTCCTCTTTAATGCATAAGCATTCAACAACAGATAATATTCTCATAAGAGATTGAGGATTGTTGTCCAAAACTGAAACTTCCACCATGGATCATGGCTTTAGTTAGCGGCCCAATGTTCTTCTCTAACAATATGCATACTCAAACCATTCAACTCATGATAAATCACCCTTACTTCAGACAAGACGAACATGCATAGCAACTCACATGATATTCAACAAAGATAGTTAATGACGTCCCCAGGAACATGGTTATCGCTCAACAAGCAACTTAATAAGAAATAAGATACATAAGTACATATTCAATACCACAATAGTTTTTAGGCTATTTTTCCCATGAGCTATATATTGCAAAGACAAAGGAATGGAATTTTAAAGGTAGCACTCAAGCAATTTACTTTGGAATGGCAGAGAAATACCATGTAGTAGGTAGGTATGGTGGACGCAAAGGCATAGTTTTTGGCTCAAGGATTTGGATGCACGAGAAGTAATCCCTCTCAATACAAGGCTTAGACTAGCAAGGTTATTTGAAACAAACACAAGTATGAACCGGTACAGCAAAACTCACATAAAAATATATTGCAAGCATTATAAGACTCTACACTGTCTTCCTTGTTGTTCAAACCCTTACTAGAAAATATATCTAGACCTTAGAGAGACCAATCATGCAAACCAAATTTTAGCAAGCTCTAGGTATTTCTTCACTAATAGGTGCAAAGTATATGATGCAAGAGCTTAAACATGATCCACATGAGCACAACAATTGCCAAGTATCAAATTATTCAAGACATTCTACCAATTACCACATGTAGCATTTCCCGTTTCCAACAATATAACAATTAACGAAGCAGTTTCAACCTTCGCCGTGAACATTATGAGTAAAGCTAAGGACATATTTGTCCATATGCAACAGCAGAGCGTGTCTCTCTCCCTCACAATGAATGCTAGGATCCAACTTTATTCAAACAAAACAAAAACAAAAGCAAACAGACGCTCCAAGTAAAGCACATAAGATGTGATGGAATAAAAATATAGTTTCACTAGAGGAACCTGATAATTTGTCGATGAAGAAGGGGATGCCTTGGGCATCCCCAAGATTAGATGCTTGAGTCTTCTTGAAATATGCAGGGATGAACCACCGGGGCATCCCCAAGCTTAGAGCTTTCACTCTCCTTGATCATATTGTATCATCCTCCTCTCTTGATCCTTGAAAACTTCCTCCACACCAAACTCAAAACAACACATTAGAGGGTTAGTGCATAATCAAAATTCACATGTTCAGAGGTGACATAATCATTCTTAACACTTCTGGACATTGCACAAAGCTACTGAAAGTTAATGGAATAAAGAAATCCATCAAACATAGCAAAACAGGCAATGCGAAATAAAAGGCAGAATCTGTCAAAACAGAACAGTCTGTAAAGACGAATTTTTTAGGTGCACCAGACTTGCTCAAATGAAAATGCTCAAATCGAATGAAAGTTGCGTACATATCTGATGATTACTCACGTAAATTGGAAGATTTTTCTGAGTTACCTACAGAGAACACATCTCAAATTTGTGACAACAAGAAATCTGTTTCTGCGCAGTAATCCAAATCTAGTATGAACCTTACTATCAAAGACTTTACTTGGCACAACAATGCAGTAAAATAAAGATAAGGAGAGGTTGCTACAGTAGTAACAACTTCCAAGACTCAAATATAAAACAAAAGTGCAGAAGTAAAATCATGGGTTGTCTCCCATAAGCGTTTTTCTTTAACGCCTTTCAGCTAGGCGCAGAAAGTGTGTATCAAGTGACATCAAGAGATGAAGCTTCAACATCATAATTTGTTCTAATGATAGAATCAAAAGGTAACTTCATTCTCTTTCTAGGGAAGTGTTCCATACCTTTCTTGAGAGGAAATTGATATTTAATATTATCTTCCTTCATATCAATAATAGCACCAATAGTTCGAAGAAAAGGTTTTCCCAATATAATGGGACAAGATGCATTGCATTCAATATCCAAGACAACAAAATCAACGGGGACAGGGTTATTGTTAACCATAATGCGAACATTATCAATCCTCCCCAAAGGTTTCTTTGTAGAGTTATCAGCAAGATTAACATCCAAATAACAATTTTTCAATGGTGGCAAGTCAAGCATATTATAGATTTTCCTAGGCATAACGGAAATACTTGCACCAAGATCACATAAAGCATTACAATCAAAATCATTGACCTTCATACTAATGATGGGCTCCCAACCATCTTCTAACTTCCTAGGAATAGAAGTTTCAAGTTTTAGTTTCTCTTCTCTAGCTTTTATGAGAGCATTTGTAATATGTTTTGTAAAGGCCAAATTTATAGCACTAGCATTAGGACTTTTAGCAAGTTTTTGTAAGAACTTTATAACTTCAGAGATGTGACAATCTCAAAATCTAAACCATTATGATCTAAAGCAATGGGATCATTATCCCCAATATTGGAAAATAAATCAGCAGTTTTATCACAAGCAGTTTCAGGCAGTTTTGCAAGCTTTGCATTAGGAGTGGAAACATTGCCAACACCAATTATTTTACCATTGATAGTAGGAGGTGTAGCAACATGTGAAGCATTAGCATTGCTAGTGGTGGTAATAGTCCAAACTTTAGCTATATTATTCTCTTTAGCATTTTCTTCTTTTTCCCACCTAGCACGCAATTCGGCCATCAATCTAATATTCTCATTAATTCTAACTTGGATGGCGTTTGCTGTAGTAAAAAAATTTATTATCAATATCCTCAGGTTTAGCAGCCATTTTATTAGTTAAGGAAGATTGTGACGCAGACATGTATGAGATCCGGTTTTCAGCATTTGAAATCTTAGTTTGCAAACCCGAAATCTCCATATTCAAATTTTCAAGTTGATTTCCTATATTTTTCAACAAGGTAGATTGTTCATTCATAGTTTTAGTAAACAATTGATTTTTCTCATATTGTGATTGCATAAAGCTCTTATGTCGTCGTGGTGAACGAGCAGATGCCATGGGATGGCTTGAGTTGGGGCTGAATGGGCGCTAGAGGATTCGGGGGAGGGTTTGTGATTAGATGGGATGAACTTCCGGATGCTTTCCTCAAGAACACAGCCAATGGCAGGGATACAAGAAGAAACACGCAAGGAAGAACTCTGCTCTAGATCACTGTCTTCATTGATCTCAACATGGTACAAGTTTCCGGTTACAAGGTTCCTCTTAGGGTCAAACGTCTAACCTCTCAACTCTTCTCGTCTCGTATACAGGGGTGCCCCCTCTCCTTATATAGGGGAGAGGGTGGCTTACAGAGCAAGAAACCCTAATGGCATCTTTGACTGGACAAACTACTTTACAAAGTAACTTTAATCATAGATGACGCCGGGGTCTTCTTTAATCAGGGAGGCTGACGTCCTCCGGCTTCTTTCAGCGTCATCCCTCTCTTTGGCGCCAGGGCTTCGATTAAAGCCACTTTGCTTAGCTCATCCTTGTCCTCTAGCTCTGAAGAGAATCTTTGACCAGTCTTGCCGACATGCTCTTCTTTCCGGTAGCCCGGTGTCTTCTTCATCCGGTCTCGGTATACCCCTCTGGGGATACCGGCATGGCTTTACTTAGCCAAACACTTATCTTCGTGCTCCGGTATAAATATTAAACCGGTATCTTGATGGCTCAAACCATCCGGTCCGGCATGCCTTTGGCATACCGGGGGTCATCCCCCCAACATTAGTCCCCGAAGCTGGTATAGTCTGGCGGATTCTATCCAACAGACCATGCCAGGTTCTCATATCTTAGGAAGTTCTCGTTTCTCCGCTTGTTTTGTTTCTACCAAGTTCTTTTGTCGGTTGCTTTTTTCCAACTCTTTCTTTTTCTCTCGTTCAGCCCTACGCTCAAGCTTGGCCCAAGGCCTGAGGGCTCTGAGGGTACCGCGAGGACCTCAACCGCTCGTCCTCACTCAAGCCCGGCACCATCTGGTGCCGGCAATGCTTCTGCCTCCCCTTTGGGAGGCACTTCAAGTGCGGGGCGGCGGCCCCTACACCGCCAGATCACCGCGCGGAGGAGGAACTTATCTCCCCTCCAGAGAAGGACGATACCGGCGCCAGCAACATCGGCGCCGAAGAAGAAGCTGCCGGACGGGCGGAACCTCTGGTTCCTCCCGTCCCAAAAAAGAAGAAGAAGAAAACCAAGGCGTCTTCCCCCTCCAGAGCCGCGCCGGAAACTTCCGCGCCGGCAAGCTCCAACCCGGGTGACGCGCCTGACGCTCCCCCTTCTCCCTAGACTACGCCAACGCCACCGCCGGAAGCCAGCTGGGGCCACGCCAACACCGCCTCCGCCCAAAACCTTGAAGATCATCAAGGGGAAGGCAACAGCTTCCGGTACCTCCTCCGGCGGCCAGCAGCCCTTTGTGCTGCACACCGCCCGCGCTGCGATGGCTGCCGGCGAGAAGGCCACCGGCCTGCTTGGCCGGATCACAGAGTTCCAGCGCGAATGCCAGGAGCTGGGGCACCTGCTGCCCTACGCCCAAAAGTGGAATGCCGCGGACGTGTCCGAGGCGACCCGCGGCCTGGGCAAGGACCGGCTGCCGGCGCCTGACCCTGCTGGTAACCGGTGCTCAGAGGAGCACTTTATGCGGCTGCGTCGGGCCGTCAAGGAGCTGGACAGCGCGTGGTTCGATGCCACGAACAACATGATGGTAAGTTCCACCAACTCTTCTCTTTTTCAACTCTCACCGGTTTCTCTTCTTCCGGATCTTTTCTATCTTCTCTTCAACTTTTAAATTTATGTCGGTTTCTCTCTTTTGCTGAATCTTGTCTATCTTCCCAGTCCCCGAGTTTTGTGCTAAGAGCGTACCTCTTAGCGCGAAACTTAATTAGAAACGCGCTAAACCGGCATAGCCAGTCCCCGAGTTTCGGGTTAAGATCTTTGCTCTTAGCGCGAAACTTAACTAGAGACGCGCGAAACCGGCATAGCCAGTCCCCGAGTTTCGTGCTGAGAGCGTAACTCCTAGCGCGAAACTTAAGTAGAAACGCGCGAAACCGGCATAGCCAGTCCCCGAGTTTCGGGTTAAGATCTTTGCTCTTAGCGCGAAACTTAACTAGAAACGCGCGAAACCGGCATAGCCAGTCCCCGAGTTTTGGGTTAAGATCTTTGCTCTTAGCGCGAAACTTAGCTAACATCTTTTTCTTGAATAGACCACGGCTGACGCTCAGAAGATCCTCTTCGAGGAGCTTCTTTGGGAGCACCGGGATCTCGCTGAGGCACACAGCAAGTGCCAAGGTAACCTTCTGTGCCTCCGGCATCTTCTTACCGGAAAGCTTTCTTTTTCTTAGTTCTTAACACTTATGATTTTCCACTTTAAGAGCTATCCCGGAAGCTTCCATTGAGGCCCTCAGGACTCAGCTTGCCGCCGCCCAAGCTACTGCTTCCCCTTTTCCGATTGACTTTCTTTCTCTTCATTTTATCAGTACAACTTTGCTAACATTTTCTTTCCGGGTTCCAGAGGAGAAGGACCAGCTCATCCGGCAGCACCAGGAGGATCTGAGCGCCCAGAGGGCCATCTCCAAGGAGCTTAAGGATCAGCTCATCCAGCTCGGGCTTGACCATAACAAGGCGCTGAAGGCCGCCCAAACCGCTGCCGAGGCTATGCTGGACGAGGCGCTGGAGGACGCCAGCAACTCCACTGTGGTGTTGCAGGCTGAGCTGGAGGAGGCCGCCAAGGCGCGGAAAGCTGCTGAGGACAAGGCCGTGCGGCTGGAGGCGAAGCAGAAGGAATATGACCTTCTGGTCACGCAGACTGACGCGCTTGCCTTCCGTGAGTTTCTCTTTTTTCTTTTCCGGTTTCTGCTTATAAGCTCATCTTTTCCGGTAGCATGTGCTTAACTTCTTTTCTTCGTCCTGTAGGGCTCTTCCCGGACTCCCAGGCGCATGCTGTGAAGAAGGTTGGAGAGCGCCGGGTGGCACAGGCATATGAGAACCTGGGTGCGCCCTGGGATCCCTATGACCACCTGGTCGCGTTGAACGCGTGGGTTTCGCACATGCGTGCCATAGACCGGAACCTCTGTGACATTCCTGAAGTGGCCACCCAGCTCTTCCGGACTCTTTGGCCTGGAGAAGTGGTGCCAGACACCTTCTCCCTCATCAGCGACCGCCTGAAGGGTGCCGGTCGAAGGATCCGGGAGTGGCAGTGCTCAGCTGCCCGTGCCGGAGCGGGCTCAGCGCTTCGCGTTGTCTGCTCCTGGTATCCGGACCTGGACTTGGACGCCCTCATCGGCGTGCGCGAGCAAGCTCCCACTGACTTGGACCCGGTCCTCACCGCTAAGCGGCAGGATCGAGCGTACCACATCGCGGAGTACGCTGACATGCGCACCTTCATCCCCCCTCCTCCAGACGTCAAGGACTATCTGAGCGACGAGGAGGAAGGTGAAGACGATGAGGAGGCCGGAGCTGGTGATGCGCCTTTGGATGGTCCCGACGCCGACGATGCTCCTCCTGAAGCCCCTGTTGCTTAAGTGCTCCTTGTTATCTGTTTGCCTGTGATATGCCTGTTTGCCCTGTTCGACTTTGAAACATTGTCTGTTAAATTCTACCCCGGTATGCCGGGGTCTATGATGTAAGATAAACTTAATCTCTCTTTTGGTTGTGCTACAACAGTTTATGCCGGTACACTATACCGGTAGTTAATTATCTTATGTCTGCCTTAGCATATTTGCTTATCATGTTGCTTTTTTCTTGCACTGCAAAGATTTCGGAATTGTTTCCGCATCCAATTCGATGCACACTTGGCTCTTTTACCTTGGCTCTGCCTGCCTTCTCTGGGCGTTCTTTGGCGTATGAGCACAAAGTTCTTTTACCAAGCAAGCATTTTCTTGAACTTAGAAATAACTTGAAATTTTCACAAAAAACCGGTTTAACCGGGGTTAGTTAAACTTTTCCGGATTGTTCGTTCCCACTTTCTCTTTTCGCGGTTCATGATACTTCTCCGACGTATCGATAATTTCTTATGTTCCATGCCACATTATTGATGTTATCTACATGTTTTATGCACACTTTATGTCATATTCGTGCATTTTCTGGAACTAACCTATTAACAAGATGCCGAAGTGCCAGTTGCTGTTTTCTGCTGTTTTTGGTTTCAGAAATCCTAGTAAGGAAATATTCTCGAAATTGGACGAAATCAAAGCCCAGGGGCCTATTTTTCCACGAAGCTTCCAGAAGTCCGAAGACGAGACGAAGAGGGGCCACGGGGTGGCCAAACCCTAGGGCGGCGCGGCCCCACCCCTGGCCGCGCTGGCCTATGGTGTGGGCCCCCCGTGCCGCCTCTTGACTTGCCCTTCCGCCTACTTAAAGCCTCCGTGACGAAACCCCCAGTACCGAGAGCCACGATACGGAAAACCTTCCAGAGACGCCGCCAACGCCGATCCCATCTCGGGGGATCCAGAGATCGCTCTCCGGCACCCCGCCGGAGAGGGGAATCATCTCCCGGAGGACTCTACGCCGCCATGGTCGCCTCCGGTGTGATGTGTGAGTAGTCTACCCCTGGACTATGGGTCCATAGCAGTAGCTAGATGGTTGTCTTCTCCCCATTGTGCTATCATTGTCGGATCTTGTGAGCTGCCTAACATGATCAAGATCATCTATCTGTAATTCTATATGTTGCGTTTGTTGGGATCCGATGAATAGAGAATACTTGTTATGTTGATTATCAAAGTTAAATCTACGTGTTGTTTATGATCTTGCATGCTCTCCGTTACTAGTAGATGCTCTGGCCAAGTAGATGCTTGTAACTCCAAGAGGGAGTACTTATGCTCGATAGTGGGTTCATGCCTGCATTGACACCTGGGACAAAGGATGTAAAAGTTCTAAGGTTGTGTTGTGCTGTTGCCACTAGGGATAAAACATTGATGCTATGTCTAAGGATGTAGTTGTTGATTACATTACGCACCATACTTAATGCAATTGTCTGTTGCTTTGCAACTTAATACTGGAAGGGGTTCGGATGATAACCTGAAGGTGGACTTTTTAGGCATAGATGCAGTTGGATGGCGGTCTATGTACTTTGTCGTAATGCCCAATTAAATCTCACTATACTCATCATGATATGTATGTGCATTGTCATGCTCTCTTTATTTGTCAATTGCCCAACTGTAATTTGTTCACCCAACATGCTGTTTGTCTTATGGGAGAGACACCTCTAGTGAACTGTGGACCCCGGTCCAATTCTCTTTACTGAAATACAATCTACTGCAATACTTGTTCTACTGTTTTCTGCAAACAATCATCTTCCACACAATACGGTTAATCCTTTGTTACAGCAAGCCGGTGAGATTGACAACCTCACTGTTTCGTTGGGGCAAAGTACTTTGGTTGTGTTGTGCAGGTTCCACGTTGGCGCCGGAATCCCTGGTGTTGCGCCGCACTACATCTCGCCGCCATCAACCTTCAACGTGCTTCTTGACTCCTACTGGTTCGATAAACCTTGGTTTCTTACTGAGGGAAACTTGCTGCTGTACGCATCACACCTTCCACTTGGGGTTCCCAACGAGCGTGTGCTTTACGCGTCATCAAGCTAAATTTCTGGCGCCGTTGCCGGGGAGATCAAGACACGCTGCAAGGGGAGTCTCCACTTCTCAATCTCTTTACTTTGTTTTTGTCTTGCTTAGTTTTATTTACTACTTTGTTTGCTGCACTAAATCAAAATACAAAAAAATTAGTTGCTAGTTTTACTTTATTTGCTATCTTGTTTGCTATATCAAAAACATAAAAAAATTAGTTTACTTGCATTTACTTTATCTAGTTTGCTTTATTTACTGTTGCTAAAATGGCCAACCCTGAAAATACTAAGTTGTGTGACTTCACAACCACAAATAATAATGATTTCTTATGCACACCTATTGCTCCACCTGCTACTACAGCAGAATTCTTTGAAATTAAACCTGCTTTATTGAATCTTGTTATGCGAGAGCAATTTTCTGGTGTTAGTTCTGATGATGCTGCTGCCCATCTTAATAATTTTGTTGAACTATGTGAAATGCAAAAATATAAAGATGTAGATGGTGATATTATTAAACTAAAATTGTTCCCTTTCTCATTAAGAGGAAGAGCTAAAGATTGGTTGCTATCTCTACCTGAGAATAGTATTGATTCATGGACTAAATGCAAGGATGCTTTTATTGGTAGATATTATCCCCCTGCTAAAATTATATCTTTGAGGAGTAGCATAATGAATTTTAAACAATTAGATACTGAACATGTTGCTCAAGCTTGGGAAAGAATGAAATCTCTGGTTAAAAATTGCCCAACCCATGGACTGACTACTTGGATGATCATCCAAACCTTCTATGCAGGACTAAATTTTTCTTCGCGGAATTATTGGATTCAGCTGCTAGAGGTACCTTTATGTCCATCACTCTTGGTGAAGCAACAAAGCTTCTTGATAATATGATGATCAACTACTCTGAATGGCACACGGAAAGAGCTCCACAAGGTAAGAAGGTAAATTCTGTCGAAGAAACCTCTTCCTTGAGTGATAAGATTGATGCTATTATGTCTATGCTTGTGAATGATAGGACTAATATTGATCCTAATAATGTTCCGTTAGCTTCATTGGTTGCACAAGAAGAACATGTTGATGTAAACTTCATTAAAAATAATAATTTCAACAACAATGCTTACGGGAACAATTCTAGTAACAACTATAGGCCATATCCTTACAATAGTGGCAACGGCTATGCTAATTCTTATGGGAATTCTTACAACAATAATAGGAGTTCACCCCCTGGACTTGAAGCCATGCTTAAAGAATTTATTAGTACACAAACTGCTTTTAACAAATCTGTTGAAGAAAAGCTTTGGAAAATTGATATACTTGCTTCTAAAGTCGATAGTCTTGCTGCTGATGTTGATCTTTTGAAATCGAAAGTTATGCCTAATGAGAATCATCATAATAAAATTGTTACTACAGCAAATGCCATTCAAGTTAGAATTAATGAGAATATAAGATTAATGGCTGAACTGCGTGCTAGGTGGGATAGAGAAGAAAATGAAAAACTAGCTAAAGAGAAGAATGTAGCTAAAGTTTGGACTATTACCACCACTAGTAATGCTAATGCTACACATGTTGCTGCACCTCCTACTATTAATAATAAAAGAATTGGTGTTAGCAATGTTTCTACTTCTAATACAAAGCGCGAGAAACTGCCTGAAACTGCTAAAACTTAAACCGCTGTGATAAAGCTGCTGAAATTTTTTCCAACATTGGGGATGATGATCCCATTGCTTTAGATTATAATGGTTTGAACTTTGATGATTGCCACATCTCTGAAGTTATAAAGTTCTTGCAAAAACTTGCTAAAAGTCCTAATGCTAGTGCTATAAATTTGGCTTTTACACATCATATTACGAATGCTCTCATAAAAGCTAGAGAAGAGAAACTAGAGCGTGAAGCCTCTATTCCTAAAAAGCTAGAGGATGGTTGGGAGCCCATCATTAAGATGAAAGTTAAAGATTTTGATTGTAATGCTTTATGTGATCTTGGTGCAAGTATTTCTGTTATGCCTAAGAAAATTTATGATATGCTTGACTTGCCACCGCTGAAAAATTGCTATTTGGATGTTAATCTTGCTGATCATTCTATAAAGAAACCTTTGGGTAAAGTTGATAATGTTCGCATTACCGTTAACAATAATCTTGTTCCCGTTGATTTTGTTGTCTTGGATATTGAATGCAATGCATCTTGTCCCATTATATTGGGAAGACCTTTTCTTCGAACTGTTGGTGCTATTATTGATATGAAGGAAGGTAATATAAAATATCAATTTCCTCTCAAGAAAGGTATGGAACACTTCCCTAGAAAGAGAATGAAGTTACCTTTTGATTCTATTATGAGAACAAATTATGATGTTGACACTTCGTCTCTTGATAATACTTGATACACACTTTCTGCGCCTAGCTGAAAGGCGTTAAAGAAAAGCGCTTATGGGAGACAACCCATGTTTTTTACCTACAGTACTTTGTTTTTATTTTGTGTCTTGGAAGTTGTTTACTACTGTAGCAACCTCTCCTTATCTTAGTTTTGTGTTTTGTTGTGCCAAGTTAAGCCGTTGATAGAAAAGTAAGTACTAGATTTGGATTACTGCACAGTTCCAGATTTCTTTGCTGTCACGAATCTGGGTCCACCTCCCTGTAGGTAGCTCAGAAAATTAAGCCAATTTACGTGCATGATCCTCAGATATGTACGCAACTTTCATTTAATTTGAGAATTTTCATTTGACCAAGTCTGGTGCCATTTTAAAATTCGTCAATACGAACTGTTCTGTTTTGACAGATTCTGCCTTTTATTTCGCATTGCCTCTTTTGCTATGTTGGATGAATTTCTTTGATCCACTAATGTCCAGTAGCATTATGCAATGTCCAGAAGTGTTAAGAATGATTGTGTCACCTCTGAATATGTTAATTTTTATTGTGCACTAACCCTCTAATGAGTTGTTTCGAGTTTGGTGTGGAGGAAGTTTTCAAGGATCAAGAGAGGAGTATGATGCAACATGATCAAGGAGAGTGAAAGCTCTAAGCTTGGGGATGCCCCGGTGGTTCACCCCTGCATATATTAAGAAGACTCAAGCGTCTAAGCTTGGGGATGCCCAAGGCATCCCCTTCTTCATCGACAACATTATCAGGTTCCTCCCCTGAAACTATATTTTTATTCCATCACATCTTATGTGCTTTTTCTTGGAGCGTCGGTTTGTTTTTGTTTTTGTTTTGTTTGAATAAAATGGATCCTAGCATTCACTTTATGGGAGAGAGACACGCTCCGCTGTAGCATATGGACAAGTATGTCCTTGGTTTCTACTCATAGTATTCATGGCGAAGTTTCTCCTTCGTTAAATTGTTATATGGTTGGAATTGGAAAATGATACATGTAGTAATTGCTATTAATGTCTTGGGTAATGTGATACTTGGCAATTGTTGTGCTCATGATTAAGCTCTTGCATCATATGCTTTGCACCCATTAATGAAGAAATACATAGAGCATGCTAAAATTTGGTTTGCATATTTGGTTTCTCTAAGGCCTAGATAATTTCTAGTATTGAGTTTGAACAACAAGGAAGACGGTGTAGAGTCTTATAATGTTTTCAATATGTCTTTTATGTGAGTTTTGCTGCACCGGTTCATCCTTGTGTTTGTTTCAAATAAGCCTTGCTAGCCTAAACCTTGTATCGAGAGGGAATACTTCTCATGCATCCAAAATACTTGAGCCAACCACTATGCCATTTGTGTCCACCATACCTACCTACTACATGGTATTTTCCGCCATTCCAAAGTAAATTGCTTGAGTACTACCTTTAAAATTCCATCATTCACCTTTGCAATATATAGCTCATGGGACAAATAGCTTAAAAACTATTGTGGTATTGAATATGTAATTATGCACTTTATCTCTTATTAAGTTGCTTGTTGTGCGATAACCATGTTTACTGGGGACGCCATCAACTTTTCATTGTTGAATTTCATGTGAGTTGCTATGCATGTTCGTCTTGTCTAAAGTAAGGGCGATCTACACTGAGTTGAATGGTTTGAGCATGCATATTGTTAGAGAAGAACATTGGGCCGCTAACTAAAGCCATGATCCATGGTGGAAGTTTCAGTTTTGGACAAACATCCTCAAATCTCTAATGAGAAAAGAATTAATTGCTGTTGAATGCTGAAAGCATTAAAAGAGGAGTCCATTATCTGTTGTCTATGTTGTCCCGGTATGGATGTCTAAGTTGAGAATAATCAAAAGCGAGAAATCCAAATGCGAGCTTTCTCCTTAGACCTTTGTACAGGCGGCATAGAGGTACCCCTTTGTGATACTTGGTTAAAGCATATGTATTGCGGTGATAATCCAGGTAGTCCAAGCTAATTAGGACAAGGTGCGGGCACTATTGGTACACTATGCATGAGGCTTGCAACTTATAAGATATAATTTACATGATGCATATGCTTTATTACTAACGTTGACAAAATTGTTTCATGTTTTCAAAATCAAAGCTCTAGCACAAATATAGCAATCGATGCTTTTCCTCTATGGAGGACCATTCTTTTACTTTCAATGTTGAGTCAGTTCACCTATTTCTCTCCACCTCAAGAAGCAAACACTTGTGTGAACTGTGCATTGATTCCTACATATTTGCTTATTGCACTTATTATATTACTCTATGTTGACAATATCCATGAGATATACATGTTACAAGTTGAAAGCAACCGCTGAAACTTAATCTTCTTTTGTGTTGCTTCAATGCCTTTACTTTGAATTATTGCTTTATGAGTTAACTCTTATGCAAGACTTAATTGATGCTTGTCTTGAAGTGCTATTCATGAAAAGTCTTTGCTTTATGATTCACTTGTTTACTTATGTCATATACATTGTTTTGATCGCTGCATTCACTACATATGCTTTACAAATAGTATGATCAAGATTATGATGGCATGTCACTCCAGAAATTATCTGTGTTATCGTTTTACCTCGCTCGGGACGAGCGTAACTAAGCTTGGGGATGCCGATACTTCTCCGACGTATCGATAATTTCTTATGTTCCATGCCACATTATTGATGTTATCTACATGTTTTATGCACACTTTATGTCATATTCGTGCATTTTCCGGAACTAACCTATTAACAAGATGCCGAAGTGCCGATTCTTTGTTTTCTGCTGTTTTTGGTTTCAGAAATCCTAGTAAGGAAATATTCTCGGAATTGGACGAAATCAAAGCCCAGGGGCCTATTTTTCCACGAAGCTTCCAGAAGTCCGAAGACGAGACGAAGAGGGGCCACGGGGTGGCCAAACCCTAGGGCGGCGCGGCCCCACCCCTGGCCGCGCCGGCCTATGGTGTGGGCGTGCCGCCTCTTGACTTGCCCTTCCGCCTACTTAAAGCCTCCGTGACGAAACCCCGCACGAGAGCCACGATACGGAAAACCTTCCAGAGACGCCGCCAACGCCGATCCCATCTCGGGGGATCCAGAGATCGCCTCCGGCACCCTGCCGGAGAGGGGAATCATCTCCCGGAGGACTCTACGCCGCCATGGTCGCCTCCGGTGTGATGTGTGAGTAGTCTACCCCTGGACTATGGGTCCATAGCAGTAGCTAGATGGTTGTCTTCTCCCCATTGTGCTATCATTGTCGGATCTTGTGAGCTGCCTAACATGATCAAGATCATCTATCTGTAATTCTATATGTTGCGTTTGTTGGGATCCGATGAATAGAGAATACTTGTTATGTTGATTATCAAAGTTAAATCTACGTGTTGTTTATGATCTTGCATGCTCTCCGTTACTAGTAGATGCTCTGGCCAAGTAGATGCTTGTAACTCCAAGAGGGAGTACTTATGCTCGATAGTGGGTTCATGCCTGCATTGACACCTGGGACAGT
Organism: Lolium perenne; assembly: GCF_019359855.2. NCBI lineage: Eukaryota > Viridiplantae > Streptophyta > Magnoliopsida > Poales > Poaceae > Lolium > Lolium perenne. The sequence goes on along the minus strand of NC_067247.2, from coordinate 192,518,351 downwards.
GACAGAAAGTTCTAAGGTTGTGTTGTGATGTTGCCACTAGGGATAAAACATTGATGCTATGTCTAAGGATGTAGTTGTTGATTACATTACGCACCATACTTAATGCAATTGTCTGTTGCTTTGCAACTTAATACTGGAAGGGGTTCAGATGATAACCTGAAGGTGGACTTTTTAGGCATAGATGCAGTTGGATGGCGGTCTATGTACTTTGTCGTAATGCCCAATTAAATTTCACTATACTCATCATGATATGTATGTGCATTGTCATGCTCTCTTTATTTGTCAATTGCCCAACTGTAATTTGTTCACCCAACATGCTGTTTGTCTTATGGGAGAGACACCTCTAGTGAACTGTGGACCCCGGTCCAATTCTCTTTACTGAAATACAATCTACTGCAATACTTGTTCTACTGTTTTCTGCAAACAATCATCTTCCAAACAATACGGTTAATCCTTTGTTACAGCAAGCCGGTGAGATTGACAACCTCACTGTTTCGTTGGGGCAAAGTACTTTGGTTGTGTTGTGCAGGTTCCACATTGGCGCCGGAATCCCTGGTGTTGCGCCGCACTACATCTCGCCGCCATCAACCTTCAACGTGCTTCTTGACTCCTACTGGTTCGATAAACCTTGGTTTCTTACTGAGGGAAACTTGCTGCTGTACGCATCACACCTTCCACTTGGGGTTCCCAACGAGCGTGTGCTTTACGCATCATCAGTTCATGTGCTTAACTGCTACCGGTTTATCTTGCTTGCCATGAAGCCGGGTTGCGGACAGCAGCAGAGTCGAAGACTCCGGTAGGTTTAGTACGCTACTAAACCGGAAAGAAAAAATGTTCACTAAGCAACCGGTGAACTGAAAAAATAAACATATTGCATGCAACTTAGGTAAAGGTAGTCCCCGAGGTTCATTCGAGGTTCCGACATCTTTTATTCATAGCATATAAGGTACAAAAAGGAACTTCTTACACCACAACTTCAAGAGTAGAAGGGACGCAACAGAGCTACGTTCCATGGACGTTTGCTCTCTTCTCCAGATCTGTCCGCCTTTCCTTTCTTCCATTCCTGTGCATCGATTAAGTAATAGGCATCATTGTGGAGAGCTTTGCTCACAATGAAGGGTCCTTCCCATGGTGGTGAAAGCTTATGCCGGCCTTCAGTGCGCTGCACTAGGCGTAGCACCAGATCTCCTTCCCGGAATACTCTCGGGTTAACCTTCCGGCTATGATAGCGTCTGAGGTTTTGCTGGTAAATGGATGTTCTTGCCAATGCCAATTCTCTTGCTTCTTCTAGCAAGTCCACATCGTTTTCTCTGGCCTATTTTACCTCTTGCTCGGTATAGAGCTGCACTCTTGGTGAGTCATGGAGAATGTCGGTTGGTATGACCGCTTCTGCTCCGTAAACCATGAAGAATGGAGTGTATCCGGTGGACCGGTTTGGAGTTGTTCTTATACTCCACAACACTGATGGTAGCTCGTCAAGCCAACACCCTGGTGACTTTTCCACCACTTCGATGAGTCTTGGTTTGATACCAGAAAGTACCAACGCGTTTGTTCTTTCCACCTGGCCATTGCCTTGTGGGTGTGCTACCGAGCACAAATCCAACCGGATGTTGTTATCCTCACAAAATCTTTTGAACTCACCTTGAGCAAAATTGGTTCCATTGTCTGTGATGATGCTATGCGGGTAGCCATACCGCAAGATGACATCTTTTAAGAACTTCACCGTTGTGCGCCCATCACACTTTGCGATAGGTTTCACTTCTAGCCACTTGGTGAACTTGTCTACCATGACCAAGATGTGAGTCATGCTGCTCCTTGCAGTCTTGAATGGGCCAACTATATCAAGGCACCAAACAGCAAATGGCCATGTTAGCGGTATGGTTTTTAAACCGGACGCTGGGGTATGATTTTGCTTGGCGTACCTCTGGCACCCATTGCATTTTCTTACCAAATCCTCAACATTTTCCAAAGCATTGGGCCAATAGAACCCATGCCGGAATACTTTTGCTACCAGCGCCCTTGATGAAGCATGGTGCCCGCATTCTCCTTGGTGAATCTCCCCAAGCATTTCTTTTCCCTCTTTCGGTTCCACACACCTTTGAAGGACACCGGTAACACTTCTCTTGTACACCTCGCCATTGATGATGGTGTATGCTTTGGACCTCCTCTGGATCCTTCTGGATTCATTTTCATCATCCGGCAAAGTGCCGTTGATCAGGAATTCCTTAATAGGTTTAACCCATGATGGTGCCTCTCAAACCAGAAACACCGGTACATCTATCTCCATGTTATCCACCAGCATTGTTTCTTCCGGTATGGCTGCTACAGTCCCCGAGCTTACCGGAACAGTCCCCGAGCTTGCCGGAGCAGTCCCCGAGCTTACCGGAGCAGTCCTCGGGTTCCCTTCATCGATATCCATGGGTACCACATGTGATTCCGGTACAAAAATTGATTCCGATTCCGGGCTTGGTTTGATCGACGGTACTCTTAAGTGTGCCAAAGCTATTCCGGGAGGAATTTCTTGCCTAGATGAGCCCAGCTTGGACAAAGCATCCGCGGCCTCATTTTCCGCTCGCGGCACATGATGAAATTCACAGCCCTCAAAGAAGCCGGCAATCTTTTGCACGTGAAACCGGTACGAAGCCATGTTAGCATCTCTTGCGTCCCAATCTCCGGAACATTGTTGCACCACGAGATCTGAATCTCCGTAGCAAATGATCCGGTGCGCACCGATTTCTTTTGCGACCTTTAGCCCATGGATCAAAGCCTCGTACTCAGCGACATTGTTTGATGCCCTGAAATGTACTTGCAGAACATACCGGAGATGATCTCCCTTAGGTGAGGTAAGTACTACACCGGCACCTAGACCCTCTTTGAGTTTGGATCCATCAAAGTGCATCTTCTAGTATTCTATTTTTTGATCCGGCTGCTTGTATTGCATTTCCGCCCAGTCAACGAGGAAATCAGCCAAAGCTTGTGACTTTATGGCATCTCTTCTTTCATACACCGGTACGTATGGTGATATCTGGATTGCCCACTTTGCAATCCTACCGCTAGCATCCTTGTTGCACATGATATCGGAAATGGGTGCCTTGCTCACCACTTTCATGGGGTGCTCTTCAAAGTAATGCTTAAGCTTTGTGGCGGCCATGTACACGCCATAAGTCATTTTCTGGAAGTGAGGGTAGTTTTGTTTTGAGAGGGAGAGCACCTCGCTCAGGTAGTATACCAGCCTCTGGACGGTTTTTCCTTCCTCTTCTCTTTCAACCACAACTACCACACTCACAACCCGGTTCGTTGCTGCTATGTATAACAGCATAGGCTCTCTTTCTAGAGGTGAAGCCAGTATAGGCGCTATGGCCAGCATTGTTTTTAGCTCTTTAAACGCTGTGTCTGCCTGAGGGGTCCAGACGAACGTATCGGATTTTTTCATGAGAGCATAGAGCGGCAGCGCTTTTTCTCCCAACCTGCTTATGAACCGGCTTAGCGATGCCAAGCTTCCGGTGAACTTTTGCACGTCTTTGAGATCGCGCGGTATTGTCATTCTTTCAATTGCCCGGATTTTTACCGGATTGACCTCAATGCCCCGGCTTGATACGAGAAAGCCAAGCAGCTTGCCGGCAGGGACACCGAAAGTACATTTTGCCGGATTGAGTTTCATCCGGAATCTTCTCAAGTTATCAAACATTTGCCGGAGGTCATCGATTAAGGTTTCTTTTACCTTGGTTTTTACCACGACATCATCCACATAGACTTGTACATTCTTTCCGATTTGATCAAACAAGCATTTTTGCATACAGCGCTGGTACGTTGCACCAGCCATATGCAAAACCAAAAGGCATAGTGACATAGCAATAAGCCCCGTGCGGGGTAATGAATGCAGTTTTTATTTGATCTTCCTTTTTCAGGGGGATTTGGTGGAAACCGGAATAAGCATCCAAGAAAGACAACAGTTCACAACCAGCAGTGGAATCAATCACCTGATCGATCCGGGGTAACGGGAAAGGATCTTTCGGGCAAGCTTTGTTCAAGTTGGTGTAGTCGATGCACATGCGCCACACCTTTGGAGCCTTTGCTTCCAGGTTTTCCTCCTTCTTCTTTTCGACCAGCACCGGATTGGCTAGCCACTCAGTGTGCAGTACTTCCACGATGAAACCGGCAACCAGTAACTTTGTCACCTCTTCTCCAATGATTTTTCTCCTGTCCTCAGCAAACCGGCGCAGCGGCTGCCTTACCGGCTTTGCATCTTTCCGGACATTTAATGAGTGCTCAGCCAGCTCCCTCGGAACACCTACCAAGTCATCAGTAGACCAGGCAAAGATATTCCGATTCTCACGGAGGAAGCTGACGAGCGCGCTTTCCTATGCTTCACTCATGCCGGCACCGATACGAACGGTGCGCTCAGGGTAAGCCGGGTCCAGCACAATATCCTTTGTTTCTTTTGTCGGCTTGAATGCCGGTGTGCCCAGGTTTGCACTCATTGCCGCCAAGCTCAGCTGTGAGGACTGAGCCAACGCAACTGCGGTTTGCATCCTCCTCTTTTCCTCTGCGATCACCAGCGATTCTGCTAGGTTTGATCCGGCGGAAGCTGTTTCCAATGAGACTTTGTAGTTTCCCACCACAGTTAAGGGTCCACGAGGTGCCGGCATCTTCATTTTGAGATATGCCGTGTGAGTTGAGGCCATGAAAGCAGCCAATGCCGGTCTCCCCAGCAATGCATGGTAATGACTATCTAAGTCCACCACCTCAAACTCGAGGTTTTCCACCCGGCAATTGTCACGTCCTCCAAATGACACATCCACCCGGACTTTTCCAACCGGCGCGCAGGACAGGCCCGGAACGATTCCGTGGAAAGTCGTGTGAGTTGGCTGAAGCATGTTTTCTGTTATGCCCAGCATGTTCATGGTGTGCCGGTACATGATGTTTATGCTGCTCCCATTGTCTATCAGCACCTTGCTGAACTTGACTCGAGCGTTTGGCCCTTGCATGATTGGGTCCAAGACAAGAGCATATCCACCCGGGTTAGGCATTATCCTGGGGTGATCCTTGAACGACCACGAGATCTCTTGATCAGACCACAGCATGTATTTTGGCACGGCCGGCATCACCGCGTTCACTTCCATAGAACGGCGATGCAGGCTCTGTCTGTCGGTTGGCTCAGTGACGAACACAACGCAGCACATATCTGGGTCATGGTAAACATTCCGGCCCAAAGGTGCCGGCGGAGGCTGTTGGCCATTGCCTTCTCCCACCTGGTTAACTTGCTCGTACCGCTGCCGGTTCGGCTGAGGCTGTACCGGTAAAGCGTTTGCTCCGGTAAGCGGTGGTGGTGGTGGTAGCTGCTGTTGCCGCGACATGTCTTGTGGTGGTGGTTGCGCATCTTTTACTGCTCCCTTGAGCATCAAGTACTTGGTCCAAGAGCAATCCTTCGTCAGATGGTTTGACGGGTGTGCCGGATTCGGCGTGTGCCACCGGCAAGGTTGATCCATGGCGGCTTCCATGGTGTACTTCATGTGTTCCTCGCCGCTTCTTTTTCCGGCCCTGTGGTTTCTTTTCGACCCATCGTTTCTTAGGACCCGCCCATGGTTGCGATCCGGTTCTTCGCTCTCCGATCGCCGCTGGCCTCGTAGTTCTCTTTGCACAAGAAAGAACTTGCTGCGGACCGTACCTTCGATCTGGGAAATCTTCCCTTCTTTTGTTGTTCCGGTTATCCCGGTGTTGCTCTTGGCGCTGCTGAGGCGGATTTGACTGTTCCAGCTCAGGTCGTACTGCCGGCTGCGTCGGGTCTCCCAACGCATAGCTATCCGCCACGCGTATCATTTCTACCAACGTTGTCGGCATGTTCCGCTGCAGCTTTTGCCACAACGGTGAACCTCTTCTGCACTCACTGCTAAACCAAGCAATGGCTTACGCTTCTATCACCCCTTCACAGGAGTTCCTTGTGGTGTTCCACCGGGCCAGATAATCCCGGTCTGTTTCATTTGGGCGCTGCACGCATAGAGCGAGTTGTTGTGGCCTGTTTGGCCTCCGGTATGTGCTGCTGAAGTTACTCACAAAAGCTTCCTCAAAGTCCAACCAACCGTTTCTGCTTCCTGCCGGCAAGTTGTTTAGCCAGATTCTTGCCGGTCCGACCAAGAATGATGGTATGATTCTCACGGCCCAATGCCGGTTTCCTCCTCCAGCTACGGTTCCTCCGCCGCCAGCGACGTATACCGCGGTCACGTAATCCGCGAGCCAGTCTTCTGGCTTTGTGGTGCCATCATATGTTTTTGTGTCACGCGACAGCTGGAAGATGCGAACCGGTGGTCCTTCTTTCATGATCCTTGGACCAAAACACTTTGGGCCCGGAGGTCCTTCTGCCTCGATCATTTCTGACAAGTATACTCTATCCAGACGGTGCCTCGCATCCCGTTCTGGCAGGTATCTTTCTCCCAAGCGTTCTCCCAATGGATTCCAGTATGCTGCCGGTCTTGCTGAATCAACCTCATCTTCATGTTTCGGTACCGCGGCCCTTGCCTGCCGGTACCTTGGAGGATCTATTTCCTCCTCATCATACGCTGCCCTTGCAGCTCGATAATTTTGCCTGGTTTCGTGTCTACCGGCATAATTGTTTCCGGCATAGCCTCCTTTGGCGTAGCCTCTGTCTGCCCATTGGCTTTTTCTACCGGCATCGTGTTGCCCGGCTTGTTGCTTTCCGGCAAGAACCGGATCATATACAGTCATCTGCTGCGCATTCATTTCTTTTTATCTTCTTCTGTCCGGATGGGGGGACGAAGCCTGCCCATGGGACTTGCTACCGGCATTCTTTGTTGAACGCGCGGATTTTGAAGCCACAGCCTTGTTCAGCTTAGTTAGCTGCTCTGCGTTTTGCTGCTCGATAGTTTCAAGCAGCTCCCGGACACGCTCTTGTTGTTTTGCCAGAGCATCCCCGAAAAGCGATTCACACAGCTCTACAGCAGCCTTAGCAGCTTTGATGGTTTTATCCGGGCTACTGTACTTAGGTTTCTCTACAATGCTCACAGATGCAGAGGTACTTTTGCCGGCAAGAATCTCCTTACGCAGATCCAGATCTAGATTGCGAGCCTTAAGCCGGTTCTCCGGTATCCTAGCGGCATGTGCGCTAATAGAAGCAAAGCCATGGGCAGCGTTATACTCACGTATGGTTAGGTTCAGCTCGCGCTGCGCCCTGACGACTTCCTTGCCGCTCTCGAGCATCTTCTGGCGCTGCGCCTCCTGCTCCGCCTGAGCCGCTGCCGGGTCCATGTTCTGCACGATGGGGGTGGCGAGGACGTTCATCGCCGCTTGGAGTGGTGTTTCCGGTGGCGCGGACGATGCTCCTGCAGCGCCTGCGTCGCGCTCCAGCGGTGGCTTGGCTGCACGGGTTGAAGCCGCACGCCCAGCACCTTCTTCCACAGCTTCTTTGCCAGCGTCGACCGCGCCTGCCATCATCACCTCCACGCTGCCAGGAGCGCGGCCAGCATGTAGCCATCTTGGCGGATCCGGCGCCACCAGCACCGGTGAGGGGCGCTGGCGCACAGGGACAGTGCCGAAGTAGATGTGGTGGCTGCCGAACTCGATGATGCGGCCGTTCTTGGGGAAGATGCCGCTGTTGGCGAAGCATCCCGCGTTGTCGTTGATGAAGTCCATGGCGTAGATGCGCTGCACCAGCGCGGACACCGTACGCTGGCCGGCGACGTCGAGGATGCCCGCCCGAATGTGAACTCCAGCAAGCGCCGCTTCATGCCCCACGGTGGGCGCCAACTGTCGTCGTGGTGAACGAGCAGATGCCATGGGATGGCTTGAGTTGGGGCCGAATGGGCGCTAGAGGATTTGGGGGAGGGTTTGTGATTAGATGGGTTGAACTTCCGGATGCTTTCCTCAAGAACACAGCCAAAGGCAGGGATACAAGAAGAAACACACAAGGAAGAACTCTGCTCTAGATCACTGTCTTCATTGATCTCAACATGGTACAAGTTTCCGGTTACAAGGTTCCTCTTAGGGTCAAACGTCTAACCTCTCAACTCTTCTCGTCTCGTATACAGGGGTGCCCCCTCTCCTTATATAGGGGAGAGGGTGGCTTACAGAGCAAGAAACCCTAATAGCATCTTTGACTGGACAAACTACTTTACAAAGTAACTTTAATCATAGATGACGCTGGGGTCTTCTTTAATCAGGGAGGCTGACGTCCTCCGGCTTCTTTCAGCGTCATCCCTCTCTTTGGCGCCAGGGCTTTGATTAAAGCCACTTTGCTTAGCTCATCATTGTCCTCTAGCTCTGAAGAGAATCTTTGACCAGTCTTGCCGACATGCTCTTCTTTCCGGTAGCCCGGTGTCTTCTTCATCCAGTCTCGGTATACCCCTATGGGGATACCGGCATGGCTTTACTTAGCCAAACACTTATCTTCGTGCTCCGGTATAAACATTAAACCGGTATCTTGATGGCTCAAACCATCCGGTCCGGCATGCCTTTGGCATACTGGGGGTCATCCCCCCAACATCTTAGTGGATCTTTCAATTTCTAGCATCTTTTCCTCATATCTACCATAAGAATTATCATAATCATTACCACTAGCAGGATATGGCCTATAGTTGTTACCCAAATTATTCCTATTAGCATTGTTGTTGAAATTATTATTTTTAATGAAGTTCACATCAACATGTTCTTCTTGGGCAACCAATGAAGCTAACGGAACATTATTAGGATCAACATTAGTCCTACCATTCACAAGCATAGACATAATAGCATCAATCTTATCACTCAAGGAAGAGGTTTCTTCAACAGAATTTACCTTCTTACCTTGTGGAGCTCTTTCCGTGTGCCATTCAGAGTAATTAATCATCATATTATCAAGAAGCTTTGTTGCGGCGCCTAGAGTGATGGACATAAAAGTACCTCCAGCAGCTGAATCCAATAAGTTCCGCGAAGAAAAATTCAATCCTGCATAAAAGGTTTGGATGATCATCCAAGTAATCAGTCCATGAGTTGGGCAATTTTTAACCAAAGATTTCATTCTTTCCCATGCTTGAGCAACATGCTCATTATCCAATTGCTTAAAATTCATTATGCTACTTCTCAAAGATATAATTTTAGCGGGAGGATAATATCTACCAATGAAAGCATCCTTGCATTTAGTCCATGAATCAATACTATTCTTAGGAAAAGATAGCAACCAATCTTTAGCTCTTCCTCTTAATGAGAAAGGAAACAATTTTAATTTTATAATGTCACCATCTACATCCTTATACTTTTGCATTTCACAAAGTTAAACAAAATTATTAAGATGGACAGCAACATCATCAGAACTAACACCAGAAAATTGCTCTCTCATAACAAGATTTAGTAAAGCAGGTTTAATTTCAAAGAATTCTGCTGTAGTAGCAGGTGGAGCAATAGGTGTGCATAAGAAATCATTATTATTTGTGTTTGTGAAGTCACACAACTTAGTATTTTCAGGAGTACTCATTTTAGCAATAGTAAATAAAGCAAACTAGATAAAGTAAATGCAAGTAACTAATTTTTTGTGTTTTTAATATGGAGAACGCAAACAAGATAGTAAATAAAGTAAAGCTAGTAACTAATTTTTTGTGTGTTTTGATATAATGCAGCAAACAAAGAAGTAAATAAAACAAAGCAAGACAAAAACAAAGTAAAGAGATTGGAAGTGGAGACTCCCCTTGCAGTGTGTCTTGATCTCCCCGGCAACGGCGCCAGAAAAAGAGCTGCTGGCGTGCAGTTGACGTGGGAGTCAGAAATCTATGTGGTGTAATTTCCTTCACGTCCCCGGCAACGGCGCCAGAAAAAGAGCTTGATACGCGTACAACACGCGTCCGTTGGGAACCCCAAGAGGAAGGTATGATGCGTACAGCAGCAAGTTTTCCCTCAGTAAGAAACCAAGATTTATCGAACCAGTAGGAGCCAAGAAGCACGTTGAAGGTTGATGGCGGCGGAGTGTAGTGCGGCGCAACACCAGGGATTCCGGCACCAACGTGGAACCTGCACAACACAACCAAATTACTTTGCCCCAACGTGACAGTGAGGTTTTCAATCTCACCGGCTTGCTGTAACAAAGGATTAGATGTATAGTGTGGATGATGATGTTTGCAGAAAACAGTAGAACAAATATTGCAGTAGATTGTATTCGATGTAAAGAATGGACCGGGGTCCACAGTTCACTAGTGGTGTCTCTCCCATAAGAAATAGCATGTTGGGTGAACAAATTACATTTGGGCAATTGACAAATAAAGATAGCATGACAATGCACATACATGTTATGATGAGTAGTGTGAAATTCAATTGGGCATTACGACAAAGTACATAGACCGCTATCCAGCATGCATCTATGCCTAAAAAGTCCACCTTCAGGTTATCATCCGAACCCCTTCCAGTATTAAGTTGCAAACAACAGACAATTGCATTAAGTATGGTGAGTAATGTAATCAACACAAATATCCTTAGACATAGCATTGATGTTTTATCCCTAGTGGCAACAGCACATCCACAACCTTAGAACTTTCTGTCACTGTCCCAGATTTAATGGAGGCATGAACCCACTATCGAGCATAAATACTCCCTCTTGGAGTTACAAGTAACGACTTGGCCAGAGCCTCTACTAATAACGGAGAGCATGCAAGATCATAAACAACACATAGATGATAGATTGATAATCAACATAACATAGCATTCCATATTCATCGGATCCCAACAAACGCAACATGTAGCATTATAGATAGATGATCTTGATCATGTTAGGCGGCTCACAAGATCTGACAATGATAGCACAATGAGGAGAAGACAACCATCTAGCTACTGCTATGGACCCATAGTCCAGGGGTGAACTACTCACACATCACTCCGGAGGCGACCATGGCGGTGAAGAGTCCTCCGGGAGATGATTCCCCTCTCCGGCAGGGTGCCGGAGGCGATCTCCTGAATCCCCCAAGATGGGATTGGCGGCGGCGGCGTCTCTGGAAGGTTTTCCGTATCGTGGCTCTCGGTACTGGAGTTATTATCGACGAAGGCTTCTTATAGGCGGAAGAGTAGGTTTAGGGGCGACGCGAGGGGCCCGCACAACAGGGCCGCGCGGCCAGGGGCTGGGCCGCGCCGCCCTGGCGTGTCGCCGCCTCGTCGCCCCACTTCGTTTCCCTCTCGGACTTCTGGAAGCTTCGTGGAAAAATAAGATCCTGGGCGTTGATTTCGTCCAATTCTGAGAATATTTCCTTACTAGAATTTCTGAAACCAAAAACAGCAGAAAACAGCAACTGGCTCTTCGGCATCTTGTTAATAGCTTAGTGCCGGGAAATGCATAAATATGACATAAAGTATGTATAAAACATGTGTGTATCATCATAAAACAAGCATGGAACATAAGAAATTATCGATATGTTGGAGACGTATCAGATCCTGATATGTCTCCGACGTATCGATAATTTCTTATGTTCCATGCTTGTTTTATGACAATACCTACATGTTTTGTTCACACTTTATGATGATTTTATGCGTTTTCCGGAACTAACCTATTGACGAGATGCCGAAGGGCCAGTTCCTGTTTTCTGCTATTTTTGGTTTCAGAAATCCTAGTAAGGAAATATTCTCGGAATTGGACGAAATCAACGCCCAAGATCTTAGAATCCCACGAAGCTTCCAGAACACCCGAGAGCCACCAGAGGAGGGCCATGTGGGCCCCAGATGATAGGCTGGCGCGGCCAGGGGGTGGGCCGCGCCCCCCTATTGTGTCGCTGCCTCGTCGACCTTCCGACTCCGCCTCTTCGCCTATATAAAGGTCCCTGACCTAAATCTTCGATACGAAAAAGCCACGGTACGAGAAACCTTCTAGGGCCGCCGCCATCGCGAAGCCAAGATCTGGGGGATAGGAGTCTCTGTTCCGGCACGCCGCCGGGATGGGGAAGGCTTCTCCATCAACACCACAGCCATCTTCATCACCGCTGCTGTCTCCCATGAGGAGGGAGTAGTTCTCCATCGAGGCTAAGGGCTGTACCGGTAGCTATGTGGTTCATCTCTCTCCTATGTACTTCAATACAATAATCTCATGAGCTGCCTTACATGATTGAGATTCATATGATGATGCTTGTAATCTAGATGTCATTATGCTAGTCAAGTGGATTTTACTTATGTGATCTCTGGAGACTCCTTGTCCCACGTGTGTAAAGGTGACAGTGTGTGCACCGTGTGGGTCTCTTAGGCTATATTTCACAGAATACTTATTCACTGTTATGGATAGCATAGTGAAGTGCTTATTTATATCTCTTTATGATTGCAATGTGCTTTGTATCACTATTTATCTATGTGCTACTCTAGTGATGTTATTAAAGTAGTCTATTCCTCCTGCACGGTGTAATGGTGACAGTGTGTGCATCGTGTAGTACTTGGCGTAGGTTATGATTGTAATCTCTTGTAGATTATGAAGTCAATTATTGCTATGATAGTATTGATGTGATCTATGCCTCCTTCATAGTGTGATGGTGACAGTGTGCATGCTATGTTAGTACTTGGTGTAATTGCAATGATCTATCATGCACTCTAAGGTTATTTAAACATGAATATCGAATATTGTGGAGCTTGTTTACTCCGGCATTGAGGGTTCGTGCAATCCTACGCAATTAGTGGTGTTCATCATCCAACAAGAGAGTGTAGAGTATATCATTTATCTATTTATTCTGTTATGTGATCAATATTGAGAGTGTCCACTAGTGAAAGTATAATCCCTAGGCCTTGTTTCCAAATACTGCTATCACTGCTTGTTTACTGTTTTACTGCATCTCTACTGCCTGCAATATTACCACCATCAACCACACACCAGTTGTAGCATCAAGTATTTTCTGGCGCCGTTACTACTGCTCATATTTATTCATACCAGCTGTATTTCACTATCTCTTCGCCGAACTAGTGCACCTATTAGGTGTGTTGGGGACACAAGAGACTTCTTGCTTTGTGGTTGCAGGGTTGCATGAGAGGGATATCTTTGACCTCTTCCTCCCTGAGTTCAATAAACCTTGGGTGATCCACTTAAGGGAAACTTGCTGATGTTCTACAAACCTCTGCTCTTGGAGGCCCAACACTGTCTACAAGAATAGAAGCACCCGTAGACATCAAGCACTTTTCTGGCGCCGTTGCCGGGGAGGAAAGGTAAAAGGTACTCACACTCCGGATCTCGGCTACTAAGCTATTTTCTGGCGCCAATGTAAGTACTCGAAGCTATTTGCTTTAGATCCTGCAATTGCATCTTTTTGTTTCTTGTTTTACACTAGTTTGGCATAATGGAAAGCAACATGGAGCTTTTTATTCTTTTTCCTGAGTTAAGACATGGATGGTTTGATCCGAAAATTAAAAAACCCATGGAACATATTAGTATGAACACTTTGAACACCATTGTTGCTAATGATATGGAAAATTCTAAGCTTGGGGACGCTGGTTTTGATGAGCTTGATATTTTTAGTCCCCCAAGCATTGAGGAGAAAATTTTCTTTGATGATACTTTGCCTCCTATTTATGATGATTATAATGATAGTAGTCTTTTGGTGCCGCCTGTTATGGAGGATAAATTTGATTATGATTACAATATGCCTCCTATATTTGATGATGAGAATAATAATGATAGCTACTTTGTTGAATTTGCTCCCACTATTACTAATAAAATTGATTATGCTTATGTGGAGAGTAATAATTTTATGCATGAGACTCATGATAAGAATGCTTTATGTGATAGTTATATTGTTGAGTTTGTTCATGTTGCTACTGAAAGTTATTATGAGAGAGGAAAATATGGTTGTAGAAATTTTCATGTTACTAAAACACCTCTCTATGTGCTGAAATTTTTGAAGCTGCACTTGTTCTATCTTTCTATGCTTGTCACTTTGCTCTTCATGAACTTGTTTATTTACAAGATTCCTATGCATAGGAAGCATGTTAGACTTAAATATGTTTTGGATTTGCTTCTTGATGCTCTCTTTTGCTTCAAATACTATTTCTTGCGAGTGCATCATTAAAATTGCTGAGCCCATCTTAATGGCTATAAAGAAAGAACTTCTTGGGAGATAACCCATGTGTTTGTTTTACTACAGTAATTTTGTTTTATATTTGAGTCTTGGAATTTGTTACTACTGTAGCAACCTCTCCTTATCTTTATTTTATTGCATTGTTGTGCCAAGTAAAGTCTTTGATAGCAAGGTTGATACTAGATTTGGATTACTGCGCAGAAACAGATTTCTTTCTGTCACGAACTTGGGCAGGGTTCTCTTTAGGTAACTCAAAAAAATCTGCCAATTTTTGTGAGTGATCCTCAGATACGTACGCAACTTTCATTAAATTTGAGCATTTTCATTTGAGCAAGTCTGGTGCCTCTTAGAAATTCGTCTTTACGGACTGTTCTGTTTTGATAGATTCTGCCTTTTATTTCGCATTGCTTCTTTTGCTATGTTGGATGGATTTCTTTGTTCCATTAACTTCCAGTAGCTTTGAGCAATGTCCAGAAGTGTTAAGAATGATTGTGTCACTTCTGAACATGTGAATTTTTATTATGCACTAACCCTCTAATGAGTTTGTTTTGAGTTTGGTGTGGAGGAAGTTTTCAAGGGTCAAGAGAGGAGGATGATACAACGTGATCAAGAAGAGTGAAAAGTCTAAGCTTGGGGATGCCCCGGTGGTTCATCCCTGCATATTTCAAGAAGACTCAAGCATCTAAGCTTGGGGATGCCCAAGGCATCCCCTTCTTCATCGACAAAATTATCAGGTTCCTCCCTTGAAACTAAATTTTTATTCGGTCACATCTTATGTACTTTACTTGGAGCGTCTGTATGTTTTTGTTTTTGTTTTTGTTTGAATAAATGATTGTGTGGGAGAGAGACACGCTCCGCTGGTTCATATTAACACATGTGTTCTTAGCTTTTAATTTTCATGGCGAAGGTTGAAACTGCTTTGTTAATTGTTATATGGTTGGAAACAGAAAATGCTACATGTAGTAATTGGTATGGTGTCTTGAATAACTTTATACTTGGCAATTGTTGTGCTCATGATTAAGCTCTTGCATCATATACTTTGCACCTATTAGTGAAGAAATACATAGAGCTTGCTAAAATTTGGTTTGCATGATTGGTCTCTCTAAGGTTTAGATATTTTCTAGTAAAGTGTTTGAACAACAAGGAAGACAATGTAGAGTCTTATAATGCTTGCAATATGTTCTTATGTAAGTTTTGCTATACTAGTTCATACTTGTGTTTGCTTCAAACAACCTTGCTAGCCTAAGCCTTGTATTAAGAGGGATTACTTCTCATGCATCCACAACCTTGAGCCAAAAGCTATGCCATTCGTGTCCACCATACCTACCTACTACATGGTATTTCTCTGCCATTCCAAGTAAATTGCTTGAGTGCTATCTTTAAACACTCCAAAAGTTATTATCTCTTATTTGTGTCAATGTTTTATAGCTCATGAGGAAGTATGTGGTGTTTATCTTTCGATCTTGTTGGGCAACTTTCACCAATGGACTAGTGGCTTCATCCACTTATCCAATAATTTTGCAAAAAGAGCTGGCAATGGGGTTCCCAGCCCCAAACTAATTAACTTTCATAATTTTACAAAAAATAGACACTCCTCCATGGTATGTGATTGTTGGACGGCACCCGAGGATTCGGTTAGCCATGGCTTGAGAAATCAAAGGTGGGGAGGAGTGTCATCTAAATAAAACTAAAATAAAAAGGCACTCCTTCATGGTATGAGATTGTTGGCAGGCACCCGAGGATTCGGTTAGCCATGGTTTGTGAAAGTAAAGGTTGGAAGGAGTGCCACCCAAAAATAAAAATGTTTCATGGGAGCCGCTCTTTGAAGGTTAGTCTGGCAAGGGGGTTAGAGTGCCCACTATCATTCGCTGACAACAACAAACACCTCTCAAAACTCTACTTTTATGCTCTCTTGATGTTTTCAAAATGAAAGCTCTAGCACAAACATAGCAATCGATGCTTCCCTCTTCGAAGGGCCATTCTTTTACTTTTATGTTGAGTCAGTTTACCCATTTCTCTCTATCTTAGAAGCAAACACTTGTGTTAACTGTGCATTGATTCTTACATGCTTGCTTATTGCACTTGTTATATTGCTTTGCATTGACAACTATCCATGAGATATACATGTTACAAGTTGAAAGCAACCGCTGAAACTTAATCTTCCTTTGTGTTGCTTCAATGCCTTTATTTAGAATTTATTGCTTTATGAGTTAACTCTTATGCAAGACTTATTGATGCTTGTCTTGAAAGTACTATTCATGAAAAGTCTTTGCTATATGATTCAGTTGTTTAATCATTGTCTTTACCATTGTCTTGAATCGCTGCATTCATCTCATATGCTTTACAATAGTATGATTAAGATCATGTTGGTAGCATGTCACTTCAGAAATTATCTTTATTATCGTTTACCTACTCGGGGACGAGTAGGAACTAAGCTTGGGGATGCTGATACGTCTCCGACGTATCGATAATTTCTTATGTTCCATGCTTGTTTTATGACAATACCTACATGTTTTGTTCACACTTTATGATGATTTTATGCGTTTTCCGGAACTAACCTATTGACGAGATGCCGAAGGGCCTGTTTCTGTTTTCTGCTGTTTTTGGTTTCAGAAATCCTAGTAAGGAAATATTCTCGGAATTGGACGAAATCAACGCCCAAGATCTTAGAATCCCACGAAGCTTCCAGAACACCCAAGAGCCACCAGAGGAGGGCCCTGTGGGCCCCAGATGATAGGCCGGCGCGGCCAGGGGTGGGCCGCGCCCCCCTATTGTGTCTCCGCCTCGTCGACCTTCCGACTCCGCCTCTTCGCCTATATAAAGGTCCCTGACCTAAATCTTCGATACGAAAAAGCCACGGTACGAGAAACCTTCCAGAGCCGCCGCCATCGCGAAGCCAAGATCTGGGGGACAGGAGTCTCTGTTCCGGCACGCCGCCGGGACGGGGAAGTGCCCCCGGAAGGCTTCTCCATCAACACCACCGCCATCTTTATCACTGCTGCTGTCTCCCATGAGGAGGGAGTAGTTCTCCATCGAGGCTAAGGGCTGTACCGGTAGCTATGTGGTTCATCTCTCTCCTATGTACTTCAATACAATAATCTCATGAGTTGCCTTACATGATTGAGATTTATATGATGATGCTTGTAATCTAGATGTCATTATGCTAGTCAAGTGGATTTTACTTATGTGATCTCCGGAGACTCCTTGTCCCACGTGTGTAAAGGTGGCAGTGTGTGCACCGTGTGGGTCTCTTAGGCTATATTTCACAGAATACTTATTCACTGTTATGGATAGCATAGTGAAGTGCTTATTTATATCTCTTTATAATTGGAATGTGCTTTGTATCACTATTTATCTATGTGCTACTCTAGTGATGTTATTAAAGTAGTCTATTCCTCCTGCACGGTGTAATGGTGACAGTGTGTGCATCGTGTAGTACTTGGCGTAGGTTATGATTGTAATCTCTTGTAGATTATGAAGTCAATTATTGCTATGATAGTATTGATGTGATCTATGCCTCCTTCATAGTGTGATGGTGACAGTGTGCATGCTATGTTAGTACTTGGTGTAATTGCAATGATCTATCGTGCACTCTAAGGTTATTTAAACATGAATATCGAATATTGTGGAGCTTGTTAACTCCGGCATTGAGGGTTCGTGTAATCCTACGCAATTAGTGGTGTTCATCATCCAACAAGAGAGTGTAGAGTATAGCATTTATCTATTTATTCTGTTATGTGATCAATGTTGAGAGTGTCCACTAGTGAAAGTATAATCCCTAGGCCTTGTTTCCAAATACTGCTATCGCTGCTAGTTTACTGTTTTACTGCATCTCTACTGCCTGCAATATTACCACCATCAACCACACGCCATTTTCTGGTGCCGTTACTACTGCTCATATTTATTCATACCACCTGTATTTCACTATCTCTTCGCCGAACTAGTGCACCTATTAGGTGTGTTGGGGACACAAGAGACTTCTTGCTTTGTGGTTGCAGGGTTGCATGAGAGGGATATCTTTGACCTCTTCCTCCCTGAGTTCGATAAACCTTGGGTGATCCACTTAAGGGAAACTTGCTGCTGTTCTACAAACCTCTGCTCTTGGAGGCCCAACACTGTCTACAAGAATAGAAGCACCCGTAGACATCAATCCACATCCGAATTTTGTGTTTATTTGGGTGATAATCTTGTTTCTTGGTCATCGAAAAGGTAGGTTACGGTATACCGGTGTTCGGCTAAAGCGGAATACAGGGCAGTTGCGCATGTTGTTGCTGAAGCAGTTTGGATATGCAAACTACTTGTGGAACTCTGGTATGTCTCCGACGTATCGATAATTTCTTATGTTCCATGCCACTTTATTGATGATACCTACATATTTTATGCATACTTTATGTCATATTTATGCATTTTCCGGCACTAACCTATTAAAGAGATGCCGAAGAGCCAGTTCCTGTTTTCTGCTGTTTTTGGTTTCAGAAATCCTAGTAAGGAAATATTCTCGGAATTGGACGAAATCAACGCCCAGGGGCCTATTTTTCCATGAAGCTTCCAGAAGACCGAAGGAGTCACGAAGTGGGGCCACGAGGTGGCGACACACCAGGGCGGTGCGGCCTGGCCCTTGGCCGCGCCGGCCTGTCGTGTGGGGCCCTCGTGTGGCCCCCTGACCTATCTCCTCCGCCTACTTAAAGCCTTTGTCGCGAAACCCCCAGTACCGAGAGCCACGATACGGAAAACCTTCCAGAGACGCCGCCGCCGCCAATCCCATCTCGGGGGATTCAGGAGATCGCCTCCGGCACCCTGCCGGAGAGGGGAATCATTTCCTGGAGGACTCTTCACCGCCATGGTCGCCTCCGGAGTGATGAGTGAGTAGTTCACCCCTGGACTATGGGTCCATAGCAGTAGCTAGATGGTCGTCTTCTCCTAATTGTGCTTCATTGTCGGGTCTTGTGAGCTGCCTAACATGATCAGGATCATCTATCTGTAATGCTATATGTTGTGTTTGTTGGGATCCGATGGATAGAGAATACTATGTTATGTTGATTATCAATTTATATCTATGTGTTGTTTATGATCTTGCATGCTCTCCATTGTTAGTAGAGGCTCTGGCCAAGTTTTTGCTAGTAACTCCAAGAGGGAGTATTTATGCTCGATAGTGGGTTCATGCCTCCATTAAATCTGGGACAGTGACAGAAAGTTCTAAGGTTGTGTATGTGCTGTTGCCACTAGGGATAAAACATCGATGCTATGTCCGAGGATGTAGTTGTTGATTACATTACGCACCATACTTAATGCAATTGTATGTTGTTTGCAACTTAATACTGGAAGGGGTTCGGATGATAACCTGAAGGTGGACTTTTTAGGCATAGATGCATGCTGGATAGCAGTCTATGTACTTTGTCGTAATGCCCAATTAAATCTCACTATACTCATCATATCATCTATGTGCATGGTCATGCCCTCTCTATTTGTCAATTGCCCAACTGTAATTTGTTCACCCAACATGCTATTTATCTTATGGGAGAGACGCCTCTAGTGAACTGTGGACCCCGGTCCATTCTTTTAATCGAATACAATCTACTGCAATACTTGTTCTACTGTTTTCTGCAAACATCATCATCCACACTATACATCTAATCCTTTGTTACAGCAAGCCGGTGAGATTGACAACCTCACTGTTACGTTGGGGCAAAGTACTTTGGTTGTGTTGTGCAGGTTCACGTTGGCGCCGGAATCCCTGGTGTTGCACCGCACTACATCTCGCCGCCATCAACCTTCAACGTGCTTCTTGGCTCCTACTGGTTTGATAAACCCTGGTTTCTTACTGAGGGAAAACTTGCCGCTGTACGCATCACACCTTCCTCTTGGGGTTCCCAAAGGTCGCGTGCTGTACGCATATCAAGACTGTTTTCTGGCGCCGTTGCCGGGGAGATCAAGACACGCTGCAAGGGGAGTCTCCACATCCAATCTCTTTACTTTTTTTTTGTCTTGCTTTATTTTATTTACTACTTTGTTTGCTGCACTAAATCAAAATACAAAAAAATTAGTTACTAGCTTTACTTTATTTACTGTCTTGTTTGCACTCAATATCAAAAACACAAAAAAATTAGTTAATTGCATTTACTTTATCTAGTTTGCTTTATTTACTATTGCTAAAATGGGTACTCCTGAAAATACTAAGTTGTGTGACTTCACAACCACAAATAATAATGATTTCTTATGCACACATATTGCTCCACCTGCTACTACAACAGAATTCTTTGAAATTAAACCTGCTTTACTGAATATTGTTATGCGAGAGCAATTTTCTGGTGTTAGTTCTGATGATGTTGCTGCCCATCTCAATAATTTTATTGAATTATGTGAAATGCAAAAGTATAAGGATGTAGATGGTGACATTATAAAATTAAAATTATTTCCTTTCTCACTAAGAGGAAGAGCTAAAGATTGGTTGCTATCTCTGCCTAAGAATAGTATTGATTCATGGACTAAATGCAAGGATGCTTTTATTGGTAGATATTATCCCCCTGCTAAAATTATATCTTTGAGGAGTAGCATAATGAATTTTAAACAATTGGATAATGAGCATGTTGCACAAGCATGGGAAAGAATGAAATCTTTGGTTAAAAATTGCCCAACCCATGGACTGACTACTTGGATGATCATCCAAACCTTTTATGCAGGACTGAATTTTTCTTCGCGGAACCTATTGGATTCAGCTGCTGGAGGTACCTTTATGTCCATCACTCTTGGCGAAGCAACAAAGCTTCTTGATAATATGATGATTAATTACTCTGAATGGCACACAGAAAGAGCTCCACAAGGTAAGAAGGTAAATTCTGTCGAAGAAACCTCTTCCTTGAGTGATAAGATTGATGCTATTATGTCTATGCTTGTGAATGGTAGGACTAATGTTGATCCTAATAATGTTCCGTTAGCTTCATTGGTTGCTCAAGAAGAACATGTTGATGTGAACTACATTAAAAATAATAATTTCAACAACCATGCTTATCGGAACAATTCTAGTAACAACTATAGGCCATATCCTTATAATAATGGTAAGGGTTATGGTAATTCTTATGGGAATTATTAAAACAATAATAGGAATACACCCCCTGGACTTGAAGCCATGCTTAAAGAATTTATTAGTACACAAACTGCTTTTATCAAATCTGTTGAAGAAAAGCTTGGGAAAATTGATATACTTGCTTCTAAAGTCGATAGTCTTGCTGCTGATGTTGATCTTTTGAAATCGAAATTTATGCCTAATGAAAATCATAATAATAAAATTGTCACTACAGCAAATTCCATCCAAGTTAGAATTAATGAGAATATAAGATTGATGGCCGAATTGCGTGCTAGGTGGGAAAAAGAAGAAAATGCTAAAGAAGATAATATAGCTAAAGTTTGGACTATTACCACCACTAGCAATGATAATGCTCCACATGTTGCTGCACCTCCTACTATTAATGGTAAAAGAATTGGTGTTGGCAATGTTTCCACTTCTAATGCAAAGCGTGAAAACTCGCTCGAAACTGCTAAAATCACGAAATCGCTTCGTGATAAAACTGCTGAAATTTTTTCCAACATTGGGGATAATGATCCCATTGCTTTAGATTATAATGGTTTGGATTTTGATGATTGTAACATCTCTGAAGTTATAAAGTTCTTACAAAAACTTGCTAAGAGTCCTAATGCTAGTGCTATAAATTTGGCTTTCACGAAACATATTACAAATGCTCTCATAAAAGCTAGAGAAGAGAAACTAGAACGTGAAGCTTCTATTCCTAGGAAGCTAGAGGATGGTTGGGAGCCCATCATTAAGATGAAGGTCAATGACTTTGATTGTAATGCTTTATGTGATCTTGGTGCAAGTATTTCCGTTATGCCTAAGAAAATTATAATATGCTTGACTTGTCACCATTGAAAAATTGTCATTTGGATGTTAATCTTGCTGATAATTCTGCAAAGAAACCTTTGGGGAGAGTTGATAATGTTCGCATTACCGTTAACAATAACCTTGTCCCCGTTGACTTTGTTGTCTTGGATATTGAATGCAATGCATCTTGTCCCATTATATTGGGAAAACCTTTTCTTCGAACTGTTGGTGCTATCATTGATATGAAGGAAGGTAATATTAAATATCAATTTCCTCTCAAGAAAGGTATGGAACACTTCCCT
The DNA here is from genome assembly GCF_019359855.2 of Lolium perenne. Taxonomy (NCBI): domain Eukaryota; kingdom Viridiplantae; phylum Streptophyta; class Magnoliopsida; order Poales; family Poaceae; genus Lolium; species Lolium perenne. Next base: position 192,496,161 of record NC_067247.2, on the reverse strand, counting down.
AGAAAGAGAATGAAGTTACCTTTTGATTCTATCATTAGAACAAATTATGATGTTGATGCTTCATCTCTTGATAATACTTGATACACACTTTCTGCGCCTAGCTGAAAGGCGTTAAAGAAAAGCGCTTATGGGAGACAACACATGATTTTACTACTGCACTTTTATTTTATATTTGACTCTTGGAAGTTGTTACTACTGTAGCAACCTCTCCTTATCTTAGTTTTGTTGCATTGTTGTGCCAAGTAAAGTCTTTGATAGTAAGGTTCATACTAGATTTGGATTACTGCGCAGAAACAGATTTCTTTGCTGTCACGAATCTGGGCTGTTTTTTCTGTAGGTAACTCAGAAAATTATGCCAATTTACGTGAGTGATCCTCAGATATGTACGCAACTTTCATTCAATTTGAGCATTTTCATTTGAGCAAGACTGGTTCCTCAATAAAATTCGTCTTTACGAACTGTTCTATTTTGACAGATTCTGCCTTTTATTTCGCATTGCCTGTTTTGCTATGCTTGATGGATTTTTCGATTCCATTAACTTTCAGTAGCTTTGTGCAATGTCAAGAAGTGTTAAGAATGATTATGTCACCTCTGAACATGTGAATTTTAATTGTGCACTAACCCTCTAATAAGTTGTTTTGAGTTTGGTGTGGAGGAAGTTTTCAAGGATCAAGAGAGGAGGATGAATGGATGATACAATATGATCAAGGAGAGTGAAAGCTCTAAGCTTGGGGATGCCCCAGTGGTTCACCCCTGCATATTTGAAGAAGACTCAAGCGTCTAAGCTTGGGGATGCCCAAGGCATCCCCTTCTTCATCGACAACATTATCAGGTTCCTCTAGTGAAACTATATTTTTATTCCGTCACATCTTATGTACTTTGCTTGGAGCGTCGGTTTGTTTTTGTTTTTGTTTTTGTTTGAATAAAATGGATCCTAGCATTCTTTGTGTGGGAGAGAGACACGCTCCGCTGTTGCATATGGACAAATATGTCCTTAGGTTTTACTCATAGTGTTCATGGCGAAGGTTGAATCTTCTTCGTTAAATTGTTATATGGTTGGAAACGGGAAATGCTACATGTAGTAATTGGTAAAATGTCTTGGACAATTTGATACTTGGCAATTGTTGTGCTCATGTTTAAGCTCTTGCATCATATACTTTGCACCTATTAATGAAGAAATACATAGAGCTTGCTAAAATTTGGTTTGCATAATTGGTCTCTCTAAGGTCTAGATAATTTCTAGTAAAGGGGTTGAACAACAAGGAAGGCGGTGTAGAGTCTTATAATGTTTACAATATGTCTTTTATGTGAGTTTTGCTGCACCGCTTCATACTTGTGTTTGTTTCAAATAACCTTGCTAGCCTAAACCTTGTATCGAGAGGGAATACTTCTCATGCATCCAAAATCCTTGAGCCAACCACTATGCCATTTGTGTCCACCATACCTACCTACTACATGGTATTTCTCCGCCATTCCAAAGTAAATTGCTTGAGTGCTACCTTTAAACAATTCAAAATTTATCACCTCTGATTTGTGTCAATGTTTTATAGCTCATGAGGAAGTATGTGGTGTTTATCTTTCGATCTTGTTGGGCAACTTTCACCAATGGACTAGTGGCTTCATCCGCTTATCCAATAATTTTGCAAAAAGAGCTGGCAATGGGATTCCCAGTCCCAAATTAATTAACCTAAATAGACACTCCTCCATGGTATGTGATTGTTGGACGGCACTCGAAGGATTAGGTTAGCCATGGCTTGAGAAAGCAAAGGTGGGGAGGAGTGTCATCATAATAAAACTAAAATAAAAAGGCACTCCTTCATGGTATGAGATTGTTGGCAGGCACCCGAGGATTCGGTTAGCCATGGTTTGTGAAAGAAAGGTTGGAAGGAGTGCCACCCAAAAATAAAAATAATTCATGGGAGCCGTTCTTTGAAGGTTTGTCTGGCAAGGGGGTTAGAGCGCCCACTACCATTCGTTGACAACAACAAACACCCCTCAAAACTTTACTTTTATGCTCTCTTTATGTTTTCAAAACCAAAGCTCTAGCACAAATATAGCAATCAATGCTTCCCTCTGCGAAGGGCCTTTCTTTTACTTTTATGTTGAGTCAGTTCACCTATCTCTCTCCACCTCAAGAAGCAAACACTTGTGTGAACTGTGCATTGATTCTTACATACTTGCATATTGCACTTGTATATTACTTTACATTGACAATATCCATGAGATATACATGTTATAAGTTGAAAGCAACCGCTGAAACTTAATCTTCCTTTGTGTTGATTCGATACTTCTACTTTGAATTATTGCTTTATGAGTTAACTCTTATGCAAGACTTATTGATGCTTGTCTTGAAAGTACTATTCATGAAAAGTCTTTGCTTTATGATTCATTTGTTTACTCATGTCATTTACCATTGTTTGGATCGCTGCATTCATTACATGTGCTTACAATAGTATGATCAAGGTTATGATGGCATGTCACTCCAGAAATTATCTTTGTTATCCTTTACCTACTCGGGACGAGCAGGAACTAAGCTTGGGGATGCTGATACGTCTCCGACGTATCGATAATTTCTTATGTTCAATGCCACTTTATTGATGATACCTACATATTTTATGCATACTTTATGTCATATTTATGCATTTTCCGGCACTAACCTATTAACGAGATGCCGAAGAGCCAGTTGCTGTTTTCTGCTGTTTTTGGTTTCAGAAATCCTAGTAAGGAAATATTCTCGGAATTGGACGAAATCAACGCCTAGGGGCCTATTTTTCCACGAAGCTTCCAGAAGACCGAAGGAGTCACGAAGTGGGGCCACGAGGTGGCGACACACCAGGGCAGCGCGGCCTGGCCCTTGGCCGCGTCGGCCTGTCGTGTGGGGCCCTCGTGTGCCCCCCTGACCTATCTCCTCCACCTACTTAAAGCCTTCATCGCGAAACCCCCAGTACCGGGAGCCACGATACGGAAAACCTTCTAGAGACGCCGCCGCCGCCAATCCCATCTCGGGGGATTCAGGAGATCGCCTCCGGCACCCTGCCGGAGCGGGGAATCATCTCCCGGAGGACTCTTCACCGCCATGGTCGCCTCCGGAGTGATGAGTGAGTAGTTCACCCCTGGACTATGGGTCCATAGCAGTAGCTAGATGGTCATCTTCTCCTAATTGTGCTTCATTGTCGGGTCTTGTGAGCTGCCTAACATGATCAGGATCATCTATCTGTAATGCTATATGTTGTGTTTGTTGGGATCCGATGGATAGAGAATACTATGTTATGTTGATTATCAATTTATATCTATGTGTTGTTTATGATCTTGCATGCTCTCCGTTGTTAGTAGAGGCTCTGGCCAAGTTTTTGCTAGTAACTCCAAGAGGGAGTATTTATGCTCGATAGTGGGTTCATGCCTCCATTAAATCTGGGACAGTGACAAAAAGTTCTAAGGTTGTGGATGTGTTGTTGCCACTAGGGATAAAACATCGATGCTATGTCCGAGGATGTAGTTGTTGATTACATTACGCACCATACTTAATGCAATTGTCTGTTGTTTGCAACTTAATACTGGAAGGGGTTCGGATGATAACCTGAAGGTGGACTTTTTAGGCATAGATGCATGCTAGATAGCGGTCTATGTACTTTGTCGTAATGCCCAATTAAATCTCACTATACTCATCATATCATGTATGTGCATGGTCATGCCCTCTCTATTTGCCAATTGCCCAACTGTAATTTGTTCACCCAACATGCTATTTATCTTATGGGAGAGACGCCTCTAGTGAACTGTGCACCCCGGTCCATTCTTTTAATCGAATACAATCTACTGCAATACTTGTTCTACTGTTTTCTGCAAACATCATCATCCACACTATACATCTAATCCTTTGTTACAGCAAGCCGGTGAGATTGACAACCTCACTGTTACGTTGGGGCAAAGTACTTTGGTTGTGTTGTGCAGGTTCCACGTTGGCGCCGGAATCCCTGGTGTTGCGCCGCACTACATCTCGCCGCCATCAACCTTCAATGTGCTTCTTGGCTCCTACTGGTTCGATAAACCTTGGTTTCTTACTGAGGGAAAACTTGCCGTTGTACGCATCACACCTTCCTCTTGGGGTTCTGATACGTCTCCGACGTATCGATAATTTATTATGTTCCATGCCACATTATTGATGATATCTACATGTTTTATGCATACTTTATGTCATATTTATGCGTTTTCCGGAACTAACCTATTGACGAGATGCCGAAGGGCCAGTTGATGTTTTCTGCTGTTTTTGGTTTCAGAAATCCTAGTAAGGAAATATTCTCGGAATTGGACGAAATCAACGCCCAGGGTCCTATTTTGCCCGGAAGCATCCAGAACACCCGAGAGTCGTCAGAGGGGGGCCACAGGCCCACCAGACCATAGGCCGGCGCGGCCTGGGGGTGGCCCGCGCCCCCCTATAGTGTCGTCGCCTCGTTGACCTTCCGACGCCGCCTCTTCGCCTATTTAAGCCTCCTCGACCTAAAACCTCGAGACGGAAAAGCCACGGTACGAGAAACCATCCAGAGCCGCCGCCATCCTGAAGCCAAGATCTGGGGGACAGGAGTCTCTGTTTCGGCACGCCGCCGGGACGGGGAAGTGCCCCCGGAAGGCTTCTCCATCGACACCACCGCCATCTCCATCAACGCTGTTGTCTCCCATGAGGAGGGAGTAGTTCTCCATCGAGGCTCGGGGCTGTACCGGTAGCTATGTGGTTAATCTCTCCCTATGTACTTCAATACAATGATCTCATGAGCTGCCTTACATGATTGAGATTCATATGAGTTTTGTATCACAATTCATCTATGTGCTACTCTAGTGATGTTATTAAAGTATTCTATTCCTCCTGCATGGTGTAATGTGGACAGTGTGTGCATCATGTAGTACTTGGCGTAGTTTATGATTGTGATCTCTTGTAGATTATGAAGTTAACTATTACTATGATGGTATTGATGCGATCTATTCCTCCTTTCATAGTGTGATGGTAGTAGTGTGCATGCTATGTTAGTACTTGGTTTAGTCGTGTTGATCTATCTTGCACTCTAAGGTTATTTAAATATGAACATTGAATATTGTGGAGCTTGTTAACTCCGGAATTGAGGGTTCGTGTAATCCTACGCAATGGTGTTCATCATCCAACAAGAGTGTAGAGTCTAGCATCTATCTATTTATTTATGTGATCAATGTTGAGAGTGTCCACTAGTGAAAGTATAATCCCTAGGCCTTGTTCCTAAATACTGCTATCGCTGCTTGTTTACTGTTTTACTGCGTTACTACTGCTGCGTTACCGCTGCTTGTTTACTGTCCTGGGCAAAGCACTTTTCTGGTGCCGTTGCTACTGCTACTATTTATTCATACCACCTGTATTTCACTATCTCTTCGCCGAACTAGTGCACCTATTAGGTGTGTTGGGGACACAAGAGACTTCTTGCTTTGTGGTTGCAGGGTTGCATGAGAGGGATATCTTTGACCTCTTCCTCCATGAGTTCGATAAACTGTAATATCCCAGGTATTGGGGTTACAAAAATAGAGGAAACAGATGTGTGCATTGCATTCATGCATAGAAAATCTGGGGAATTTTCGCGCTTTAAAGTAAAACAGTCACAGTAACTGAAGTTTCACTTGACGTTGGTGGAATTGAAGTAGCTCATCAAGTCAAGCGCTATAAACCTCAATGTGACTTTGTTAAAACCTTGTTTTGGATAGAGATAATTTGACCTAAGGGATTAGATCAAATGGAAATAAAATCAACACAAGAATTTATTAATCAAGTAGCAACTACTTGATCTTATTAAAGATCACAACATGATATTCCTGGTCATAACATATGAACACCAATTCAATTGCAAATCAAGTAACAATAAAATGGAGAAGCCATTCTTGACTAATCTTTTCCATGCCTCAAACTAATATATGATCCTACCATGAACCTCATGGTATTCATTTCACTTCATTCATGGAAACAAGACAAGGAGATAAACTCTATAAATATATATCCTTCTCCATTCCATATTATTATACATCAAACCTAGAGAGGTGAGAGTTCTATAACAATTATTAGAGAAGCAATAACAAACCTTGAGCTAAACCTTGGATATACATCCAAGTATTCAAATCATCATCTTTAAGAGGAACCCTAGGATATTATTCAAGACATTCCTAGAGAGAGAAACCATTTATGTTAAACATAGTTATTGATGATCACATCAATCCCTATGGGGCCTAACCTTAAGTTAGTATTAAAGTCCTTTCCAAAATGAGAGAGACCAATCATGCAAAACATAGCTTTATCTATTTAAGAATAAAGGACAACCATTGAACTAGAGTATTAGGAGTACACCATAACCTAGAATAAACCATTCCTATATGAGAGAACTCAAGCTATGGAGTTACACTAAAAATAGATGAGGCAACACCTGGATTTGAGAGAGAGAACTATTCTTATAACCAGATGATCATATCATCATTGTTGAGTAGAACCCTAACATAATATCTCAGGCAATTCTCCTGGGATATAAACTTTAGAGGCAACCATAGTAGTCCCATCCAAGAAAGCAAAGTATAAGTACTATAACTTAGCTGATCAAGACAATACTTGATCATGGAAGTGAGAACCCCATTTAATGAGAGATCCTTAGGAAGCCAAACCTTGATCATTATTAATTCAGTGATGATCATAAACCCTAAGAACTTGAGGTAGAGATATTAAGAGCAAGTTGATCATGCCTAATCCATGATCATGCTTTTGAGATATGTGAGGATAAGTTAAATCCTAATAAGATAAGTAGATATCATTCAACACATGAAATAATAGGGAGGTAACCAGTAAGCAAAACTAGGCTTATATCCTAACCTTAACTTGTGAATCACTTGGTGAGCATAAGTAGAATCCTACCATATCTACATTTCATAAATTAATGAACCAAGAAAAACTTTAGAGACAAACTCTATACTTTATATGGGAGAAACCATCAATCCATATGACCAAAGTTAACTATAAAAAGAACTTTAACCATTGTAATTACTTTAATGACTAATTGAGGATAAGAAGAGAAGTGAATTGGTAGAAGATAAAACCAATTCTCAAATCATTAGTAATTAGAGAAACACATGAAATATTAAGCAAGTAACCATCTTATCTTGGTTAGGGGAGACTAAACCCTACCAAATACATTATGGTGACATCTCATTCCTACAATCTAGAATTATATCTCAACCCTAGTTTGTGTACCACTTGGGTGATCACAATCAAAACCTAGGCCATAACTGAGAGTTAAACCCTTTGCCAACAGGTGAATATAATTAGAACCTAGAATTTCTCACTAGCTAAACCATATGATTAAAACCATGGTGGTGATCAACCACTTGTCTTTATAACTAAGACCCAACCATAATGAGAGTAGTACATACTCTAGATAAGTTAAGATGATATCAAACTATAATAATAGTACTAAAATTTGAAGGAGCCTTAGTAGAATTTCCAATTTATTAACACATAAGTGTGCACATAAAATAACATGCAAGTGATCAATTCCCAAATGGAAACCAAGTCCTAATTCAACCTCTGAATTACTTTAAGTTGAAAGTATCAACATTAATCATTCCATACAAAATTGATTCATAGAAAAAGAAAATGAGAATACAAACTCATGTTTAATTGCTATATTGAATAAGCCCACATTTGTGAAATTTAATCAACTATAAAATGCTATTCTCAATTGGGTGAGTGGTGTAATGGTCATTGCCCTAAATACTCAGTAAACTCCAATTATTTAACACCTGCAAAATAAGAAGATTCAAATTTGAATTATAAAAACCAGAATTGAAAACAGAAAATAAAACAGAAAAAGAAGAGAGGAGGGAAAAACCTACCTGGACCTTACCTGCACCGCAGCCCAGGCTGCAGCCCAGCAACCAAGCCCGTAGCAACCCAGCAGTAGCCCACCAACACGGCCCAACGCCAGCCCAAAATACCCTTTCGCCAAAGTAACAGAGGAGAGGCGTCGTCCTCATCTCTTCTGGCGCATGGAGGCCACCTCGACGTCGTGGCCGGCTTCTCCTCGCGCTGGCGCCCCCTCCTCAACCGACGGCGTGACGAGGCTTGTTCCTTCGCCGTATAAAATCCACTGGACGAACCCTAGCCCCGAATTTCTTCCTCCTCTGCTCCATTTTCCCCCCATACCGACACACGGTCTCCGCAGGTTACCATCACCGCCGGCGATGGAGGCCTTCCCAAGCCAAGATAAGCACACCATAGTCACCGCCGTGCTCTTCTTGCCCATCCCCCACAAGGAATCGAGAAACGGCGTGCTCGAAAGGGAGAATTTGCCCGTTCCCTTTCGTTGGAGCCCGCCGTAATTCATGTCCCCGAGCTCAACTCCGACTACCCTTGCCTTCGTCGAGCAGCCTATCAGCCTCAGGGTGAGTGTGCGCTTCCAGAGAACCCTTATTTGTGCATTCCCATCAATTGTAGCCTAGGATTCGAGGTTCCGCCGGAGTGCTCCGCCGCGGGGATGTTTGCCGGCGACGCTCCGATGGTCCGTTCAGAAATCCAACACCACCACGGTGTTCCGCGTGTCGAGAGGAGTCGAGAGAGCTAAGCCGCGCATCGGGGGAGGCCCTAAATAGGCGGCGCGGTCGTTCTCTGGCCGCCGGCGTTGAGCCGCCGGCAAGGCCAACGTGGCCGTGGGCCTGTTACCTCTTTGACTCGGTCTCCGTCCGCGTGGCAGCCGACGTGGACCGAGGCCCACCTGTCTGTCCCTGGGGGTAACAACCCAACCGGTACACCTAATGTTTTAGATTATTACATAATTCCAGAAAATATCTGCAACTCTATAAATACATAGAAAATTCATTTCAACTCAGAAACATACAAATAATATATCAAAATTCTTAGAAAAGTAAACTCTATCCAATAAAAATATAATATGAAATCTTTATTTTTAATAAAAAATCAATTATTTAATACTTGTTAATTAAGCCTTTTCTTTTAATTCTAAATGCAATTAAAATTCAGAAATTAAGGAAACATTTATAAAATAAATAAAACCAGTAAGTAAATAAAGAAAACATGAAAACTAATTTTCTTTATTTATTATTTTGTTAAATCCTTATTAGAAGGATTTAAACCCTGATTAACAATTACCTTAATTATTAATTCATTGAAAATAAGAAAATGTCAAATCCAATATTAATTTTTAATTCAAAGTTATTAATAACTTCAACTTTATTAATGAAGTTATTAACTTATGAACTAAATAAAAATTATACAACACTAATTCCATATGGTAGAAAACTAGGAACTCATCATTTCATGTGTAATCCTAAAACCCTAATGCCATTTAGACCTAGATCCATTACTTCTTATGAACCCTAAATGGATCCCCAAACCTAAACCTAAGTAACATGTGATCATGTTACTTCACCAGTAAACATAAATTCATATCTAGCAACTAAATACTAGTTAGAATCCACATAAAATATGGGAAATCCTATCACTACTAACTAGCATCCCATGTGTTCATCTTCATTAGACCTAAATAATCCAGTAGGGCCAACCAAGTGTAAACCCTAGATTCCATTACCAAAGACCACCATCCTTAATTAACCATGCTTATCATCACATCCTTGTGATGAACCATAATAGCAACTATACTTGCTATTCTGTATCACATACCATATTCCACTAAACCCTACTAGTGTTGGATACTTATCCACCATTCCATTTAGGAGCCACTCATTCTTTACTTAAATAGAACCAACAGTAAAACCTAGACCACCTAAACCCTAATTGTTATACTTCTTATTATTTAAGAAGTATGTTCTTCAAAAGTTATTCTTTTGAAGTAAATAAAGAATCATCATCAACCCTGCTTATAAGGACCTATAAACCGTAGCTAGCTATCACCAACAAGATGACCAATCTTGATAGCAACCTTGAATGAACAAATGCTTAGGATGCCTAGGCTTAATTCAACAATACAAGCCCTAGTAGCTGATGAATCCAACTAGGTTGTGATCCATCTAAACCTACTCCAGAAATTAGTTGAAATCATAGTAAACCATAGAACTCCACAACCCCAATTATCATACTTGTTCTTTATTAAAGAATATGTTCTTCAAAAGTTATTCTTTTGAAATATATGATAATCAATCATTAACCATGCCATATAGTACTAAAACTAACCACTGTTCTTTACTTGTTAACATTATGCCAATTATCATTCTCTGTGTGCTCAATTGAGTATTATGCTCTATTAACTAACTGTTTATAATACCAAGTAATCACACCTGAATAAGAACCTTGTATGTGAATCACTCTAAAAGTGCAACACACCCTGAACCAATCATTACAACTTACTAATCCTAAATCATCGGGGTTAGGTCACGTTTAGAGCGATTGCATCTCATACTTATGCATTATTGCATCCTTGCCAATCTTTTAAACATCGTCCTTACCGGACGATGATGCTATTTCAGAATTTGGAGTTATTGCGTATCGAAGACCTTGCCTGCATAATCTTGCAGTCAAGAAAGGCAAGTTCATCACTTGCTCATGTCATTTGAGTATTTCTATCAAATTACTTGCAAAGTATTATGGTTATCACTATTGCATAAAAATCAAAACCACTACTTTCATAACTATGAATATGACTATGTGGTGGGCAATGGAACCATGGATTGTGTTGATATGGTGGAGGTTCCATTGCACGGGCTTATATCCATCTAGGATTAAACAACAAATGTCGCCAGTGATTCTTGTGCCGTAATACCCGTGTTAACCATAAGATCCGGAGTGGGACGGAGTAGTCAAAAGTGTTTCCACCTCTCGTTCATCAACGGATGCGCTGTACCGTAGACACTTGTATCTGTTAGGGCAAGCGGTTGGCTGGGGAAGCCTTAAGTCCCCACGGCATAGTCCGTAGACACTTGTCACTCGAAGTGCAAGCGGTTGGCTGGGGAAGCCTTAAGTCCCCACGGTATTGTGGTCTATGATGGGTTGCAGCTACCGGCGAAGGAGTTTGGTTCGATCCCAAACTGTCGTCGTGGTCGGGGTCCACCCGTGAGTGGGAATAATGGGACCGGCGAGGACCCAGGGTCGGGGCATGCAACAAAGGGTGGGTGTTCGAGGTAGCGGAGGAACATGATTGGCTAGACCTTATACCGGGCCTCACACCATAGGAAGTGTGGACGGGAAGATCACCCGGTTGGCACCAAGGTTAAGATCTCTTATGGGTAAAGCAACACACCTCTGCAGAGTGTAAAGAACCGTGACCTGTCACTCCCTGTTCCGGGATATGGAACTGCGAACGCGGCCGGAAAGGAGCTCCATGAAGCTCTAGTAAACCGGTGAAGGCTGATAGACATAGTTCTTCTGAATAAAAGCAACCTTTTGAAGAAATGGTTATGACAACTTGCATTGGTATTAGACTTTCTGGTCTAATGCTGTAGCTAGTGCATTAAACACCTCTTTTCTATAATGAACTTGTTGAGTACGCTCGTACTCATCCTACTCTTAAATCCCCTGCTTAGATATGGAGGCATCAAAGGAGGATCTACAGTGCAACTCGAAGGCCGAGGAGTCAACAACTACTTCACGAGACAGGACCCTGTCAGAGGAGTCAGATACCATATCCAACAAGGAGAGAACCTAGTTTAGCCATAGAAGGAAACTAGTTTCCTAAACCTAGCTCCTATTTAGCTAGAATCTATTCTTAGCCTCTATAGCTAGTTAAATACTCTACAAATAGAGTCCGTGATAAGATTAGATCACGAGTCGTTCTTCTGGAGTTTATTTGCAGTGTTACCTCATTGTAAAGTAGGAGGCTGTGTGGATCTTTTGTAAAGAGTCAATGTTGTAATTCTATAGACATGCCTTGGACCCGCATATGTTTCTGTTGTACCACTCTGAGCGATATAATGCTAGTGGAACGGTGTTTCATTGGTGTTATATCAGACTTGCATACTACACCATGCAGTGGTATGCCGGGTCTCCACAGTTGGTATCAGAGCAAATGCTTTGACCCTAGGATTAAAACCCTTTAAAGGAGACCTATAGGATTGGTAGTGTCTATAGGAAGTTGTCTTAGTTGAACCAAATTTTCTTATGACTTGAGATGGATATTCACTTGAGAATAATCCTGACACACTTGAGTCAACATTTCCTACCTATCCTTCCTAAGTGAAGTTAGTTAGTTAATCCAAAACATGTAGCACATCAATAAGTCCTTAAAACAATAGATGGGTAGATCACTGTTGGTATACAATACATGGTAGTCCAAAGAAAGGATACAACCATAAGGAAGATATCGTATTGGAAGATGTGTACCAACATATGTTATGATTAAGTAAGAACTATTCAGACATGTAATAGGAGTAAATCAAGTGATGAAGATAATTAAGATATCCTAATAGAATATGTAGACCCAGACAAGTAATAGGGTAAGTAAATTTATCTGAACTTGTGAAACAACTGGTAGTAAGTGATAAAATCAAGTGATATGAGGTAGTATAAATCATGATGAGTCAATCATGGGAGGTAAGGAAGAGAGATATGAGTAAAATGTGCCTATTTACATGGTAGAGATAGAAATCATATATGATTCACCCGAGAATCATTATGTGATGGACTAGAACCTCATAATTAATTAAGAAGAGTACACTAAGAAGCCAAGTGCAAAACAATAGTGCAAGAACTGTGTTCCAAAAATATGGGAAGTGTGCCAAGCACATCATGACCATATGCTTATGGTAGAAACGCTTAGAAGTATAGGAACTATATACTAATAAATATGTATTCAGAGTAACCATATTAGAACTAGTGGTATCATACAAAATAGTCCTCAATAGCACTTATATATGGTATAATACTTTGTTAATGCTTCCAAACAAAATTAGGTCAACCACAACTATCCTAGACCACTTTGTTTCAAGTTTATCTCATTGCAATTGTGCAATTCAGGTAAATGTCAAGACAAATAGTAGAATGCCAAATTTATGTGCTAAGTATCACAATATAAACCTATCTTATGTGGTGTTATATACTACACATCAGAGCCTGAGGTTTAGAGATGTCTTACTCAACTAGTATATTCAGGCCTACGATGGTGTGTATTATAAGCACAAAGCTGAATCTTCTTGGATTTTTATTGGATTTTCATTGTTTGACTAGATCCATACATGAAGTTTGACTTTGGTATGCAAATGCATGTTGCAATATCACATCCTTACTTGATGCTACAGATCTAGAGGGTAATGGTAAACGTGTGAGGAAGTGATGAATTGTGAAGATTCCAAAGACAAGATGAAGTTTCATCAGAAAAAGGAAGTAAAGTTGTGGGAAGCAACCACATTATTCAGAAGGAAGTACCAATCAAAACTCATGCTTTACCTCAACAAAGGAGTACTTTAGTACATAAGAAGCATGAAGGTGAGAAATCTGGTGATTATGGTGAAGCTCAAGCAGAACCATAGTCATCATAGAAGAGGGAATGCATGGGAAATCACTTCGGATACTATATTCATAGTGTCAGTTAGTGGTTCTCTTGCAAAATAAACCCTGAATGAAGGAAGATGATATATGAAATCATAGCTGATATAAGAAGACCATAGTTGATATCAGAAAACCACAATTGGCATAGGATCAATACTACGAGATAGAGTAGAAGATGTCCCGACCAGTTGATCAAAACCCATACTAGAATCCATCTTTTTGATAACAAATAGCCACAATTGGTATCAAGTAGTCCACCATTGGATTATTTGTACCAAGAAGTTGTGAACAAATAAAATTTTGTTAACCAAATAATAATGACCTATAATCATTTAGTAGAAGGATTCATGATGGATGTCCACAATTGAGTGGATACACCACAAACATTCTTCGTGAGACCTTAGAAGAATACAAACCGTAAGCTAGAACCTAGATCAATATTCTAATCATAAGTTCAATAATTGGAAGAAAAGGAGCTGAAGACCATAAGGAAACTCTAAGGGGTAGAGTAAAGAGTGAGTTGGCTATATAATAACTCAATATTTTGAGCAAGATAGTTGATGAAGGTCTGAACTGAGAGGAAGTTCGATCTTATTTTCATAGGATTGTTGAACACTACTTTCAGAAGGATGTCAGACCAGAAGCCGAGATTTATACCTCGAGGAAGTAAGAAGTGGACTATAACTTGAGCAAGTGAGTAATATTTACTCAGCAGTTCGATAGCTCAAGTAATCTAAGGTTAATGAAGTTGGATGAAGGAAATACCATAGACAAAATACAGCTCAAAAAGGCCAAATACCGAAGAAGATTGAATATACCAATACCAAAGACTAATAGAATGATTCCTTTCATGGAACCTAAATAACCCAAAATAGTTATAGGTATCAACTATAATCCCTGATTGGATGGACTAAATGAGTCTAATCCATTCTTAAGGAAATAAACCATCATGACCATTTCCATGGTCAGTAGCTTACCAAGTACTATTATTACAGTTTTGGTAGTAAGGGAAAACAAAGACCTATTTTATCAAATAGGAGAATGTTATCCAATTAGTCTTCAATTAAGACTGTCAGGACAAGAAGCAGTCACATCATTGATTCTTCAATGAGAAAGGAAACAAGACTATAGGGTTGAAAGAAATCAAATAATTAAAGTTAGAAGCCATGGCTCAGAGACAGGTATTATTAGATTCCAGAGAAAAATCATAGAACTGGAGTAAGAAACTAGTGTTCAGAGACAAACCATAATGGATTCCAGGAAGAATCTGGACAAGGGATATATTCAATTATATCCAGTAAGATCAATACGGAGTTCGAGAAAAGTCGTAGACTGCACAAGTCAGATCCACACTGCGGAAACGTGAGAGAGTTCAAACTTCGAGGACGAAGTTTAGTTTAAGGGGTAGAGACTGTAATATCCCAGGTATTGGGGTTACAAAAATAGAGGAAACAGATGTGTGCATTGCATTCATGCATAGAAAATCTAGGGAATTTTCGCGCTTTAAAGTAAAACAAATACAAAGAATCGAAGTTTCACTTGACGTTGGTGGAATTGAAGTAGCTCATCAAGTCAAGCGCTATAAACCTCAATGTGACTTTGTTAAAACCTTGTTTTGGATAGAGATAATTTGACCTAAGGGATTAGATCAAATGGAAATAAAATCAACACAAGAATTTATTAATCAAGTAGCAACTACTTGATCTTATTAAAGATCACAACATGATATTCCTGGTCATAACATATGAACACCAATTCAATTGCAAATCAAGTAACAATAAAATGGAGAAGCCATTCTTGACTAATCTTTTCCATGCCTCAAACTAATCTATGATCCTACCATGAACCTCATGGTATTCATTTCACTTCATTCATGGAAACAAGACAAGGAGATAAACTCTATAAATATATATCCTTCTCCATTCCATATTATTATACATCAAACCTAGAGAGGTGAGAGTTCTATAACAATTATTAGAGAAGCAATAACAAACCTTGAGCTAAACCTTGGATATACATCCAAGTATTCAAATCATCATCTTTAAGAGGAACCCTAGGATATTATTCAAGACATTCCTAGAGAGAGAAACCATTTATGTTAAACATAGTTATTGATGATGACATCAATCCCTATGGGGCCTAACCTTAAGTTAGTATTAAAGTCCTTTCCAAAATGAGAGAGACCAATCATACAAAACATAGCTTTATCTATTTAAGAATAAAGGACAACCATTGAACTAGAGTATTAGGAGTACACCATAACCTAGAATAAACCATTCCTATATGAGAGAACTCAAGCTATGGAGTTACACTAAAAATAGATGAGGCAACACCTGGATTTGAGAGAGAGAACTATTCTTATAACCAGATGATCATATCATCATTGTTGAGTAGAACCCTAACATAATATCTCAGGCAATTCTCCTGGGATATAAACTTTAGAGGCAACCATAGTAGTCCCATCCAAGAAAGTAAAGTATAAGTACTATACCTTAGCTGATCAAGACAATACTTGATCATGGAAGTGAGAACCCCATTTAATGAGAGATCCTTAGAAAGCCAAACCTTGATCATTATTAATTCAGTGATGATCATAAACCCTAAGAACTTGAGGTAGAGATATTAAGAGCAAGTTGATCATGCCTAATCCATGATCATGCTTTTGAGATATGTGAGGATAAGTTAAATCCTAATAAGATAAGTAGATATCATTCACCACATGAAATAATAGGGAGGTAACCAGTAAGCAAAACTAGGCTTATATCCTAACCTTAACTTGTGAATCACTTGGTGAGCATAAGTAGAATCCTACCCTATCTACATTTCATAAATTAATGAACCAAGAAAAACTTTAGAGACAAACTCTATACTTTATATGGGAGAAACCATCAATCCATATGACCAAAGTTAACTATAAAAAGAACTTTAACCATTGTAATTACTTTAATGATTAATTGAGGATAAGAAGAGAAGTGAATTGGTAGAAGATAAAACCAATTCTCAAATCATTAGTAATTAGAGAAGCACATGAAATATTAAGCAAGTAACCATCTTATCTTGGTTAGGGGAGACTAAACCCTACCAAATACATTATGGTGACATCTCATTCCTACAATCTAGAATTATATCTCAACCCTAGTTTGTGTACCACTTGGGTGATCACAATCAAAACCTAGGCCATAATTGAGAGTTAAACCCTTTGCCAACAGGTGAATATAATTAGAACCTAGAATTTCTCACTAGCTAAACCATATGATTAAAACCATGGTGGTGATCAACCACTTGTCTTTATAACTAAGACCCAACCATAATGAGAGTAGTACATACTCTAGATAAGTTATGATGATATCAAACTATAATAATAGTACTAAAATTTGAAGGAGCCTTAGTAGAATTTCCAATTTATTAACACATAAGTGTGCACATAAAATAACATGCAAGTGATCAATTCCCAAATGGAAACCAAGTCCTAATTCAACCTCTGAATTACTTTAAGTTGAAAGTATCAACATTAATCATTCCATACAAAATTGATTCATAGAAAAAGAAAATGAGAATACAAACTCATGTTTAATTGCTATATTGAATAAGCCCACATTTGTGAAATTTAATCAACTATAAAATGCTATTCTCAATTGGGTGAGTGGTGTAATGGTCATTGCACTAAATACTCAGTAAACTCCAATTATTTAACACCTGCAAAATAAGAAGATTCAAATTTGAATTATAAAAACCAGAATTGAAAACAGAAAATAAAATAGAAAAAGAAGAGAGGAGGGAAAAACCTACCTGGACCTTACCTGCACCGCAGCCTAGGCTGCAGCCCAGCAACCAAGCCCGTAGCAACCCAGCAGTAGCCCACCAACACGGCCCAACGCCAGCCCAAAATACCCTTTCGCTAAAGTAACAGAGGAGAGGCGTCGTCCTCATCTCTTCTGGCGCATGGAGGCCACCTCGACGTCGTGGACGGCTTCTCCTCGCGCTGGCGCCCCCTCCTCAACCGACGGCGTGACGAGGCTTGTTCCTTCGCCGTATAAAATCCCCTGGACGAACCCTAGCCCCGAATTTCTTCCTCCTCTGCTCCATTTTCCCCCCATACCGACACACGGTCTCCGCAGGTTACCATCACCGCCGGCGATGGAGGCCTTCCCAAGCCAAGATAAGCACACCATAGTCACCGCCGTGCTCTTCTTGCCCATCCCCCACAAGGAATCGAGAAACGGCGTGCTCGAACGGGAGAATTTGCCCGTTCCCTTTCGTCGGAGCCCGCCGGAATTCATGTCCCCGAGCTCAACTCCGACTACCCTTGCCTTCGTCGAGCAGCCTATCAGCCTCAGGGTGAGTGTGCACTTCCAGAGAACCCTTATTTGTGCATTCCCATCAATTGTAGCCTAGGATTCGAGGTTCCGCCGGAGTGCTCCGCCGCGGGGATGTTTGCCGGCGATGCTCCGATGGTCCGTTCAGAAATCCAACACCACCACGGTGTTCCGCGTGTCGAGAGGAGTCGAGAGAGCTAAGCCGCGCATCGGGGGAGGCCCTAAATCGGCGGCGCGGTCGTTCTCTGGCCGCCGGCGTTGAGCCGCCGGCAAGGCCAACGTGGCCGTGGGCCTGTTACCTCTTTGACTCGGTCTCCGTCCGCGTGGCAGCCGACGTGGACCGAGGCCCACCTGTCTGTCCCTGGGGGTAACAACCCAACCGGTACACCTAATGTTTTAGATTATTACATAATTCCAGAAAATATCTACAACTCTATAAATACATAGAAAATTCATTTCAACTCAGAAACATACAAATAATATATCAAAATTCTTAGAAAAGTAAACTCTATCCAATAAAAATATAATATGAAATCTTTATTTTTAATAAAAAATCAATTATTTAATACTTGTTAATTAAGCCTTTTCTTTTAATTCTAAATGCAATTAAAATTCAGAAATTAAGGAAACATTTATAAAATAAATAAAACCAGTAAGTAAATAAAGAAAACATGAAAACTAATTTTCTTTATTTATTATTTTGTTAAATCCTTATTAGAAGGATTTAAACCCTGATTAACAATTACCTTAATTATTAATTCATTGAAAATAAGAAAATGTCAAATCCAATATTAATTTTTAATTCAAAGTTATTAATAACTTCAACTTTATTAATGAAGTTATTAACTTATGAACTAAATAAAAATTATACAACACTAATTCCATATGGTAGAAAACTAGGAACTCATCATTTCATGTGTAATCCTAAAACCCTAATGCCATTTAGACCTAGATCCATTACTTCTTATGAACCCTAAATGGATCCCCAAACCTAAACCTAAGTAACATGTGATCATGTTACTTCACCAGTAAACATAAATTCATATCTAGCAACTAAATACTAGTTAGAATCCACATAAAATATGGGAAATCCTATCACTACTAACTAGCATCCCATGTGTTCATCTTCATTAGACCTAAATAATCCAGTAGGGCCAACCAAGTGTAAACCCTAGATTCCATTACCAAAGACCACCATCCTTAATTAACCATGCTTATCATCACATCCTTATGATGAACCATAATAGCAACTATACTTGCTATTCTGTATCACATACCATATTCCACTAAACCCTACTAGTGTTGGATACTTATCCACCATTCCATTTAGGAGCCACTCATTCTTTACTTAAATAGAACCAACAGTAAAACCTAGACCACCTAAACCCTAATTGTTATACTTTTTATTATTTAAGAAGTATGTTCTTCAAAAGTTATTCTTTTGAAGTAAATAAAGAATCATCATCAACCCTGCTTATAAGGACCTATAAACCGTAGCTAGCTATCACCAACAAGATGACCAATCTTGATAGCAACCTTGAATGAACAAATGCTTAGGATGCCTAGGCTTAATTCAACAATACAAGCCCTAGTAGCTGATGAATCCAACTAGGTTGTGATCCATCTAAACCTACTCCAGAAATTAGTTGAAATCATAGTAAACCATAGAACTCCACAACCCCAATTATCATACTTGTTCTTTATTAAAGAATATGTTCTTCAAAAGTTATTCTTTTGAAATATATGATAATCAATCATTAACCATGCCATATAGTACTAAAACTAACCACTGTTCTTTACTTGTTAACATTATGCCAATTATCATTCTCTGTGTGCTCAATTGAGTATTATGCTCTATTAACTAACTGTTTATAATACCAAGTAATCACACCTGAATAAGAACCTTGTATGTGAATCACTCTAAAAGTGCAACACACCCTGAACCAATCATTACAACTTACTAATCCTAAATCATCGGGGTTAGGTCACGTTTAGAGCGATTGCATCTCATACTTATGCATTATTGCATCCTTGCCAATCTTTTAAACATCGTCCTTACCGGACGATGATGCTATTTCAGAATTTGGAGTTATTGCGTATCGAAGACCTTGCCTGCATAATCTTGCAGTCAAGAAAGGCAAGTTCATCACTTGCTCATGTCATTTGAGTATTTCTATCAAATTACTTGCAAAGTATTATGGTTATCACTATTGCATAAAAATCAAAACCACTACTTTCATAACTATGAATATGACTATGTGGTGGGCAATGGAACCATGGATTGTGTTGATATGGTGGAGGTTCCATTGCACGGGCTTATATCCATCTAGGATTAAACAACAAATGTCGCCAGTGATTCTTGTGCTGTAATACCCGTGTTAACCATAAGATCCGGAGTGGGACGGAGTAGTCAAAAGTGTTTCCACCTCTCGTTCATCAATGGATGCGCTGTACCGTAGACACTTGTATCTGTCAGGGCAAGCGGTTGGCTGAGGAAGCCTTAAGTCCCCCCGGCATAGTCCGTAGACACTTGTCGCTCGAAGTGCAAGCGGTTGGCTGGGGAAGCCTTAAGTCCCCACGGTATTGTGGTCTATGATGGGTTGCAGCTACCGGCGAAGGAGTTTGGTTCGATCCCAAACTGTCGTCGTGGTCGGGGTCCACCCGTGAGTGGGAATAATGGGACCGGCAAGGACCCAGGGTCGGGGCATGCAACAAAGGGTGGGTGTTCGAGGTAGCGGAGGAACATGATTGGCTAGACCTTATACCGGGCCTCACACCATAGGAAGTGTGGACGGGAAGATCACCCGGTTGGCACCAAGGTTAAGATCTCTTATGGGTAAAGCAACACACCTCTGCAGAGTGTAAAGAACCGTGACCTGTCACTCCCTGTTCCGGGATATGGAACTGCGAACGCGGCCGGAAAGGAGCTCCATGAAGCTCTAGTAAACCGGTGAAGGCTGACGGACATAGTTCTTCTGAATAAAAGCAACCTTTTGAAGAAATGGTTATGACAACTTGCATTGGTATTAGACTTTCTGGTCTAATGCTGTAGCTAGTGCATTAAACACCTCTTTTCTATGATGAACTTGTTGAGTACGCTCGTACTCATCCTACTCTTAAATCCCCTGCTTAGATATGGAGGCATCAAAGGAGGATCTACAGTGCAACTCGAAGGCCGAGGAGTCAACAACTACTTCACGAGACAGGACCCTGTCAGAGGAGTCAGATACCATATCCAACAAGGAGAGAACCTAGTTTAGCCATAGAAGGAAACTAGTTTCCTAAACCTAGCTCCTATTTAGCTAGAATCTATTCTTAGCCTCTATAGCTAGTTAAATACTCTACAAATAGAGTCCGTGATAAGATTAGATCACGAGTCGTTCTTCTGGAGTTTATTTGCAGTGTTACCTCATTGTAAAGTAGGAGGCTGTGTGGATCTTTTGTAAAGAGTCAATGTTGTAATTCTATAGACATGCCTTGGACCCGCATATGTTTCTGTTGTACCACTCTGAGCGATATAATACTAGTGGAACGGTGTTTCATTGGTGTTATATCAGACTTGCATACTACACCATGCAGTGGTATGCCGGGTCTCCACATAAACCTTGGGTGATCCACTTAAGGAAAAACTTGCTGCTGTTCTACAAACCTCTGCTCTTGGAGGCCCAACACTGTCTACAGGAAAAGGAGGGGGCATAGACATCAAGCTATTTTCTGGCGCCGTTGCCGGGGAGGAAAGGTAAAAGGCACTCATACTCCGGTTCCAGGTAACAGTACTTTTCTGGCGCCATTGTGTTTGTGCTCAAAGCTATTTCCTTTAGATCCTGCAATTGCAACTTTTTGTTTCTTGTTTACACTAGTTAGGCATAATGGAAAACAACAAAAATATGAGAGATCTTTATGAACTTTATCTTGAATTAGGACATGATGTGTTTGAAGAGAGAATTAAAAAACCCATGGAACTTTATATGCATGCTAATGGGAATGTTATTAATATGAATGCTTTGAACACTATTGTTGCTAATGCTATGGAAATTTCTAAGCTTGGGGAAGCTGGCTTTGATGAGCATGATCTTTTTAGTCCACCAAGCATTGAGGAGAAAATTTACTTTGATGATACTTTGCCTCCTATTTATGATGATTATAATGATAGTAGTCTTTTAGTACCACCTGTTATGGAGGATAAATTTGATTATGATTACAATATGCCTCCTATATTTGATGATAGCTACTTTGTTGAATTTGCTCCCACTACAACTAATAAAATTGATTATGCTTATGTGGAGAGTAATAATTTTATGCATGAGACTCATGATAAGAATGCTTTATGTGATAGTTATATTGTTGAGTTTGCTCATGACACTACTGAAAGTTATTATGAGAGAGGAAAATATGATTGTAGAAATTTTCATGTTACTAAAATGCCTCTCTATGTGCTGAATTTTTTTAAGCTATACTTGTTTTATCTTCCTATGCTTGTCACTTTGCTCTTCATGAACTTGTTTATTTACAAGATTCCTATGCATAGGAAGCATGTTAGACTTAAATGTGTTTTGAATTTGCCTCTTGATGCTCTCTTTTTGCTTCAAATACTATTTCTTGCGAGTGCATCATTAAAACTGCTGAGCCCATCTTAATGGCTATAAAGAAAGAACTTCTTGGGAGATAACCCATGTGTTTATTTTACTACAGTACTTTGTTTTTATTTTGTATCTTGGAAGTTGTTTACTACTGTAGCAACCTCTCCTTATCTTAGTTTAGTGTTTTGTTGTGCCAAGTAAAGTCGTTGATAGTAAGTTCATACTAGATTTGGATAACTGCGCAGAAACAGATTTCTTTGCTGTCACGAATCTGGGCAAAATTCTCTGTAGGTAACTCAGAAAATTATGCCAATTTACATGAGTGATCCTCAGATATGTACGCAACTTTCATTCAATTTGAGCATTTTCATTTGAGCAAGTCTGGTGCCTCAATAAAATTCGTCTTTACGGACTGTTCTGTTTTGACAGATTCTGCCTTTTATTTCGCATTGCTTCTTTTGCTATGTGGGATGGATTTCTTTGTTCCATTGACTTCCAGTAGCTTTGAGCAATGTCCAGAAGTGTTAAAAATGATTGTGTCACCTCTGAACATGTGAGTTTTTGATTATGCACTAACCCTCTAATGAGTTTGCTTTGAGTTTGGTGTGGAGGAAGTTTTCAAGGGTCAAGAGAGGAGGATGATATACTATGATCAAGAAGAGTGAAAAGTCTAAGCTTGGGGATGCCCCGGTGGTTCACCCCTGCATATTTCAAGAAGACTCAAGCATCTAAGCTTGGGGATGCCCAAGGCATCCCCTTCTTCATCGACAAATTATCAGGTTCCTTCTCTTGAAACTATATTTTTATTCGGCCACATCTTATGTACTTTAATTGGAGCGTCTGTATGTTTCTTGTTTTTGTTTTTGTTGAATAAATGCTTGTGTGGGAGAGAGACACGCTCCGCTGGTTCATATGAACACATGTGTTCTTAGCTTTTAATTTTCATGGCGAAGGTTGAAACTGCTTCGTTAATTGTTATATGGTTGGAAACGGAAAATGCTACATGTAGTAATTGGTATGATGTCTTGAATAATTTGATACTTGGCAATTGTTGTGCTCATGTTTAAGCTCTTGCATCATGTACCTTGCACCCATTAATGAAGAAATACATAGAGCATGCTAAAATTTGGTTTGCATATTTGGTCTCTCTAAGGTTTAGATAATTTCTAGTATTGAGTTTGAACAACAAGGAAGACGGTGTAGAGTCTTATAATGTTTACAATATGTCTTTTATGTGAGTTTTGCTGCACCGCTTCATCCTTGTGTTTGTTTCAAATAACCTTGCTAGCCGAAACCTTGTATCGAGAGGGAATACTTCTCATGCATCCAAATACTTGAGCCAACCACTATGCCATTTGTGTCCACCATACCTATCTACTACATGGTATTTCTCCGCCATTCCAAAGTAAATTGCTTGAGTGCTACCTTTAAACAATTCAAAATTTATTACCTCTGATTTGTGTCAATGTTTTATAGCTCATGAGGAAGTATGTGGTGTTTATCTTTCAATCTTGTTGGGCAACTTTCACCAATGGACTAGTGGCTTCATCCGCTTATCGAATAATTTTGCAAAAAGAGCTGGCAATGGGATTCCCAGTCCCAAATTAATTAACAAAAATAGACACTCCTCCATGGTATGTGATTGTTGGACGGCACCCGAGGATTCGGTTAGCCATGGCTTGAGAAAGCAAAGGTGGGGAGGAGTGTCATCACTAAATAAAACTAAAATAAAAAGGCACTCCTTCATGGTATGAGATTGTTGGCAGGCACCCGAGGATTCGGTTAGCCATGGTTTGTGAAAGAAAGGTTGGAAGGAGTGCCACACAAAAATAAAATAAAATGGGAGCCGCTCTTTGAAGGTTTGTCTGGCAAGGGGGTTAGAGTGCCCACTACCATTCGTTGACAACAACAAACACCTCTCAAAATTTTACTTTTATGATCTCTATATGTTTTCAAAACCAAAGCTCTAGCACAAATATAGCAATCAATGCTTCCCTCTGCGAAGGGCCTTTCTTTTACTTTTATGTTGAGTCAGTTCACCTATCTCTCTCCACCTCAAGAAGCAAACACTTGTGTGAACTGTGCATTGATTCCTACATACTTGCATATTGCACTTGTTATATTACTTTGCATTGACAATTATCCATGAGATATACATGTTATAAGTTGAAAGCAACCGCTGAAACTTCATCTTCCTTTGTGTTGCTTCAATACCTTTACTTTGAATTATTGCTTTATGAGTTAACTCTTATGCAAGACTTATTGATGCTTGTCTTGAAGTACTATTCATGAAAAGTCTTTGCTATATGATTCATTTGTTTACTCATGTCATTTACATTTTTTTGATCGCTGCATTCATTACATATGCTTACAATAGTATGATCAAGATTATGATGGCATGTCACTCTAGAAATTATCTTTGTTATCGTTTACCTGCTCGGGACGAGCTGAAACTAAGCTTGGGGATGTTGATACGTCTCCGACGTATCGATAATTTCTTATGTTCCATGCCACATTATTGATGATATCTACATGTTTTATGCATACTTTATGTCATATTTATGCGTTTTCCGGAACTAACCTATTGACGAGATGCCGAAGGGCCGATTCTTTGTTTTGCTGTTTTTGGTTTCAGAAATCCTAGTAAGGAAATATTCTCGGAATTGGACGAAATCAACGCCCAGGGTCCTATTTTGCCCGGAAGCATCCAGAACACCCGAGAGTCGTCAGAGGGGGGCCATGATGACCCACAAGTATAGGGGATCGTAACAGTCTTCGAGGGAAGTAAAACCCAATTTATTGATTCGACACAAGGGGAGACAAAGAATACTTGGAAGCCTTAACAGCGGAGTTGTCAATTCAGCTGCACCTGGAAACAGACTAGCCCGCAAGAGTTTATTAGTAGTAACAGTTTTATAGCTGTAGCAGTAGTGAAATAACAGCATCAGAGTAACAAAGACAGCAGTAGTGATTTTAGTAAACAGCAGGATTAAAATACTGTAGGCACGGGGACGGATGACGGGCGTTGCATGGATGAGAGAAACTCATGTAACAATCATAGCAGGGCATTTGCAGATAATATAAAACGGTGTCCAAGTACAAAGCAATCAATAGGCATGTGTTCCAATTATAGTCGTACGTGCTCGCAATGAGAAACTTGCACAACATCTTTTGTCCTACCAGCCGGTGGCAGCCGGGCCTCAAGGGAAACTACTGGATATTAAGGTACTCCTTTTAATAGAGTACCGGAGCAAAGCATTAACACTCCGTGAACACATGTGATCCTCACATCACTACCATCCCCTCCGGTTGTCCCGATTTCTGTCACTTCGGGGCCATTGGTTCCGGACAGCGACATGTGTATACAACTTGCAGGTAAGATCAATAAACAATGAATATCATGATGAAACAATAACATGTTCAGATCTGAGATCATGGCACTCGGGCCCTAGTGACAAGCATTAAGCATAACAAGTTGCAACAATATCATCAAAGTACCAATTACGGACACTAGGCACTATGCCCTAACAATCTTATGCTATTACATGACCAATCTCATCCAATCCCTACCATCCCCTTCGGCCTACAGCGGGGGAATTACTCACACATGGATGGGGGAAACATGGCTGGTTGATGTAGAGGCGTTGGCGGTGATGATGGTGATGATCTCCTCCAATTCCCCGTCCCGCGGAGTGCCAGAACGGAGACTTCTGGCTCCCGCGACGGAGTTTCGCGATGTGGCGGCGTTCTGGAGGCTTTCTGGCGATTTCCACTTCTCCCCGTGCGTTTTTAGGTCGAGGCCAATAAGTAGTCCGAAGGAGGGCGTCGGAGGCCGGCCGAGGGGGCCACACCATAGGGCCGCGCGGGCCCCCCTAGGCCGCGCCGCCTTATGGTGTGGGGCCCTCGGGCCTCCACCTTTCTTGTCCTTCTGGCTCCGTCAGTATTCTGGGAAAATAGGGCCTTCTGCATAAATTCCGAGGATTTTCCCGAAAGTTGGATTTCTACACAAAAATGAGACACCAGAACAGTTCTGCTGAAAACAGTGTTAGTCCGTGTTAGTTGCATCCAAAATACACAAATTAGAGGTAAACAATAGCAAAAGTGTTCAGGAAAGTAGATACGTTTTGGACGTATCAACTCCCCCCAAGCTTAGCTTATTGCTTGTCCTCAAGCAATTCAGTTAACAACTGAGCGATAAAAGAACTTTCACGAACACATTTGCTCATATGATGTATATATTCTCATGCAATGGCTAATACTTAAGCAGTTCATAATGAGATACATGCAAATAAGGTCATCTAACAGCTATGTCAATCATGGAGAGGTACCAACAATTAATAATAAGCATCATGAATCATGCATATAAGCAAGATTGCAATGTTCATAAGAGAGTATGATAAAGTGGTATCTCGCTTGCCTGTATTTGATTGGCAAAACATAAATGCCCGGGCACCTCTGGAGTTCATAGAAAGACTAGAAGTAGTGATTGTCAAAGATAAAAGCATCAAAGTTATACCACAGTCAATCATATTTTGAGACAAGCATATTATACTAAGAATGACAGTTGTGCTCTCAAGATAGTGCTCAAAGAAATAATGGAGACACAACATAAAAGTAAAAGATTGACCCTTCATAGAGGGAAGCAGGGATTAACATGCGCTAGAGCTTTTCATTTTTGAAATCAGGAGTAAAATTATTTTGAGAGGTGTTTGTTGTTGTCAACGAATGGTAATGGGTACACCAACTACCTTGCCAACCGGACTTTCAAGAGCGGCTCCCATGAATTATTTGCATGTTTATGTGGCACTCCTTCCAACCTTTCTTACACAAACCATGGCTAACCGAATCCTCGGGTGCCTGCCAACAATCTCATACCATGAAGGAGTGCCTTTTTATTTTAGTTTTATTATGATGATGACACTCCCCCCAACCTTTGCTTACACAAGCCATGGCTAACCGAATCCTTTGGGTGCCATCCAACAATCACATACCATGGAGGAGTGTCTATTTAAGTTAATTAATTCGGGACTGGGAATCCCATTGCCAGCTCTTTTGCAAAATTATTGGATAAGCGGATGTGCCACTAGTCCATATGAGAGTCCGTCAAAAGTAAATGACAAGGTTGAAAGCTAAACACCACATACTTCCTCATGAGCTATGAAACATAAACACAAATTGAGAAGCATTTTGAAGGTTTTAAAGGTAGCGCATGAGAATTTACTTGGAATGGTTTGAAATGCCATGCATAGGTATTTATGGTGGACACTCTGGAATAACTTGGTTTTCATGTGTCTGGAAGCACGAGCAGCGTTCCCACTCAGTACAAGTGAAGGCTAGCAAAAGGCTAGGGAGCGACAAATCAAGAGAGCAGTAACTGTCATAATCATGCTTGCGGCAAAATAACTTAACGGAGGCATAAAAGTGATACAAGAACTCTGAAGCAATATAAATCATCGAGGCTTAATTGACTTTGGTTCAGTCATATGCATGCGTGAGCATGTGCCAAGTCGATATAAATGAATTATTCAGAGGAGGATACCACAATGCCATACTTACTTATGAATAAAACAATGCAAGCAAACATCCATGACATGCTACTCATATTAATAAATTGGAGCTAAACATGAGAGATCATAAACTACTAGACTTTCTCAAATAACATATACTTCACATGAACCAACTAAGCATGCTCACATGGATGAGTATATGTACAAAAATGAAAATAAATAGAGTTCATACCAACCTCTCACCACAATCCAATTGTCGTAGATCGTCATTATTGCCTTTCACTTGTGTAGCTTGGATAATATGAAATGAAAACCACGCTCCAGCCACCGAAGAACATTGAACTCATGATGAACTTTAAAAACCAAAGAAGAACAGCAAATATTTTTGGTGTTTTCGAATTGGAAACAAGAACAAAAGGAAACAAGCAAACAAAGCAAAATCTTTTTGGGTTTTCTTGTAGCAAACTAGCAATAGCAAATAAAATGAAACAAATGCAAGAAACCAAGGCAAACAAATGGTGAAGAGAAACAACAGAAATATTTTTGGTCTTTTTGTGTTTTGGGAAAGAAACAAAGCAAAAACAAGAAATAGCAAGCTAGAAAACTCACATAAACACAAAGCAGCAGAAATTCATCAAACTTGACAGCAGTACAGTACCCGATTTTTAATAAATTCTTCCACTGCTCAAATCGAAAAGTGTTCAACTAATGAAAGTTAGATAACAACCTGGGGAACATGCACAAAAATTGGCTTCGCAAAATACTGTTCTGGCTATTTTTGAGAATTTTTTCGGTAACAGTCCAGAATCTGTTTTCAGGCAGCACTTCCCCAAATATCATCTTCCTCTCATTAGAAAACCACTCAAACAAGCAAAACAAGTATGTACAAGTATCCAGCAATCATAATATGCAAAGAATGAGTGATGCCGGTATACCTCCCCCCAAGCTTAGGCTTTTGGCCTAAGTGGAGTTCAACCCCAACGAGGGTCGCTGTTCCTCGCCGGTGGATAATTCATGGCGTAGTCATAGTAAAGTTCCTGTGCAGAAGAAAAGCGTGGAGGCTTCACATACCCAACATGTTGATGCGAGGAACTTGCTGCATCGGATGATGAGTCGAGGTGTTCCTCGGCTTCCTCCGTGTTGTCTCTTGCATGATGGCCTCCTCCCTCTATGTGTGCATTCAGTGCACCTTCTGTGACCGACCAATCTTCCCTGGAATCAAGGTTAAGCAGAACAGTGCAGTAATCTTACTAGTTTCTCAGTTTTCTTAGTTATTCTCCAGACTTTCTTATAAAATGTCATCTTGTAAAACAGGTTACCCAAGTTGGAGGAGTCAGAAACAAATTCATGTCTAATCATAGAGACTATGTCAAGTTTTTCTATGGAAAGTGGAATGTCAAGATGATGAGGTTCTACATTATGCAAAGCTAGTAAACGAGAGGCGATGAGACCTCCACAAATTCCACCTTTCTCATGGTTAGTGGCAAGTCTATAAGCTATCAATGCCCCCAAATTATAGGTCCTACTACTTTGCAGTGCCGCAGCTAGAAAAGCTAAATCCGGAATAGATAGTCTACCACCAATCTTTCTAGCAAGAACGCATTTAGTAATGAAATAAGCAAAGTAGCGGATAGCTGGAAGCTGAATACTAGTGATTTTACCACTATCCTCTGAGAAACTCCTTCCATAGAAAATCATCTTGAAGAGGCTTAAGAGTTCTTGCGGCGATCCCCTTATCTTCTCGCATGATCCCCATTGCGGTACTGTAATTGCTGCACAAAAATCACTGAATGGCAAGTTGACAGCTTTATTGTAAATTTTATACTGAACCGTGGGGTTAGATCGCGACCAATTGAACTTAAAGTCCTGCACAACAGACATAGTTAATTTTGCATATTGGCTTGGCTCTCCTTCAACAAAATCACTCAGCCCTGCACGAGAAATTAGACTCCGAACATCTTCCAACATTCCCGCGCTTCTCATGAAATCCGCGCACGGGTAGTAAGAGGGGTATACTCCCTCTTCACGGTTCACCCTCATGACTTGTTGGACCTCCAATTCTTGTTGGTTAAGTTGATATCTATTCCACTCCATTTTCTGAAATTTTCAACAAACAATATAAATTTTGATTTGGTGACATATAATCAAGGGGAACTGCTATAGGAACTTGCTAGAGTACTAATCATGCATCAAAACTAGTTTATACAACTTAGAACAAGCATGCAAGCTCACTAAACATGTTACCTACTGCAGCAAAATATTCAAGATATACTCAACCAAACAAAATTCTACTTGGATAGGCGGAGGAGTCACATACCGTAGAGCAAATGTGCCAAATTTCAGACAGAAATCTGGGCTGAGCAAAGAGATCGAAAAATCCTGAGCTCTTGAGCAAAAACGCGAGTGAGAGAAAGCTGGTTCGAGTTTTTTCGGGAGAGAGAAGATGCTGGGAGAAAGAGATGAGATGGTGGGGCAAGGAGGGGCCCACACCATAGGGTGGCGCGCCCCCCTCATTGGCCGCGCCGGCCTGTGGTGTGGCACCCTGGGGTGCCCCACAGGTCATCCTCTGGTGCTCCCAGGTGCCTCTTCGAAAAATAGGACCAACGGTATAATTTTTGTGAATTTTTGAAAACTTTGAAAAATGCACATTTCTGGGTATTTAGTTTATTATTACTGGCCAGGAAATTTTTTGAAATCTCCAATTAACTAAGGAACTTTGCAAATTAAAAGTGCTACAGCAACTAGAGCAAATGGAGTAAGAAAGAGATGTTGTTTACCTCCTCTATGCATATAAAAAGTATTTGTTAACAAGGTTGATCAAGTCTTGCCACCAAATAAATTTTACATAGCATAAGAAGAAATAAACCTCAAATTAATCATGTTACCTTGAATTGTATCGATATGGATCCAATCACGAGAGTTTGATATTCTTCTTTAGGCTCATATATAGGACAATCGATAGTTCCAATTTTGATAGTTCTCACATTAGAAATAGTATTAACTCCACACGCTTTCTCAATCCTCTTGGGAAAATAAACGGTATGCTCCCTATCATCAACATTGAAAGTAACCTTTCCTTTATTGCAATCAATAACAGCCCCTGCGGTGTTAAGAAAAGGTCTCCCAAGAATAATAGACATATTATCATCTTCAGGCATTTCCAACACAACAAAATCAGTTAATATCAAGCAGTTAGTAGTAACTTGAACAGGAACATCCTCACATATACCAACAGGAATAGCAGTAGATTTATCAGCCATTTGCAAAGATATATCAGTAGGTATCAACTTATCTAGATAAAGCCTCTTATAAAGAGAAAAAGGCATAACACTAACACCGGCTCCCAAATCACATAGAGCAGTTTTAACATAATTATTCTTGATAGAACAAGGAATAGTAGGTATACCTGGGTCGCCCAATTTCTTTGGCACTTTGCCATTGAAAGAGTAATTAGCAAGCATAGTGGAAATTTCCTCATTGGGGATTTTCCTTTTGTTAGTAACAATATCTTTCATATAATTTGAATAAGGAGGCAATTTAATAGCATCAGTCAAAGGGATTTGCAAGAATAAAGGTTTCATCCAATCGCAAAATTTATTATAGTGTTCTTCTTCCTTTGATTTTAGTTTCTTAGTAGGAAAAGGCATTTGCTTTTGGACCCAAGGTTCTCTTTCATTACCATGTTTCTCAGCAATAAAATCTTCTTTAGTGTACTTTTTATTTTTAGCATGCTTTTCGGGTTCATCTTCTACCTCTTCTTTATCAGAAGCATCATTCTTATCATTATCATTACCATTATCATGTTCATTTCCACTTTCAGTTTCAGCATCGGAAATAGAAATACTATTAGGATCATTAGCAGGTTCAGAGGATTCTACAACATTTTTCTGTTTCTTCTTCTTTTTCTTCTTAGAAGGAGCACTAGGTTCAATGCGTTGAGAATCTTGTTCAATTCTTTTGGGATGCCCTTCAGGATATAGAGGATCCTGGGTAGAGACACCACCTCTAGTTGTTACTTCATAAGCATGTTTCTCTTTAGAATTATTCCCCAACAAGTCATTTTGCACTTTAGTGAGTTGATCAATTTGAGTTTGAACCATATGAAAATGTTTAACAAGCATCTTAACATCATTGGAGGTTCTCTCTACAATATCATGCAATTCACTAATAGCTCGAGAATTTTCCATTAAATAATTCTCTACTCTCATATTAAAATTTTCTTGCTTAACAATATAATTATCAAACTCATCTAAGCATTGTGCAGGAGGTTTCGAATACGGAATATCTTCCCTAGTAAAGCGTTGAAGGGAGTTTACCTCAATCATGGATGAAGGGGGAATTATCTCACATATATCTTCTATGGGAGGAAGATTATTGACATCTTCAGATTTAATACCTTTCTCCTTGAGAGACTTCTTGGCTTCCCTCATATCTTCATCATTTAATTTAATCATACCCCTCTTCTTCAATATTGGCGTTGGAGTTGGTTCAGGCGTAATCCAATCATCATGATTCCGGCCTATTTTAGCCAATAATTCTTCAAAGGTCGCCTGGAGTTCTTTTCCTAAAAACACAACCAGCACAACTATCCAGGTATGCCCTAGACTCAATGGTTAGTCCACTATAAAATATATCAAGTAAATCATGCTTTTCCAAATCATGATCGTGCCGAGCTCTAATAAGAGAGCAAAATCTCGCCCAAGCCTCAGGCAATTTCTCTCCATCTCCCTGATCAAAATTATAGATTCTCTGCAAAGCAATATGTTGAGCACTAGCAGGAAAGTATTTACGGAAGAAAACATCAAGCAATTCTTTTGGACTTTTAATAGAATTAGGTGGCAAACTATTATACCAAGTTTTAGCGTCATCCTTTAATGAGAATGGAAAGATTTTAGCAACAAAGTAAGTACGCTTCTTAACATCATCGTAAAACAAGCTACTCGTAGTAGATAGCTCAATCATGTGTTCAACAGCACTTTCTTTTTCGGTACCACAAAAGGGTGTTTTCTCAACAATAGCTATATGAGATAAATCAAGAGAAAAATCATAATCTTTATCCTTAATGTTTATAGGAGATGTGGCAAACTTAGGATCGGAGACAGCTTTATATCTAATAAAGATGTTCGCAAGCAACTTTTTAATTTTTCTTGCATCAGTAGTAGCATTGCATTTTTCAATAAAATCATCATTAAGCTCCACATAATCTTCATCAGGATCATCACTAGAATAATCAAGTCTGGTGAATTAACAGGTGTAGTAGCATTAGGAGTTTCAGTATTTTCAATTTGTCTAGACCTAGCAATCGTAGCATCTAGAAAAGATCCCAATGAACCACTATCATCAAGCACAACAGAAATATTATCAATATTATGAGAGTTTTCAGATTCAGCAGAAGTACCCGCATGTGAAGCATGTGGCGGTGAAACAAGTTTATCAATCACAGATGGTGAATCAAGAGCAGCAGAGGTACTCAGAGTTGTACCTTTTCTTGTAGTGGATGGTAATATGGCGACCTTAGTATCGCGAGGTTTACCCATGATGGAGAATTTGCAGCGAACAATATCAATCCAAGTGAACTTCCAAATAAAGCTATGCTCCCCGGCAACGGCGCCAGAAAATAGTCTTGATGACCCACAAGTATAGGGGATCGCAACAGTCTTCGAGGGAAGTAAAACCCAATTTATTGATTCGACACAAGGGGAGACAAAGAATACTTGGAAGCCTTAACAATGGAGTTGTCAATTCAGCTGCACTGGAAACAGACTAGCTCGCAAGAGTTTCTCGGTAGTAATAGTTTTATAGCAAGAGTAGTGAAATAACAAAGATCGTAGTAACAAAGACAGCAGTAGTGATTTTAGTAAACAAGCAGGATTAAAATATCGTAGGCACGGGGACGGATGACGGCGTTGCATGGATGAGAGAAACTCATGTAACAATCATAGCAGGGCATTTGCAGATAATATAAAACGGTGTCCAAGTACAAAGCAATCAATAGGCATGTGTTCCAATTATAGTCGTACGTGCTCGCAATGAGAAACTTGCACAACATCTTTTGTCCTACCAGCCGGTGGCAGCCGGGCCTCAAGGGAAACTACTGGATATTAAGGTACTCCTTTTAATAGAGTACCGGAGCAAAGCATTAACACTCCGTGAACACATGTGATCCTCACATCACTACCATCCCCTCCGGTTGTCCCGATTTCTGTCACTTCGGGGCCATTGGTTCCGGACAGCGACATGTGTATACAACTTGCAGGTAAGATCAATAAACAATGAATATCATGATGAAACAATAACATGTTCAGATCTGAGATCATGGCACTCGGGCCCTAGTGACAAGCATTAAGCATAACAAGTTGCAACAATATCATCAAAGTACCAATTACGGACACTAGGCACTATGCCCTAACAATCTTATGCTATTACATGACCAATCTCATCCAATCCCTACCATCCCCTTCGGCCTACAGCGGGGGAATTACTCACACATGGATGGGGGAAACATGGCTGGTTGATGTAGAGGCGTTGGCGGTGATGATGGCGATGATCTCCTCCAATTCCCCATCCCGGCGGAGTGCCAGAACGGAGACTTCTGGCTCCCGCGACGGAGTTTCGCGATGTGGCGGCGTTCTGGAGGCTTTCTGGCGATTTCCACTTCTCCCCGTGCGTTTTTAGGTCGAGGACAATAAGTAGTCCGAAGGAGGGCGTCGGAGGCCGGCCGAGGGGGCCTCACCATAGGGCCGCGTGGGCCCCCCTAGGCCGCGCCGCCTTATGGTGTGGGGCCCTCGGGCCTCCACCTTACTTGTCCTTCTGGCTCCGTCAGTATTCTGGGAAAATAGGGCCTTCTGCATAAATTCCGAGGATTTTCCCGAAAGTTGGATTTCTGCACAAAAACGAGACACCAGAACAGTTCTGCTGAAAACAGCGTTAGTCCGTGTTAGTTGCATCCAAAATACACAAATTAGAGGTAAACAATAGCAAAAGTGTTCGGGAAAGTAGATACGTTTTGGACGTATCAGGCCACAGGCCCACCAGACCATAGGCCGGCGCGGCCTGGGGGTGGCCCGCGCCCCCCTATAGTGTCGTCACCTCGTTGACCTTCCGACACCGCCTCTTCGCTTATTTAAGCCTCCTCGACCTAAAACCTCGAGACGGAAAAGCCACGGTACGAGAAACCATCCAGAGCCGCCGCCATCGCGAAGCCAAGATCTGGGGGACAGGAGTCTCTGTTCCGGCACGCCGCCGGGACAGGGAAGTGCCCCCGGAAGGCTTCTCCATCGACACCACCGCCATCTCCATCAACGCTGCTGTCTCCCATGAGGAGGGAGTAGTTCTCCATCGAGGCTCGGGGCTGTACCGGTAGCTATGTGGTTAATCTCTCCCTATGTACTTCAATACAATGATCTCATGAGCTGCCTTACATGATTGAGATTCATATGAGTTTTGTATCTGTTGCGGTCAGAAACCCACCGGCAAGCAGCGATGGGCAACACGGTAGAGCCGGGAGGCTCCCAGGACTGCGGCTGGCCCTGGTCCCTCCGAGCGACGGCCCGCAAAGACTCGGCACGCACGTCCGATGCTGGTGCAAGGGCGTGCCACCTGACCTATACCTGGTCAGGAAGGTGATGGATGTGCCTCGCTTAGTTTCCTGCATGGCATACACGTAAACATTAAATACGAGCCTCGATCGGCTCTCAGGTTGTCCTGTGAATCGGCTCAAAGAGCCGATCCACCCATGGTCCGTACGAGGTGTACGAACATATGGTGGTCCTGCTTGATCAGAATAAAGCTAAAATGACCTACTACGATTTAGGGTTTTCACCGCATAATCGGAACATCCTACTCGTGATTGAGCCTGGCGGCCACGCACGGTGATCGTAAACCGATCCTAGACAAGGCCTAAAAACCAACACGAGGTTGATCCCCGGAACATCCTGTCTAGGGCTAGCAAACTACACCCTACGCGCCACTGGATCCTTCAACCCGTTTGTAAGGCCTAACTATGCAGATATTAAACTAATCCTTGGAGAACAAGGAGCAATCATAACGGATCGGATCTACTAAATAGTGATCAAGTGGGGTGCCGCCCTTACACCTAAGATAGGCGTAAGGGCGGCTAGACGTCTCAGGGTTGCACGACGACAGCATATGATACGAGGAACAATTCTAACCCTAACACGTCTAAGATAACTACGTTGCTCGCCATCAAAAAGGCTTCAGTACGAGCAACGCATGAACAACGAATAAACGTGTGCTGCCTAGATCGCAAGATGCGATCTAGGCAGCATGATGCTTACCCGGAAGAAACCCTCGAGACAAGGGAATTGGCGATGCGCCTAGATTGGTTTGTGGTGAACGTGATTGTTGTTTATTTCATAAACCCTAGATACATATTTATAGTCCGTAGACTTTCTAACGTGGGAATAATCCCAACCGTGCACGAGCCAAACTCTAACTAACCGATACGTATCCTACTATATTACAGATACACGGGCAAACTAGCCCAAACTTTGCATATAAGGCCGATTCACGTATATTCTTCCATGTATATTCTTCAAGCCCATCTTGATCGCGGCCCACCTCTGACTCGGTCAAATTCTGGTGATAACACATGCCCCCCTGGTGATAATTCCAAAATCACTCTGCTTTTCTTCGTCGGGTCATGTCGTGGCAGAACCGTCGCAGTATCCTTCATCATGATGCCTTGCCTTCTCAACTTCTCCGCGTGACCT
Source organism: Lolium perenne (assembly GCF_019359855.2). Classification (NCBI taxonomy): domain Eukaryota; kingdom Viridiplantae; phylum Streptophyta; class Magnoliopsida; order Poales; family Poaceae; genus Lolium; species Lolium perenne. Next base: position 192,459,522 of record NC_067247.2, on the reverse strand, counting down.
GGCAATTTTTTTTTGTTGGGCACCACTTCCTCGGAAACTGCTGTGACATTAAATTTCCACTATATCCCCTTTTATTCAACCGCTCCAAACAGTTTGCTTCTTCATCCCCTTCGCATTAGCACTCCAAAAAGCCCTCCTGCGCCACCATGTCTTCTTCCTCCTCTGCCTCATCGGGTCTTCCCATCCAATCCTCCTCCTCCCGCGAGCCGACGCCGGAGTGGAACCTGGAGGAGGCCCATGCGGCCAACATCCGCCGCGCCATCGAAGCCGGGGAGGAGTCCAGTCACGATTTCTCCGTCTGGTCTGAGGACGACAAGTCCTCGACCAACGGGGAAAGTGACCTCCGCTTCCTCGCTGACGGGGAAACGGAGGAGGAGAGCGATGACGATCGCTTCTCCTGTGATGACTTCACCTCCCCCGAGGAGGAGGAGGAGAAGGAGGAGGAGGACGACACCTCCTCCGACGAACCGCCGGCCAAGCGCTTCTGCCCCTGGCCGGGGAACCTCAGCGACTTCGACAGCGACGACGACGACGCTGACGAGGAGGACGAGGACAACGAGGGCCCTGCCGGCGGCCGCTGCAGCAGCGACGACGAGCCCGCCGGGAGTAGCGCCGACAGTGGCGATGACGGCGACGACGAGGGCAGCGACGGCCCGTAGATAGGACCCTTAGCATAGGATCAGCAGTAGTAGATGGGGCAATGTACCCCCTAGTATTTCCTTTTGAGAGCAATCAGCTCTTTATGTAAGAAATCCTATTTATCAATGAAGAATTTCCCCCATTTTGATTTTGCCGATTCCCTCTCATACTGGCTTTGCCGATTGTTCACTTAGCCAATGCTCAATGAGCCGATAGCAACGCATCGGTTCTTCACAATCTATCCTTCAACTCTTCGACTGATGACTTTGAGATCTGGTGGATAATGTAGAGTCTTCAAGAGAGCCCTTAAATTCCTCCCACCAGCTCCAGTGATCTTCTTCTGCAAGAACTCACCAATTTTGAAGAAGGTTGCGACGAAGGATCAGCCGATGACACCCCAATCGGCTTCTAAAACAGAGCATCTACCAGGCCAGCTGCCCCCGAGCCTCAGTCAAGGCGAGAATAGCGGTGAGGATGCACAGATCAGACAAAGGACTTTGAACTCGGGTAATTCTGAGACAGCCACCATGCCGAGCCAGCCAAACTTGCCCCCATCGATTGCCTCTTCTTCCGTTGAAAGCCGATATTGTAGACGAAACACCAACGGCCTAATGAGCAAAAGGCTGCCTTGCATGCCAAACCGACGCTTTCCAAGATCTTGAACTGGCGCAAAGGGTTGGAAGTCCTCGAAGAGAAAGTTCGGGCACCAAAATCGGCTCATTGCGGCTGAGGAAGCTCTCATTGTTCACTCCCTCAAGGAAGCAGAAGGCCTTGAAGCTGAACTGAAGACCGACTTGGTGAAAATCCGCGTCTTGAACACGCAGCTGGTAGATCTTGTGTAATTTGTACTAGAGTCGATGGCTGTGCACCGACTTTGTTTCTTAGCTCTAAAGTCGATGTCCGTGCATCGGCTGTATACCATGAGAATTTTTTTTTACTGGCCGATTTTTCTATCGGCCCCCAATATTTCACTGCACATGTATCGCACATGTTCATCTGATTAAGTGCCCCCCGAGCCGAATCTGCCAGGTAACTGCGGATATCGGCTCTGTAGTTAGCCAAGGCACTGTATTTGAATGTCGGCTCTGTTAGGACTAGTGTTGACTCTCATCAGCCGATGTAAAACCGCTGCCCCTTAGATCGACATTGAACACAGACAGAATGTGTGGTGAGGATAATTTTGGCCGATTGCTGGAATCGGCCTCCATGTTGATCGAATCGCTCAATGAAGGTTTTGCAATGTTCCTCCATAGATCTTTGGGGCCGATCCCAAGGATCGGCCTCACCACGTTTGTCCATAGGTTTGTTCTTGCTATACGGTCAGGCCGGTGGATAAGACCAGCCTAACCCCATCCTTTGTCACGTCGATGCGCTCGCAGTCGTCCAAATTGATGCCTGAGAGTGGCTCTTGGCCTGTTGTCTCCCAAGCGTTCATGCCAGCCGTTGAAATCTCGGCTGAGTCATCTGCATGGACGACCTCTACCTCATCTCCATCCCACTGTATTACGCATTGGTGCATCGTGGATGGGATGCAACAGTTGGCGTGGATCCAATCTCTTCCTAGCAGGATAGCATAGGTGCTCTTGCTATCGACAATAAAGAACGTCGTAGGGATGGTTTTCCTTCCTACGGTCAGATCCACGTTCAGAACACCTTGTGCGTCAGACGCTTGGCCATTGAAATCGCTCAATGTCACGTTGGTCTTGATCAGATCCGAGCTAGAGCGTCCCAACCGACGTAGCATGGAGTATGGCATAATGTTGACTGCCGCTCCGGTGTCTACCAGCATCTTGTTGACAGGCTGCCCGTCGATATAACCTCGCAAGTACAGGGCCTTCAGATGTCTGTAGCTTCTTTCTCATGGCTTCTCAAAGATAACTGGCCGTGGGCCGCAGTCAAGTTGTGCCACAGGTGCTTCGTCTAATCCTGGAGCACTAAACTCCGTCGGCAGGATGAACACCATGTTTGTGCCAGCCGATGTTTCATCATCGGCTTTCTTTTGTCTGGGGCGCCACTCTTTCCTTTGTGGCCGACCTTCTTCGTCCAGGGTTCGCTGAATTTTAGCGGCCAGATCAGGCCGCGCCTTCCTCAACGTGTGCAGGTATAACCTTTCGGCTTCCTCCAAACCACGTAGTCGCTGAACCCTACGCTTTTGGGAACAGCTGAGTCCATCAGGGCACCACCTTGGCCGGTGGTACTTATCTTCTTCTTCTTCATCATCGTCTTCCAAATCCTCGAGATCTTCCACCCGAGGGGACTCAGCGTGCTTGTTCCGAGGCGGGAGAGGCCCTAGACGTTTGAACACGGACACGTTAGCTGCATCCTTCCTCTTCTGTCTACATTCTGGGAAGTTGCCGATTGTAGGCAATCGGCTCATTCCTGAATCCCAGCAGTGTCTGAAGAAGGGACAGTCCCAGTGCCTATCCTCATCGTCTTGCTCTCTTGACTTTTCCTTGGCATGGCGCTCATATCTCTCCTCGTCGCGATCATGCCGACGATGTCTCCTGGCGTCCCTAGCCAGACGATCTCTTTCATCATCGTCGTTGGGTCGTCGGCGTTGGTCATATTGACTCACATACTTGTTGAGGAGGTGATCAGAGAGAGGTCGCTGATATCTCACATTCCTCACTTCTCCCTCTGTAATGTAGCGCTTTCCATCGTGACGGAGCCGATCACATGGAACGGCTTCCTCTGTGTCCTTGCTACGAGAGAAGCTGCCCTCGTCTCCGTCCTTACCAGAGTGGTGTCCAGGTCCTACCATGTTGATATTGAACGAGAATCCTGGCTGGCACCCTCCAGGGTAAGTGCACTCCACCATGTTAACGGCGGGGAAAGGGTGTGTGTCGACTTTCATGGCGTACTGGCTGAAAATTAGACGCCCTTGTTCTATCGCCATTTGGACTTGCTGCCGCCACACCCTGCAGTCATTGGTGGCATGGGTGAACGTGTTATGCCACTTGCAGTATGGCTTTCCGTTCAGCTCCTGCGCCGTGGGGATCTTGTGGCCTTCGGGTACCTTTAGCTGCTTCTCCTTGAGTAAGAGGTCGAAAATCTGCTCAGCCTTGGTAACGTCGAAGTCAAACCCTCTTGGAGGACCTTGTGGCTTAACCCACTTGCAGGACATGGGGCTTGCCCCCCGAGTCCATTCAGCCACTGCTACCTCTTGATCTCCCGCAGAGCCTTCGTCTTCATCTGCCTCAACCAGGACCACCGCACGTTTGAATTTATCCTGGTATACATCTGGGTGGCGCTGTTCATATACTGACAACTTCTGTACCATATGCGCTGATGTCTACGGGAGCCTTTATTCTTGTAGACAGTGTTGGGCCTCCAAGAGCAGAGGTTTGTAGAACAGCAGCAAGTTTCCCTTAAGTGGATCACCCAAGGTTTATCGATCTCAGGGAGGAAGAGGTCAAAGATATCCCTCTCAAGCAACCCTGCAACCACAAAGCAAGAAGTCTCTTGTGTCCCCAACACACCTAATACAATAGGTGCACTAGTTCGGCGAAGAGATAGTGAGATACAAGTAATATGGATGAGTATGAGTGGTAATAGAAATCTGAATAAAATATGGCAGCGAGCAAACATGTAACAAAACAGTGAACAAACGGAGATTCGATGCTTGGAAGCAAGGCCCAGGGATCCTGCTTTCACTAGTGGACACTCTCAACAATGATCACATAATAGGACTACTCTACACCCTCTTGTTGGATGATGAACACCATTGTGTAGGATTACACGAACCCTCAATGCCAGAGTTAACAAGCTCCACAATATTCAATGTTCATATTTAAATAACCTTAGAGTGCAAGATAGATCAACACAACCAAACCAAGTACTAACATAGCATGCACACTACTACCATCACACTATGAAAGGAGGAATAGATCGCATCAATACCATCATAGTAATAGTTAACTTCATAATCTACAAGAGATCACAATCATAGCATAAACTAAGTACTTCATGATGCACACGCTGCCAACATTACATCATGGAGGAGGAATAGACTACTTTAATAACATCACTAGAGTAGCACATAGATGATATTCAACTTGATCACAAAGAGAGAGAGATGAACCACATAGCTACAGCGGAGCCCTCAGCCCCGGGGGTGAATTACTCCCTCCTCATCATGGAGGCAGCGATGGCGGTGAAGATGGCGGTGGAGACGGCGGTGGAGATGGCTCCGGGGGCAATTCCCCGTCCCGGCAGGTGCCGGAATGAGACTTCGTCCCCGAATTGGAGTTTCGTGATGTGGCGGCGCCCCTGGAGTCTTTCTGGAGTTTCGTCAAGCGGTGTCAAAGTTTTAGGTCACGACGGCTTAAATAGGCGAAGAGTCGGAGTCGGAAGAGTCCCGAGGCGACAACACCATAGGGTGGGGTGACCACCCTCCAGGCCGCGCCGGCCTATGGTGAGGAGGCCCTGGGCCTCCCCCTGGCTTGCCCTTCTGGCTCCGTGAGTCTTCCAGCGAAATAGAATTTCTGTAATTTTTCAGGATTTTTCCGAGCACTTTGGTTTTTGGGCCTTTTCTGCAATAAACAGACATAATAAACAGAAACTGGCACTGTGGCATCTTGTTAATAGGTTAGTCCAATAAATGCCATAATATGATATAAAGTTCAAGCAAAACATGTAGGTATTGTCATAAAACAAGCATGGAACATCAGAAATTATAGATACGTTGGAGGCGTATCAGCATCCCCAAGCTTAGTTCCTACTCGTCCTCGAGTAGGTAAACAATAAAAAGATAATTTCTGAAGTGACATGCTACCAACATAATCTTGATCATACTATTGTAAATCATATGAGATGAATGCAGAGATTCGAAGCAATGTTAATGCAATGAGTAAACAGTTAATCATATAGCAAAGACTTTTCATGAATAGTACTTTCAAGACAAGCATCAATGAGTCTTGCATAAGAGTTACTCATAAAGCAATAAATTCTTAGTAAAGACATTGAAGCAACACAATGGAAGATTAAGTTTCAGTGGTTGCTTTCAACTTGTAACATGTATATCTTATGGATAGTTGTCAATGCAAAGCGATATAACAAGTGCAATAAGCAAGTATGTAAGAATCAATGCACAGTTAATACAAGTGTTTGCTTCTAAGATAGAGAGAAATGGGTAAACTGACTCAACATAAAAGTAGAAGAAAGGCCCTTCGCAGAGGGAAGCATTGATTGCTATATTTGTGCTAGAGCTTTTATTTTGAAAACAAGAAACAATTTTGTCAACGGTAGTAATAAAGCATATGTATCATGTAAATTATATCTTACAAGTAGCAAGCCTCATGCATAGTATACTAATAGTGCCCGCACCTTGTCCTAATTAGCTTGGACTACCGGAATTATCGCAATGCACATGTTTTAACCAAGTGTCACAAAGGGGTACCTCTATGCCGCCTGTACAAAGGTCTAAGGAGAAAGCTCGCATTGGATTTCTCGCTATTGATTATTCTCAACTTAGACATCCATACCGGGACAACATAGACAACAGATAATGGACTCCTCTTTTATGCATAAGCATGTAGCAACAATTAATTTTCTCATATGAGATTGAGGATATATGTCCAAAACTGAAACTTCCACCATGGATCATGGCTTTATTTAGCGGCCCAATGTTCTTCTCTAACAATATGCACGCTCTAACCATAAGGTGGTAGATCGCCCTTACTTCAGACAAGACGAACATGCATAGCAACTCACATGATATTCAACAAAGAGTAGTTGATGGCGTCCCCAGGAACATGGTTATCGCACAACAAGCAACTTAATAAGAGATAAAGTGCATAAGTACATATTCAATACCACAATAGTTTTTAAGCTATTTGTCCCATGAGCTATATATTGCAAAGGTAGAGGATAGAAATTTAAAGGTAGCACTTCAAGCAATTTACTTTGGAATGGCGGAGAAATACCATGTAGTAGGTAGGTATGGTGGGCACAAATGGCATAGTGGTTGGCTCAAGTATTTTGGATGCATGAGAAGTATTCCCTCTCGATACAAGGCTTAGGCTAGCAAGGTTGTTTGAAGCAAACACAAGCATAAACTAGTACATCAAAACTTACATAAAGGACATATTACAAGCATTATAAGACTATACATCGTCTTCCTTGTTGTTCAAACACCTCACTAGAAAATATCTAGACTCTAGAGAAACCACTCATGCAAACCAAATTTTAACAAGCTCTATGTATTTCTTCACTAATAGGTGCAAAGTATATGATGCAAGAGCTTAAACAAGAGCACAACAATTGCCAAGTATCAAGTTATTCAAGACATCATACCAATTACTACATGTAGCATTTTCTGTTTCCAACCATATAACAATTAACGAAGCAGTTTCAACCTTCGCCATGAACATTAAAGGCTAAGAACACATGTGTTCATATGAACCAGCGGAGCGTGTCTCTCTCCCACACAAGCATTTATTCAAACAAGAACAAAAACAAGAAACATACAGACACTCCAAGTAAAGTACATAAGATGTGACCGAATAAAAATATAGTTTCAAGAGAAGGAACCTGATAATTTGTCGATGAAGAAGGGGATGCCTTGGGCATCCCCAAGCTTAGATGCTTGAGTCTTCTTGATATATGCAGGGATGAACCACCGGGGCATCCCCAAGCTTAGACTTTTCACTCTTCTTGATCACATTGTATCATCCTCCTCTCTTGACCCTTGAAAACTTCCTTCACACCAAACTCAAAACAACTCATTAGAGGGTTAGTGCATAATCAAAAATTCACATGTTCAGAGGTGACACAATCATTCTTAACACTTCTGGACATTTCCCAAAGCTACTGAAATTCAATGGAACAAAGAAATCCATCCCACATAGCAAAAGAAGCAATGCGAAATAAAAGGCAGAATCTGTCAAAACAGAACAGTCCGTAAAGACGAATTTTATTGAGGCATCAGACTTGCTCAAATGAAAATTCTCAAATTGAATGAAAGTTGCGTACATATCTAAGGATCACTCACGTAAATCGGTATAATTTTCTGAGTTACCTACAGAGAATTTTGCCCAGATTCGTGACAGCAAAGAAATCTGTTTCTGCGCAGTAATCCAAATCTAGTATGAACCTTACTATCAACGACTTTACTTGGCACAACAATGCAACAAAATAAGATAAGTAGAGGTTGCTACAGTAGTAAATAACTTCCAAGACACAAATATAAAACAAAGTACTGTAGCAAAATAGCACATGGGTTATCTCCCAAGAAGTTCTTTCTTTATAGCCATTAAGATGGGCTCAGCAGTTTTAATGATCCACTCGCAGGAAATAGTATTTGAAGCAGAAAGAGAGTATCAAGAGGCAATTCAAAACACATTTAAGTCTAACCCACTTCCTATGCAAAGGAATCTTGTACACAAATGAATTCATGAAGAACAAAGTGACAAGCATAAGAGGATAGAACACGAGTAAATTCAAGATTCTCAACATAAAGAGGGGAAACTTAATATTATTAAGATGCATATAACCATGTTTCCCTCTCTCATAATAACTTTCAGTAGCATCATTGATGAAATCCACAATATACCCATCACTTAAAACATTCTTATCATGGTTCATATGCATAGAAGTATCATTAATTTTGGCATAAGAAGAGTTCTTCTCACTAATAGTAACTGGAGCAAGATTATTATCAAGAATTTGAACATGGTAAACAAGTTGCATATTAAGGGAATTGTTTTTGGTAATCCAATCATGACTATGACAAGTTTCATAAGGATAGTTATAACCTATATCATAGCATTCTTTATAATAATCATCAAAGATCGGAGGCACAGTGTCATCATAAGAAATAGAATAGTTATCTTTCACAATGGTTTATCCGTGTCCACACCATCATTGTTATTAGAAGGAGATGTATCAAGAACATAATGACCAGTAGCAAAAGGATTTTCAAACACCTCTTCCCCAAGCTTAGAGCTTTCTATATCATTATGGGAGGAAGCATGGATAGCACTGACACTATGGCAATTATTATCATCTTCAGAATTAGTTTCCCAGATATTTGTAATATCAAAAGTAGTGTGCTCATTCAAATCATGATCGCTAATGTATGTAAAGGGCATAGGAAGATCATCGTATTCAGATTCATTATCACAATAATCATTAGGAGCAACATACTTACGGTTACCTAGCGTTATCTCATTCACGCGGGGATACGCCGTTACCTCTTTCTTTTTATTCTCCTTCTTCTTCTTCTTCTTCTTCGTTCCCTTCTTCTTCTTCTTCTTCTCTTCCTTCTCCTCGTTCCTTTCTTTAGGAGGAAGAGGCTTGAAGGGTGGCTTGTCCGCATAACCTGATTTACTTTCAGAAACAATAGAAGAAACTTGGGAGGATCCCTCCTTTTCATTAATTAGTTGAAAACACACAACGGTCCTATCATATTTTGGTAAGGTGTCATCTTCTAAAATATTTTGTATGTAAGTATTTGTATGGCTATTATCAATGCAATAAGAAAAACACCCATGCAGGACATCATCAATATCAAGATCACTCATATGTAACAAAGAGATTTTTCTCGACAATTCTTCACACCCCAAAAATAAAGTAAGTTCATCATGCTGATTAGGAGTAATTTCATCATCACAATACAAATTTGCAGCACTCATTGGGTTCAAATTATCATTGGAGGAGCATTGAAAATTAAAATGACCCACTTCATGGCAAACTTCACAAATAAAAGGATAGAGGGCACAAACTTTTTTACCAAGATCATCTAGAGCCCTAAGCCACTTTCTAGTTTTTTCATTAGCATGATGGATACAATATTCATCTTTGATTTGATTAATTCCACAAGGTCTATGTATTCCACAAAAATTAACACGCTTATAGGAAATAGCATTCTTAGGAGTTTGAGCATGCTTATTGCAATAATTAACAACAATTTCATTCTTCATGCAAGCCTCTTTAAAAGGTTCATGATACTTATCAAAATTCTTTTTAGGCAATTCAAAATGAGAAGCAAAGGCTTTATAAAGATTTGCAGCAACTTGAGAGTCAAGACCATAAGTAGCACTCATATTTCGAAATTTATCGGTATCCATAAAAGCTTCAATGCATTCATAATCATAATTTATACCTGACTCTTTACCTTTGTCGTTCTCCCATCCTTCAGCATTCTCCTCAATCTGATCGAGAAGATCCCACCTAGCTTCAACCTCCTTGCTTGTGAAAGATCCCTCCGAACAGGCATCCAGATAATCCTTGTGTTGTCCTGAAAGTCTCGCATAGAAATTGTTAACAATAACATTACGGGGGAGCTCATGAATGGGACATTTGAGCATTAGTGATTTCAATCTCCCCCACGCTTGAGAAATACTCTCTCCATCACGAGGATAAAAGTTATAAATATAATTCCTATCAATATGCACTTCATGAGGAGGATAAAATTTAGAATAAAAGAGAGATGCAATTTCCTCCCAACCAAGAGAATGACTATTCTCCAACAATTTATACCAATGCACCGCTTTACCAGACAGCGAAACGGAGAATAGCTTCCTCTTCACTTCATCCATAGAGATACATGCACACTTGAATAACCCGCATAATTCATGCAAAAACAGTAAATGATCTTTAGGATGGACAGTTCCATCCCCTTCATAGCGGTTATCCATAACACGTTCAATAATTTTCATGGGTATCTTGAAAGAAGTACTTGCAGTTGGTGGATTTAAAGTATCACAAGAATTATTAAAGTTATCGCATATGGGAGATAAAGCATTATTAGAACAAATTTTCTCCCCTAAAGATGGGAAGCTAAAAAGATCACATAAACTAGCTTCCCCAAGCTTAGACTTATCCATAGCATTAGCAGTGATTGCGTTCATACTAATAACATTGCTACTAGCATGCAATTGAGGCTCCATAGGTTCTTTAATTTTCACATCACACAATTCATGTCTTAACTTAGGAAATAAATTAAAAAGCTCATAATTGTATTCCATTATGCCAAACTAGTGTAAAACAAGAAACAAAAAGATGCAATTGCAGGATCTAAAGGAAATAGCTTCGAGCACAAACACAATGGCGCCAGAAAAGTACTGTTACCTGGAACCGAAGTATGAAGGCCTTTTACCTTTCCTCCCCGGCAACGGCGCCAGAAAAGTGCTTGATGTCTACGGGAGCCTTTATTCTTGTAGACAGTGTTGGGCCTCCAAGAGCAGAGGTTTGTAGAACAGCAGCAAGTTTCCCTTAAGTGGATCACCCAAGGTTTATCGATCTCAGGGAGGAAGAGGTCAAAGATATCCCTCTCAAGCAACCCTGCAACCACAAAGCAAGAAGTCTCTTGTGTCCCCAACACACCTAATACAATAGGTGCACTAGTTCGGCGAAGAGATAGTGAGATACAAGTAATATGGATGAGTATGAGTGGTAATAGAAATCTGAATAAAATATGGCAGCGAGCAAACATGTAACAAAACAGTGAACAAACGGAGATTCGATGCTTGGAAGCAAGGCCCAGGGATCCTGCTTTCACTAGTGGACACTCTCAACAATGATCACATAATAGGACTACTCTACACCCTCTTGTTGGATGATGAACACCATTGTGTAGGATTACACGAACCCTCAATGCCGGAGTTAACAAGCTCCACAATATTCAATGTTCATATTTAAATAACCTTAGAGTGCAAGATAGATCAACACAACCAAACCAAGTACTAACATAGCATGCACACTACTACCATCACACTATGAAAGGAGGAATAGATCGCATCAATACCATCATAGTAATAGTTAACTTCATAATCTACAAGAGATCACAATCATAGCATAAACTAAGTACTTCATGATGCACACACTGCCAACATTACATCATGGAGGAGGAATAGACTACTTTAATAACATCACTAGAGTAGCACATAGATGATATTCAACTTGATCACAAAGAGAGAGAGATGAACCACATAGCTACAGCGGAGCCCTCAGCCCCGGGGGTGAATTACTCCCTCCTCATCATGGAGGCAGCGATGGCGGTGAAGATGGCGGTGGAGACGGCGGTGGAGATGGCTCCGGGGGCAATTCCCCGTCCCGGCAGGGTGCCGGAACAGAGACTTCTGTCCCCCGAATTGGAGTTTCGCGATGTGGCGGTGCCCCTGGAGTCTTTCTGGAGTTTCGTCAAGCGGTGTCGAAGTTTTAGGTCACGACGGCTTAAATAGGCGAAGAGTCGGAGTCGGAAGAGTCCCGAGGCGACGACACCATAGGGTGGGGTGACCACCCTCCAGGCCGCGCCGGCCTATGGTGAGGAGGCCCTGGGCCTCCCCCTGGCTTGCCCTTCTGGCTCCGTGAGTCTTCCAGCGAAATAGAATTTCTGTAATTTTTCAGGATTTTTCCGAGCACTTTGGTTTTTGGGCCTTTTCTGCAATAAACAGACATAATAAACAGAAACTGGCACTGTGGCATCTTGTTAATAGGTTAGTCCAATAAATGCCATAATATGATATAAAGTGCAAGCAAACCATGTAGGTATTGTCATAAAACAAGCATGGAACATCAGAAATTATATATACGTTGGAGACGTATCATGCGCTAGTGAAGGGTAGTCTGCTTGGGAGGCCACGTCCTTGATCGGTGATGCGAGACCCACCACTGCCAACTCGACTGCTTCTTTTTCAGCCACACGAGCCGAATAGCATCGGTTCCTAACGGTCCTGAAGCGCTGGACGTATTCTGACACTGTTTCTCCGCGCTTCTGTCGTACTTGTGCTAAATCGGCAATGCCAGCCTCGGAAGCCTCTGAGTGATACTGCATGTGGAACTGCTCCTCCAACTACTTCCAAGTCCGGATTGAGTCTGGTGGCAGCGATGTGTACCACCCGAAAGCCAATCCTGTGAGGGACTGTGCGAAGAACCTCACACGCAGCTCATCTGCTGCCGAGATCGTGCCCAGCTGTGCCAAATATCGGCTCACATGCTCGATGGAGCTGGAACCATCTGATCCATTAAACTTGGAGAAATCAGGGAGCCGATATTTGGGTGGTAGCGGGATCAACTCGTACTCGTTGGGGTACGGCTTGGAATAGCCGATTGTCCTCCTTTTCGGCACCATGCCGAACTGGTCTCTCAGGATTGTACTGATTTGATCCGCGGTGCTGGCTGCAGGAGTCGAACTCTGAAGATTCGCCGGAGTGGCATACTTAGCCAGCCATGCTTGCTTTTCCAGCTCTGAGCCAACTGCAGGAGCTGAGCTCTGGAGGTTTGTCGGAGTGGCATACTTAGCTAGCCACGTCTGCTTCTCAATCTGTTGCTGAAGTTCCTCCTGCTGTTCCTGAAGTCCCTGCTGTTGCAGTCTGGTTTGTGAGTGCCTGATTCTTGCGATCGGCACGTATGTGCACGTGTATCCGTGAGGGATCTCCTTAGGCACCTCATGCAAGAACTGGTAGTCACTAGGGTCACCACCGATCTTGTAGACGACGTATGCCGGTGAATTCGGCACTTCTGGTGCTGCCAACGCGAATGGCAGCGGTGGACGGGACTGGAGTGGCATCTCTCCCTGGTAAGTCCCGAGAGCTGGTCCTGACGGAGAGTACTGATGCCTCATGATTTCCTGGATCACCCGAAGAGCGACACGCTCCAAAGTGTTCACCAGGCTCTCAGAATGGCGGTGCAGCGAGTGAGCTACCATGAAGTTAATCTCCTGACGCAGGGACCTAGTGCGTTCTTCTGACGGGGTGGACAGGTCCACTCCATCGAGCGCGCCTTCAGGTGAGAACCCTTTCCACCTGACGCCATGTGAGCGGGTTCTGTGAAAAGAGCCGATGAGGTCGGCTTCGAGGATTGCTTTGACCTCGTCATACTTCTTCTTGATCTCCTTAGTCAGATCCTCGTACGTGACTGGAGTGCCTTCCGCCATCTCAGATGTAGATGGCGATGCGGTTGATGTCGAAGATGGTCCCACTGGGCGTGCCAGAATGTGTTGCGGTCAGAAACCCACTGGCGAGCAGCGACGGGCAACACGGTAGAGCCGGGAGGCTCCCAGGACTGCGGCTGGCCCTGGTCCCTCCGAGCGACGGCCCGCAAAGACTCGGCACGCACGTCCGATGCTGGTGCAAGGGCGTGCCACCTGACCTATACCTGGTCAGGAAGGTGATGGATGTGCCTCGCTTAGTTTCCTGCATGGCATACACGTAAACATTAAATACGAGCCTCGATCGGCTCTCAGGTTGTCCTGTGAATCGGCTCAAAGAGCCGATCCACCCATGGTCCGTACGAGGTGTACGAACATATGGTGGTCCTGCTTGATCAGAATAAAGCTAAAACGACCTACTACGATTTAGGGTTTTCACCGCATAATCGGAACATCCTACTCGTGATTGAGCCTGGCGGCCACGCACGATGATCGTAAACCGACCCTAGACAAGGCCTAAAAACCAACACGAGGTTGATTCCCGGAACATCCTGTCTAGGGCTAGCAAACTACACCCTACGCGCCACTGGATCCTTCAACCCATTTGTAAGGCCTAACTATGCAGATATTAAACTAATCCTTGGAGAACAAGGAGCAATCATAACGGATCGGATCTACTAAATAGTGATCAAGCGGGGTACCGCCCTTACACCTAAGATAGGCATAAGGGCGGCTAGACGTCTCAGGGTTGCACGACAACAGCATATGATACGAGGAACAATGCTAACCCTAACACGTCTAAGATAACTACGTTGCTCGCCATCAAAAAGGCTTCAGTACGAGCAATGCATGAACAGCGAATAAACGTGTGCTGCCTAGATCGCAAGATGCGATCTAGGCAGCATGATGCTTACCCGGAAGAAACCCTCGAGACAAGGGAATTGGCGATGCGCCTAGATTGGTTTGTGGTGAACGTGATTGTTGTTTATTTCATAAACCCTAGATACATATTTATAGTCCGTAGACTTTCTAACGTGGGAATAATCCCAACCGTGCACGAGCCAAACTCTAACTAACCGATACGTATCCTACTATATTACAGATACACGGGCAAACTAGCCCAAACTTTGCATATAAGGCCGATTCACGTATATTCTTCCATGTATATTCTTCAAGCCCATCTTGATCGCGGCCCACCTCTGACTCGGTCAAATTCTGGTGATAACAGTATCACAATTCATCTATGTGCTACTCTAGTGATGTTATTAAAGTATTCTATTCCTCCTGCATGGTGTAATGTGGACAGTGTGTGCATCATGTAGTACTTGGCGTAGTTTATGATTGTGATCTCTTGTAGATTATGAAGTTAACTATTACTATGATGGTATTGATGCGATCTATTCCTCCTTTCATAGTGTGATGGTAGTAGTGTGCATGCTATGTTAGTACTTGGTTTAGTCGTGTTGATCTATCTTGCACTCTAAGGTTATTTAGATATGAACATTGAATATTGTGGAGCTTGTTAACTCTGGCATTGAGGGTTCGTGTAATCCTACGCAATGGTGTTCATCATCCAACAAGAGTGTAGAGTCTAGCATCTATCTATTTATTTATGTGATCAATGTTGAGAGTGTCCACTAGTGAAAGTATAATCCCTAGGCCTTGTTCCTAAATACTGCTATCGCTGCTTGTTTACTGTTTTACTGCGTTACTACTGCTGCGTTACCGCTGCTTGTTTACTGTCCTGGGCAAAGCACTTTTCTGGTGCCGTTGCTACTGCTACTATTTATTCATACCACCTGTATTTCACTATCTCTTCGCCGAACTAGTGCACCTATTAGGTGTGTTGGGGACACAAGAGACTTCTTGCTTTGTGGTTGCAGGGTTGCATGAGAGGGATATCTTTGACCTCTTCCTCCCTGAGTTCGATAAACCTTGGGTGATCCACTTAAGGGAAAACTTGTTGTTGTTCTACAAACCTCTGCTCTTGGAGGCCCAACACTGTCTACAGGAAAAGGAGGGGGCGTAGACATCAGGTTCCCAATGGTCGCGTGCTGTACGCGTATCAAACTCCAGCGCCCCGCTGAGCACGCCACTATTTTCTACTGCGACAACATATCAGCTGTGTATATGGCCTCTAATCCTGTGCATCATCACCGTACCAAGCATATCGAGATCGACATTCACTTTGTTCGGGAAAAGTTTGCTCTTGGAGAAGTTCGTGTTCTGCATGTTCCAACAAGTGCACAATTTGCAGATATTTTTACCAAAGGACTCCATCCTACGTCCTTCATCAACATACGCTCCAGTCTCAACATTGTGGCGCCCGATGTTGACACTGCAGGGGGGTATTAGAGTTGGTCTTGTGTAATGTTAGGACTCTAGCCTAAGTCGGTTTGGGTCTAACCCTAGGCCGGTCGACCCCCCTCCTCTCTTCTATATAAACATTGTAATATTGTCTAAATCAATACAAGTCATTATTCTCCCAAACTATCAAATATGAGTAATTGTATACTTAAAAATCTCAGTACAAAGTGTTAAAATTTGGAGCTTTCAATGGCTCATCATACCAAGAAATCGACTCCTCATGTAAACTCACAAAGTTTCTGCAAGAATGAGCCGCTTGATTAGCCTGGCGACGGACATGAAAAATGATAAAAGAAACAAAAGATAAACCTAGCTCACTAATCTCATCTAAAACTGGTTTGATCACAGAACAATCTCCTAGTCTTCCCTACCAAAATAAACTAACTCTGCACAATCTATCTCAAAAACCACACTCGTAAAACCCATTTGCACACAAATACATCTCGTAGTGCCAATGCTTCAGCAGTAAAGGGCTCCACAATTCCATTGTAGGGCTTTCCCATGGTGAAGCCAGTAATATCTCGAGCAACAATTCCAGACACTGCAATGTTCCGATCCATATCCAACGCATCATCTAAATTGATCTTCACTACCCCCTCAGCTGGCTTTTTTCCCCATTTGCAAGTACGACGACCTAGCTTAGGCAAATCCTTCTTCCTAGGCAATTCAAGAGTCTACAAGATATCTTTAATAATCTTCATGGACTTGGCTAGATTGTATCCCACATCACCATGTGTTAAATTGTTCCTTCAATTCTAAATAGAGTACATAACGGTAACGATAACTGCTCCGTCTTTCAAATTAATCAATGGAGCACATAGAATATCATGCGCCCATGTCAAAGGATGTAATCTTGGTAGTTTAACTAGTAGTATTTGTAAGGGTATGTTGCCCCTATGTGTGGTTTTGTAATTAATGACAACCCATATGGACTAATGTTTTCATTGAGTTTATATGAAGGAATATTCCATAGGTACTACTTGTATTCCATATGTTGGATTCAAGTATGGATGCCATGAAGATAAAGATATACCTTGTGTATTGGCATCAAGATCATCTATTTGAAGATATATATGTGATATGAGATTGAATATTCCATATGTACTACTTGTATTCCATATGTTGGATTTAAGTATGGATGCCATGAAGATAAAGATATACCTTGTGTATTGGCATCAAGATCATCGATTTGAAGATATATATGTGATATGATCAAGAAGAAGAAATGAAGATAGAGTTCTTATGTGGAACTCAATATTAGCCATGCTCTAGCTTATGTGATAAGCAACGAATTATCAAGATCTTGAGTGCTTGATTCCAAGTGAAGAATTCTTTATACACCTCAAGATAGTATGATAGAGCAAGAGAAGATACAAGGTTGACCAATACAAAGAGTGAAGAATAGATTCAAGATTGGTCAACACATGAAGCATGAAGAATGTGCCACGAGAAGTCATGTGGTATGGTAAGCCGTGTCAATCATGCTTTATCAACTAACCCATCATATATTTTCCCTTGTGTTGTCTATGTGGGTTAGGTATCTTTCCATAGGCATGCATCAAAAGTGAGATCTCATATAGCCCATTAGAGGATGACGTCAAGTGGTGATCGTTATCAAGGTTGAGTTGGGCAAGTTCAAGTTGATCATCTCAAGAGGATCATACGCTTGAAGCTTGCCGTCCATTTGGTGATAATAGACATGTGAAGATGTGCTTCAATAGAGCTTTCCCATCATGGTGTATGGGGGAGCATTTGTGAGTCTTCACGAAGCAACAATGATCAAGTGAGGCATTCCGGCTTGAGTGGAGCTTGAAGAGTTATCATCAATATCAAGCGGGATGCGCAAGGCAAATGTATGGCCTTGATAGGTTTTCCTTTTACCGGTCTCAAGGTGGTTGATGGGAGACCGGATTATAGGATAGATAGCCGCACTATCAAGAGGGGCTTTAGGTTGGGTAACTTGATCACATCATCTTAAGGAGCTCAATCATTTGCATACTTTGCATATCCCTATTGCTTCTTAGTGTTTCTCTGTGAGAGGTTCTTGAGCTTGTTGCTAGCTTTACAACAAGCCCAAGTTC
This sequence comes from Lolium perenne, assembly GCF_019359855.2. Taxonomy (NCBI): domain Eukaryota; kingdom Viridiplantae; phylum Streptophyta; class Magnoliopsida; order Poales; family Poaceae; genus Lolium; species Lolium perenne. The sequence continues at coordinate 192,441,564 of NC_067247.2, read as the reverse complement.
ATTGAAAACAGAATCCGCATGCATCTTCTATTGCGTTTTCGAGTTTGGACGTCTTCACCATTTCTTGAAGGTGGGAGACTCCCTCTCTAAAAATATCTAAAAATATCCTATGAGGAGTCTCCATATTTGTTGGGGTTCTATTCGTTGTTATCTTTCCAACAAAATTGGTTTCATGTCAATCGGGGTCCGGACAAAAAAGTTATCATAGTTTTTGTATAACATGTTTTCTTGCTGGCCCGGTTTCTCGCCGGCGTGACCGGCCGTCCCACCGGATGGCCCGGTTTCAACCGGCTCCTGAGCTGGTGCCAGCGGGGGTATGTTTTGTATGTCACAGAGACCGCCCGGTCATGGCCCGGTCGGTGGCCCGGTTTGGACCGGCCTGTTCCGATCAGGAGCCCGGTCGGACCGGGTTGTGGGTGCTGCTTGTGACGGTAAAGCACACGTCCGTTGGGAACCCCAAGAGGAAGGTATGATGCGTACAGCGGCAAGTTTTCCCTCAGTAAGAAACCAAGGTTATCGAACCAGTAGGAGCCAAGAAGCACGTTGAAGTTTGATGGCGGCGGAGTGTAGTACGGCGCAACACCAGGGATTCCGGCGCCAACGTGGAACCTACACAACACAACCAAAATACTTTGCCCCAACTTAACAGTGATGTTGTCAATCTCACCGGCTTGCTGTAACAAAGGATTAGATATATAGTGTGGATGATGATGTTTGCAGAAAACAGGTAGAACGAGTATTGCAGTAGATTGTATTCGATGTAAAGAATGGACCGGGGTCCACAGTTCACTAGAGGTGTCTCTCCCATAAGAAATAGCATGTTGGGTGAACAAATTACAGTTGGGCAATTGACAAATAGAGAGGGCATGACAATGCACATACATGTTTTGATGAGTAGTGTGAGATTTAATTGGGCATTACGACAAAGTACATAGACCGCTATCCAGCATGCATCTATGCCTAAAAAGTCCACCTTCAGGTTATCATCCGAACCCCTTCCAGTATTAAGTTGCAAATAAAAGACAATTGCATTAAGTATGGTGCGTAATGTAATCAACAAATACATCCTTAGACATAGCATTGATGTTTTATTCCTAGTGGCAACAACACATCCACAACCTTAGAAATTTCTGTCACTGTCCTAGATTTAATGGAGGCATGAACCCACTATCGAGCATAAATACTCCCTCTTGGAGTTACAAGTAACGACTTGGCCAGAGCCTCTACTAATAACAGAGAGCATGCAAGATCATAAACAACACATAGATGATAGATTGATAATCAACATAACATAGCATTCAATATTCATCGGATCCCAACAAACGCAACATGTAGCATTACAAATAGATGATCTTGATCATGTTAGGCAGCTCACAAGATCCGACAATGATAGCACAATTAGGAGAAGACGACCATCTAACTACTGCTATGGACCCATAGTCCAGGGGTGAACTACTCACTCATCACTTCGGAGGCGACCATGGCGGTGAAGAGTCCTCCGGGAGATGATTCCCCTCTCCGGCAGGGTGCTGGAGGCGATCTCCTGAATCCCCCGAGATGGGATTGGCGGCAGCGGCGTCTCTGGAAGGTTTTCCGTATCGTGGCTCTCGGTACTGGAGTTATTATCGACGAAGGCTTATGTAGGCGGAAGGGTAGGTCAGGGGCGCCACGAGGGGCCCACACGCTAGGGCCGCACGGCCAGGGCCTGGGCCGCGCCGCCCTGGCGTGTCGCCTCCTCGGTGCCTCACTTCGTTTCCCTTTCGGACTTCTGGAAGCTTCGTGGAAAAATAAGACCCTAGGCGTTGATTTCGTCCAATTCCGAGAATATTTCCTTACTAGGATTTCTGAAACCAAAAACAGTAGAAAACAGCAACTGGCTCTTTGGCATCTTGTTAATAGGTTAGTGCCGGAAAATGCATAAATATGACATAAAGTATGTATAAAACATGTGAG